>NC_090448.1:226797665-227422665 GCF_031143425.1 Pleurodeles waltl | reverse complement strand
TCATGCACTTAATGGCTCTAACAATATTGAGCATCAATGACCTCCAACAGTACAGCCTTCAAAGTTGCTTCACTTTTTCAAACTCTGATGGTGTTTGTAAACACAATGAGAGCACAGAAATGGGAAAAACTTTTAAAATTGCTGATGTATGGCAATTCAAGAACCACAATTGGGGTCTTAATCAGCAGTTGTGATTGTGACATAGTTTGACATGCTTAACAGTATACCTTTTATTTAAAAAATTTCCTGGTCTTCTCCAACACCGCAAGAGATCAGACAGTTAGCCCCACACTCCTTTCTTCCCCACATTAACCTGAATACACGCTTTGACAAATTTAGAAGGGGTTCTATCTGAACATCCTATTGATACCACTCACCTTGCCTAAGGAGTGGGAGTTGGGGCTTTGATGTGTGGGTGCGTACAGCTGATCTTGAATCTGAGACGGTTCAAATGAAACTGCAAACAGGTGCAAGAAATGCAATCAGTGATTGTGAATCTCTCTTCACTTGCATCTGTTTTACTTTTCGTGGTAGTTGGAGGAACTGTTCCTCTGCCCAGGACTGAAATGTCATAAAGCAGGAAGTATGAGCAACATGAGTTTATTAATGGTCACGTATTGCTCTCCTCCTTCCTAAATTGACGTTTTGGGTAATGAAACACCTCAGGCCTTTCTGCCTTTGGACTAATGTCTACTGGGATTTGATTGGGCAACCCTTGGTTAAATGAAGGAGGAAAGCATTTACTGCCAATGGAGTTCCATTTCCCTCAAGAGATCACCGTTCAGTTTTCAAATTCTCAACTTCCGTTTCTAGGTTACTTACTCCTCCCTTTTGTAATGAGGTTCAAAACGTCATTCCTAATCGTAGATTCGCTGCCATGATCAGAAGTGATCACGCCTCTAACAGTCTTAACCCAAGGGAGCTGATCTATGCTAAGGTCTTTATGAAACGTATTGGGAGATTTGTTGTTGCTTCAAGTACTCAGTGCCTAAATGCAAAGCTTAATTTGTAGTTTCTAACTCCATCACCCGTCATTGCTTTTCATTTATCTTCATAACTTTAGAATTAAGGTTGGTTGGAGGTCCCTCACTTTTTGTCCATATTAGGATGGATTTCTGAGCTTTGTGATTGGTGAGCAACAAAGCACTGTGGCTGGTAAATCCCTGCTTAAGTGATTTTCTTCCTAATGGATTTAGGGGTACATTAAGAACAGATGCAATTTCTTTCCTTATAAATGAAGCTTCTTTTCTGTGGCTAGTGGGTGGTTGTAACAGTTTCCTCATGTGCAGAATTTTTCATGCATAAAGACGCTTTGACTTACATTTCTATACTAAGTGAAAAAATGGTCAGTCTATTATAGCCTTAGAACCCGCCGTAGTGGGCTCTACCGGCTATTAAAGGCCCGCTCCCCGCGTTAAATGCCCGAGCCGAAGGCGAGGGCATTTAACAAGGGAGAGGGACTTTAATAGCCGGTAGAGCCCGCTACGGCGGGTTCTAAGGCTATTAGAACATTCTGCCACACAGGGCAGAATGTTCTATCAAAAAAAAAAAATGTTCACGGAGCCCGAGGGGATTTAAATCCCCTCGGGCTCCGTGAGGCTTTGTTCACAGCTGTTGCTGTGAACAAAGCGAACATTGGAATGTTGGCGCTGCGGGCTTTTACCGGCCTGTAAAAGCCCGCAGCAGTCCATTGTCTTCAATGGACATGCCAGCATTCCAATGTTCTAATACACAGTTTAAGCACATACAACAGATGAACGCAATCATTCACAAGCTTAACACAATGTTTTGATATAACATTTAAAATGTTATGAAGCAATCAAAGTTTACAAGTAGTCAATAGCAGATACCCTCTCTGGAATAGTAAAAAGCCTAGTAGTTGCGAAAAACCCAAAGAACATTTTCCAAGCTCAACCTAATCTAGGCTGTTTACGGCTGTGGAAAGGCCTGCCTTTGGCCCTTGTTACACTCCAGGAGAATTTTATTGGAAGAGACTCTGCCCTAGCTGGAATCAGGAGCAGCAGCTTGGAGTTTGGAGACCCACAATCAGACCACTGCTGAAGAACTTAACAAGAATGGCTATGCAAACAAGGTACATCACTAGACAAGATTATTACATTATTACACAAGTTTATTTCATCACTGATTTTCTTTTCCATTCTTCTCATCACCATTATAGCCATCCATACCCAATCTCAATCTTGCTGTACTTTTTCATCCTGATTCTCACACTACTGTACAAACCATTGTCACCGTAGAGGTCAGTTTGTTTAAAATGTACCTACATTTAGAGATCTTATTAAAAAATTTCGTATTTGTATTTCCAACTTGTAATTATTGGGAACCATTAGTAAACCAAGCAGTACATAGGACCTTGCAGGTGTAAGGTGGTTACACAAAGCTGTGAGGTAGGATGTTTTGAGTATGATGAGCAAGAACAATATCCCATGACATTACATACATAGATAATGAACAAATATTGCTAATGTTACATATGGAACAGTAGGTCAGCAGGGAGTGAGGAGTAAAGTAAGAGATAGAAGGACACTATAGCATTACACTCAAGGGATCACTTGGCAGCATTCAGGGTAGAGGATGGGTGTTTTGAAAGCTATTTTAAAGGGACTTTGTGAGGGCACGAATCTGAGATCAAGCTGGAGGATGTTTCATTGGTGTGGCACAAGAAGTCAGAAATTGTGATAGCAAGATTGGGAGAAGGGAGTTATTAACAGCATAGAAGTGAAGCTTGACATAGCATACCAGGAGTGGAGGTAAGCAACCTAGAGAGGAACATCCAGGCTGAGGAGGGTGAATGGTTCATTCATGGAATGTCTTGAAGACCAACAGGAGGTTGAACTGACCTCGGGCTTTCATTGGTGTAGAAAGATGAGTTCATATTAAGTAAGGATGAAGAGCACCCTTTTTGTAAAATAATTTGTCTAGGGTAGAGTGGACATATGTAGAGGCGCCTAAAGCATTCTACTGTAGTAGAAAGCTTTGGAAATGGGAAACATGTTTATTAAGCCTGGGTGACATTTATATTATAACTGCATCATTACCGTAATATTGATAGTGTTGGTCAGCTGATCAGAGTTATAGCAGATTATGTTGTCCATGGGAGTGGAGAGACTATTGTCTTATTCTTAAGAAATCTCCATAGGTACAGCATAGCTTTGGTCTACTTTTCCAAAGACTTGCAGTATTCTCATAGCTTTCATAATAACAGAGGCATGTGTCAGGGCTGTATTTTGGCTCCATTTTTGTTTAATCTGTACACTAATCGTTTAGAGCAGGCCCTGTTGGCTGTAAAAGCAGATTGCCTGTCAGTAGACCTTCATAGTCTATGCAGACAATACAATATTAATGTCTAAAGTCGCCAGAGGCCTACAGACCCTGTTGCACTCCTTTGCCAAGATTGTGGAGGGTTTGCATTTATCGATTAACGAGAAGAAGTCTTTTGTGATGACAGGTAGCCATTGTTCCACTAAGTTCTCAAGGTTCACCCTGGGTTCTTGTGTCCTTCCCAAAACCAGAGAATTTTCGTATCTGGGCCTACTTTTTAATTCTGCCTTAAGTTAGTGACTGTTAATAAATCAGAAGGTGGATTTTTTACATGCCAATGCTGCAGTTTTTAGTTTTGCTACTAGGTTGGTCAATAGACCTATTAGGGGACTTTTGCAGATTTACAGTGCGAAATGTCTAGCAACAGTTGCATATGGGTGTGAGGTATGGAGATATGTTAATCACACTGAGCTGCAGGTGGCAAAAAATACGTTCTTACTGAGATTAATATATTTGCCACAATGCACCCCTACCTTGTCAGTGCAGGAGGAGCTAGGTGTAGGCTATATTTCTGATCTTGTAGCCTCCTGTCCTCTTGTGTTGTGGGTGAGCATTTGGACTAGGTGGGAAATCAAATTAAGCCAGGAAATCCTGAAAGTTTGCTTGTCTCTCTACCATGCTCTCCACATTCCGTGGCTGAAGTACAACAGGGATGCTCTCCAGAAGTTGGCCAGGGGCGATCTCTTTAACTCACCTAAGGGAATTGGGAAGGCCTACTTTAAGCAGGTCAAAGAGAGTGTTTTTGAACAAAGGGTATTGGACAGAGAAGAGTTGGCTGTGTCTAATCATATTGAAGACAGTACCTTCCACCGACCCTTACCTTCTGTGGGTCAACAATAGATATGATTGCTTTTTGTTAACCGGTTTGTGATTAGATTTACTCTCATTTTTCCTGGCTTATCCCCAGGACAAGAACAGGGGGCGTACATCCTGCAGTTGTGACAATAGATCCCCGAGGGACACTTTGCATTTTACTATGTTTTGCCAGTTTAATACACAGCCACTGAAAGCTTATGTTCTTCCTGTTTTGAGAAGGGCAACTTTTTCACAAGTTAGACTAGTCCTCTTGTACTTACAAATGTTGCCGGGGGACATTATTTTGAAAGTCCTTAGCTTCTTGAAAGTTGCCGTGAGGCTAAGTAACAGCAGGGATCATGTTCGTGAATCACCTTAAAATGTTTTACTATGCACTTTTTAATGGATTTTGTATATTGAGCTGAACTTTTACGTTTATTAGGTTTTTATGCTGATTTATCATGTATTTATTGAAGTTTTTATTGTTCATTCAATGTTATATACGTTGTGTTGCTTTTAAAGTTGCTACTCAAAACCAAATAAAGCTGATTTGATTTAATTTGATAATTTCGCAATACTCTTGTTACACAACATTCTTGAAAGTAGCTAGATCATCACATTGTGTAATTAGGTGACATTACCATGAAGGCACAGGAACAATGTGAACGACAGTGCGTAAGAGTCTGATGTTTGTGGTGCTTTTGTTTTCTTGCACTTTTCTTAGCGAAATATTTCATCTTCATGTCCACACTGGACACTAGGATGGAGTTCACGCTAAGATGTAGCACAGAATGCCAGTTTTACATTTAGGGTAACTACGCTTAAATTTACTGAATTTTGCTGAAATGCTTCATAATGATGGAAAGCAAATTGAGCGGATTTCACATATGCCTGGTGTTTATGAGTGGCTCTCTGGCGTGAAACAGAAAGTATCCCCACATTTTTTTTTATATCTACCAGCTAGTATCTGTCTACAGAAGATGTGGTGGGAATAATGGCGTGTAGATGCTTTTTAATCTCAATGAATAGTCGTAGTTGCTAGTATGGCGAACAAAAGTGAAGATTTGTGGGCCCAGAAGAGATAGATTCAATCAGACTGGCATATAGGTTATTTTGGTTTTAGATGACTCGAGCATGAAGGGTCTATTTATATATTCGTGTATTTTGTTAAAAGCAGCTTTGCCGTTTCTACCCACGAAGACAGTGGTGGCGCATAGCATAACACGCAGATTGTAAGATTAATTTAGACGAATAAGAGCAAAGGCCCAGGAAGCTGGACCAGGGACAGTGACAACCAATAATAGATAAGGTCCATGATGGAGGATCACAGTGAACGATGCTGTCAAGCTCCTGGTAGCAATGAGACAGTTAAAGGCGTGTGGATTTTAGGAGTGAAACAAGCGAAGACAAGGAATATTTGAATATGATCATCCTAGGGGTGGAATTAGAAACTAGAGGAGAGAATGTTCCCCAAGGAGGTGTCCACTGGTTGAGCGATAGAGGACGCTTTGGCCTAATACCATGAGACAGGGACGAATGGTTGAAGTCAGAGGGGAGAGTTATGTTACTTTTGACTTTACTTTATTGCTGAACAGATACAGACACGGTCCATCTCGCTCATCCTACTTTTTCAGAAACATCCCTTTTCACTGGGTGGAAATATCTTTGGAGAAGGTTATCACAAGCCAACCAGTACTACCATGCAGGCCTGCATTTCTGACCTATATCCTTGATGCACTGCTGCTGGCCATTTGCATGGTACCTTTAAAGGCTCGTAATTCAACTGCTCTGTGAAGAGCATTCTACTGCATTCTGCACTTCACCCGGAAAAGAGAAAAGGAAAGGAAAAAGTAAAGAAAAAATGTAGTGAAATGGGGCACAGCTAGAAAAAGAGCAGACATGAAGAGAAGAGAAAGAATGCCAGGAGCAAGCAATGGAAGAAAAAAAGAAAAAAATGCAATAATAAGAGATTTAAAAAGTCTGTGGAAACTTTATTGGGCCAAAAAGGGGTAGGAGGAAGAATAAGAAAAAGCACATTGGGGAACAAAACTCTAGAAATAAAAGAAAACATGAGAAATTAAAAGAAATACAGAATGCAAAACAAAATGGAAGAGCTAGAAAAAGTGGAGCAAAAAATGATATAATAGAAATGAAAGAACGAAAGGAGAAAGTCTGCTAAAGTGGGGACAGATAAAATAAGAGGCTGAAGAAACCCTGGAACCTGAACTTGATGGCGAAAGAGAGAGAAAAAGATAGTTCCGTAAGTTAACATACAGACTGCAGAGATGTGTTTGCAGTTTGCAGAACACGGGTTCTAATCTCCGTCTGAAAACAGGAGATAAGTGCATGTACTGCATTGTTAGGAATTTATCCTGCAAGTAGCAGATGCTAATTCCAGTTAGAAAGTTTGGTGAGTTAAATCACCTGCTTCAGGGATTTCTTGGGGATGTGTGTGTAATCCACACTCACACGCTGGCCAACTTGTCGATCTTGCCTACAGATCTGCGGGGCATTTGCCTTAAATCCGATTCTTCATCTTCCTCATAACTTTGTTTTACCTGAGACATGCATATGTGGCTTAACTTAAAAGGCGATGTTGCCTTTCAAAGCATATCAGCCTGTAAGAAGACCCAGGCACTGAGGTAGGGCTTTTTGTTTAAGCTGACTTTAGCTCTGTATTGTTGATCGCATTGCTGCGTCTAAAGTGTCACCGTCGCCAGGTGGAGTTCATACAGTTTCACATCTCGTGAAACCTACCACTTGCTGCTGACAAAGCTACTTCCCGAGGGAGATGAAGTGGTGTCCCCCAGGGGACTGACTCACTCACGCAAGGCAAGACGACATTAAAAGCAGGCGCGGTAAATGCACATCAACGCCTCTCCTGATGTCCAGGAAGGAGCCCACTCCAGAAAATAGGTGAAAGAAGACGAAAAGAACAGAAGTATATTTAGCATTAAGGTCTACATAATATCGAGGATGGCTGGAAAGGACTGTTTCTGGCCAGGAGAAAATTGTGTGAAACCAGGCTAGAAAAGTGTAAATGCATGTGTCTGCCCGTCCTCCCCTGTCAGCCATCTTGGGGAGGTGCAGATTCATTGGTTTGCACTCTCCATCAGTTTGAACGATTGTACTCGAGACTCTAACATTGTCAGTAGTTTATTTCACAATGATGGAACAGTGCTGGCATTGACAAGGGGTAATAGTTCCTTCATGTGAATGTGGGATGGCCTGTTTTGCAGATGGTCCTAAATTTCTTTGCATATTAAACAATGTGTTTGCTTTACCTTAGTAGTTGGGCTTGTGACAGGTGGTAAATTGACCCTGAAAAGTGATACTCTTTTACAAGGACCAAGATCAGGTGTGGATCCTGGCATCAGCAGACCAAGATTTTCAGCAGCGTGCTGCTCTTGTTCTGCCGCGCTGTCATTTAAGACTACATTTGGGGCCACGTGAACTATCTAAGAGTGAAAGCCAAATTATGTGGCAGATTTGACTAAATTATGTGACAATAAAAAATGCAGAATATGCAGCATAAATCGGCATATTTAAGAAGCAATGTTACTTCACTATTTTGTTTTCACTTGTTAACGCTTTAGGGGCAAATGTTTCACTTCATTATTATCAATTTAATCCTCTAAAAAGCTATCAACAACTGAAAGGTCACCTCCGTCCAGTGCTTAATTTGTACTGGTGTTTACCGGTATTCGCCACTGGCACATGAAGGTGCTGTCAAGGTATTTTTAAAAGAGCGCACGAGCAGCGTGTGGCAATTCAGTATAAATTAAAACATAATAATATCAATATGCCCAGGCCATTCATATTGCTTTGTGGCATCTGGTATAGTCCAATCTGTCATATCTTCAGGAGTGAATGGTGAGTATGTGGCATTGGTACTCCTAAGAGGTATCTTTGACCCTGAGACTTTGTTTTTGCAAATTAAGCACTGCCTATTCCTGTACAACAAAACGCCTGCCACTGCACTGAAACGTGTGGTAGCAGTTGTAATAACTCTGAACTGTTTGAGCTAGACACGTTTTTGTTAAAGCCTGCAGGTTATGCAGAAGGTGATGCATTATGTAGCAAGTATGGCAAATCCATAATTATAAGGAAAACGCTGCAGGTGCAAAATCACAAAGTTCCTCTAGCTCTGACTACTATGCAAGACCTGTATCTGGGTTCCGTGTCCATTCGTTCTTTATCCTTGCTTCTGAAACTGCTACTAGAAGCGTCAAATGTCCCCAATCATGGGACAGCCCAGACCACCAACTTTATTTGTGTCAGCAACTGACCATCGTCGACCACTTGCAAGATAACCCATGGCCACAGTGTACCTTGGCTGGACTTGAACCAGTAATCCAAACAAAGATCTTATTTCTCAGATAAGGAAACTTTTGTGAGGCTTTAAGTATGGGTTGATCTGGGCTCCAGTTTTTTGTCTCCGAGGACCACGTTTGTTTCCGGCAAATGTAAATGCAAAAAGATGGCGGATGCAACGCCAGAACTGCAGGCTGTTCTGCCTCTTGCGCCCAGAAGGGCAGTGCTGTAGCTGGGGTTTGTCCCTGAGGACAGGGACGTGGTGTCGCTTCGCACGAGCTCCTCTATAGAAACACATTACTTGGTGTTGCTTGTGAGAACAGCTTGGATTAGAACAGAGGCATTTTCCTTCAGCCGAGTTATTATTTTGCAGAGTTGTGACAATTTTATTTTACCAAGGAATCAACTCCAGCCTGAAAGCATCTTTCTTTAGAGGACTTTTATCCGTGCGCAGGATCTGACTGAAACCTAGAAAAGTGACGTCTGAGTCGTTGCTACGAGTTTTACGGTCTCGGGTGGACTGATATTGCTGCTCTTTGCACCACAGCTGTAATTAAATTGATTTTTCTTTATTGTTGAAGCTCTCTGCCGGTGTTGTAATGCAGGTCGGTCAGCACCGTTCCATCGCAGCTGAATAAACAACTGAGAAAGGAGTGACCGATGTTCAAATATTAGCCGCGTTCAGGCAGACGGAGCAGATTAGACATGAAACTGTCACAATAATAGAGCAGAGATTATGGGCCGATGCTTTCTGTGAGATGGGGTAAAGGATGCTTTCTTCCGGGAAAGGGACGTGTGGCTATTGTCTAGGCGCGTGGCAGAGGGGTTAAAATGTAATTAGAATATAGAGCTCGCGCTAGCCTGGTTCAGCCGAGATTTGGGTAAGCCCCTGAGAAGCACAAGGCTGGTTTGTGAGCGCCTGGCTCTGCTGAGGTTCTGCAGCCGCCGCTGGCCCGCCGTCAACCACAGCGAGGCGATGGCTCCAGCCCAGGAAACACAATGAAAGCGGAGTTTGTGTGAGCTCCGACCCCGTCTCCTCGCAGCTCCCTGCCTTTTTCCAGAGCGCTCAACACAGCGCGGAGTGAGGTACCAGCCCCCGGCGGTGGCACAGGCGCGCAGCACGGCTCTGACGACCCATGGCTTCTGCTTTCATGTGCGGCGTGGAGGACCTGCTCTTCAACGGCAGCCGCTTCGTGTGGAACCTGACCGTGTCCACGCTGCGCAGGTGGTACTCCGACCGGCACTCCGACCGGCTGGGGGCATGTGGGCACCTCCTGAGGACATGGTGCGGGCTCACAGAAGTTTACCAAGTAAGAACCGTGGCGCATTTAGAGGGCTACAGGCTGGGATGGCAAAAAGCGCAACGTTTACCAGAGGGGCGCTATATGGGAGGAACATGTCTTTCTATCCAAACAATTCTATTATGTGCAAATAATATCAGCAAATAATACATATATCCACACTGCACCATCAGCAGGTACACTTATTGCACTTCCACTGCTGACGCATGTACAATTACATGAAACTCTACTCACCTGCTCGCAGTGCCCTGCTGCAATAGTGCATCTGCGGTATATCAGTACTTGCACTGTTTGCTTAACACCACATAGCGCCTTTCCAACTAGTCACTGGAGACAGTTTTTTCTGAAACAATTTTACTGGCATTACATTTAGTTTTTATATATATATATATATGTATATATATATTAATGTGTATTTTTTTTTTTTACAATTGACCCTAAATATTTGCACACATTGGCTTTACTGCCCATGCACTATTTTTATACATCTTAAAGAATTGGAAACTGAGATTTGCCTTGTACTGAGAGTTTGTCAATTATGAAATGAAATATTGTGTTGTACCGACAGGAGTAGTGCAACGCTAACTATTGTCATATATGTCTACATACTGTGTGTTCGCTTCTCATCAGAACATGTAGTTTCAATGCTTTATTGACACTTGTTCTAACTTTATTTTTTTTAATACTTTTACATGATATATGTTTTATCACCGCTATAGCGCACATATTTCTCAAATTAAGACAACGCCTCAGAATTAAAATAAGTGTCCAGACTGAAATTCCATTCGTTAATGTACAGCTCCTACTTTCGCAATGACATAAGGGCATTATGGAAACCTGGGAAGCAGACACCCTTTACACTTTTAGTAATAGAGGAGCCCAGCATCCACACATGCACTGACACTGACCACGCAAAGAGCTGTCTCCTACAGCAGTGGGAGGCTGCTGTGAACTGTCTGAGGGGCTATTGTTTGTAACACTCTTCTCAGGAAGAGTTGGTCACCTGTGGCTCACTTTGGTGATGTCCACACTCTTTGGTCTGGATGCTGGCCAATTTACCACACATAAGACTGTTCCATTCATCCATCAGTAATGCGATCAGCTCTGTGTCTGGCTGTTGGATGGTCCAGCAGGTTTGTAGTCGGTTCATAGAGCCATTCATCTACAGGTTTCCTGTTCTAGACCAGTGAGCAATGATTGAAAGTTAACCTATGGCCGTTTGGTGGCTGGTGTGAATGAGTTGATGGTCCAAGAGTTACTCACGGTAGGAGTGTCTCACTGTTCAAATGGCACTTGTTGATGAACTTGTTTGTTGGCTCATTTAAAGGTCCAGCGTAATGGGTATAGGTTGTAGACTCTCCTGTCTCCACATAAAGTAACTGTATTGTATCAAGAGCAGGTTAATGTACTTTTGTAAGGCAGTGTGAGGAGCTGTGCTACTCTAAAGGACTTTATTGGTGTATACTGGGAGGACTTTAATTTCTATGCTTTAATTTCAGTATTTTTAAGAGAGCAGAAACCATTTTGTCAATGAAATGGCAGCTAAATCTCACAATTCCTTCAGCCTCTGGTGTCAGGTGCATTCATTTCTTGATCTCTGGCATCCGGAGAGCCCTCTGAACTGAACAAATACCCAGGTTGCTGGAAATTACCCTTTATGCAGGGTTATCCCCAAACCTTTTGCTTCTGGACTCCTGTTTTTGATCCTGTGCTGAATTCATTTTGACTGGCTTTAGGACTCTGGACACTTTACCACTGCTGACCGGTGCTAAAGTGCAAGTGCTCTCTGTCTAAGTTGTATTGGTAATTGGTTTATCCATGATTGGCATATTTGATTTATTAGTAAGTCCCTAGTATAGTGCACAGTGTGTGCCTAGGACCCGTAAATCAAATACTACTAGTGAGCCTGCACTACTGATTGTGCCACCCACAAGAGTAGCCCTGTAAACATGTCTCAGACTTGCCACTGCAGTGTCTGTGTAGGCAGTTTTAAACTGCCATGTCACCTGCCAAGTGCGCCCACTTGCCAGGCTCAAACCTTCCCTTTTACTACATGTAAGCCACCCCTAAGGTAGGCCCAAGGCAACCCCATGGGCAAGATGCAGTGTATTTAAAAAGGTAGGTGTTTTACGTGTCCTGATAGTGAAATACTGTTAATTTCATTTTTCACTATTGCAAGAACTATCCCTCCCATAGGGTAACATGGGGATTGCCTTGAAATATCCTTTAAGTGTAATTTCCCATTGGGAACAGATAGAGGTCTGGAGTTTGGGGTCTCTGATCTCACAACTTAAAAATACATCTTTTGGTGAAGTTGTTTTTTAAATTGTAAGTTTGAAAATGCCACTTTTAGAAAGTGGGCATTTTCTTACTTAACCATTCTGTGCCTCTGCCTGTCTGTGGAATACAAGTCTGGGTCAGGATGACAGTTGAGCTGTTTGTGAGTTAATTCTAGACAGCCACACAAAGGGAGCTGAGGTGTGCCTGCATATCCTGATGGGTCTTCCTGAGCTAGAGTGTTGGGAGGAGCTGACACTTGCCCCTGAATAGGGCTGTGCCTATCTCTACACAACCCCCTGGAATTTGTATGGGGCCAGGGAGGAAAGGCTGGGTCTTGTGACTACAAAGACTTTTCTTTGAAGTTTGCCTAATTGAAAGGCAGAAATGGGTATAAGTACTGGACCTCTGACCCCATAAAGTTAGATTCCTTCTGGACTGAGGAAATTCTGTCAGGAAGAAGCGCTGGATGCTGTAGGAGGGACGGCCACTCTCCCTGTTTCTTTGCTGTGCTGGCCTGCTGCTTGCTACTTCTGTCCTAGGAGCGAAATGACAGGGCTTTGCTTGCTACATCCTGCTTCCAAAGGTTCTTCAAGGGCTTGGATGGAGCTTGCCCCTGGTAAAAAGTCTCAGGGACATCAAAGACTTCCTCTGTCAGTGCATAGGCTCTTCTGCTGAGAGTCCTGACTTGCCAAGTGGTGCCAGCTCCAGTCCCTGGGCCCTTGGAACTGTAAGATGGTTACCTGAAGAAGAAAATCCAGGCACTGACACTTTGCAGCATAAAAATCAACGCATCGCCTGTCCCTCGGCTGAAGAATCATCGCAACACCTGTCTTGTGGCTGCAGAATCGACGCAGTGCCTGTTTCACAATGCCTCCATAAACACAGCGTGTCTGGATTTTCCACACATTGCTCCTGGGTCATCAATTTCTCATTGACCCCTCACCACAATAAGGAAACGAGGCTGTGTGTCCAGAAATCAACGCATCTCATTTCCTGCGAGGAAAGAATCAACTTTTAACACCTCCCCTGCCAGTAAGGAACTGACGCATCACCTCCCCTGCACAGTAAAAAACTGACATATTGCTTTGCTTTTCAACACCTCACCTCCCCATCATCTTTGTTTTTGATGCATTCCAGGTACTCTGTGCTAAAAAGATGCAATCATTGATTCTTCAGGATTAAGACTCATTTCAACTTTTAAAACATGATATCTTTACTTGTGTATGTTGGATGTTTGTTGTTTTGGTCTTGGTTTAATTCAGATAAATATTGGCTATTCTTCTAAAATGGTGTGGAGTCCTTTGTGACTGTGTGTACAAATACCTTACAAATTGCCTCTGAGATAAGCCTGACTGCTCATACCAAGCTACCAAGGGGGTGAGCAGGGTTATCTTAGCTGTGTGACTCCCTTTCCCTGGTTAGAGTGAGGGTCCCTACTTGGACAGGGTGCAAACCACTGCCAACTAGATACCTCATTTATAACAGTCATATATTATAGTATTGATTTGTGATCAAACTCTTTGCAAAGCCCTTGTAGTCTAATGTGTAATATCACTCATATCTGTCGAAAAGGATTGTGCAATGAATCATCAAGAGAGCCAAGACAGCCCACTCATGTTTGTGTTCCAGTTTTGGAAAAATTCTTACAAGTTCTATTCAAAAGTGGACTTTTACATAGCTCTTTCTAAGTCTTATACCAGATTAATGTTTGTGGTAAATGTTACTTTCTGTTTTTGCTTTTCCCATCTTCCATGCCATTCATATAACCCATGTGGAGAGCTGCTTGATATTTATTCAGGTGTCAATGAGGTATTTCCCAGTTATGTTGCACAATGTGTACATCCCCTCTCTTCTCTATGATTTCTATCTTCTCACAGTCATTTTCTAACAAAGGCTGTGATGAGTGAATACAAGTAAATATGAAAAAAGTGAAATACGATTATTGCAATGTTAATGCACAGTGGCAGGGTTATTTACAAAAGCTGCATTTATGCTCACTTCATATCCTTAACTGACTTCTCCATTCACACGTTAGAAAATAACACAATCAAGGGGTCTGCAAGTGCAGAGTGGAGTTCTGAATTGTGATAATGTTCTACAGAATGGGCAAGGTTACATCTTGCTTACTAGAAAATAATATTACATTGGTTAGCAGCCAGAGGACATATACATAAATTGTATTATTTACTGCACAACCTTTACTATTCATGTTGGATGGTAAGATGAACACTGCAACACTTCAGTTCATGATGGTTGTAGCCAGGATTGTAATTGACGAGCAGTGGATTGACAATTGCCCTTTTTCTGATCTGACTTCTTTGTACCATTAGGAACAATCATGATAATTTTGACTTTGTAAGTGGCTGCTCTAATTGCTCACTGAAATAAGCATTTTGAGTCTAATCACAAAGGTGTTTTGGAATACATAAAAATGTAAGTCTATACTACTATCTTGTTGTACTCTTGCGTGCCTTTTCGATTTTGCCCCAAAATATCTATAATTGTAAAAATTGGAAAATTCTGGAAAATTAATTTACAGTTAGTACAATAGAAAGGTTTGTGCCCTCTTTACACTATTACTAATAGGGAATTGAAAGTTTCAGGGCCAGTAAAGGTAGGGGCTCAGTTGAGCAATCACTTAACCTTAATCATCTTCTTGGCAAATGCACAGCAGCCAGACAAGGCACAATCCACTTGGCTTTCATGGATCTGATCTGTGCTTTTGAATGTATATCTCAACCCAGACTCTGAGTAATAGTGTCATATCAGGGGTAGATTAGACAATTCATATTTTCTTAAGGTAACTATATCCGAACGTCACTGCAAGTGTCAGAGATGTACTAAATGGAGAGTGTACTAAACCAGTTCAAGATAGGAAGTGGGGGTAAGACAGGGGTGCGTACCTGCACCTTTACTTTTTAGTTTGAATATTCATGGCTTAGAAAAGCATCTACTATATAAGAGCACTGACATGCCCAAGTTCAGTGAATGTTTCATTCTGATACTACTTTATGCAGATGTCGCGGTTCTAATGTCAGACTGCAAATGGTCCACAAAACATCTGCATGTCCCTTGTAAAAGGGCAAGCTGGACTTTAGAACCAACTTAAATAAGACAGTTATAATGACTTGTGGTCTAAAGCCAATAAAAATGTGTCCATTTTCAGTTTCTGGAACGAGTATTGAAATGGCACGTAGTGTTTCCTACCTTGGTATAAAATTTGACTCCCAGGAGTCATGGGTCCACCAAAGATCTGTTAGGAAAACACAGTTTGAGAGTTCTGTTGAGACTGCATTCAGGTTTTCTAGTAAGGTGGACCAAACTCCCCTGAAAGAAATGTGTTTATTGTACAACTCTAAATCTGTACTTGTTGCATCTTATGGAGCAGGTGTAGAAACTTGTCAAATAGTTTCTTCTAGAGTGCTTGCTCTCCCAGCCAATAGTTCTAATTATATAGTCCACAGAGAAATTGAGCTTAATTACAAAACTGGTTTAATTAAATTTCGCCCTCTTTTAGTGCGGCATACAGTCTAATTGAAACGAGAGACTGCATTTCATTGGCAGGTACTTCACGATTTCTTATCCCTTGACCATGAGCACAGTATGCCTTTTGCTAAATTACATAGCCTCTCTTTGTATGAAACTGGGGAAACCGGAGTATTTTTCTAATCTGGAATGCATTCAGTGACGTAACAAAGGCCCCTGCAGCCTCCACGTGGGGGGGAGGGGGGGGGGGGGCGTCCACGTACTCTGCAGGGGGGGTCCTCAAGTTTTGTTTACTGAATGCATGCGTACAATGCACAAGAGAGAAATCAGTACTCTCTGCTTACAGACCTTTGAGGTTAACTAATCACAGTTACAGGCCCATAAAGTTACTGTTAAGATTTACTCTCCCCATTTAATAGTAGATGAAATGCAACATTATCTACATATGATAACGAATAGCGAAGAGAAATACCTACAGATCCGATTTCGTTGAAATGTAATACATTTTAAAGTTGCTTTCCCCAAAATGGGGGAGTCCAGAACTCTTCTGCCGGGCCCTTGTGATGGTTTATCAAAACAGAGTACGATATGCTATGTTTTATTTGGTAAATTGCACAAAGAATATTTATTTCATTGTCTTGTGCCATTGTTGAATTAAAATGGTTTTTAAAATTGTAGACCGACTATGATTTTCTTGCAGAGGCTGCCTGATGTATTTGTTTACTCGGCTATGACTGCATTTTTCAAATACTTACTAAAATTGAGTAGACTTTTAAAATGAGTTTGATGCATGCATTGTTTTAATAACGTTTCTGTAGTTTTATGTTTTTAAAATTATTCATGAAATGTTTTAATTTCACATATTTAAATACTTGTATCTCTTATGGGTTATTTCTAAAGCGAATAAAGATTTATTGAATTGAATTGAACTGGGTTCCACAGAATTACTTTTTTATATGCTCCAAAATACCTTTCTGAGCAGACCTCTTAGTGGTGAACTCTCCCTTCCCCTTTAGTTCTGTCTTCCGTCCAACTCCCTGTACATTCCTGCTTCCCTCCCTTCCTTCCTTCCCATTGGGTGGGCGAATAATCCTTTCCAGTACCGGTACCAGCTCTGAAGGGGTTTCTGACTCAGGCTGATGCAAAGTTAAAGGCAACTGGAGTGATGCTCTTTGAGTAACCGATCTCTTCTTCTTACATGTAACTCATTAGGTTAGTCTAGTCAAAGCATCCATGATCTCAAGACAAGTTAAATCCATGGGAGGCCCTGCGCGCGCTTCCCAGCTAACGACCAACGCTTGTTTCCCATTGCACACACCTGTCTGCCCTCGGTCACAGGAAAGCCAGCGCTCGTGTTTTCCTTTCCAGCATGAAAACAGACGTCAGCATGTGAATCTCCGAAGAGACTTTCTCCCACAGGGGACCAGTTGTACTCACGCCACTTAGTGGCGCAATTTATTAGACTTTTATGAAATTGTCGAGTTCTCCAGGAACAAAATGTACCTCAAAATCTTTGCTGTGGCAGGTGCAGTTACTCATAAGGGACTGATCACAGTGCTAGTATGTTTGTATGTGCCTGCAGTTGTGTCCTCTGAGTTGAACACCACAGTGTATAATCGCACCCCACTGTATTACTTTGAGGCTGGTGTACAACGTAGTAGTTTTCAATGGAGTCACTCTCTGCTGCGAGGCGACAGGCTATGTGTGTATTTTGAATGTGGGGATGTACCTCTAGGGCTCCCTTTTTACCTCCTCCAGCTGTTTGATCAAATAAATTGGTTTTATTTTTAAATGTATTTTTAGTGAACAGCCCACCAAATCCGTCAAGTTCCATATCGCAACTGCTAACCCACTAATGAGACAAATATATATATTGGTATATTGATTAGGGAAACCCATATTGAAAAGTGGAGTCATCTGTAGCAAGAATCACTTTGTCTTATTAGATCAAGTATTTATTGTATTCACAAAATGTAACCTGTAAATGGCACAATTGGCAAAACCAATAGGCCTCACTTCTTCTATCTGTATGTGTATTTACTGTAGATGTGTTATGTCTTTGTGTATTTCAGTTGCGGCTCGCGGGTGTTGAAGGGGGCGAGGTGGGGTGGCGCATGGGTGGGGGGCAGGGGGATGGCAGGGGACAGTAATAACATTTTTAAAAAATGTAAAAAATAAACTTACCTTGGCTCCCGTGCCGTGCGCCGCACCTCTGCTGGTTGGAGGCAGGCACAGGCTCTCAGCCTGCCCTGCGGCCAATCCTAACGCTGCTCAAAGTAGCGTTAGGATTGGCCGGGAGAGCCCAGGCAGACTGGGAGCCTGTGAAGGCTCTCTCCAGCCCAGCAACAGTGTTGCTGGGCTGGAGAGAGCCCTGTGCGGAGGTGTTTTTGGCTGGCCCGAGATGGCCAGCCAAACACACATGCACTCTGAGGAGGAGTGCTGGGGGAGTGCTCACTCCCCCAGCACTCCCCTTCAGAGCACGTCACCCCTGTGGCCCCGCCCCTTTACAAGGAAACAATAACAAACCCTGTTAACGTTTCCTTGTAAAGGTTTTGCAGCTATCACTGCTGGTGGGGGGATAGGGGTTGATGCTCCTCCGCCCTCATGGAGGAGCCGTCCCTGGTGTATTTACTGTAGATGTTGAGTTATGTCTTTGTGTTGATGCACATGCTGACACCACATAGGCAGGTACTCCTGTGCACAGAGACAGCACACATAGAGCTTTGCAGGATGCGTGAGTACATGAGTGGATGCATTTAATGATGTGTGAGTCCAGCTGAAAAGCAGGAAGTGGGTGGAATGGTGAACGGATGGGTGGTGAATGAGTATTTTTTCTAGATCGATGAACCTAAGGATGTCAGTGGGTGGATTGATGAGTGGCTCGGTGGGTGGGCATGGATGGACGAAGCTCTCTAGGAAAAGGATACCACTGTCTCAAAATAGACCGTGAAAGAAACAGTTGAATAAAGAAAGTAGGAGTGACCTACATGAACTAAAGGGCAGCCTCGATATAAATGTCAAAAGAAAATGTTTGTGATTCCCAAATGTACACATATCATCTCTCAAACTGTGAGAGCCCCCAGGGATGTCTTGCAGATTCTGGGAACACAATTTCAAAATAAACCATGAAATCCTCCAAACATATTCACATCACTATCAGCTCAATTTCAGTTCTTCCTCCTTCAGAAACTAGAGGTTGCTGTTTCTAACTTGCTTTATCCTCATTCAGAATTTTAAGTGTATTTCATATTTGACTCGTTTTGTACCCCCCAAAAAAGCAGCATGCGCCATTGAGCAGCAAAGCACGTATAATAGTGAGTGAGTGGGGGATGCCAACAAGTGAAGATGAATGCCAAAACATGAAGATGTGATGGGGACATATGTTTCAAACTTAGAAAAATGTTGATGTGTTGGGCGGCCAAGCATGCCACTACTGCTGGGGCAGGTGTGACCTGGCGAAGGCCTGGACAAGGCGTAGAGACTGCATGTGGATTCATACTTTGATGCTGTCAGTTGCTGTCAGACAGAGGAGGGTCGGGGAGATGCCTCGTGTCACATTTGGCAGTCGGGTACATTACGACTTCTAGACCCATAGTCAACTTTATTGCCTAAACGTTTGGAAGCGCTTTCACTCTTTTAGAGGTTTAAATAATTCCACACCAAAATGTTGAGCATATATGACCTTCATTTCAAAGAAAATAAAAATCTATGAGGGGTCAGGAGTAATTCTCGAGATTTACGTTGTTTCAGATCTGAGAATAAAACAGTAGACAAAGTATTTGTTGTGAATGGTAGGAGCCCCAGTCTGGGCAGGGAGTGGAGTAGCCACTTGCTAGTTTAAAAATATTTTACATGTTCCAAACATAGAAGTCTTATTTTAATCACAAAGAATACCAGGGATCCTTTGTTTCTTGCCTCTTGAGAGTTTCTGACTTTTGGGGTGCTAGAGACATCCATAAAGTGCGTATCTGAAGCATGGAGGGCAATCTTGCCTTATGGAGACAAGGCTGTAGGAATACACTGATACACCATGAACCCAGGTTGGTGTTGTGCCAGTATATATATAATCATTGCGTGCAAGAGCTTGCACTACATGTTCCCCAATGATGCTTACAATTAACAGCAGGGTTTAGGGTTTTATAAATGCACTGTTATTGTGAGCACGGTTTGCAAGTTTTTGTCTAGGTCTGAAGGATTAGAAGCTTTGAGCTCACCCATACGAGAGATGAAGCTGTCCTGTGAAAGAATGAGAGTCCACTGGAGACCATGTCACCCCTAACATGCTCCATGACTTGTCATGGGCCTTCCACATGTCCTAAGTGCAACCATTCACATTACCACCATATTGTCTGGCTCAACAAAGAAGCTTCCGCCAGACCCAACCTGCTCTACAGAATAGAAGCTTTAAAAAGCACTACTGACAGACAGGCTTTATCTCCACTCTAAAGAGTGTGTTGCTCGGGAGGTCTGAGCTGGGATGTTTAGTTGTGAAATAAAAAGGCAGTTTTATTAATAAGAAAGGGGTATGTTATGGGTGAAGAACCTCACACTGTCACTTTTTAACTGATTCTTATTACGTCAGTTTGTGTGATCAGTGTCTTCCGCTACACAGTTGGTGTCATTAGTTGTGGGTATATGCTATGTTTATTACTGATATCAAGGTTGCCCTGTTCCTTGACCCCGCCGAGGCAAATCAGGTGGTATTCATGAATTTTGACAGGAGATTTGGTAAACATGTCAATTTCTATATGATGACATTGGTTATTGTTTCCTATGAGACAGGATTGTGTTTACAATCAGCACAGTGATCACAATCAATTGTATCATGAAAACCCAGCATACAATCCAATAAGGCAACTTTGAGCCCTGCACTGCTTCTTCAGTGACCTAAAGCACAGTGTCATCAATTTCTGTAATTTGATCCATATTTCTACTGTTTTAAGCATTAGAAGCAGAACTTTAGTGCCCCACAGTAATGCTTCCTGAGGTCTTGACTCAGATGCAGATTGATGGCCTCAAATATCATGCTTTCTCCCAGATCCATTAAGTTATAGGGACCCTCTAGCAGTAACAAAGTGTGGTTGTGTGTGTAGCCTATAAATCCTGCCTGATTTACTGAGGAAGGCTGGGCTGCCAGTCAAGAAGACATTCAAATTAGGTGGCATGAAAGTTGAGACTAGATGCATTATAACAAGCTTTTTACAATTTCAGAAAATACAGAATACCCAACAAAAATTGTTACTTAGTTAAAAAAGCGCGTTTGTAACAATGTAAATATACACAATAAAAAGTATACAAAACACTAAAAGATTTCACAACACAATAAACACATTAGGTATCAACAATAATTAGGAGTGGTCGAAATATTCGGTTCCAGTGACAGAATTGGCCAACTTTTGGTAACTCCTCATTACTTTCATAAAGGGAATTCTAGACAAATTCCGGCAGTCACAGCGTGGCAGATTTTCTTCTTGCACGCGGCTCATAAACTGTAAGTTGGGGAGCCTGAGTGAGATCTGGCATCCCTTAGCTGGATTTTCGGTCGCTGGGAGGACATCCTTCAAGATTTTTTTAAACACAGGCTCTTGTGACTGTTTGTAGTCAGAAGGCTGCTTCTTGAGTAGAAAATCTCCTTGAATGGCAGCAAAATATACCACATAGTGCCATCTGTGCTGATTTCCCAGCACGGAACGTGCTCCCGGTGCTAAATCACAGCACAAACAGAATAAAGTGCCTATTTCCACCCATTGGCAGAAATGTGTGGCATCTCACTGAGGTTTTATGCAACTCCGCAGAATTTTGTGGAATAAAATTCTGCGAGTTCTACCCATCCCTACAAATAATACAATAGGTATAGTAACAAACTGTAATATGTAGAACATGAAGTAATACTACAGTAGTATTGCTTACTTACTACAAAATGCTATTCACAAACCTGTGTGCAGAGTCCTCCACCTCTCGTATTCGTAGGGGCCCAGAGGAGAGGCTGTGAAATGGGAATACTTACTACTAAATGAGAGGGGATAAGGAAGAAGTAAGAAGAGATTTAGAAAGGGACATGCTAAAACAAACACTCACCCACAAAAGAGATTCTCATTTGTATTCACAATCTACACTTCTATAGGTACTGCAGGAATTCCATGCCACATTATTGCTATGTGCCTACATAGGGGTATTGTGATTTTAGGAGTTAAGGTCTGCTGGTGCACAGAGTGTTAAATGTGCTTTCGATCTATGAGGTCTAACCTACATTTAGTGGGCTTTTTGAGTACTTTGACCTTTCCTTAGTGTGCTTCCCTGTACATTGTGCGACCCTTTAAAGGGTGTTTCCATTGGTATTTTTTCCTGCCATTCTGTAAATATTTATAATCTTGTGCATGCATTCAAGTATGTGTCTTTTTCAAAGAAAAACACTGAGTAGACTTTGATTTATTGATTGCTTTTTGTTGTGTTGCTGAATTCTGGGTTTGTAGCCCACAGCGCATCCCCGAGTAAGGCTTAGACTGCCTCGCTGCCCTGAGAGTCGAGTGCTATAAGAGGTCATTGGGTTCCTGCTTCTGGGTCCACAGTACAAGGGCCCCAGAAGTGAAACTAGACTTCTGTTATTATAGTTGGGACCCAGTAACGTATGATTGCCTTGGACCCACCAACCCTGATTTCTCATGCTGCTGTACTCGGATGTTTGAAAACACTTTGGTGATCATTAAACAGTATTAGCATTGTGTAGATCATGATCCTCTTTCGTAGGAAACAACAGACAAATGTCATCTCATGTGAGGGGATCTGAATACGTGTTCTTCCCATTAAAATTGATGACCTTTACGGTACTTTTGTACACTTACTGATTGTCACCATTAATAAAATGACAAAGTGAAGAAAATTGTAAAATATTTGTTTCTCTGGTTTCTGTGCTCGTTGGTCAGTTTTTATAGTATAAATTTAATTAAGGATGCCTGCTATTCTCTAGGCCTAGGGATAAGTTGTTTCCAGCACTCAAAAGCTGGATTTTCTTGTGACTTCCAGAGTGGTAACAAAACTGGATCAAAAACTCCGATTCCAGGACGGACCTGGCTTGCCAATGAAGGGGGTCAGTCTGCACGTGGACGTTAGCCCACAAGGACAAACGAATATACAAAGGGCAACGGAGGACTTCCAGCAAGGACTGTCGAGCAAAAAAGATAGTCTGCATCTGGATCTCTGTACAGCCCGGTAGCACCAGGGAAAAACTGTCTGATTAAGCCACATGTTCGCCACTGAAAAGGTGTCCCATTAAAAAGGAACAAAGCAGATGTTGGCACTGGGGTGTGCACTCACCGGGCAGCGGCGCCACTCAGCCTTCTCCACTTGTAGAGATGATTCTTGGGCATCACTTCTCTAGCTTCTGATAAAGGATGCAGAGGGAATCTTAATACTCAGAGAAAATGTATCATCACTACATGAACTGTTTGGCTGGGGACTTTCACATCAGGGCCTACCTAAAGAAATCAAACAACATTCGATTGCACATTCAATAACGTCTGGTCTAGGTGGGAATAATCAATGTTTGTGGGCAGCTCACACTTTTATGTCCAGTTTGTGGCATTTGTGCAACAGCCCACAGCCAGTTACAATAAACGCATGTCAGGTTTCACCTGTTTTTCTGTTTCTGGCAAGGAGAAGACTTGCCCTGCTTTCAGCATTCAACGGAGTACTGGTGCACACATAAATACCCCAGGAGGGTCTCTGCCTCAGGAAAGTTTGTGTATTACAATCAGTCAGTACCTAAGAACGAATGGTTGGGGAATGCTTAGCCCTTGTCTCTAAAGACAGAAGTCTAAGTTATGATTTACAATTTTCTGACGATTATTTACAAAAAATACATAAAATGATCACAAACATTCACTTTTATTGAAAGAAAAAAAAAGAAAAATGGGTCCTCTCAAGACTATGAGGTGGGGAAATGAGCTTAGAGTCCTCTGTCCCCAAGCAGTATCAAGGGAGAAGACGGGATGTACCAGATTTGTAGTTTGATGGTCACTTCAATTCGGTACCCTCCAAATGTAGTCAAAAATGAAAGATAGGGGTAATTCCAATGGCAATACTACTAAAGGATACCTGGACCACCTAGATGTGGACTTTCCTAACAGTTTCCATCCCTTGGCTCTATGCAGATGCACACTAACTGCCATATCTAACCCCAACCGTGACAATCCGGGAAACCGACTCACTAATTCCATGTTTGTTTCTCTGTACTGATTCCCTAACCTGGAGCCAGTGGTATAGGGTCCTTTTCTTGTTGCTCTAGTACAATTGGCTCAGCTTACGTCACTATTAAGATGTGGCTGCCCACATTATGTTCTCTGCTGCGGTCTGGCCGCATTCCTTGTTTTTTTATGAAAGAACAATATTTGCTTCTACACTTCTGAACGCCTTGCTAGGTTGCATAATGTGAACATATCAATTGCAAAATGACAGGATATGCGACATCCTAATTCTCATTCTCAGAGTGAAGGTCCAAGTATTTTGTGTTGCAGAGATGTGCAGCCTTATTGCCAATGGTGTGATACTGACAAAGGTGGGAGGGAACAGAGTATTCCTAGGAGAATATCTGGGGTTGGTCCAGGCAAATATGACTACCCATAGAAGCATACATGTTTGGGATTTCACATACTCTTGGAGTGCTTTACACGAACTCGCATATGCCTATAAGATTAAGACCGAACTGGCGCCGACATTGTGGATAGTGGCATGGAAACCTCCGTTGTGAGGGAGCTGTAGGAGAACGAAAACTTTTAAATAGGAAAATGTTATCCATGTGAAGGATAAAAGAAAAAAGTGTGAAAATTCATGTTTCCTATAATTTTATGCCTGCACATTTTCGGCATAACTGGCATTCTGCACGCAGTACAAAGAAAGTACAAGTACCATAAGTGCCCATGGGTTACTTACTACCTGATCTCTCTGTAAGTAAGATCAGAAGTAAAAAATCTCCCTACTCATGTAAGTACAGTTGCGCCTATGAGGATTTTGACATTCAGAAAAAATCCTAATTTACAGTTGCATTCTTTTTTTCCTAACTGGTCTTTCTGTTTTGGCTATTTTGGCAGTGTTTTACACGAAACAGAGCTCCGTTGAACTTGGCTGCCTCGCTCCATGAGCTAAATACTTTTTTAAATAAACTTACAGCACCTCAGGACCCACTGCTCATAAAGCAGCGTGGGCTGCCTGGCTACAGCTCAACTAACCCGCAGAGCCCCAACTGTGAGAAAAATAATGCTGCACAGCTCACCCTCTCTATGTTCAGGATGTTAATTGTAACTTTTTTTGCAATTTCCACGCGCACCTTTAATAGCTTTCCAAACTAGCAAATGAAAATGAATGTGAAGCAAATGCAAGAACATTGACAATTGCATCCTTGCTGTTGCCCGTTGCATAGTCAAATTAGTTTACAATATTTTGTTAAGCCTTAACCACCTATAAATTCAGAATATATTTTTTCCGAGTGTGTGAATCAGACATATTTCTACTTATTTTATAGGATTTTTGCTTTTAGCGGTTGGTTTTAATTAAATGTGTGTTTGACTTTTTAAGTAGCCAAGTACATTTCATAACCAGACTTATAACTCATTTCCTTCTGGGAGGATGAGGGGAATGAAAAACAATGCCTCTATTCACGTTCCAGGTGCACTAGTTACAGTTTTTCATCCTGATGTCGACCCTTTTTTTGTAGCAAATTCAGCAGACGGCCTTTTTAATGCTTGCTTTACCATAATGCAAGTAATGCCAGCATCTTAAGAAGTATACAGTTATTTCAAAATGTCTGCCAAGTCTTCCATTTTAGTGGTTCCATGATGCTGGCATTACCATTTCGTTTAAATTAGACAAAGCAGTGGCCTATTACAAATCTCCTCAAAACCAATCAATGTCCCGTGGTCTGGAAAATATGACTTTTGAGTGCACGTCCATTTTGTTAGTCTGTTACAAATCTTTATTACTTGACCCTAGGTACCTGAACAATTTAGTGCGCATTTCCTTGGGAAAAAAACTGGTGGTTATCTAGTAGCAATACAAAACTACCTATACCATGGTTAACATTTTCACAAATAAATGCACCATTTTCACAATAATATGCATGTGGCAAAATAGCTAGTTGAACCAATGCATTTATCCAGACAGTAGAGTACACTTCTGTGAAAATGTTGATGCAGAAGTGCATTAGTAACTGTGCCATCTGTATAATCCAGAAATGTTGGTTTAATCAATCTAAGTGGTCCCATGGGCTCCATTCATATTGTGTCTGAGGTTTACCCAGTTTTTAGACCATGGACTGAGGAAGAATATGTATGAGAATAACTCCTATTTTCTTTGCTATCTCCACAGACCACAATATGTTGGACAATTCTACAATGCTTCATAAATTGTGTATCAGGCTGTTCTCTAAAACTGCGTGTCTATTTCTTGAGTAATCAAGATCCCATGTGCAACAAGGTTGATTTTCAGCCAACCACAAATTTATCACATGCTGAGTAACCCATGAATCTATATATTACCAAAACCTCATTCCATATGCACAATTCTCGTTCATATATAAATGGCTCTTTTTTGACCACATCAGTAGCTTCCAATTATTATCACTCCTGTTCGTCCTACCCATAATTCTATTTTTCGATTTCCTGTACAAATACTCCTGACAATCCAGGATGTATCCTCCTCAATCTGTATTTAAACACCTTCTTCTTAGCAGTACCTACAGTCATCCATTGGGTGACTAAGGCTTAAGCATTAAAAGTCAACATCCTTTTATGGTGCAATGCCAATCTTAAGTTATGTTATGTTAAGGACATTTGATAGAGCGCACATCTCACCCCTGAAAGGGTATCACAGCGCTGGAGCACAGTCCAGAAGAAAGAAAAAGCCTCTGAGGGACCCCTAAAAAAGTCAGGTTTTGAGGTGCTTCTTGAAGTGCACCAGATCTGGGCAGACTCGAATGTAGAGGGAAAGTTTGTTCCAAAGGTGCAGGCCGAGATAACAGAGCAGAAACTGATTTTTAGAGCATACATTTCTAGCTGGACAGTAGGGAACTAACTTTTGTCGAAAGTAGATGGGGGGGCCTAACCCCGAATAGGACTTAATACAATACATAGGAGTTTAAAAATGGCTTGTTTTTTGATGGGAAGCCAGTGGAAAGATCTTAGAATGGGCTCCGAGGGAGTCCGGGGCGGGGGAGGTTGCAGACCATACGGGCTGTACCACTTGCAATTTTGCTTGGACGCATTAATTTGTCACTACCAGAAGGGCATTGCCGTGATCCAGATGGCTGACTATCAATGCCTGGATAAAGGTCTTTCTTGTGTGAAGTGGAAGCCACTGACACACCTTATGCAGCATGCGGAGGAGACCAATACAGGAGCTGCAGGTAGAGACAACCTGCTGTTTCCTGGATAAGTCAATAAGAATACCCAGGTTCTTGGCCAACAGCTTGGGTTGTGGGGAGGCCCCTAGTCCTAGTGGCCACCAATCATCAGACCAACAGTCCTGAGCTTTCCCGAATAGCACTACCTCTGTCTTATTACCGTTAAGTTGAAGGTAATCAGAGCTATCCAGAGTGCAATTTTCTGTATGCATTGCTTAAATTTAATCTTGGTGTGAATTGGATAGGGACCCATCGAGATGATCAACTGAGTGTCGTCTGCATATGATATCAAATCAAAGCCACAGGATCTGACAATATGGGCCAGGGGAGCAACATAGATATTAAACAAAGTGGGACTCAATAATGAGCCCAGTGGTACTCCTTTATCCACAGGCATACTGTGAGATTTATAAGGGCCAAGATTGATGGTTTGTGTCTGGCCCCTTAGGAAGCGCTTAGGCATTCTTGAACTCCCTTATTCAGCCGAAACTATTTGGAACCTCTTCTGTGCTACAACCAAAGTCAAAGATTTTGACAAAGTTATGTCTTTGGAGCACAAAAAACCATTTTTTTCCCAAGTAACCTCTCCAGCACCCCATATTGGAATTACAATAAAAATACATGCCTGTGATTCTGAGAAATGAACTCAATTTTGGTTGGATAACTCTACCTTCTAATAAATCTGGCCATAACTGGTGACCCATCTTGAACAAATGGAAAATTGTAGAACTGCGGGGTTGTGCTGAAGGCGCCATGTTTTAAATGGTTGCTGGATCCATAATTAGTTATCGATGACTAAACTGACTACAATTATAGAAAGCAGTGTTGTATTTCACATTCTTTTATGTTATTTTTGTTTAAAAATGCTTTATTAGAATAATGTAATAGGAAGAGCATAGTGATTGTGACTTGAAATCATACAAACGTATTTGAAAACACAATGTATTGGAAGAAAACATATCATTAAACCATGAGAATACACAACTTTAATGCATTGCAAATGTATAACCAGTTAATAAAATATAGTAATGAGTACCTTAATATTGTAGCATTTTATATTTTAAATGTTATAGAGATAGGAAGGAAAGGAGGAGGAAAAAGAGAGAAAAGAAGGAAAATGGGAAGGAAACAATAAGATCTTTGAACTTTACATGAGGCTAGAAAGTAATATGGTTGCATATGTATATTACCAAAATATCAAGATTACTATTATGAAACAACAATAACAAAGTTAATGGTGGCTGGAATGCAAAGAAATTGTCTTGAATCTGATCATATTTGTTGTTTAAATAACATGTGAGGGGTAACCAAAATAAATCCTTTTCAAGTAGATGTTGCGCAGACGTGGCAAACCCTCTATCTAGCCTGTGATGATGACAGAGTAAGTTCCACCATGCAATAACTGTAACCATATTTGCATTTTTCCAGTTGGAGGTCATTATTTGTAAAGAAATGGTAATTACCAAATCAACAAATATACACAATCTGCAAGTGCCAATTCAGTTCTGAAAAAAATGAATTGACTATCAAATAGAAATCTAATTGAACAAAGTGTTGATATTAGTTTACATACTGCAATCCAGAAGTTTTGTATTGATGGTCTTTGAAAAATATATTCGTATGTTGGTACTCAGGGTAGTTTTACAAGACCAACATAAATTTGGTATGGTTGGATTATAATTATGTAGAACCATTGGGGCTCAGTTGGGGTTAAAAACAACCTACTATGAGCATTATCTATTGTTTGTGTAGTGCTAGCATTTCAGGAAATGTGGTGTATTTTGGACCATATTAAATCCCAAGTTTTTAAGTGACATGAGCATTGCGTATCACATTCCCATAATGATTCAACTTTAGATTTAGATCTAGTGGGAGACAAATGACATAAATGTTTATAAATATAAGATGTTTTGAAAGCTAGGGAAAGGTTAAAATGTTTGGAAATCTGAGGACCAATGGGAGAGGATGCATGTGTAAGTGTGGAAATAGTTTAATAAATTACACTTTTTAGAGATTTGTATTTAAGTATAGAAGCTGAGGAGAGGCCATATTGCCTTTTAAGTTCCTGAAAAAAGAGAGGAAGCAGTTCTTTATATAATGGCTTTACTTGAAATGTTCCCTTGATACACCAAATCATTTCACAGAATTGTACAGTTAGACAATTTGATATATTTGTTATGCTAATTGGACGATTTGAAAAACCTTTCCAGCGGTGTCAGTGACTTATAAACGCCAACGAGACAAAGTGTTCGATAGTGGGAGAAGGTAAAGACTTTGGTAATTTTGAGAAGTTTGCCAGAGAGTGAAAGGGCAAAGGCAATATTAGTGAGCCTTCTAGTTTGTGCTAGTTATTAGAGGGTACTGTTTTGTGTGCGACTAAATGAGGTGAAATTTGTTTAAAAACATATGATGTATGATAATTCAGAAAATTTGGAAATTAACACCCCCCCCCCCCAACGCTTTGGGTTTCCTTAATAAAACTAGTGATATGCAAGCTTTGCATCCATTCCAACAAAAAGGACCTAGGATATTTATTAATGGTTTTGGAAAATTTCAGAGGAAGCTTAACTGGTAACATAGATAAATAAAAAATAATGAGTGGTAACATCAAAATTTTAATTGTAGCTAATCTACCCCATCCAGATAGGTATAACGGGGACCACTTCTCAGTCATTTGTATAACTCTATTAAGACTTCAATCATGTTTATCTGTATGGAATTAGTAATGGAATTAGAATATTTGATCCCAAAGCACTTATTATATTGAGAATTAAATTTGAACCTAGGATCTGTAAACATGTGTTTTAAACAAAACTTATTTAATGGAATGACTTCAAAGTGTGTGAAGTTTAATTTATATCCAGATAGCCCATAATAAATAGTTAAGAATTTATAAAAGCAGACAGTGAGGTTTGTGGATTTGATGTAAAAAAAAAAACAAGTCATCAGCATATGCAGTAAATTTGACTGTAACATCCTTGTATTTAAAACTCTTAAAAGAGGAGGAATGGCATAAAGTATGTAGGGTCCCAATGACAAAATAGAAAGTAGAGGTGATAGTGGACCTTGTCTGGTTCCCTGTGGGAGAGAAAAGTAAGAAGATTGGAGACCATTAACAAATATTGACGTATTTGGGGAAGAGTAAAGAAATTATAATATATTTTCATATCACTGGACTAATACCATGACATTCAAGAGCACACATCATGAAGTGCCAACCCTCCCTATCAAAAGCCTTTTCAGTGCCAAGTGTAATGGCAGCAGTAGGAATAGTGGTGTGTAATGAAAGATGCATAACGTCTAGAAATTCTTTAGAGTTATCTGCCATGAGTCTGCCTTTGACAAATCCTGTTTGTTCCATCCCAATGAGCTCTGGAATAAATTGGGTGATTTGAAGTGCAAGATTGTTTGAACATTTTTTACAATCTAAATTAATAAGATATTTAGGTCTATAGTTGGCACAGGAAGTAAGACCTTTATCTTTTTTTAGGAAATCAACATATCATGGCGTCTAAAAAGGAGCCACAAGCCTCATTAATAGGAAGAAAATGTTGGTATAATGAGAGTAAATGTGCGAGCAAAATATGAGAGAATCTTTAGTAGAATTCGACAGAGAAACCATCAGGTCCAGGGGCTTTGCCTTTAGGCATTTCAGCTAACGCTTCTTTTAATTCTAAAATAGAAATATCTTTTTATAGGGAGACTATCCATTGTATGCTTTTGGCATGGTGAAAGTGATTCAAAGAAATTATTGAGTGCTTCATTTGAAGATGACTGTTCAGGCGTATACGAAGTTTAATCAAAATCTGCAAAGCATTTTAAAATTTTAGAATCTTTGAAATGTGAAATAACTTTATCATCTGTAATGTGAACTATTTTGAATTTTTGTGATTTGACTTGCAAGTAGTTAGCAAGCAATTTGCCGGCTTTGTTATGACATCCATAAAAGTTAGAATTAACCTTTAGCAAAACTCCTGCAACCTCTTCTCTAGATCTTTTATAAAAGCTAAACATGGCCTGAACAAGTTCTTTTAAAATATCTTTATCTTTTGATATATGAAATACATGTTCGAGGTGTTTAATAAAGGTAAGTAAAGTGGCTGTTTTCTTCACAGCTTTTTTCTTTTTAAGTGCAACGTAGTTTATTATCAAACATCTTGCCGATGGCTTAAACACTTCCAAAATAACGTAGAAAGGAAGATCCGCGGTCAAATTAGATGTAACATAATCATTAAGGAAGTGTTCAAACTGTTCCACAAAAACTACATCCTTAAGCAAGCTATCATTAAAATGCCATCTACTATACTTTGCTGTATCAGGTAGAATCTCTAAATCTATTATAACTGGTGGGTGATCAAAGATGATAATAGAACCAGTTTCTGCATTAATTAATGTGGAGTCTTAATGAGGTGTGAGAAAGATGTAATCTATCCTGTAGTGGGACTGATGAGCAGGAGAGAAAAAGGTAAATTCTAAAGTGCTTGGGTAACATACCTTTCAAGTATCTACCATCCCTCTAGAATTAATTGTTTAATTTTTTTTTTTTTGTATTGTATTAGGAATGTATTTAGCTAGTGATTTCCTGGCAATGATGGGATCCATAACCTGATTGCAATCTTCACCCTCTATAAAATTTGTGTTCGTGCAGGATTGTAATGTGGCACCCATATTTTTCCAAAATTGGACATCAACTCCTGTCAGACCATAAGTGTTGAGAAGTGAAATTGGTAAATGGTTTATAGTGAGGTGAAGAAGAAGCCATCTACCCTTTTCATCTTTTTCCTCTTTCTGAACCACCAGAAGGAGCAATTTATGACATACAATTGCAGCCCCATTCTTATTGTTGCAGACAGGAGGACAGAGTACTTGACCCACCCAAAGCTTCTTTTATGAATTAGTAACTTTATCTGAAAGGTGTTTTTTTCTGGTATCAGGGCAATTTTACATTTTAGTCTAGATAAATGTGCAAGAACTCGCCGTCTCCTAATGGGGTCGCGCATACCTTTAACATGGACACAATACGAAGATCATTTGTCATCTAAAAATAATGCTTACATATATTGAATTTATATATATATAAATATATATATATATGTAGAAAACGTGACCAATAATAATTTGTCATCTAAAAATAATGCTTATATATATTGAATTTATATATATATATAGAAAACGTGACCAATAATACAACCAAATTAGACTTCAGCATATATTATTACAATCAACTAAATAATGTAAGAATAAGAGAAAGAACCAGAGGGCAGAAATTTGGAAAAGGAGAAAAGGAGGAAAGAGAGAGAAGAAATAGTTGCTAAAGAAAAAGAAGATGGTAAGAAAGCAAAAAGGCTTTAACCATATTGAGCAGGAAGACATAAATGTCAACATGAATGCAGTGTAGGTGTGGTGAAATGGAAGTCAGACAAATGGACATTCTGGGGCTCATTATGACTTGGGCGGGCGGTGGAGGCTGCCCGCCAAAGTCCCACTACGGGATGACCGCCTATGCCACCGTCCCTCCGCGGGCCCTATGACGAGTTTCCCACCGGTCTGGCCGGCAGAAACAGTGTTTCCGCCCACCGGCCCCGCAGGAAACTCACCACAACATTGACAGCGGCTCGTAATTGAGCTGGTGGCAATGTTGCGGTACATCAGGTGCAACAGCACCCGTTGCACTTTTCACTGCCTGTGATTCGGGAGGTGAAAAGTGCGACATAGCTGTCCCTGGGGGGCCCTGTACTGCCCATGCCAACACCCCCTTTCCACCAGCCTTTGCATGCCGGTCCAACTGCCATGCAAAGGCTGGTGCAAAGGGGGCTTGTGCTGCCCTGACAGATTATGAACGCCGAGACCGCCAGGCTGTAGACTGGTGGCAACCTGGCAGTGCCGGCGGTCAGATGTGGTGGTCAGACCACCACTATGGCAGCAGTGCAACCGTCACCGCGAGTGTGTCAGTCTTAAGACCGCCACACTCGTAATGAGAGCCAGAGTCTAACAAGAGCTAGCAAGGAGACCTCTAAAATAACTATAAATAAACTAAAATCAATGCTACTGTTAAAGATAGTGAGACAAATATATTATGAATAAGATTATAATTTAATATTTTAGGAGTACTTACCAATATATGGGAAACATGATGGACACACAAGGTCGGGGGAGGTAACATGAGGAAAAGAATACACCTGGAAGACACATCCTGGTAAAACGAATGACATCTGTGAAGGAAGAAAAAGAGAAGAGCATAAAAATGGCGGAATAAGAGAGACTTCAGGTAGAAGACTAATCAAAAATAAGCATATCCAAACACATTATCCTTAAAAGATGAAGTTTTCCTGAGATCCATCTCCTCTCCTTTATGTTGAAATATGAATTTCTTCAAGGCCTCTGGTGAGCCTAAGGAAAAAGTTTGATCTCTGTATGTGACTTTGAACATACAAGGGTGAATCAGACCGTAACAAGCATTCATGGATCTGAGGGCAGGACGAAATGATAAAAATCATTTCTGTCATAGGGCTGTAACATGAGCCACGTCCTGTCAAAAGAAGACTTTCTGACCTGACCAAAGCATCTGTTTTCTCTGTTTAGCTGCCAACATAACCTTCATCAAGTCTGTAAGAAAAGGACTGTTATGCCTCTTGAACGTGCTGATGTAGAAGCATTGAAGAGTTTGGGACCTACTTGGTGAACTTTCTGTATATTGAGGGTAGTTCCTTCTTTAAGGCCAACAAATTTTGGAATATGTGATGTAAGAAATGCCACCATATCTGGACCTTCCGCTCCCTCTGGGATTCCATAAATTTGCAGGTTATTATGCTGATTGAGATTTACCAATCTTCGGTTTGTTGTTTTAGAAGAGAAATGTCCTTAACGTGGCTTCCATCTTAGTAACTGAATCCTGGAAATCGCTAATCCATTGCTGCACATCAGAAAATCCAGATTCAAGATTAGACCATTTCTCATCAATCTTTTGAAGTGTGGTGTTATTTTTTCTAATACTAAAAGTTTTAAAAGCTGAATTTCTCCCATTAAGTCTTCAAGTGTATGGGAATGTACCCCGTTGTTGAATGTGTGGTGGGATATTGTGGTGGAAATATCTCACATAACAGACCGTTAATTCATCCCTACCTCAGAATCCTGCCTCTTGAATATCCGTCCCAGATCCGAACAAGACAAATTTCTCCAAAGATTCGCTGATCTAGCATTTATTCTATATAAAAGACAAATAGCTATGCAATGGAAGGCACCCATGCCGCTGGAGGTTCCCAGATGGCGCCAGTTGACACTGAAATGGGTGTAAACAGAGACACGTGTGCGGAGATCCCTCCGTGATAGTGGTCATCTGCACACGGGATACAATATATAGGACATGATTGTAGTGAAACTTGAAGCTCATTCGCCTGTCCTGATCTGATCAGGTTACCTACCACATTACGGACTACGGGCTTGTTCATACTGATCGTTCCCATTTACCTACATTAACAGTGCAAGCACAGGGATTTCTTGGAGAGACTTCTACCCAAAGGCGTCGATGGGGGCCTGTTTTCATTGAAGGTGGGAGTTGATTGCTCCAGATTCCCATGGTTTGGTCTTGAGGATTCCTGGGCATTCAGGCCATCCACTCATGTAGCATGTGCACCTTTAATTATTGTTGTTAATTTTGCATTATATTTGTTCCTCTTCAGATTATATTATGGATGATGATATAACTGTGTATTCTACTACATTGTGCGTATTCTTCCTTGACTATGTATTTGTAAATCCATTACAAAGCCATGCCTGATTCTGTGATTGTTACGGTTGAAACTTTAAAAAACAATAAAAAAGATTTTTTTTTAAAACGTCTTCAAGTGTTAGAGGCAATGGAGATTTTGTCGGCAAGACAGCCTCTTTCTTTTACTGTTTATTTATATAATTATTGGCGTCCTTGCGGGTCATAGGCATTGTCCCAGGCAGAGCAGTACACTATTGTGCGGAAGACGTAGCCATGTCCATGCCAAAATCTACTCGAGGCCAGCAGATAAGGAAATTTGTTGTAATTCCCGCCTTAGAAGTATTTAGCAGATATGAAAGTTTCCACAGTCAGCAGCTGCCAATGATGTATAAGGGAACAAAAAACAGACTTTCCTTTGTAGTGCTCCACTCCTCACAGGTTTGTTTAGTTAAATACTAAATTAATTAATGAAAAAATAACCTTGAAGTGGAATAAAAAGTGTTCCTGGTGTTCTTATGAGATATATAGCTTATTGCAGTATTTGTTGCCTCACCAATATGAATTTTAGGTTGGAAACAACAGGCGCATTATTCTGAAGCGGACATCTAAAATGGCAGCGTGGAAGTCCAAGTGAGAAAAGCGGTATGGGAGGTTAAAATATGCCTAAATGACCAAGAAACGGTCTAAAAATGAACTTAACTGCTCCCTGCATGTTATGACATCACCTCTTCCCTTTTAACAGAAAAATACCATTCCTGAGCGGTCCGTGTTCCATGTGAGGCTCTGAGGCTACACGGAGCTTCAAAAGCCGGCAGCCATCTTACGGGCCCCCTACATTCTGTTGTGTTATGTAATCTTGCTTATTTTATCTTATCTTATCAGACTAGCTTTAAGGGAATAGTACAATATTATACAACATGTAATCCTCTAACAAATGAACTGGGGAAAAAAATTCTCTTTTTTAAAGCCCTTACCAACACATTTTGTGCTTTGACACCTGAATTAGGAGGAGATTTTTGGGGAGGTACTGATATAACAAAAAAGTGGGTCTGCTCGTTTTTTAATTTGTAACTTAGGTCAAAGTTATGCAAACATAGCAGTTAATTGTGTGTGTGTGATTTGTGTGTGTTTGCGCATGTGTATTGTCAGTGCTTAATTTGAAAAAGAAGGAGTGCTGGTGCCCGAAGCCTTGCTAGTGCAATGAAACATCGGCATGCTGAATAGCATGGCTGCGTAGGCCTGAATGCACCCCAGGCCTCTTAAACCACGGCCAGGCACTCCCACTGCCTTTAACTCAATTCTGCAGGTCCCTGCTTTCTCTCTTCACGATGCTTTCCCATCTTTCTCTTCATCCTTCTTTCCCGTTTGTGTGTGTGTTTCCTTATTTCGCTCTTGGGAAATGTCGATCAGGGAAAATAAGTGTCACTGCTCAATCATAAGTGCCGGTGGCTCCCACCTGCAACCATGGGCTCAAATTAAGCACTTTGTATTGGGCTAGAAAACAGCTCAAAGTATGCTAACTATTTTAGCTTTTTTATTTCAAAATATTAACTATCCTATTAAATGTATTATTAATTTACGTAAAATAGTTGGTCCTGCTTATTGAAGAGGACATTATCTTCTGTCCATTGGATTGATTCTAAAACCTCTGACATAGATTAAGAATTAATTCAACCCAACAGCTAAAAGTAAGAGGCTATTTCCACAGTGTTTAACACATTGTAAAACCCCTGTTACGGTGTCGTGGCTGCAGAAACACTTTACATTAGGATCCCAGAACCTGTATGAGCTTCCTATATCAGACTTGCACTATGCGCAGAACACTGCACACCATGATTGCAGAACCTGTCGGAGATTCCCTTATCAGACTTGTACTCTGTCTGGGACTAATAGTTTTGTGCACAACCAGTCTGCTAAATGTATCCCCTAAGTCTATACATTTCTCAATCTTAAATGGATAAACTTCCCTATAATCAAATGGCTGTCTGCTGGTATGTCTAGCCAGGAGACAGGGACTGAATTACTGGCTAATATGATCAACACAGTATAAATAGCCCAGCAGCTTACTGATTCTTTCAATGCCGAAACCAGTTTATTAATATCCAGTTACACTTTTCCCAGTGCTCCACTGGGTGTAGTGTACCCAGGATGTCACATGAATGCTATTTCAGACGATAAACATCATGGGTATAGTTATGCATTGAACTACAGGGCATCTGCTGTATATGTTCCATGCTAAATTACATTTTGATCAATCTCTACAACGTAAGTATGAAGCAAACAGGAAAGGAAGACAAGTGTAATCTCCTGCCGTTCTCTACCCATGGCGGCTTCCAAGCCAATGCCACCATGAAACACAATGGGTCCTATATTTCTGCTCTCAAATTCTTGGGGGGTGTGTCCTTCCTTGCACGCACTTTCACGGATAAACAGGGGACCCATTAAGTATATAATAATGTCTCTCAACATGTGTAGAGTATATACTCCTCCTTCCTTACGGGTCGTACAATGGTACAGTCTATAAAGATTTGTCATCTGCCTGGGGCTGATGACTCGCAGAAGTTCCCAATTCAACACCATTCAGCCTAGATATTCCCTTTCATATATATCACTGCTTATAGACATCTCAGCCAAAGCATACCTTTCCAGTGTGCTTTCCATCTGCCCAGATCAGATGGCTGTGTGGACCTTCGTCTCACTGAGGTGAGCCTCATAGCATTGCCAAGTCAACAAATTTGCTGTTCGACTTTTCAATTTTAGGACTTGTCATAAGTCCCAATGAGCATACCTTATTTTAGCCTGTGATGTTTTGCCACTTCCGACCACTCTCACCGTATAACAGCACATGACCATACCACGTGACCAAAGGTATATCTAGCCTATTTCCATCTAGGGCAGGCTAATACTACAGTTTGGTACATAGCCTGTAATTGTACCGAGGTCAAGTATGTATTGCAGACAAAATTAAACTTGCAAGATTGAGTTATGCGCTCTGATATACTCGATGGATGTGTTGTAATGCTGGCCCATTCGACATTCTTCAAGTCATTCACTAGGTCTTCTTTCCATTTCATTCTAGGCATTTTTTTGTTAGAGTGTTTGATATCTGTGTTTGCTACTGTTACAAAATGTTTCTGAGTCGCCCTTGTAAAGAGCATCTGTGTTACTGTTTAGTCTCTGGTTTTGCTTCACTATATGCCACATATGTGCAATTGGCCAGGTCAATTCTGCATGTTCCAGAAACTGGACCAGAGGCAATTCATATGCTGCATTCAGTTCCATAAATGCCAACAGAGCTCCTGAGTCATATAGCTTACCCAGATATACTTAGCCCACTGTAGTACAATCGAGGCGACCTGAGTTCAGATCTGCTGATTCAGAATATACTCCTGGGTTTCTACAGATGCCTATTCCTTATACACATAAGTCATTTCTAAACTCCTGGGTCAAACCACCCTGCTAGGAATTGGAGTTGATCAGTTATATGACGCAAAGTTGGGGACACCCAGACTTTCCTCATTAATAGGTAAGTTCAATAATACCCCCGGTGCGATGCCCCTTCTACCAGCACCTCACACGAGTTTTCTCAACACTGTGGAAAAGTCCAGAAAAAGGGTTTCCTGAGTTGCAAGGGGATAATTGCAAAAAGTAGGCTATTCCACGCAATAACCCTGTCCGTATACCTGTTGTGTTTTAAAAGAATTTTATCTAATGTGTAATATGACTTTATGGAATGTATCAGCTGGATTCCGATGACCTCACAGATTCTGAGCTTGGCAGTTGTCGTGAGATGCCTTTTGACTCGGTGGCTGTGAGGACGTTTGTGTTGACTAAGGAATAAATCTTCGTTTTCGAGACAAACAAGTTTCTTGGATTTCCCTTATTTCGTTGGAGGATACAACATCTTTTGGCGACGAGCTGGTCAACACCATTCGAACCTACGCGACCTCACCTATTTCTTCGTGTCCTTGCAGCCTTTCCTTCAGTGTACTTATGTAATCTGTGTCTCTGCTGCCGGCATCCCTTAACGGGAGATTTCTTTTTTTTTTGCTGGATGATTACGGTAACATTTTTGAGCACCGTTTTTTCTCTGTTTTTCACTTACTCGCAACATTATTTTGTTGCCAGGTAACGGACGCCACGCGGAAGAGCGAGGCAATCTGTTACCTAGTTACGGAACCACGAGAGATTACGGCGTCCGGACGCGTGCATTCCTGGCTCGCTACACTGTTTGGTTGCTAGGTAACAGACACCACGTTTGCACGTCTTCTATTCTTCCAAGGTTGGATGTGTACGACAAGTTGTTACTGTTGACAGAGGAGTCAAGTTTCCGGCTGTGTTGAACTTTAACTATTTAAAAAAAAAAATTATTCTGCCACTTTGTTGAACTGTGCGTGATCTATACATGTCAGGAATTTGCTGTAGCCTCTAGTAATCGCACGGCTCGGTGTCTGCCTCAAAGTTTGGTTGCTGAGACACGATTCTCACAGAGTTTTCACTCTCATCACAGGTTTTGCACATGCCCCGTGCAGATTATATACAACAGGTGTCTATTTCTGACTGCCGTTTATCCACTGGTTTTGCACGCTCATACTCAGCTGTCTGCCGTTTTTATTTTACTTTCATTATGCAAACAGCTAACTTGCCATTGGCATTTCTTCCTGAACCTGGCATCCCTGTGATAAGATGGCAGCATTGGTTTAAATCCTTTGAGAGCTATTTGGTTGCAATTGATGGGGTTAAGTTTTCTGATGCTCGCAAGAAGGCGATCTTGTACAATTGCCTTGGCACAGAAGGGCAAAGAATTTTCGAACATCAACCCCAGGCGCAACCTTTTGCCGTTGGTGATTGGGACGTGTTCACCGAAGCTGTGAGAAGATTAGAAAATCACTTCAAGGATGACCTCAGCATCATTGTTGAGAGACACAAATTTTTCACACGGAAACAATTTCAGCATGAATCAATAGACAGTTTTGTAGCTGAACTTCGAAGTTTAGCGTCCACTTGTGAATTTATAGGTCCTTTGGACCAGAATCTCAGAGATCAACTTGTTGTTAATTGTTATGATTCTAAAATTCAAGAAAAGATCTTATGTTGTAGGGACCCAACGTTGAATGAAACGTTGGAAATTGCTAGAGGGATCGAACGTTCTATGTTAGCCTCCAAAGAATTAGGTAAGGTGAGAGGTTCACAAGTTGAAGATGTTTGTTTAGTATCACAGAAACCTAAAACAGTGATACCCACTACCCCTGATTTGAAAAAGAGCAACACCAAAAGGCTTTTGTGTTTCAGGTGTGGTTCTAATTCACACTTGGCCAATTCCCCTATTTGTCCAGCTTTAGGAAAAGTGTGTATGAAGTGTAAGAAGACTGGCCATTTTGCTCGAGTGTGTAAACAAGATCAAAAGGTGATGTTGGTTGAACAACAACAATTTGTTGAGAGGCAAGTGGACGAGTGTGGTGATTTGCATCTCTCCAAAAAGTGTGTTCTTATGGTTGATGATGCATCCAATTGTAAGTCTGGTCTTAAGCGTTCCAAGGATCCTGTATGTGAAGTCATGATTGGTGAAGTTAAATTGAAAGTTACTGTGGATTCAGGTTCCCATAACGATAGTTTCTGACGCAAATTATCATTCCTTTTGGAGAGACTTTCCTTTATCTGCTCCTGATATAAAAACGATAGCATTTGATGGTCAAGAGATTAAAATGTTGGGGTACTTTATTGGTAAAGTTGGTTACCAGCACAAGATCATCAACACTAAAGTGTATGTAGCCAAGAGAGGGTACAATATTTTGGGGTGGAAGGATCAGGGGCAGTTTGGTATGGTGATTAGGCCAGGGACCGATTAACCCATTACGTTGGTGGAGAAAGTGGAGGTTAAACTAGATTCCATCCAGGATGTTCTTAGCAAACACTCTGAGGTTTTCAGCAATAAGCTCGGTTTGGTGAAGGGGTATGAACACAGAATTATTCTCAAACCGGATGCTGCTCCTGTTGTACACAAAGTACGTAATGTGCCTTTGAGTGTCAGGGGGAAATTGAAAGAGCATCTGTGTGAGTTATGCAGGGATGGGGTTATTGAACCAGTTGACTCTTCACAATGTGTGTCTCCAATTGTAGTCGCGGTTAAGAAGACTGGAGAGCTGAGGTTGTGTATAGACTTTAGATCTCTAAACAAAAACATTTTGGTTGATTGTTTTCCTTTGCCCAAAATTCAAGATTTATTGGCTCGTTTAGGGGGAATGAAGGTTTTCTCTACGATTGACCTTAGGTCTGCCTATCATCAAGTAGAGTTGAGTAAGGAATCCCGTTCACTTACCACATTTATTACCCCATTTGGGGCTTTTAGATTTTTGTGTATGCCTTTCGGCTTAGCCTCCGCGGCGTCCGTATTCCAGAAACTTATGTTTCAGTTATTTGGTAACATACAGGGTGTTTTGGCTTACCAGGATGACATTCTAATTGGTTCAGAATCTTTTCAAGATCATGTACTCATGTTGGACAGAGTTTTGGGAATTCTGAATGACCATGGGATTACGGTTAGAAAAGACAAGTGCAAGTTTATGGTCGGCTCAGTTGATTATCTAGGTCATGAAATTTCTGCACAAGGCATTCTTCTCAAAAGAGATTTATTATTGGCTATTGAAAATTCCCCTGCTCCTAATAATAAAGACCAGGTGAGATCCTTTTTGGGTCTTTGCGAGTACTACTCACGTTTTGTGCAAAATTTTACTTACTTGTCGGAGCCGTTAAAAAGGATTCTGAGGAACGGGGGAAATTTTTTTATGGCTGGAGGAGCAGGAGCAAGCTTTTTCCATGCTTAAGTCTCTCATTGTACAGGCTCCTGCTCTTCATCCTTTTGACGAGGATCTACCTTCAGTGATTACTGTGGATGCAAGCGGTGTTGGGTTGGGAGCCATTCTTAGTCAGATGGAGAAAGGGAAGGAGCATAAAATCGCATTTGCATCTAGACGACTATCGGAAGCTGAGATGAATTATAGCATGATCGAGAGAGAGGCGTTGGCTTGTGTCTGGGGAGTTAATCATTTCTCAACATATGTTTGGGGAAGGGAGTTCACGCTAGTCACAGATCACAAGCCATTGGTCTATCTTTGGAACGACAACGTTTTTAATAAAACCAGTCCTAGGCTGACCAGATTGTTAGCCAGGTTGTACGAATTTAATATGAAGGTGAAGCACATTGCAGGGTCAAATAACTGCAGGGCAAATTTTCTGTCTAGGTGTCCTGTGAATAACACTAGGATTGAGAAACAGTCAGTCGAGGAAGACATCGTGGTAGGAATGATTGATGGTGTTTTTGCAGCTGGTGAAGTAATTTCTAGGCCAGTTTGGAAGGAGGCAGTGAGCAAGGATAAGTCTTTACTACTCCTTAAGAAGTATATTCGTGAAGGTTGGCCAACGGGGGGGGAGTGTCGGACGAAATGAAATCTTACGGCAAGGTCAAGGAGGAGTTAAACGTGGAAGACGATTTAGTTTTGAGGGGTGAACGTTTGATTCCTCCCAGCGAGTTAAGGCTCAGATTAATAAAGTTGGCTCATCAAGGGCATGTTGGTGTTACTGGTACAAGAAGGCGTTTACGTTTATATTATTGGTGGCCAAGTATGGACTCGGAGGTAGAAGTAGTAATTAAGAATTGTTGTAGTTGTAGAGTAGCAGATAAAAGTTTGCATACCAGGGAGGTGCCTTTGTGTTCTGTACCCTTCCCTGACAAGCCGTGGCAGAAGTTGGGTTTGGATTTTATGGGTCCGTTAAGAGTTGGCAATGATGGGAAAAAATATGTATTGGTTGCAGTGGATTATTGTTCTAAATGGGTTTCGTATAAATTTTTAAGAGAACCAAATACTACCAGCGTGATTGATTTTTTGAGGGAGATTTTTAATTGGGAGGGGATTCCTGAGTTTTTGGTCACCGACAACGGTGTACAATTTATCTCACACCAGATGGTGAACTTTTTAATGAAATGTAACATAAAGCATATTACTACTGCTTTGTATAGCCCTCAAGGGAATGGTTTAGTGGAAAGGGTGAACAGGATGATCAAGGAGACAATTCAATTGGCTGTCAGTTCTGGGATTAACGTGCAGGAAGTGGTTTCAGAAAGGATCTAGAGTTATCACAACACGCCACATTCTTCTACAGGTGTTGCTCCTTTTGTGCTTTTGAAAGGCAGATACTCTGGTAATGAACTCTCTCCTGAGTGGGTGGTGCAAGAAACTTTGGGGAATAACGCAAACGTTGATTTCAATCAAGTGAAAGAAAACGTAGAGAGACATCAATGTAGGAGCAAAAGGAGATATGACGATCTCAAAAGAGTTAAGGTGTTTCCATTTGCTGTTGGTGATGCAGTTAGAGTGAAGAAACCTCAGGGAAAAAGGGAGTTTCTAGTTTTTTTCCTATCACTAAGGTTATTAGAGTGTCAAAACATTCTGTTATGGTGGAAGGAGGCAAATGGTGGAGCATGAGGGATGTGGTGAAGGTTGCTGTTCCGGTTCCAGAGCTGAATAAAGGGTTGTCTAATATTTGGTTTGGTGGAGGATTTGATGTTAATGTGGGTGATGGTAGTACCTTGGAGAAGAGTTTGTGTGAGGAAGTGAGACAAGGTGGAATCCTTCAGGAAAGAGGTTCTGGAGCGCTCTTAGGGAGTTCAGAAGGCGACTTACGGGGTTCTGGAGCATTGGATGTTGGTAGTGGTACTCAAACTACTTGCGTTTTGGACAAAACTGAGGGGTCCAAGGGAGGTGTTATTCAGGGGGATACAAGGGAAGTGTTGGATAGGCCTAAAAGAAATGTGTCTAAACCAAAGTATCTAAATCAATATGTTGTGTATTGAGGGTGGTTTGGAGGTTTTTTTTTGTTTTTGTTTTTAAGTTTTTTGTTTGGGGTCATTTTGTTTAAAAGGGGGAAGATGTGTTGTGTTTTAAAAGAATTCTATCTAATGTGTAATATTTCGTTATGGAATTTATCAGCTGAATTCCGATGACCTCACAGATTCTGAGCTTGGCAGTTGTTGTGAGATGCCTTTTGACTCGGTGGCTGTGAGGACGTTTGTGTTGACTAAGGAATAAATCTTCGTTTTCGAGACAAACAAGTTTCTTGGATTTCCCTTATTTCGTTGGAGGATACAACATCACCCCATCACCCACAAGAGGCATCCCGAGCCAGAACATTATCAATGAGGTAGTTGGCATAATTGCCCAGCCCATGTTTCCCTGCATTACATATTCAACGTTTTTGTAAATTCTGATGCCCCGGTATCTGCATGTGAGGTTTTACCACAAACGCATGTACTGGTTGTGAGGCCAGTTCCTCCAATACCCTCTAAGTCTGTGGGAAAAGGCATAATTTGTGCACATTTATCCAGAGACCAAACAATTCACTGAACTGTGCAGTTATTCTAGCATCTGTGGCTGACCCTCTGCACAAGTCCTCAGGTATAACAGAATATAACTCTAATACAATAATATGACGCAAGTATATCTGTTAACCTATAGGCCCACTCATTCCCCCTCTCATCTCATATTGCATGTCAGTGGCTCCACTGCCAATGCAAAGAGCAAAGAGGAGAGGGGTTAACCCCGCCTCACCTCCCTCTGGACGGCATAAGCATTCAACACAATTCTACCCATTTACGAGCAAGCCCCATGCAGTGAGTACAAGCGTTGTATCCATTTGATTTGGCACCAAAGTCCACTGCCAAAAAACCTGCCACAGGAATTCCCAGTCAAGGGAGTTGATCTGCTATTTTGTGTGCACTCTTTAATGCATGTATTCTTATTCCACATTGTTTATTATTAACTGCAGCTTGGAGGTAGAAAGCTTGTTCTTCTTGGGCCTCCGGATTTCATGCTTAGTTTCAAATGCAACATATGCTAATACTTTTGATTTTTTGGATGAAAGAATTGTGTCAGGCAAACTTTGCTGCTTATGCCCCAGCACTGGGGCCCAAGAGGAAGGTGTTCCACCATCTCCATAGGGAAAAATTGTTAATGAGGTATGTAAGATTCCCCTGAATTTCTGAGGAGGGAGAGAGATGGTGGGAGAAATGCTACTCGAAGAGGCACAGCACTGAAGACCATCACTTCAGCATCAGGCATGTAGGAGGGTATTGCATGTCCCAACACCAAGGCACCGCAGCAATAGAATGTCAAAAGGCAAAGACTTAGATGTAGACTAATGTATTAAAGAAATATGGTAGATAATGTTTGGAGTGTGAATCCTGCTCATTCTCGTAACATGCTTTATTGATGAGTTATCTGTTAGTATGATGATAATTCTAATACAGATGAGTTACGTTAGATTAGTACATAATGAACATCAATAATTATATAATACAAAGGTGTGTGAGTACTGTTTCAGAGGTCTGAGATAAGATTTCTTATTATGCCCGCAAGAGTTTCTCGGGCAGGTCTGTCCATTTCCGAACATCTCCAATATTCCTATGAGTAGAGGCCAAATAATGGTTGGGAAATACCTGTCAGCAGTCCGTTTGTGCACACAAATCTATGCTATATACCTTTAATATCTACCCAGGTGTCACTCCCATTTAAGGGGTTTGCACAAAAATAGTGCTGGCAGACTGGAGTAGGTCAACCTTTCCTGATCTAAACATGGTGAAGTTTAGGGATGCCACAGACAGTAATCTCGAAGATTTACTGGGGTGAGTGGGGGGTCAGGGGATGCCAGTGTCGGCTAAAGATCCAGGGAGACCACAGTGCCTCCCATCTACCTAATACTATGACATCCACCATCGCTCCACAGAAGGGCCACCAGGCATTGCTCAAAGCAGCAGTATGATGTGCCTTAGGGCTGTTACACTTCCAACAAAGGATTTCTATTTGTAATGCCTACTCTCTGGCCTTTAGTGCCCGGGCAGGAAAATGCATTATGCAGGAAACTGTACTGATGCTCTTACGGCCAGTAAATAATATTAAATAATGGCCTAGGAGTCTTTTTACACTAATCTTTTTTTTTTATGGGACTGTACCTCAGTGCTGTGACCCTATCCTGTAATAGTCGCTTTATTCTCCTCCAGCAAGATCTCCTATCACCAATCCACTATGAGTACAATTTCACTACAAGTCCCTGCTGTGAATGTTTATGTTGCCTCACAATGACTGGCAGTGTCATCATGAATCTTAACTTTATGCTCTAGCAAATTTTCATAAAATAATCTATGGCTGTGCTTGACTCTATATCAGAACGGACCACGTATATTAAGGATGTAGTAGTAAAATAAATATGTTGTTATACACATATTAGATAGCTAGAGCTGTGGAGAAATATTAGGTGGAAATGTAAGCATTTGGGGCCAGATGTAGCAAAATAACATTTTGCGACTTGCAAATTGCGAGTACTAGCGACTCGCAATTTGCAACTCGCAAAATGTTATGCAGAAAGGTGTCTCAGACACCTTCTGCGAGTCGGTATGGGGTCGCAAAGACCCACCTCATTAATATTAATGAGGTGGGTCGCAAATTGCGGCCCCATACCGAGTCTAGGCACTCGCAAACATGGAGGCCTGCTGTCGTCAGCAGACCTCCGTGTTCGTGACTGCTTTCAATAAAGCAGTTTTTTTTTTTTTTAAGTGTAGCCCGTTTTCCTTAAAGGAAAACGAGCTGCAGTTAAAAAAAAAACCGAAACCTTTAGTTTCGGTTTTTTTTCAGGGCAGGTAGTGGTCCCTTGGACCACTACCTACCCTGAAAAAATATTTGTGGGTCCATTCACAAAGTGGAAGGGGTCCCATGGGGACCCCTTCCTATTTGCGAGTGGGTTACCATCCACTTGAAGTGGATGGTAACTGCGACACCATTTGCGACCGCATATGCGGTCGCAAATGGTATTGCATACCACTCAGAATCGCAAATAGGAAGGGAACACCCCTTCCTATTTGCGATTCTGAAATGCATATTGCGAGTCGGTCCCGACTCGCAATATGCATTTCTGCATAGCAAAGAGGCATTTGCGCCTCGCAAACGGCGATTTTCGCCGTTTGCGAGGCACAAATCCTTTGCTACATCTGGCCCATGGTTTGCCCACATGCAGCAGGCCAAGTTTAGTGGGCATGTCCTTTATTTTCCTTGTGCTTAGACTAGGAAATCGTCTACCTGTGGACAGCTGCAACAGTGTATAAGGGCTACACCCGAAAAGTGATCACAACATTTTATTCTATCCATTTGAGGGTATTTAGCAGTGAATACACTTGCCAGCAATCCAGAACTTTTGCAAAGAAAAGTGTAGGCGAATTCACAAGACCATTTGGCTGACAGCTTACAGTGCCATTGGCATTTCTAATCTGAGGCCAAGAATATGGGTATAGTTTGGCACTAGTTGGACCAACAGTTCCTTTACCGTGCTCCATGACCAGCCACTGCTAGAATACACAGCTGCCAGGCCTCCCAAATGAAGGGCCAAGCATTCCTATCATATGCAACGATCTATCTGTTCCCGTCTGCATATATAACTGACAAATGCTTTTTGAGATTGATAGACCTGGCCAGCCTCTTTCTCCTTCTTTGGGTAAATCCTTCTAAGCCATGGGTACTCGCAAACATTTTCCCAGGGGCCAAAAAGTTTGGTCTGTGGCGCGCCTGGGGGCCGCATTGATGCCAGGGCTGTGGCGGTCAAGTGGGGTGGCTGGGGGAATTGGGGGCAAGGTAGATGTAGGAGAAGCAAATTATATACATCTAGTGGCTGAAATAAACAATGGAAAACCAGAAAACCAGGAATGAATCCCAGCTTACCCACTTTTCCAAACTGTGTGATCCTAGGCAATTATTTAGTCTCACTTCACTTCTTTTTCTGCATTATCACATTTAAGATGACCTCAAAAATACATGATTCATGGTGTGCGCTGCACACAACCTGCTTCTATGTTTGAATTAATAAAACATAATGTTGTTAATGTATGATAGGAACACAGGCCACCCATAAAGTGCACATACCAAGTGACTGGCCTCTTCAATTTACTATTGGTTGTGTTCTCAGGATAAGGGAAATAATTAATGTTTAAAAATGTATGTTTCCAAATGTATGCTTGAAAACTATCACTTTTAAAGGAATACATCTCAGTGCACTGATAAAATAAATTGTACTACGGCAAAAAGGTTCTGCATGTTAACTAAATACACTTTTTTTAATTTTGAAGAGACTGTCTTAGTTTTACACTTGTGCTGCATGATGTCTTTAAAAATGAAGACGTTTCTAAAGTTAAGTGCAGGAGTCCCTAGTTACTTCCTTTCTTTAACACCAACTAAGTTTGAAATAAATGATTGTGTGTGTATTTAATATTTTTGTTGTTAGTGCAGAATCATGCAAACAGCTGCCAGTGCTCCTGTTGCCCAAAGGGCCGCATGTAAAGGTCATAGGGGCCGCATGAGGCCCGCGGGCCGTACTTTGAGTATCCATGTTCTAAGCCATCCCATCCTCCCACCTCACTTCATTACACCCCCATTTGCTTGCTATATATTTTTTAAATCTATTTTCTCAAATAAATACTCCCCTTCTCCCTATCCGTGTAGAGGGTCTCACTACACTGTTTGCTGCTCCATCTGTCCCTCTCGCTCTCACCATCACCTTTTCAGTGCTATATTGTTTTTAATCTGAACTCAAAACTCGTCCTTTTCATTTTTATTCTCTCCTTAGTTACGCATTTTACATTCATTCTTACTGCTTTATTTTCCCATTCTTTCCTCTCTCTACCTCCCATTTGTCCTCCTTCTATCTTGACGCTTTTTGTTCAGAGTTGCCATGTAACAAACAGGCCACCGGATCCTAACTCTATAGTTTTCCACAAGCTTCAAATTCCTTATATTTTGGGAATATTTGTGCATTTTAAACCATTTTATTATTTTAAATTGAGCATCTACACCCGGGGTTTATTATGTGGATAATTATGTTTGTGGTAATTTAGCAAATTGCCACTTCTTCAGAACTGGCATTTATCAGTTGCAATCATCAAATTGAATTTCCCAAGTATTTTTATGGAATATTTAAGTAGACTAGTCCTCCTTTGCAGTAACTGGCGTTTGCCACGGCTGGGTATATTAAGCCAATTTCAGTAGTTAAGAGGGAATTTACTCCCACAGTCTACATATAAGATTGTCTGGGGGCGAGAAAGTGAGTGTTCCGAAATCCATCCTGTTATCTATTTGGCTGCGAAAAATCTCATCACTGGTGTTTTTCTTTCACTGGAAGACAGACGGTCAGGAAAACTAGAGGAACATCATTCGAATATTTTTAAAAACATATTGTGTATACAAAATAGACAACAGGATAAAGCTTTATGAATTTAGCATGATAACAATTTGAAATCATTGCAAATATGCAAAATATGTTTACTGATTGATATTGGCTCGATGGCCAATGTTTGTATGTCAATTGTGGGCTGTATGTTTCTCTCAATTAAATAGAGAGTAAGAAAAAACAAGCATGTTCAATGCAACAGGTCGCGCATTTGCTCGACTTAGAGCTATTAGCGTTGTAAACTCCTAACCGGACTTTTCTTGCCACACAAATTAAAAGAAAAAAAAACGCAGCACCATCGCACTATGCAAAATGAAGCACAATCATGCTGAAATTGAAAATGGAAAAACTGAGCGCAATCGCGCTATGTAAACCCTAGCGCAATCGCGCTGCGTGGAAAATAAACAGATAAAGTAGTCCAAAAACCATGCTTAAAACATTGAGCCTCGTATGTTTTTAGTAGTTTACCCGTGCTGTGTAGGTGGGCTAAACACCGGAAAAGGCATGACGTATGCACGCCTTTCACAAATGAAAGCAAGCGGTTTTTAAAAGGGAAGCCCACGACCCAATGAAAGTGACTGACGTGACATGGGCGTGGTTGGAAGCTCAAAGAGAGATTACTACAGGGGACAGAGCGCTTTGCGTTCGCCCCTAAAAATGTACATCAGGTCAGATTCCTGCTGTTGCTGTTTTACCATCGAGCTCCCCTGAAGACATGTTAAGGTTCTTTTCCTTCTCCTGCATGGTTTCCTTGAGGGGAGAAGCCATTCATCCCCTGTGAGTAAGTCCCCTCCGCTGGACAATGGTGGAGGCCAGGAGCTTAGAGCCTGCAATGGGGAGTGCAGTTCCAAGCATCCTGCCATCCCACCCCCTGTGACTACATTGATGCACCTCAAAGCTTGTCATTCGCAAGGTCAAACACATTGTATGAAAAAATTGTACCATAAGACGTTTTCAATGTGTGAGTGAGGCTTATGCATGGAAAAAGTCCTAACACACACATAAATTAGTATGATTGTCAAATGCAGATTCTCTTAAATTACGCATGTAGAGGCTTCATTGCTATGTGCATAACATATGCAAAATATATCTGTCTTCCACGCTAGTAAGTGCTTCCTGTCGTAGTGTCAACTATTCAATACAGATTAGAAATAATCATTTTATGTTGGGTTTTAAGATACTTCCACTTTTCTGAACAACTAAAATTGCACCAGAATGACCCAGAGGCAGTGCTGGAAAAGGTTTTGAAAGTGCCTGTATTTTCTCATTTTTTCGCAGGATGTGTGTCGGAAGGGAAGGCATATCCTGAACAAATATTTTCCATTATGAAAATAAAAATGATTTTTTTTTTATTTCAATATTTTCCTAACCATACATATAAAGCATGTATGTATTGTGGACTCTCCACACACTCTGGGACAGGAAAACAGACATACTCCAGATATGTGCCTTTCCATGCACAACAAGCATTGGTAACACATAGCTGCTCTTGAAAGGTTAGTGAATGGTGTATTCAGATTTAAACCCCAGCCTTGGTTAGACTAGTCTATACGTCCCTGAATTTACGACCTTCTCTGTCGAACAATTCATTGTGTTTTTGGTGTCATTCAAAGTCTTGCTCAAATCTTCAGGAAGTTTGCGCCAATATTGAGAGTATCATTTACACAGTAATTGCACGTGCTGGGGGATGTTGCACACTTGTTTGGCTGCAGGGAAAGCTTGGTACAAATTGTGCAGACAAACACAGCACATTGTGGTTTTATGTAGCTCAGAATGAGGGCAACAGTGCAATTAGGACATTAGTACCCATTCAAAGGCCCGGAAATCCGAACGTGCGAGGCTCTGAATGAGCCCCTTAAGAGACAGGTGTATCATGGCTCTGATATTTTGTTGCTTTCTTAGCTACTCAGAGATAAATACAAAAGAAGTGTAAATAAACATAATACGTTTTAGACACTTTCGCGAGGATGATAAAATGCTTTGATTTCATTCATATTTTTATATACCACAAAGGGAGATGAAAAGTATTTAAATACTGTTATGAAACATGTTACTAGAGAGTGACTCCGAAAATCTCAGTAGAATCTTTTCTTTTTCAAAAACCAAGAAATAGATAAATGCGTATCCTGGCTCTCCTCTCCTCTCTTGAGATATGTTTACTTCTTATACCAAATCCCCGGAGTGGCCAAGAACTGCGTGCAAAAGATATGACTCACCCACACTTTTAAAAGTTAGCATTCTTACTGTTCACTTGGTCCCACTTATGTATGTATTTATTTATACATATATATATTTGTATATAGCCAACTAGCTATAAAGCACCACAGTGCTGTCCCATTGACCATAAATAATACTTTACCATTCAAATGTGGTTGTCAGTGGAACAGAACAGGATAGAACAAGAGCCTGTTTAGTGAACAAACAAATTGAGCTCAGTCGTATGTTGCTTCTGGGGTTTGAAAAGGAGGGTCTTAATTTTTTTTTGCACTGTGCGTTGTGAAAGACACAGACACAAAAACTAAAAAAAGAGCCAGGTCCTCATTATGAGGCTGGGGGTCTTCAGACTGCCAGCCTCGCGGTGGTGGCCAGACCGCCACACTCCAGGTGGTCCAACTGCCACATGACAACCCTGGTGGTCGGACCACCTCAAGACTGCCGTCCCATCAGGAACATTGTTCCCAGCGGGCTGACGGTGGTCGGATTAGCAGTCAGCCAAAACAGCGGTGAACTCAGCGCTGCCGTGCTGATCATGACTCCACCTTCCACCAAGCTGGCAGAAAGCCAGTGCCGGGGGCCATAGGGAGACCCATGCACTGCCCATGACCATGTCATGAGGAGTGCAGGGGTCCCCCTGCCCAGCATCCCCGAAATGCGCACTGTCTGCTTTGCAGACAGTGTGCATTCCGAGGGTGCTGGTGTGCTACGATATTGGCCTTAAAGGTGCCAAGACCAATACAGTAGCACTGTTCCCCCCCACCGGTCAGCCTGGCAGGATTATTGTAATATGACGAGGGGTGACGCCGCCGCCATGACTGCAGCATCCTCTCCACGGCATTGGTGGTTCCGCAGTGGAACCGCCAATGTTATAATGGGGCCCTCACTTTCTTTGATTGACGCAAAAAAGGAACAGAGTAGAACTTTTGTTCTCCTAGTGAAGTGATATGTCTAGTTTTAAATGTAATTTGCCCCTGATGGTATATGTATGTCCAGAAAAGACAGATTGTGGTGAAGGTAAATAGTTTGTGGAAGCAAGTAAGCTTTGTAGGTGATGGTATCAGCTATAAGGGTTATGTGGCCTTCTGAAGCATTGAATGAATAGATATGAAATGAGGCTTGACATGGCTGAATCTCTTGATAACCAGGATGAGTCAACCCATGCTGTGAAAGACAGATTTGAGAGGGAAAAGATTGGTTTTAGACATTTGCAAGTAAATCTTTCATACTTTGAAGTCTTAATGTTAAGTCGGTGACTCTGATTAACGAGTGAGCAGACAGGGACAGGTTAGAAATTAGAGATTTGTATAGTACGATTAGAATTTAGAGTGATAGCTGAATATCTGGTAAAATGGACCATATGGAGGAGATGTCTGGTTGAGAGAGGTTTGAATGGGAAGAGAGCAGTCGACAAGAGTAGAAAAGTAAGAGTTTTTTTGTTTGAATTACATTTTTGCCAGTTGGAGATAAAGGAAACTATTATATTATTCAGATATTCATGTATTTGATCTTTTGTTGTCAGTCACAGAAGACATATTTACATTGAATTGACTGTCATTATTGATTAATCAAAATGTTCTGACAACATATCAAACTCTGGGTCCATGAAGAAACATCGCAGAACTGTAGTGGAAGCCTAAGACACCCCTTACAATAAGAGTAAGGAATTTGGCATGGAGGATTCAGCCTTTATAGACTGGATTGGTGTAAAATTAGAATCAATTCAGCAGGTGTTCATTCTCAAAGAAACCATGTTTCACATTGTTACAAGGTTGACCATATCAAACGCAGCCAAGAGGTCTGAGAAAGCTAGGTGATAAGTTTGTCTTCCTATGAAACATGCAAGGCATGTTAATGTTTACTATGTTATATTATAAAAATAGTTCTTGTGTAGCACACACAAATGTTGGAGCATAATCTAACAGGCAAATGTCTGTTATCTCTGTGGTACAATGCAGTCTCAATTACAGTCTGAAGGCGGTATGGAGATGTGATTACATGGCTGATTAAAATATATTTCTTTCTGTTAGATTTCGAAATAAATTGACTTTAATGGCAGGTCTCGACTTTTGAATGTTATGTTTGCTGTTGAAAACTGTCTGGTTTTTAGAAAGGTTGGGTAGATTGCTCAAGAGAAGGAAGTTGTTACAATTGGACTGCTGTGCTGCACAGAAAGCATAGTTTTTATGAATTTGACTGACATGACATGGCATCATCTGTCAATATTAAGGGTTTTAGAGAAGACAAAGTCTGATGACACGACTATACACTGAAGTGAGCAAAGGAGAGGAAAAGCAATGCACGCTGTCCCTATGCCAATGCAGTATATACTTTAGTCCATCTGATATGCATCTGTCTGGTCCTCATTCAAGAGAGAAGATATCTGTTGAAACAACTCTACAGATGAAAGAACATTTGTACATGCTGGCCAGCCGTTATTTGTGTGGTTAATCCTAAATATTGCATTTTGAAAACTCAGTTTGTCAAGTTTATATCATTGGCAGAAATTGAACTGAGTAATGTACCGATGGTCCCATCTAACAAGTAAAGAAAGAGTACGTATTGAGGCAGCACCATTATTATAAGCCTGTTTACGATTCCCATGTTCCTAACCATAGACCTGGTTTGAAAGCTCTATATTTTAATGTTTTACATGAAATTTTGATTATCTTATTAATTATGAAATAGTTTCAAATGACATGCAGTGATTTTAAGTTATTAAGCATCAATACAGAGATTTGAGAACAGGACAAAGTAAACTGTAAAGCATGAGCATGTAATTGTTTAAATTTTGGCCAAATTTATTTTTTATGTTATTAATTGTCTTCACAAAGAATGTTGTAGTGCTGACATTGTGTTCAGATTTCATCCAGGAGAACAGAAAGGATGACACATGTATGCAAAAAAGTACAAAACAGATACTGAAACTATTGTTTTCGAAGTAAAGACTGGAGATTGTGAAGGACTGGCTCTTAGCCACTGGCCTGCACTGACATTCTGGATTGTAGAAACATTGCCTTCCATGTAAGAGCCAATGGAGCATGAGCATTAATTACAGGTTCGTATAAAAGGGGTCATGGCTAGCAAGATTGTGCATTGGAGCTTCTCTTATATTGCAGAGTTCCTGTTCTCACTTAGCCCGTCACATAGTTTGTTACTGGCATTGAGTCCCTAACCTTACCTGTCTTTCTCCGTGCCTCAGACTGTATTCCCTCTGCTGTATTTTGTACTCCATTTGATTTTGCCTTCTTTGTTGTCACCATCTCATGAAGATTATTACAACAATACCACCTGTGGTGGTGTATCAGTGTCCTCAGTGCTGGTTCCTTCAGGGTCTTGAGGTCTTTCCTGAGGCTTTTGGAGCTCAGCAGGGCAAACTCCTCCGAAGGATCCGGTGAGCCATTTCTTTCACTTGCATGTTAAAGAGCATTACCGAGTTCTGGGCCCAACCATTCTCTAATGTTCTTATTGCACTCAGTATTTTAGGATGAAGCCCAGACCCTGATGCTCTCTTAACACCGACATTATATATAGGAGTACCAAGAGATTCTTCCTGTGGTGTCAGATGGCAGGCGTGATCTGTTCTCTCTTCCTTCGCTCACCCAAAACCCATTTTTCCCTGTGCACAACATTCTAGTATAGGTGGTTTATACGCTTTTAACTCTTATGACAGTTCTGTGAGATCTTTTGATTAACTTTCAAATTCATTAGACCTCCATCTGTAACAGGACAGGGACTTCCTAACACACTGAAAAAAGTGAATGCGGGAGTGCAGAATATTCAACATAATTATATATTTGTGCACACTTGGCACATATTCCATCCTGTACTGCATAATATGCAAATTTTAAGAAAAATATTGTTCTTGGCTCGAATGGTCAAAAAGTTAACAAACAAACATATCATTCATGGTGTAACACACAGGAGCTGACACTTTAATTGCTGTATTCATATTTTAAATCTTGTCAATTAGGGTGAAAGCTTTACCCATACAGTTTTATTATACATCTATTTGATGGTCTGGTGATGTGCATTAGTCTGCAGTATTAAAAAGCAGTGAGATATTTTAATACAGTTCAAACCGCAAGCATAATGATTCATTTTCTGTACCTCACCTTTTAAATCTGATGTCCAGTAAGGCATTTACCTTACTCAAGTAATGTAACATACTGTTGTGACAGGCTTTTTGTAATACTAAGAGGTGCTTATAAAGGCTCATAGTGTGGGCTCAGAGTAAAACAAAAACTGAACAACCTTCCTAAATGTAACTATGATATGCAGGCTATAAGAGTCATATCTTTTATTACATGAAATGAGGACATTCATGGGGTATTCACAAAGTTAACTTACACCTCTCAGTAAGTTACACATTACTCTTACACTATTGAAAAATATTGAATAACTTTACTACTTTTCACTGTTCACCATTTGCAAGTATAAAGTTACTCAAAAGTGTAGATTTTCATGGGGTGGAGAGACATTTGTGAGTGTAATTTACAATAGCCAAAAAGGAGCAGTAGTAACTCAGCACCACACATGGCCACCCACTGACACTACTACACCCTACCACAGAAAATAATGAAGGCAGGGACTTATAATAGAACCCCATTGGAAATAATTTTAAATTAAACTAAACTTTGATTTTTTAAATATATGTAAATATAATTAATTTGATGTTACAAATGTAAGTATACTCAAACAATTAATATTAATTTTTATCATAATATACTTCTTTGATAACCTTCTGATAAAAAAAGAAATATAACTTTCTTTTGTTAAAGATAATTAATTTAAACTAATTTGACACAGAAATATTTGAATGTTTCTAACACTTAATAAATAAATATATACATTTTAATTTAGGTGCGATAATAACACTTAAAAAACGAAGTCAGCCAATGTCAATTTACTTATATATATTTTCATTGAATATTTAAATTAAAATTAGGTTTATAGGGCTGCAGCATTATTTTTTTAGTTTGGTCTACATTTAAAAAAATATACAAAATTAATTTATAATAATATTTGACTTTAAAATATTTTTACTTTTTTAAAGGTTTAATAAACCTTTTCATTTTCCCTGTATTTTCCCTGAGAAGATGTCTGCCCCAGTGGTGGAGCTGTCCCAATGGTACAGAAAAAGTTTAATAAACTTCAGCAAAATTATTCAAAAAATATATGTTAAGTATGAATTCAAACTAATTTTATACACTTATTTTAAGTGTAGAACAAAATTAAATAATGCTACAGTACTGTCAGTTTAAATCTAAAAAGCAATGATTTTTAATATATGAATTTAAACTACAATTATCTTTCTGATTTAAAATTTTTTTAAAAATCGAACTTAAGTATAACATAATTTCTTTATTATATATGAATAATTATTAAAAGTGGTGATTACAGTGAATTAAAAGCACATTTTAAATTGATTAAAGGGTTTTCAAATACTTTGAAATAAAATAAAGGTGTTACATTTTTAGTTTTTTTTAACATTAAATTAGATGTATGAATATGTTATCTAGTTTAAATAATTTGATTTAATTTAAGATTATTTTCCATGAGGCTTTATTTTAAATTCCCTACTTCCATTATTTACTATGGTGGGCACTGCAGTACTACTGTTTAGCCCATGTATGGTGCTTGAAGTACTTCGCCTCAGATCCGAAGTATGTTCACTACTGTTTTGAGTCCTTTTTGGATGTAGTCGCTTTAGAAGTGCAGTTTGTGAATAGGTATTGGCTTACTATTTTGTGGGTAGATGCATGTCCCTCCAAAATCTCCTCCTTAACCACCCTAGGCCCTTCCTTAATCCTCTCTAAACCCCTCCCATTTAGTTGTACGTATGTTCCCCCTTTGCAGCGACTCACCCTGCCCCTCCCCTCCCAGTTACTACTAAATAGTAAGCAAACATTTGTAAAGAGCTCTGCATAGAAAAATATGAGAGGTGGAGGTGAAAATTTAAACTCATAGGTTTGCGAATTGTATTTTGTAATAAGTAAGTAGTACTACTATAAGGGGGGGCGCTAGAGAGCCTGATGGCAAATGGCTGCATACTAGTGCCGCTCTGTCGGCTGGAACATATATCTGACATTTATCCTATTAAATAAGGGGCATCTGAGAGGAAAGAAACATTAGACTGCTGTAATGGCACCCTGGGGCACAGATGGACATGGTTTTGTCCTGAATTGGTGCAGTGCATGAGCAGTTTGGAGCATGGCAGGAAAGAGTCCAGAGGCAGACCATGCGGCCTGCATTGCTCCTGACGGCGAGACTGGGAGGAGCTGTGGCCACGTGACTGACTCCGGTCCGGCTACAAGCAGGTGACCTGGACCTCCAGAGACATGCGTCCTAGCCCGGACTGGATATCCTAGGGCTGGCATGCGATGAACCTGCCTGAGCGGCAGCCCCTTGGGCTCCTGGTGCCCTTGCTCCAAGGATGGAGGACTGAGGCTAGCCGGGTTGCAGCCTATGAGCTACTGTTTGCTGGCCCAACTTACCCGACAGGCCTTCCAAAATGAATATTGTCAACGATGCCACAGGACAGATCCAAGACCTAGAGACCTGGAAACAAGTTTGCACTGAGATGTAGACTTATGACATTTAACTTTGAATGCGGGAGCAGTTAGGGTGCTGTGGCGGCTGCCTGAGGCCTGGTAATCCCCCAGCAGGTGAGCTGTGAGTAGAGCAAAGTGAGTGTTGTTGCGGCCAATTGGGAGTCTGGGATCTTGCGGAGTGTGCAGGCCCTCAAGATGGGGCAGACCCTATGATAGCTGTTCGTGAGATTAAGTGACACAACAGTGAAGTGGAATATCTTTACACTGTGACTGTCCTCATCTTACAGTAGTGACATATGCAAGCTTACTCATTTAGTGGAGCCTGTTGCACTGTGGCTTAGATAGCTGATATTTGCTGCCCCAAAACTAGCAAAGTGAAAGTTTGTGATGAACTGTCTGGCACACTGTATAGATTTGGCACTGTTACTGTGGGGAACACTGGCCTGCTCCTGCCTCCTGGTGGAAGCAGGGTGAGGTGGAGCTGAACATTTAAAGCAGAGCCTGACCGTACCCTGAAACAGAAGCAAGAGAATGATTAATGTTGATCTTTTGATTCTGAACACACTATTGGCACTGGAGATCTGCTCCCAACCCTCTTGGACCGATAACCAGAGTGAGGAGGTCCTCTGGTGATGAAAGAGGACTGCATGAAGTCAGCCTCTATATTGCACTGGAAGCCTTGAGCACTGTGCTGCATAAAATGAGTAAAACTAATGGAAAATAAACAAAACTTCCATTTGAAAACAGAAGACAAACATACACTATGGAACCTCGATCTGAGGATCCCCGCGGGGTCTAGACAGCAGAGCTGCCTAAGGCCCGGAACCTGAGATTATAGCTATGTTTTTAGATCTGAAGCAAAGCCTTACGGCAATTGATCCAGAAATGGCCCTCCTTGTGGAAAGGTTTGACTGTCTCAAGGAAAAAGTTGACAAAATTGAAGGCCGCATAGAACTTGAGCACCAAACCTCAGAAGTAGAAGACGGGCAAACAGGCGACAGAGAAAAACTCTTGCATATGGAAAAAGTACTGGATGTGATCTGCAATAAAAAGGAAGACTTAGAAGCTCGCTCCAGAAGAAGCAATCTACGGATAATGGGAGTACCTGAATCTACTGTGATGGGCAGAATGGAAACTATGTGGAGGAGATGCTGCAGTCCCTCTTTGGTGGGGCACTCTCCGCCATGCCTTCAGTGGAACGAACGCATCAATTATTGGGACAAAGTCCCCCCCAACAGAGCTCTGCCCAGACCTATAAGAGCCCGCCACTAAATTATAGGGTTCATGATGAGATGTTATGCCAGGCCAGTGAGAGGCGCCCACTGCGATACCAGGGCAATGAAGTATTGATGTACCCAGACTTCACATTAATGGTACAGGCCGCTAGGAAGGAATTTTTGCCAGTGAAACTTACACTCCAGCGCATGGATGCAAAATACTTCCTATTCTTCCCTGCCAAATTGAGGATATTGCTTCAAGGAAAAATCCACTATTTCACAGATCCAAAGGCTGCAACAAAATTCGCCAAGAACGTCCCAGTGAAGATGGGAGGGGCATCGCCGAGGACTGACCGTCACAACCAAGGACGCCTAAGTGACAGTGATTAGCAGTATGTCCCCCGCTGCATGGGGAGACTGTTGGAACAGGTACAGAACATTATACTACATGCAGACTGTTGGCAGGGATCGCCAACTTCAGGGTATCCACCCTGAAGCACAACGGTAAGAAGTTGGCAGACACCCTGAGTTGCTGCACTGAGAACCATTAATGCTACTGTGAAGCTCTGCTTCTCCTTTTCTCTGGTCTAGTCCTGAGGGAATGTGAGTCATTGCTACTTCCCTGGATGGAGCTCGCACTGTGCTGCGAGGCACCCTTCCCCCTGATAACAGGGATAAGGTGGACGAGGCAACCTTTTCCATATATGGGACCAATAGTTGTAGAGGTTGGGAGCAAACTGATGGCTAATGCTGAGCCTTTGTCAAAGAGGAGATATGAGGACGCAAGATGGTGACTGTCGCCTCTGAATTTGTTGTTTGGTGTCACATCTACAGTGGTGCCCCTTTATGACATGGTTATTCTGCCACCTGACTTATAGTAGTTGGGAGACCGCTGGGCTTCTAGTTCACCCTCAGAGGATGAGTCCAGGGAGATGTTTACTTTTAAACTGTTGTGGTTACTGAACGGGATGGATGCCGATTTTGGCCCGGTGGGGGGCTAAAGTGGGAGATGAGGAGAATTTACTTGGGTGCATGCTGTTTAAAGTAAGTTGTTTACCCTTTGGATCTCAATTCCATTTTTCTTTATATACTCAGCATTTAGGTATTACATGTTTGGCTTGGAGACAGGCTCTAGGAGGCAGGAATGAAAGGCGAATTAACCTTGGGCTGCGCAATCTCCCTGATAAATACCACTTAACCCATGCATTCAATTAATACCCTAACTAGGAATGTAAGGGGTCTGAATGACCAGCGTAAAGCACAACATGTTCTTGCATACCTGCAGCACCACTCAATAGATGTTTGTTTTTTTACAGGAACTCCACCTTACGGAGTGCACGCAGGCACGTTTGATGGTTGGGTGGGTGGATGAAAAACACGTAGCATACTACTCTAATTATGCACGCAAGTGGCCATACTCATCTACAAAGTAATACTTTGGTAATTGGTTAACTCCTTTGGCCCTGCATCGCTAGTGTGCGCTGGAGATTTTAGTGCAGCCCTGGATTCGAATGTAGACAGATCTAGTGACACAAATCGCCCACATCCATGAGCAGTGGCCCTGTTGCAAACTTTAAGCTGGTGGACATATGGTGCTCCTGCTACCCGTGTGCTTCTCAGGGCAATTGTATGGGGGCAATGCCCAATACGTGGTCCCGCTTAGACTACTGGTTAACTTCATGCGATGTTGACAAATGGATGCACAGGTTGCCCACCTACCTCGGACATTATCTGATGATGCCCTGTCTTACTTGAACTAATTATATCAGGTGGTCCCATGCGTGTATTCTCCTGGAAACTCCCACCTCAGACCTTGCGAGACCAGGTGTTCAGGGACGAAACTAGGACTGCCATAGCAGAATACTTTCAGCATAATAACAAACCTGAGATGACTCACTCCACCCTTTGGGAGGCATTTAAAGTGGTAGTACGTGGCAGCTGTATCGCGGAGCAGGCTTGGGTTCTTTGTGCACTGAGTGGGGAGTTGGCTAGGCTGGAGTAAGAGATAAGGGAAATGGAGCTCTGTTACTGTTCAGAGGGCAATGTACCTACATTAGCAGATGTATGCAATACGCTGGCAGAGTTTAAAGAGGCAACGCAGAGGGAAACACATTATCTGAGCAAGGAGCCCCGAGCACGTCGATATGGGGATGGTGACAGAGCGGGTAGGATCCTGGCCCAGTTGCTCAAGAAACCCTGGCCTAGCATTACATAGTAGAGTTGCAGGATGCCAGCCATCACACACATGCCGGCACTGAGGCAGTGCAGGAGGAGATGGTTGTCTTTACTTCTGCCCTATATCTATCATGACAACCAACTAAACCACCCGATCTAGTGCAATATCTTGACTCTCTATATTTGTTGTGGCTGGAAAACAGCCACAGAAGATACCTAGAGGAACCTTTTACAGTGAAAGAGATGGTTTGCATAATTAATGCTATGCCAGCCGATAAGGCAACAGGGTTAGATGGACTTATGACCTCATTATATAAGGAACATGCTCATCTTCTGATACAGCACCTTCTTGCGATGTCTAAGGAGTCGCTATCCCTGGGGATATTTTCACCTTCACTAAGAGAGGTGTTGATTGTGACAATTCTTAAACCTGTCAAGGACCCCCGTCACTGCAATTCCTATCACTCCCTTTCTCTGATAAACTTTGATAACAAAATATTGGCCCAGTTAATTGCATTAAGTCTCCTCCCACTGTTGCCATCCATGGTCCGTCCCTATCAATCCGGGCTTGTGCCGGGCAGATCCACGTCCCACAATCTGCAAAACTTCTTTGCCCTTTCCATACCATTGAGCCATCCATCAATGCAGCATTTGTATTTGTAGACGCCACCAAGGCGTTTGACTCTTTGGAGTGGATCTGTTCCCTCTCTTAACGAGATTGGGAGTGAGCGCCCGTTTCTTACAGTTGATCAGGCTGCTGTATACTCAGCCGATGGCTCGCATGTGGCTGAATGGGTTGATCAAGACCACCCTTGCAGTGACTAGGAGGACAAGACAGGGGTGCCCCCTGTCCCAGATCCTTTTTGTGATAGCCATGGATCCACTTGCAGCTTGGCTGCGCCAGAATCATGCACAGTGTGGCTGTTGTGTTCACCCCCCAGAGGATTGTGATTTCCATGTACGCAGAAGATGTCACGCTGTACGTTCGGGACCCCCAGGCAAATCAGGACCCATTAATTAGGGAATTCACTAGTATTGGAGAATTGGCTGGAATTACTGTAAATTGGGTAAAATCTGTCTTATTCCCCGTGCCAGATGTGACGAAGAAATTCTCTTCTGAATTCCCGATGGATTGGACAGAGGATCCGGTGAAATACCTGGGTATATGGCTCAGTAGAGATATAGATGAACTGTGGAAAAGTAACTATGGATGCCTAATGATGTGGCTAGACGGCCGTTTGGAGGGCTGGCAAAGCTTTCTGCTATATCGAGCGGGAAGACAGGCCATTGCCAAAATGGTGATTCTTCCAAAATGTTTATACTTATTTCTAAATATGCCATTACCTCTACCGCTAAATTTTATGGAGCATATCAGATCGCACTTGGTGTCACTGGCATGGGCCAGACGGCAACCTCGATTCACCTTGGACATCTTGATGTTTCCTTTCGAACAGAGGGGGTTGGATGCACCAGGTATGGACTTATATTATACAGTGCCCAAGGGCACTTTGCTCACCACTGGTTCCAATCCATTCAATTCCAGGCACATACTTCCCCCGAGCATGACCTGGTGGCCCTGTGCCTCCTACCAATACTACTCTTCCAAATCCCCAAATGCCCAAGAGTGCAGATCAACACAGTGACATGTACAATTTGGGCTTGGGGGGACCTTAGGAGACGAGCCAAATTAAAACACATGGTCGCTCCATCTGTGCCATTTATTGGATACCCCTTGCTACCGATCACAGCAGATATTGGGACTTTTACCCACGTATGCAACATACAATTGACAGCAATGGGATCTATCTGTCCAGATGGCAACTTTGTAACTCTCCAGGAGGCACTACAGGCTGCTGCTAGATCCCCCTAAAACGTTTTCACATACAACCAGCTTAGAGCGGCTTTTAGGGCACTCCACAATTCATTTCCAGAGGCCCCGCCAGTATTTAAGATACTTGAGAATGTTATCAAATTACACTCACACCGCAGGTTGATTACAAGACTATGGCCCTCATTTCGAACATGGTGGGATTGCCCAACGCCGAACATGCTGACGGTCGACAGAAGACCACCAGTGGTGGCGGCAGGCATCCCACCATATTCCGACGCATGATGGCGGTGAGGCCTGCCATGCGCCATGCTTGCGGTCGGTGCCAGGGGTGGATGCTGCTCCACCCTCACCACCACGTCAGTCCATACCCCGCCACGCCTATAATGAGGCAGTTATAGGCGTGGGGGTGTATGGGGACGCGGCGATGGCGGCAGAGCAGCATCCAAGGACCCTGTTCCCTCCCAGAGCAGCACCACGGAACAGGTAAGTCCGAGAGGGAAGGGAGGGGGTGTGTGTGTGAGTGCATGAGGGTGTGCGTTAGTGTTTGTGAAGGGGGGATGTGTGTCTGAGTGTATGAATGTGTGTGTGCATGTAGGTGTATGGGTGCATGAGGATGTGATGTGTTGGGGTTTGGGGGTCGAATGTGCCTATCTTCGGGCCGGCGGTCGATTCTGGCCTGGAGGTGGGTAGCAGTGAACTGGCTGTCTGGCAGCCAGTTCACTACTGTGTTCAGAATATGGTGGTCTGGACCGCCATGCCGTGGGCGGTAATGACCGCCACCGCCGTCATGTTCATAATGACCACCTACATGCAGGATACAGGAGACTGTGCTGGTGCAGATCCCCACCGGACGAGCGGCATGGGATGCGGACTTGACAACCCCCCTTGCAGATGATCAATGGCATTATTGTTGTACCCAGGCCCGTACACTTTTTCCTATTTCCAGAGTACATTTGGTACATTTTAATTTTTGCATAGATTATATCATACATCAGAGAGGATGCCCAGGGCTGGTTTGATAGCTGGTGTGCGCTGTGTGAGATGTGCAACCCCCTGTGCTGACTTTGAGAGTTGGTGCATCTTTTTTGTGCTTTGCAGGTTTTGGAGGCCCCCTAGTTTAATCACCTCTAAAATTTTACAGGAATCCTGTTTGGTTTTTACTTCAGTTATTGTCCTTTGATTAGCATGGAGTGTCAGGTTTAGCACTGAGACAGTTTGCTTCATTATTTTGTGGTTTTTATGAACTATCCCAAATCTTTGTCTTTGAAACAGTATTTATGTCAGATTGTGAAGTACAACAAATGCAGTGATAGCTGCAAAAAATACTGAAAGCCATTAAGTCAAAGGGTCATAACTTAAACCCTTTGCATAGATTATATCATACATCAGAGAGGATGCCCAGGGCTGGTTTGATAGGTGATGTGTGCTGTGTGAGATGTGCGACCCCCTGTGCTGACTTTGAGAGTTGGTGCATCTTTTTTGTGCTTTGCAGGTTTTGGAGGCCCCCTAGTTTACTCACCTCTAAAATTTTCCAGGAATCCTGTTTGGTTTTTACTTCAGTTATTGTCCTTTGATTAGCATGAAGTGTCCGGTTTAGCACTGAGGCAGTTTGCTTCATTATTTTGTGGTTTTTATGAACTATCCCAAATCTTTGTGTTTGAAACAGTATTTATGTAAGATTGCATTTTGTCATATTATGGTAACTTGTGAAGTACAACAAATGCAGTGATAGCTGCAAAAAAAGACTGAAAGCCCTTAAGTCGAAGGGTCATAACTTAAACCCTTTGATCGTCAGAGTTGTACCCGATTAGAAGACTAAGGCCCTCATTATGACTTCGGCAGATGGAAAAGTCCATCTGCCGAAGATGTGCAGTCAGAAAACTGCCAGTGCGGTGACCTGACTGCAAGGGCTTTTACAAGTTTCCCGCTGGGTCCGCAGGCAGGAAACAGAGTTTCCGCCCACCGGCCCAGCGAGAAACAACCCACAACATTCACACCGGCTCATACTAGAGCCAGCGGCAATGTTGAGGTGCGTCGGCTGCAGCAACACCCGTCACACTTTTCACTGTCTGTGAAACGTGACAGGGCTGGCCATGGGGGCCCCTGCACTTCCCATGCCAAATGCATGGGCGTGCAGGAGCCCCCGGCGCCCCGTCTCTGTCAGCAATTACATGGCAGTAAAACTGCCATATAACCGCCAGAGGAGAGGGGACTTGTAATCCCCAGGGCAGCGATGTTTGCAGCCCTGCCCTGGCGGATTGAGATTGCTGAGACCGCCACGCTATCGGCGACATGGTGGTGGTCAGACCATGGCAGTAACACCATAGTCGTAATGTTCCGGCGGCGGTCCGAGTGCGAGGCTGGTGGTCTGAAGACCGCCAGCCTCTTAATAAGGGCCTAGGTTTTGCAGATCGCTTTGTGCTGCTCTTGTGATGCCTTGAATCACAAGTCTTCAGGCACCAGCCAACAAAAAGTGAGCCACTTATGATAGGATAATGTAGCCTTCATTTTTTTTGTTGTGTAAGCAAACAGGAAATGGCATTCTAGAGCCAGTGAATTGTGGTCAGTAAATGTGCAGTAGGTTTGAGTAGAGTGGATGTGCATGAAATGCGTTTCTCAGGGCAGCACTTTTGAGAGTAAACTATTCTGTTGTGCAAGGTGACTAACTGGCGTTTAGACGTCTTTTACTAGGTGAGGTTTAGCCATCTGTGAGTGTCTTCATTTCCAAGAAATGAGGTGTAGGTCGCACAATAAAGAATGTCCTCTATTTGCATAGATTCACCAGTAGGTTTCGACTCGAGGCACACCATTCACCTCACCTTCGCAACCCGAATTACTATCAAATCTGATTGGCTGACCCATCTGAATAAGCCACAGAATCTAACCAAATCCAGTCTAGCACATCCAGCACACTACAGCCAAAGGACAAAACTCCGGTGGACGCCCTTTAACCCTACGGAAATCATAGATAGTGACATAATATGACCTATGACCCCTGGCTGTTCCCAGAGAGTGATGTCACATGCCCTTAAACCTGCTTATACCACTATAGTTGGCATTGTGAAAGTTCCAGAATAACCAGATGGTTAATGTAACAAAACAACACAGACACAGTTTTGTTTTAGATACCACCTATAATAAGGTGCTGACAGGATCTTTGAAAGTGGTTGAGAATAATACTTGCCCTGATTTGTAGCGAACGAGTGAAGCAAGTGACCCAGACCTCGTCTTCCCGGAATGTTCGAAGGGGTTATGCCCCAAGAACATTTAGAAAACAAATGGGGTGAAACATTGCATTTAAAGCATACTTTTCACATACATTTGCCGAAAAGCCACTGGCTCTGAAAGGGCTCTCATTAAATATTCAAACCCATTCATGCTGTGCAGAGCAATGAAACCCGAGGCTTCTCAGAAGTTAACCCCATTTTTTTAAAAGCATTTACTGTGACTACTAAAATATGTCAAACATTGCCTCCATCTTGCTAGAACCAGCATTTTATCATGGGTGTTCCTCATATCCCAATGGATGGCCCTACTGACACCAATGCGATGCAGTATGCCCATGCCAGAATGCTGTCTATATTGTATGGGTGGCCCTTATGTCAAGAATTACCTCTAGTATGTGAGGGCCAGTATTTTGTCAAGGTTGCTACCCTCCCATACTCAATGGTTGTCCTCTTTTATGACATGAATTATCTGCAGTGTGCCAGAATCAGCATTGTTCCTCAGATACCATACATTCCAAGAATCACTTTTAATATGCCAGGAGTAGTCTTTAACCATTGTTAACCAATATGCCAAGAATTACCTCCATTATTCCAAGGCCAGTATTTTGTGACAGGTGTCTGCCATACTACGAATTGTCTGCAGGCATGCCAGACATGCCACGAGTACCTCTATAAACTGAACATTTCAGTCAGTGTGCTCGGGCCAAGGGCAGAATCGCAGGTATAACACCATATTCTTACTAGCACTTACTTACATGAACTCGTTCATACTCATTCTCACTCACTGTCATTCATTTGTATTGACTTGCACTGATTAATTTTCACTCACTCTCTTGCACTCACACTAACTTTCATTATCGGTCATTCTTACTCCAACCCACTCATACTTTCGCACTCACTCGCACGCACTTGCACTTACTCATACTCCTATTCCTTCATTCCTACTCATTCTCACTTATTCTCAGTATGACTCATTCATTCCCCCTTATTCATTCAGACTCACTCACATTCACTCTTAATTGTCAGGTGTGATAAATATTAGTCAGTTACCAAAATATGGGGATTAACATATGGATTTTGGTGCTTGCCTAACTAAGATCTGCATGTGGCAGTAAATACAAGGTGGTTTTCCACTGATAAACAGAGGAGGGTTTGACCTGCCATTAATTGTGATACATCTGGTAACAGAAGTTACAGCCCATATCCAAATTACCCAGGCTGCTTGTAATGAGGTCCTGAATCTAGCCAACTCCGAGCCCAGGACATGTATGTTGACTGCCTCTTGAGGATAAACCTTGTGGCATTTCATTTTGCTTCCCTGTATCTTCAACACACACTTTCCTCATTCCTAGGCCTTTGTTTGTTTTGTTTCCTTTACATCTGAGGCTGAAAGTGCCTATATAATTGAAATCGACAGCACCAGGCCTTAGGCTACTAAAAGTGCGTACATTTAGTTCATAAAGATTGTTTATGTGTGGCCCTAAAAAGGTTTTGATTTGGTCTCGCAGGAACTGGATTTTCACGCGCTTGAATGTAGATTTCACGTTTTATCGAACAGAAAAACACTCAAGTGCAATACCGAAAAGAGCAAATGAGGTTAAGGGGAGAGATGGATGATTCCTCAAAGAAGTCTAGATGTGAAAGATAGTCTGGTACTGTTGTAAAGCGCTCGAATCCTTTTTTTTCCTTTATTTGTGCTTCTTGCACACTTGCACCTGGAAGGCGGATAAAAACTTTCCCCATTTGCCATATAGATAGTTGCCATCTGAATAGCATATACTCAGTTCCTGTAGTGCAGCCTTGCAATATCCTTAACAAAGATTGCAAAATGAAACTATCATTTGTTCTCTCCTGTCTTAGAAAGGGCGGTTTAGCAGTGAGAAATGCAAGGTTTCGTAATGTTAATGTGTAACTATGGACATATTACAAAAAGCTTGCAGGAAAACTGTCTTGGAAAGTTCGCATTATTTTCTTGCCAAATAACTCTTGCAAAAGTCACCAGTTATTCATTATTAAGCAAGGCCACAATGTATGATCCAATTCTCTTCCCAAGTTCCTAATGTGCCTGCACTCATCTTTTTGAAATATTTAGTATGAACCAATTCTTAGGGGTCCTGCACTACTCAAGGATAATTTTAGACTAAACACGGTTCTGAACTGCTTTCAATGCTGCAAGTTGGTTACTGGGTTCCATCTTGTTTCGGTTGTGCTCTCAAAAGAAAGTCTTAGCCGTGACACCGAACAGTGTTTAACCCTCTACGTATTTCATTCTCATGCTCTATGTTCATGGGTAATTTATTGGCCAGCAAAACTATTTTCATTAAATGCCACTGCCCACACCTGTGGCCAATCACAGCTGTTAATATACTGAAAGTGCAGTTATGGGCCTGAAAGGCAGGTGAAAGTGCCCAGAGTGGCAATGAGTGAATACATGCCATTATTGTCCAACAGATAAGCGCATTAAGGGTATTTACACCCCCTATTAATCACACCATAAACAAAAGAGCGGGCTGTACCTGTGCGTACCAAGAGCAGTGATCATCCCCACATCACCCGCTAACAGGTCTTCTGTGCTCAAACTTGCCAACAGGTACAACTTTCCCATAATCCTAGATCAGAGTACCAGTGTACCACACCCAGAAATAGATTTTTTTTTAACTTTGAAGTTGTAGCAGGCACATATTCAGAGAAAAGCTATGCCATACCAAGCATAACAAGAAGCAACGTGTACTTGCTCTGGTCCCTTCTGGTCTGAAGATTGTATCCAGCACTTGGGAAAGCGAAATGACGAAAATAGCCTCAGCCCCACCTACTTGGCTTTTCCATTGAAGATCTAAGTCTACAGTGCACGTCTGGACCCCAAGTGACAGAAAGTCCTCTGGGTAGAGTCTGGGAGCTGTGGCACAGTCACTCAGAAGCAGAGCTTCACAAGGATTTGTCAGGATAACAGAAGATGTTTCGTAGTGAGACCAGCACAGCAGCTTCTGAAGACCAGAACCATTGCCTGAAAAAGCAGAAGGAGTTAGGCATTGGCACTAAATAAAGTTGTACACCGGAAACTATGTTATTCTGTAGAAAAGCATAAAGAAATTCAATCTTGAGACCCAAAACCGTAGTGCTAAGGACTGCATGAACACATTTCAGCAGAAGAAACCCTGTGCAGAAACATCAGTGCACGAATTTCATTGCCACAGTTCAAAAAAAGATAGAATATAAAATCTCTTTTGGGTAAAAGCTTACACATTTGCCTACAGTTGTGCCCGAATGTGCCAGGAGCAATTAATCATGTGCAAATACTCTTAAATATGAACTCTAAGTTTCTGGGTCCATCGTTGTATTTTGCTGTGATCATATCCTTTTGGGCAAGTCTTTACTCGGAAATCTTAGTCTTGAAAAACGTATGAAGAAACCACTGCAAAGGTCTTGCAGCCACCTTTTCTCATTCCACCTCCTAAAGCAATTTATCCAGCCTGAAGCCTATACTTCATCTGACCACTGCTGAAGTCAGGCAGAAGGTCCTGCCAATCCAGTTTTAGACTGTGATACTCACATCAGGGAGACCACAGGTGATCAGCTACTACTAAGTGAAAAAAAACAGAAAGTAACTTTTGCCACCTACAGGCCAGACTAAAATCCTTGTAGCTCTGCATGCCCCGTTAACAGATTCCATAGAAAATACATACAGGACAAGTGGAACACTACCTGAGCTTTTAATGTCCTCCAAAAAGTTACATGGCCCCACATTTACTTTCTTCAATTTCACAGCATGCAAATTCTTCTTCCTACAAAACTCCATATGATGTACTATCAAAGAGTTGTCAAGCTCTAAATGGAACACGTGATCAAAAAGTCAAATTTTAAAAATGTTTGCACATTTTAGTTTTAAATTTACCTTTCATATCGCTGACATTTTTAGCAATATTTAGTTGATATTTTTTCTGTTGTACTTTTAATTTACTTTGGAGCCTAAGGTCTAATCTCTTGATGATTATCGAACTGCTCCTGTTGCTGCCTTCATGATCCAGCAACTCTGACATAATGTAAGGTCTATGTTCACCCATTCTTACCTAGTAGTGAGCTGAAAGCTCTCAGTAGTGATGCCCAGGAATGACTGTGCAGAACTACATGCCAAAAAGAAGGTACTACAGGAACTAAGAGCTTAATCTTACTGTTAGACAAAAGGTTGATTTTTCCCATTCGAATACTGATTTTCTGTTCTATATAAAGGATGTCCACTGCACAATCTGTTCAAAAAATAAATGCCACTATTAAATGTAAAACCATATACTGTATTTCAGCAGCAGTTACAAATGTATTTACAGTTGCCAGCATATTGTGCTATGTGTTTGGGACCCAAAGATAAGCATTTCTGTTGGCTGCAAATTTTTCATGATTGCTTTTGAAGTGGTAATATTCAAGCCTTAAAACCCTCCGCAGAGAGCTACACCAGTTGTTATAGGTCTGAGCTGCCACAGGTGAGGGCCTATAAGAAGGGAGAGGACATTTTTCAACCAGTATAGCACAAGGCAGAAGGGCAATAAGGCTAATAGAACATCCCACCCACTGAGGGTGGAATGTTCTAAATTAAAAAGATAGACACCGAAAGACAAACATTGGAATGTCAGAGCAGAAGGCTTAAACCAGCCATCATTAGCCTGAAGCCTCCTCATTGTCTTCAATGGAGGTCCCAATATTCCAGTGTTCTAATGTAGCCTTATAGCTCACTGCAGAGGGCTACACTGGCTGTTAAAGGCACTGAACCCAAGTTATAGGCCTGAGCTGCTGGTGAAGGTTTATAACAAGGCTGAGGACCGTTAGCAACAGGTATAGCCCGAGGCAGCAGGGCTAAAAGGTTATTAGAACATTCCACCCACTAAGGGTAGCATGTTCTAAATTAAAAAGGCAGAAACAGAAAGACAAACATTGAAATGTCAGATCGGGAGGCTTATACCAGCCATTGCAAAGCCTTGAGCCATTTCATTGTCTTCAATGGAGATCTCAAAATTCCAGTGTTCTGATATGGGATATTTCTCTGTGTGTTAGATGTTACTAGTAACTTTTAAATATTTCACATCTACTGTCTGAGTCCTGAATCTGTGGTATTCAACACTTAAGTGATAAATTTAAAGTGTAAAGTTCCTGTAATTTCCTTTGGTAGTTCTGAATCTGCTGCATTTTAGAATTACCGCAGTACTCTAAGGGACGAACAGTCATTTTGAAGCAAATGCCATGATGCTAGCAATTACATGTCCTTGGTGACATTCAAATGCTTAAAGTTCTCACAAAAGTCTTCTGAATCTCAGTGTTATTGACACATTTTTCTTCTGCAAAATATTTGAGCAAGAAAAGCTTCTGCTGTAGGCCTTATTGGTGTGACCTAGTTTGGTACTACTGTCAGTTGTTCACAGTGACCGTTTTTTTGCACTTTCTTTTTGCAAATGACACCCAGGTGGAAAAGGGTTGTAGTCTATATTGTACAAGGAAGAGGCCCTCTGACTTCTAGCCTTTTTGACTACACAGCAACAATGGAAAAAGGGCAAGAATGTGGAGGTAGTAGCATAACTTGGAGTGGTATTGCTTTTAAGGTCTCCTCTACTAGATAGCGTTTGGCTGTCTGTAGATGAAAGTCTATTGTGGATCATACTAAAAACTTACTGTGGGTTAAGGGCTATCCCAGTGCTTTACAGTGCTTTCCGTTGATTGGCTTTACTATGACTTTTATTTGATTTATTTGATTGTTCTTATCTAATGGCTTGGCTTTCTTCATCCTGTATTTGTTCCTCTGGTGGAATATAGATGAACCTATTCACCAAATCCTTTTGGGTGTCTGACATGTATCCTTCCACTGTTCAAATTTAGGGAACTGCTTTTTACTTTTTAATAAGCGCTCCATGAGAGTGCAATTGTTTTCTTGCTCTATTGGATCTGCTGCTTACCCCTGCCTCAGATACCTGCCACCAGTTGCTTGCCCTGCACCCACAATTCTGTTGCTCCTGTGCCTCTCGCAGGCCTTAAAACAGATGTTTTGGATTCATTTTACTTTTTTGCTTAGGCTGGCAGCTTCTATCTAATGCAAAGCCACTGTGTATTCTAAAAACAAATTTTTGAGCGCCTCCATTGTCCTATCAACTCCCATTGCTTTCCCTGTCTCCCTGCAGTCCCCCTTCACTCCTCTGTGCTCCCCATCCCAATTTCAATATTTTTATTTATTTTTCAAAATGTTTAATTTAAATGTTTTTGGGGGCTCAGCAGCTGCCATACACTGCCATGCTGCTCCGCTATCCATAAATAAATTTCATGTTTTATTTACCTAGCTATGTGACATCTGTCCTCTTAGATCAATACATTTAAAGTATGGCACCTATGTCAATCCATAGGAGCTTCATCACACTTGCAAATACATATTACATCACATTTTCACACACCTAAAAAATGACTTGGCCAGCATCAGCTGCTTGGTCATTGCACCATTTTTTGATGATGCTGCCTAGAATCAGCAAACGTCATTATGCCTGTTGTTAATGCTGCATCACATCAACAGCAAGCATTGAAAACTCAGTAGGTCAACCAGGAGAGATTCATTGGCTTTGGCAATTGCTATTAAGAAATCTTGTCTAATCTCACCCATGGAAGACTCACACAGACAGGCTATTGGCGATAAATGAAAAAGAAACAGTTCTGTTTAGCCTAGGTAGTACGTACGCATCTCCACATAGTCTTAGCACACCACCTATTTATGAAAGGTACAAGGAGTGTTTGGGTTGCAAAGCAATTGGCTCATGTTTTGCCTTTTAAAGGTACGTCAGCTTATTCCTCTTAAATGTTGTTGCATTATCTGCCATGTTTTATATCCTCATCATAGATTTGGCACGCAAGCTTGCATATGCATGTCTCATTTGACTATGATTTGCATCTACAGGAACTCTCACATTAAGGGCCTCACTGCGAGTTAGGTAGAGGGGATTACTCCGTCACAAATGTGACGGATATCCCATTCACTGTATTACAAGTTCCATAGGATATAATGGAACTTGTAATACAGCGGACGGGATATTCGTCACCTTTGTGACGAAGTAATCCCCTCTACCAAACTCGCCTTGAAATGGTTATTAAACATCATGCGCCTCTACTTGTACTCTCCAGCTTGGAGACCCTATGAGGTTTAGGATGTCAATACACATCTGCAAACCACCAGACTTACATGACCAGACAGCGATGTACACCGTCCGAGACTCCTTTCAAAGACGCTTGGGGCCCGATTTAAGTAAAGTGGCGCACCACTTTTCTTGCGCCCCTTAGTGCCCCCCTAACGCCACAATGTGTGCGCCATATCTAAGATACGGCACCCCATGGCGGTAGTTAGGGAACTAGCATCAAACTTTTTGATGCTAGTTTGGAGCTTTGCAGGATTAGGGTAAAAAATGTTGACACTAATCCTGCAAAGCCCATTGAGGCCCATTATGAATAATGGTGTGCTTCCTTTAATGCTGCTCTGAGCAGGCATTAAAAGTGCTGAAAAAAATGACTCAAAGTAATCTCTTATATTTGTTTGCGCCATATTTTGGCCCCCCTAACTGGCACATGCATGATGTAGCACAAAGGGTTACTAAGTGGTGCAATGCTTGCATTGCACCACTTTGTAAATCTGGTGCAACATTTTTGGCCATCTAACACCACATTAGCATTAACAAAAATGACACTAATCTGTTGTTAGATGCCACAAGGGGTGCTTAAATCTGCCCCTTAGAATTACAGTGCCTTCTAATGAGCCTGACCAAATCATTATCTTGGATGACTTCCAAGACAGAGAGTTAGTGCAACCAGTTTCATTGCAATAAAAGTGAATCTCCTGAGATTAGGATGATTTATGTTCTTCAAAGTGCAGGAGTGTACATGGTCACCATGAATGAGGACAGGTGAAGTGGTTTACATTTTGCCATATAAAATATTAGTGCTGTCATCCTGAAAATGGTTCCAGTCACAGACGTTTTAAGGCATGGGCAAAATGAGCAATTTCCCAGGGCCTACACCTTCCAAAAGGCTCCTTGTGAAAGTGAATTTTCTCTACCTAAATCTATCTCGTGCTCAACCTACCACTATCGTTGACTCTGTCTCATTACCCTGTATCATTCTAAGGAGCAAGATAGATTTCAGCTGTTTTTGTGTGACCCTGTTAAAGTTTAAGATACAATTTAGAATTGTTCGGAATTATGTGGGCTTGAAATAACAGGAAATAGGTATTAAAATGCAAATTTATTCCGTACAGTGGCCCCCATAAATGTCTTAGGCCTCCAAAATCTTTAAGATGACAGAGAGTCTCTTCACTCCATTGCCCTAGGTGTAATCAGCATTGTGTTTAATATGAGACTGTTGACAGTTTCATATAAAATGAGCACTGTGAGCACGAAGTTCTTCATCAAAACATGTTTTTTGCCTGGCTGATTTCTTAGGTGTTTGAAGATTGAGAGGATGGCTATTTTGCCACCTCAGCCAGTGGTAAATGGTTGTGTGCAATGTGTTTTTTAAAGTTATGTGCTGCTTTTGACTGGAAATGTAGGAGCATTTGTTGACATATCTGAACATAACACAATAGCAACATAACAACACATTTAAACTATGAGGGCACATCACAACAAACACTCAGAGCAGAATGCAACACAAGTATTTCAGCCAATACAACAGAATCATATTGCAATAATGCAACACAAAATACAGTTACATAAAAAAAAAAAACAGAATGCATCACCACCACAACTAAATACCACGCAGCAAAAACACAACATTCTTCCTCCTCCAGAATCCTATTTTCATAATAGGATTGTAAAAGGTGTTTGATGCAAGCACTGCCTTAATATCTCACCAAGGACATGAAATAGCACCAGTCAAAAATGTTTTGTGGTCCAGCCCCACTTCACTAGGGTTGAAAATACAAGCCATTCTCTGAGGTTCTCAATTTCAATAGTAAATGAAGTGTCAGCGTGCCATATTTCACATCAGTCGAAGTGCACACTGACTTCTGGATCACAGCACAGTGAAGAAGTTGAGCACACTGATGTCTGTGCCCTGTTCAGTCATAGTAAAACAACTCTCCCTTTCCTATTTATTGAGATAAAATCAACAGGCTTTAGCATCAGGGTCGCCACTCATTTGCTCCTACTTCGAAATCACACTTAGTGTCACTTATCCTGAAATAAAACTCCTAATATTTTATGTCCTTAAAATTAAATGTTCAAAGTGACCATTGTGGTTTAGCTAAGTGAATATTGATATGCTGCAGTCAACATGTGCCTTACAAAGTTATTGCTATACATGAATCCAACAACCGGCCAGTCTCGGCCGGGCCCTGAGGCCAACCTCCTATAAGCACCCAACCTTGAACTGTGCACGGCCTTCTCCCATGCGCTGTAGGGGTTGCCCACAAGGGCTGGCCTGCAGCCAGTCCCTGCAGCCAACCCCCCTAAACACCCAACCCGATGTTGTACACAGCCCTTTGCACATGCTCGGTGGAAGTTGGCTGCTGCCTCTCTGGGTGTGAGAATAGGTGTGAGAGGCTATATCTGAGGGTAAAAGTGTCTGTCAGTGTGTCTGTCTGGGTGTGAGAGTGCATACATCAGTGTTTTAGTGGGTGTGTCAGTATGTACGCAGGTCTGTGAGTGGGTACATCAGGGTGTCAGTGGGTCTGTGATTCGGGGTGTGATGGTCTGAGTGGATGTGTGAGTGAGTGCTTAACTGTCTGAGTTGGTCTGAGTGGGTGCATGAGGGTCTGACTGGGGCTGTGAGTGAGTGTGTGAGGGTCTGGGTGCGTCTGTGGTGGGTGCGTGAGTATATGAGTGGGTCTGTGAGTGGGTGCATGAGTGTCTGAGTGGGTGTGTGAGTAGGAGAATTGACTGAAAGAGAGGCAGAGAGAGAAAGAAAGTGAGAGGGAGAGAGAGAGAGAGACTACGTATTTTAGGCTTTGATGTCTGATGTACTTAGATTGAGTTATTGGTCACCAATTTAAAATAATGCATTTGTTTAAAAAAAAAATATTATATATATTTTTTTAATTAAAAAAAATGGAAATAAGTCTAGCTGGACTCGAATCCCCAAAGCTCAGGTCTGCGACCTGCACGCTTAGCTATTGGGGTTTATTTTTTTTATTTATTTTTTTGCCCTTTATGGGCTTTCAGGGACTGTGAGGAAGCCCTCAAGGGCTCCCTCACAGTCCCTATATATGTTTCATTTATTTAAATATTATTAATTTAAAATAATAATAAAAAGCCTTTTATGGGCTACCTGGCACTGCGGGGGAAGCCTTAAGGCCCTTCCCTGCATTGCCATTGCTTCAGCAAGCAGGAAGCTGATTTAACAACAGCTCCCTGCTTGCTGAAGCACGTGTTCAGAGGATTGAGATGAGCGCTCCGCTGTGTGAAAGGGGAACTTGCGTTAAAGGTCCCGCTGTGGAGTGTTTGCTGTGGCTAGTCTGCAGCTGCCCTGGAACATAACAGGAGCTGTCCCTGGGGGGGGTATGGCGGTCCCCAGGGCCATCTTAGGCTCCTTGAGGGGACCGCGTGTCCCTCTTCCAATGTTTACATAGCCCCGGGGGGTAGGGTCCCCAAGGCTTGTTTGTCCCAAAGGGACCCCCTTTCTTTTTTTACACTTTGCCCCAGGGGTGATGGTCCCCAGGGCGCTTGGTTCGCAGGCCTCCTGCATGTATTTAATTAGAAGCCCCAGGGGGTGGTGGTCCCTGGAGCGTGGGCAGGCCGCGGGCCACGCATATATTTAACTAGAAGTCCTGGGGGCTGGCGGTCCTGAGGGCAACGGGGGGCGTGGGCATGCCCATATCTAAAAAAAATTCAAACCCGAGAGAGGTGATGGTTTTAGAAATTTAGGGAAATTCAAATTTGTACATCTCTGGCTGCAAAGTATTTGTGAACAATGACAAGCTTGTGCAGGGAAATTCACAGCTCTGTTTGTCTGCCAGCACTTCAAACTAGGAAGTGTTGGCAGCCATCTTGGGACTCGGCACTCGGCTTTATTACTAAAAAAAATAAAAAGAAACAAGAGGCCAGGGTAGAGCCACTCTGGACCCTTAGCCCTGGTGCTGGGGTCCCAGAGGGACACCCCCCCACCCACCGAGCTAAAAAGCATTTTTGTTAAAAAAAAAAAAATTGACACAATTCATGGTGGATCCGCAGATCCAGTGAAAAATAAAAACACAAGTGCAGGCTCCCGTGCTTGTTTTGTATAGAGGCAGTGGGCATTGATTTATATATGTAGGGGGCAGCCCTGCCACCTGCCTGGAGCCCAGGAGACTGCCACCTCTCCAGGGCTTTGCTCAAAATTAATGCAGGGGTGCTTGCCCCCCCCCCCCGCAGCCCCAGGGACCACAACCTCCCCAGGGCAATTTCAGTTAAATGTGCGGGGTGGCCGTCACCTACCTGGGGCAAAATGCTTTTTAGATGTTGGGGAGGCCCGATGACCTCCCCCACAGCCCCAGAGACTACCAACTTCCTGGGGCATTTTTAAGATTTCATGTGGGTGGGGGGGCACGTGGCCTCCCTGCAGCCCCGGGGACTACCACCTCTCCGGGGCAAACTGTGAAAAATAGAAAGGGGGTCCACGAGCACGTGGCTCCCCTCAAATTCACTGATGGACAGGGACATAACTGTTTGCTGTTTCTTGGCGGCAGCTTTACAGCTGTCACAGCAAACACTCCAGTCCGATTGGAGCGTAGGTTTGCTCTGTGTGTCTGCCCACAGAGATGCAGGCAGGCACACAGACCAAACTGCTCTCACAGATTAACAAGTTTTTAGAATGGAGCTGCACAGTAGTATGAAAGAATCACTGTGCAAATAAATCAAACATGTTAGCTTTTTGCAATGCTAGGATGTGAATTGTAAAACCCATCATGTTTGATTTGTTTCCACTGCAAGTCTTTTTGTTTAATACTACTGTGAAAGCATTTCCAATATTCCAAGAAGTGCGTGGCCCCCCTTCTGAGTTCTGAAGGTGCATGCAGTAACCTTTGGTTTTTTAAGTGAATTTATATGTTTTTTTAAATTCTATTTCTTAACTATAACGTCTCTATAATCTTTGGGTTTTTTTCAGAGGATATATATATGTGTGTATATTTTTATATACACACACACACACGACCAAAGTTGCCTGGCTAAAAAATAAAGATCTTTCTTTGTTTTCATACTAATCTAAAATGTGAAATATTAAACATTTTTAAGAGTCACAAGGGTCATTTCATTTTTGTTTGCTGAAAGCAACTTGGGTTAACACATTATTACTGCCATCGGGCAGGCTGTTCGGCGCCCTGAGCCGAGCCTGCACCCGTGCGTTTTTAAAAACACGCTTTTTAAAACTGCGGAGGACCTGTAGTCGTGACTCTCAGCTTCCTGGTAGGCTGTGAATGGCTTTTGTTTTTGATTCTGTAATCAAAGCAACAACAAACAGACGGGTCATTTCCTTCAGATTACATAGTGACGGAAGGAGACAAGGCTTGTTTGGTTCCCCACTTCCAGTGCCTCGTATTTATAGAGTATTGCAGGCGTTCTTGCTGCTCGCCGGGTGACTTAGCCTTCTGTGCGGCTGAACTATGGCTTCAAGGTAAGAGATCACTGCATTTAGATATGTATTTACTAAATTGGCTTGGACTTTAGTTTCTTTACTTTCTGAGTTTTTGTTTTAAGTCGTATAGTCTTATTTCAGGCGATGAAGTTCAAGAGTTAGAAAAATGCTTCGAGAAGTTTTGAGATTTCGGCTGCATGCTGTGCTTCTGTTTTCAGATAAGCTAGAGTTGTGACTGTGCTGCGGTAGCTGAGCTAAGGCGGTAGGGAATGATTTAGAGTTAGGTGGAAATGGAAAATCTCCCTACTTCTGGAGAGAAGTGCTACACCGATAGGAGAACTAGGAGAACCCAGAAGTGGTATTACTACTGCCCTAATACCTCTATTTTGAGTAACTTACAGATGGGTTTATCACTTTCTCCAGAACCTGACAAGTTTTCTTTGTGACTCAGCCCTAAAGTCCGATGGTTCTGCTTGAGCATTGTCAACAAATGCTTCTATGGCTGCCGTGCTATCTGACCTTGTTCTGAGTAGACCTACAGAGAAATAACTAAATGAAGCCATGATTATCCCAGCTGGTGCCTGGCACAGGTCACCATCTAGGCTAGCTCCTGCCAGGAGGGTCTGTGAGATTTGTCCATCAATGTTATGTAACTGCTGGCACCACAGGCATTGTGGCGGGCATGAAACTCATTAACGGTGTACCACTGAGGCCCTTTCATCAGAAACCTTGTTGTCCTTTGTAAAAGTGGCATGGAAGTGGAGGCCTGCCAAAGCAATTTAAATGGCCAACAATGTGTGCATAATGTGCTTGGCAGTGCCAACCGTTAACCCAACAAGATTTTACTCCATGAACTGGCATTTACATTCGTTATTGTTGTTTGTTCAAAAGGGCCATCAGTGTCCAATGTTTTGTTGACATTGTTTGAAACAACATTTTTAATGATGTAAATATTTTGTGTACGAAGCGTTCTTTGGTGCCTACGAATCATGTCATAAGTGGCAGGCGAGTGTTGTTGTTTGTCTGAACTCTCCGTATCCTCTGACGATGTTACTGGGCACTAAGGTGTCCTAGGTGTGAACGTGCGCTTTACAAATAAACTGGTTGTGTTATGTTTGGGTTTGTATGGTTGCAGTAACATAATGAGACATAAGACTTTAAGTTACAAAATCAGTTCTATGACAGTCATATCAAATATGTTGGAGTAAAGTATTTTTTAGCATGGAGCAATCTGAATTAAATAGAATTTTTAAAGGTGAAGGAGATTGATTTTTGATTTACACTTTCACCATCAGATTTTGACCCAGAGCAAGAAAAAGAAAGACAATAGAAAAGAGAGGAAATTAATTATAGTAGAACAGTGGCAAAGGGAGAAAGCAGGGAGGAAAACCTGCAAGAGTGAACTAAATATAGGGTGGTGGAAGAAAGAGGCATGAGATGGCATCAAGACTAATTAGGTTTGGAATATTAACAACCCCAGCATTCTGCAGCACTGGTGGTGGGCTCCTGAGAAAAAACATGGGTGATTCTTACTAATATGTATGGGTACACTGTGCTTAATGAGGGCGATGTGCTTATTCAGCTCTTTCTGGTTACCTGGTGCACATAGTCCACACGCTGTGGACCTTTGAGTACTTTGGGTGTTGTATTTACTGGAGGCATTGTACAATAGGGTCATATTATACTATTGTAAGGATTGTTCATATGTAGGCTGTTCTGCTTACCAGACTCATTGTGGTTATAGAAAATCTTTATGCAATCCAGGCAACGTGTCCACTTGGGAGCCAGAACAATCAGAGGTCACTGAGTTAACTGGTACATTGTTCTTGCTTGCTCCAGTTATAATTTTGAATTCAGGCCAACTTCGCCTTTTACCCTTTTGTGGTGGATACATTGTGTACCATTAAACTGGGTAATGTTAACCCCGGGATTTACACCACACAAAACTAAAAACTTGAGGTATTGAGTGTTAAACAAAAAAGCAAGGTATTGTAATCACTAGTGTGGTAATTATTAAGAATGATATGTCAGACCCCTGTAGTGCGCTTAGGAGGTGTGGTCTTTAAATATCTTTAGTTACTTTGCCAATCTCATGTAATCGGAAACACAATCATAAACAACAAGCATTGGTATAGCCAATAGGTTGCGACTTTGGGACTTATAAGATATTACAATGCGAGTGCTAAGCTTATTAGCTAATGCATCTCTCTTAGTGAATGAGCACTTCTGGATTGTGTGCAGCAAGTATTGCTCTGCATGACAAACTGATTTTAGAGAATGTCATGACTTCACAGAATATGTTAAATCCACTCAATGCAAAAGGATTTTCTAATAAATGTGTTTGTCAGCTCAGCTGACCCTAGAAGGTAAAATGAACTGAAAGGCGAAACATGTCAACGTGAAATAAAACCAAACCGACACGTTTGTAAATAATGCAACTTTATTGGTTATTCAGCATTTACTATATAATTAAGCTATTGGCATGTACTTTACCTATAGAACAGATAGCATTCTGGGAAGGGACAAAACGTCAGAGATGAAATGTGTGGGGTGCCACAAAGTTCTGAAAGGGAAGATACAGGCTTAGACATCGCTGGTACACAGTAAATGAGAGGACAGTTCTTTTAAGAGCGAACAGCTGACTAAAGCCAAATATTCTAATGGAGAACATGCTTGTTTAGTTATGTATATGGGGACTGCATTGTGTAACGTTCAACTATTGGCACAAACAAGGTGAGGACCAACCCTGTTCCATTACTTAAAACAAATTAAATAGCAGTGCAAATGTTGTTCTGCGAGGTAAGGGGCACCATGCACACTAGGGTTCCTTAATTACACCATTCCCACTCAACCACTGGTGCGTGCATGCTGCATATGCTGCAGGAGTATACGCGCTAAGAAAATGTAAGCATTTGAAATTACAGTGTAAGACGTTCCTGCTGCAAGTAAAGTTTTTACAGGTTCATGTGCTAGCAGAACTCCTGCTCCACGCTAGCTGTCACGAGTGAAGGCAGAAGCGTAGCTTTTACGGCAGGAGGTGCATTTGCACCGGGGCTGAGAGATCAGAAGGGCCCTCTACACCCTACCTATGTAATTACTGCAGTATTCAAAAGGGGGTGAGTTCCCGTTTTGTTTACCTGCATAAGGATCTATAGCATCCTTGCTATGCCACTGGCTGTGGGGACGTCCCACAGGGACCCCTGTGTAGACTTGTGTGGCAGAGGAAGGGAGCCCTGTTTAGCACCACTATTACCTCAGAGCACACAGATCTACAATGTGAAGTGCCGAGAACTGTGGTAGTAGTACCGAAGGAAGAGGACTGAGAAAATGTCATACACATGGAAATAGTCTGTAGTAAATTCTCTGGTGATAAAAGGAAATTCAGCCTTGATAACAGCCTTGATAATAGTAAGAAGTTCTTCTTTATTTTGTAAAGATGAGGGTACCAGAAACTCCAACCACACCTGCATGCAGCTCCTCTTGCTCCAACTGACACCAGAACCTCGGAGCATTCCAGATCTCCAATGAGCTGGTGCAGAAGGGGTAACCAGATCCTACCAACTACAATATATCATACATATGAACAGTTGTCAATATAAAATATACAATACAATAAAATATGACTAAATTTGACACATACAATACTACACCATCTTTCTCCTTTAAATTACAAAAAGATAACAATAAAAAGGGAGGAGTAAAATACTAACTAAATATTATTTCAGCTTAACAACTCTATTAAGATTCCAAATGTGTCCATCATCCACCTTAACAGCCCCCTTAAACACCTTGATAACTTTGAAAACTTTACCATAGTGAGACTGTCCACTGCCAGTTTTACCTGGCAACCTGACCTTGACAGAATCACCCACATTAACATGTATTTCTTTCGCAGACTTGCGCATATCATAAGTACGTTTTCTTTTCCTTTGACAACTCAGATCTCTTCTTACAGCAATTTCCTTTTGCTTCTCATAGTCAAGTTGCTTCTGAGCATAATCTTTAATCCATGGAAGATCTATTTTAGTGTGAGGAACACGTTTCCTGAAAATGACAAAAGGAAACCGGCCGGTGCTTGTATGAGGAGTAAATCTATAATCTTCAACTTTACGTCTAACCATACTCTCCCAATCCTCTCCCAACTGCTTTGCTAATTGAAAGAAACCAATCCCATGAAACACGCCATGTGGTGATGAGATTTATTTATTTAAAAAGTTGTATATAGCATGAGCATGACACCAGGGGATATAGGAACACTTTACTAAGCATCAGGAGAAGAAGCAAGTAGTGTAAACAACAGAGTAAAAATGAACGTTACACGCTACATGATGAAATAGCAATGAACCAAGAGGATAAGAAAACACAGTCACAAAGGTTAAGTAATAGGCAAGAGTATGGATAATGTGTCAACCAGGTCCGGAGAGAGGCGGTCCTGTGTTTTAGGGCAGAAGTTTGTTCATCAAGAGCATTTTAACTTCCTTTTTGAATGATGCCGTTGAGGGGTTCAGTCTGATCACAGGGGGCAGGGAGTTCCAAATTCTCAGGGTGATGCCTGAGGAGGCTTGTTTTTAAGTTTTCTTTTTATGGAATTTCTGTGGTTTCAGCAACAAGGATTTGGTACTTCTGGAGAACTACAGCCACCAGATAGCTCTAGTTTTTGTGCGAGGCATATTGGGGTGTTGAAGGTAGGACTTTGTGAGTTAAACAGGAAATCTTTAGCTGATCCTTGCTTTATATGGGATCCAGTTTAGCGATTTCAGATCAGGAGTAATGTGGTTGTTTTGTTATCTTGTGATGAGCCTTGCAGCAGAATTAAGAGAGGCCCTAAATGGAGCTATGGTAGATCTCGGTAGGCTGCAGAGGGTTGCACTTCCATAGTCCAACCTGGAAATCACTAGGGATTACACCACAGACTTAAAATCATCGAGGGAGAGGAAAGGTTTTAGTTTCCTTAGGATGTTCATATGGAAGTTTGCGACTTTGGTGGCAGCACTGATGTGTTTCTGCATGTTGAAGTTCTTCTCAAGCATTATTCCTAGGGAGCTCATGGAATCTATATCATGAGGTACACAGTTAAGAACTGTTAGTTGCTTCTTCCATTCTTCGATAGCGGTTAACTGTTTGGGAGGGGCGATTAGGAGGAATCCCATTTGAGTGCATTTAATTTGAGGTGGTTTCAGGATAGCTAGTTTTGAGTTTTTGTAGGATAGTGTGGAGGAGATTGACGTCCTGCGGGGAGGAGACATTCAGGTACAGCTGGGTGTTATCTGCAAACATGTGATTGTGGGTGCTAGACAGTTTCAGAATTTCAGTTAACAGCTCCATAAATAGGTTGAAAAGAGTGAGTGAGAGAATATATCCCTATGGTACCCCTAAGGAGACCAGTGTGGAGTTCGATAGGGACTGATTAACCTTGAATCCTTGAGTTCTGTCATGGAGAAACGAAACAAACCAATTTAAAACAGACTCTGAAAGGCCCATCCTATGTTCCAATAAATCAAGTAGGCTGTCATGTTTAACTGTATCAACGGCTGATGATAATTCGAGGAGGAATAGAAGGCAAGAACCATCTTGATCCGGTATTTTCAACGCGTCATCCACAATGTGCGTGAGAGTGGATTCGGTGCTGTGACTCTGAAGGAAGCCGGATTGGAATTGGTCTAACAGTCGGAATCGTTCTAAGTGGTTACATAGTTGGACATGGACACCCTTTTTGAGGAGCTTCGCCAGAGTTGGAATTTTGGTGATTAGGGGGCAATTTTGGTGATTAGGGGGCATTTGTTTAGGTCTGAAGGGTCAGTAGTGGATTTCTTCAGAACAGGGGTGACCTGCCCATACTTTAAGAAGTCAGGGAAAGAGCCTTCAAGTAATGAGGCAACATCTACTTTGGACCAAAGTGGGAGTAAAGAGGATTTGATCTCACTAAAGAATTTTGCTGGCAAAGAGTCACTGAAGTGGTTTGAGAGTTTCAAAGTTGCAAACATTTTGAGAATGTCTCTATCATCAAAGGCTTTAAATAAATTTAATGAAGCATTGTTTTTGGGGGTGTGTACAGGGAGGCCTGGGGACAGAGTGATCTGGGGAAGGGGAGGCTGGTAAGAGGCATGATCGAAATGTGCTCCAAGGCAGTCTGTAGATCAGATTCAATCTTTTCTGTCTTTCCGTGGAAGAAGGTGGCAACCTCCTCACAGATTGGCTGCATTCTAGATCAAGTTGGGGAAGGGTTTGGTTGGTTATTAGATTGGAGTCTGATCAGTTCAAACAGTTTTTTAGTTTGATTTCTAGCTTGATCAAGATGATTTCTTAAGTATTTCATTTTAGAGCTTCTAATGCATTTGTTATAGATGTTCCCTCGAGATCTCAACTGCTTCGGGTGTTTGAGGGATGCAGAGGATCTCCATGATCACTCCACAAGTCTCAGATTGAATCTTTCTGCTTTTAGGCTACCATTGTACCATGGTTTGAAGATTTTGGTGGGCATTCGTTTTTGCTGTAATGGTGCAATGGAGTCTAAGATGTTCATCGTGGACCTATTGTAGTGCAAGGTCATTGACATCTGTCAAGTCAGTAGGAGGAGGCAAGATGTTGTTGCTGAGGGCTATCAGTTCATTCATGTTAATGTTACGGATGTTTCTTTTCCAGTGTTTGGGGTTCTTGGATTGAGCCTTATTAGTTTTATCAGATTCGTTGATGAGGAAGGTGATGTGGTAGTGGTCTGACCAGTCACAAGAGATGATAGAGATGGAGTAAGAATGGAAATAAAAAAGGGTGACCCTACGGTCCATTTGTAATTTGCCGTGCACTGAAACAGTGGTATGACTCTCTCACCTTTCAACACCAGGTCACTTCGCACCACTCTCTTAAACAATGACGTCTGCCTTTTATATAGGGGGGTGGCAAAGTTGGCACAGTTGTCACATGAGGTGTGCTCTATGCTTCCTTGTGCTCGCTCACTGGGCAGCCATCATAGATACCAGGAATGAAACAACAAGATAAAAGCACGTTCGCAGAACTCACCCTAGTATGACAAAACTGAGGGAATTATTAAAAAAAGTGCGAACATATAAATACCAAAAAGAACAATGGGCAGGTGGTGGTGGGGGATGGTGCGGCACAGGGAGATTAACTGAATTGCGATGGGCGCTTGCACAAACAGGAAATGCAGCGATGGGCAGGAGGTGGTGGGGGGAAGGCACTGCGAGCCGATTCAAAAGAAAAAAGTAGTGCACAGAAAATAACTAAATGTCCAGAAATGAACTGATACATGTGACAGGATCAGTCACCAGGGTGGAAACAAAACAGCCAAAAGGAAGGACAAATGTAAAGCATTTACCAAAAAAACAAAGGAATTTTGAAAGGCATGCCAAGCAAAGAATGAAAGTGATCGGCATGTGATGGGCATGGTGAATGCCCACAAAAGTAGGTAACAGCATGTTCAGAGACAGCACATGCGCATTGCCTAAGCTCGACCTAAAAATGAATATATGTAGAGGGGCTACGGGTTAATTTGCTTCAGACTTTGGTGTTTTCAACTTTTATTCAAATTTTACTTCTACTCGCTACAGCATTCAGCATGGGGCAAAGGGACAGTCCACTTCAGCCATTGTGTCTCTTGCACTGAATGATAGATAGCATGATGTTGGATTGCATGTGCACAGAGAAGTGAACTTCATCCCAGGGATTTGGACCAAAACGTTACTTTGACATTGTATTGTTCTTTCTACTTGCTATCACTTTATTTGTATCCATTCCTGTAGGATAACATATATTTTCAAGTTACAGTAATTCAAAGCCAATAGGACACCTTCTTTGTGCTAGTAAGAATCATATTTTGCTATGATGTGGTGTAAGATTAAAATAAGGTTTTTATACCTGTACACAAGCCTGCTGGAAGGCACTCATACAGTTATCTGAAACCTATATGTGATGATTCTTTAAAAAAATGCATTTTTTATTGCAAGCACTTAGTCACCAAGTTACATGGTGACATATTTTCCATTTTCTCTTTATTTGTGCAGCATATTTTTGCAATTAAACACACCAGCTTGCCAATGCCAGGTCTTTTGGCTTTACCAATGCTTGTTTTTCTGCAGGCTCTGACATAATGGGCTCTTCTAAGCACCTCATTCCCCTGTATGTGTGCATTCCAATTCAGGTGCAAAATTTCCTTTGTGCTCAAATAGGGGTTATAACACTTACACTACGCTGGGATTTGCCTACATACGTTTCACCACTTCAAACACGGGCAGGATTGTGCAAGAAACATCATATATTCCGAGTTTGTGCACTTTGGAATGGGGTAAGCATGTGTCATTAGAATACCATCTTCCTTTCCAGGAACTGAAGCTCAGAATGCGGTACAAATTATGAACGTAGTAACTAACACACCCCACAGTTCTATTTTTTGAAGGGTGCATATTTACCACTTACGCTGGTACAGATTTATAACATTTATGATTATCTTCTTTTTAAAACTCTTAGAACAACTAAGGTCAAATGGTTCATGAACTAAAACAACATTTCATAACTACAAATTGCAATTGAATGTTTTATTAACTGTATTTCATATTTAATCTATGATTTTACATCGAATGGTTTTAATTAACCCTCAATAAAATACATTAATAACATTATTAGTACTTTCAAAATGTCAGTTTATCCAACCAGCCATTCAGAGAGCAGGAAGTGTCAAAAAGACCTTCATGTATACCACACATCCTTCAGGCCCAGGAGCAGATTTCATAACCCCCTCTGAGTCGTTGTTGGATAGCCCATGTGCTCACTCTGCACAGGCTTCTTGAGGCCACATTATGGTGCTTTCGTGCCCCTTAAAACCCTCATTACAAGACATGGTAATACCTGGTGTTGTATTACGGATACCACATGGTATTATTACAACTAATTATTATGAGTTTAACAATTGGAATGGGAAACAAACACATGGGAATCACTGTTTATCTGCCAATTCCCCTATGTTATTTCCTTTTTGACCTAAGTTACCAATGACATTTTGCTGTCTTTCAGCAGGTGAAGTGGCAGAGCAAAACAATCCTGACATCTGGTGCTGCCATGGAACATGTAATCGTGATAAGTGGATTCACCATTCCCTTTGGGATTAATGGGATTAATTAACATGCAGTTTATAATGAGGGCTTTAGAGTCTACAGTAAATACCTGTTATATACTCTTGTATCTACTAAGGAAAACAACTCCCACACTGGCACTCTGCTCTCCCCAAACAGAAAGCTCTCCCTGATCCGTGAACACCTAAGACAATTAACAATTTAAAAAATCTCCAATGATTCAAGATAGCAATAAAAGAAGCACAAGATAGCAACAAGGCATATCTAAATTAAAATACATTTTAAAAAGTACAGATCCAGGTAAGGGAACATTTGGTTGTTTTTCATTGGTGTCTTCAGCGCTCATTCAAATGTAAACCAATCAACCTCTATTCAAAACTGTGCATATTTCTGTTGGGGCCAAGTAGTGCATATCACCAGTCCAACACTCCTCTCTGTGCATTCAGGACTGTTCTCAGAGGTTCTTGTATGCGACGCTCTACTATTTTATTTTGTTTGTGAAGTTTTATGGTATCGGAGCACGTTACAACGGGAAAATAACAGAGGATGTACACAAAGTAATAAAGAGAAAGGAAGATCTGCAAGGAACATGATTGGTATTGTCGTAAACGATAAAAAATAAATGATAAAATGTAAAACATGGGAAGCAAAAAGAGAAATGTTACCAGGAACAACTGAATACACGTGGTAAGGATAAAATCAGTGGGGAAGGAAGCTATTCAGTAATAACATTTTTATTTCTTTTAAAGAGATTTATTGATGGGTTGGTCCTTGTCTCGAGAGGAAGACAGTTCAATTTTTTGGGGGCAATTCCAGAGAAAGCTCACTTATAGGTTTTCTTTTTGTTTAATTTTTGGGTTTTCAGCAGTGGCAAGTTGTGCTCCGAGAAGAGATATTCTCACCAGATAGAACTAATAATGCAAACTTCTGAAGGTGTTTCATGTAAGAAAGTAATCGCTAATAGAAATCATTAATTGAGATATGCAGAAACTTGTCTTACCTGTTCTGACTGTTAATGTCAGTTGTAGACACTTTTAGATGTAGGAAGCCTTTCATATGAACAGTTTCCAAAGCAAACAGAAGTTCCATCTAATAATAAGAGTCACATTCCTGTGGCTACACCAAACCTATTAGCATTTTATCTGGCTTACACAATTGACCATCAGATGAAAAAGGCCTGAGAATGGGTGTGGGCCATCTGATGAACACTGAGATTGCAGTTGAGTCAGCCCTTCTATTTGTATTTACCAGCCACAAATTCTGAGACATTGGTAAGATTCACTTGCATAGTTAAGCCTCTGATGCTGAACTGTAAATTGTAAGTGAATTGAAACGGTGCATTTCCAGATACATACTAAATAAACAGAATCTTATGTCACTTTTTTTCTTACAGTGCCATCACAATTTCCAAACAGCTCTTTGGCCCATTAGGAAAGAGAGGTCCTCAAGCAATGCAATGGAGTTTTTGCCTGAATTGTTTTTTACTTGGTAGAGTCAGAGTAGAGAAAGGAAAAGTATCCCCGCTTACGAAAAATACCCAGGGCCGCATTTACAAGAAACTGATGCATCACCGTCAATGCATCACATTTCTTAAGCGTGCTGCACATCCCCTAATGATGCCACAGATGTGCTGTATTTACAATACAGAGTTCCATGGCGCTCATTTTCACAGATGCATCAGAAAGTCTGACACATCTGTTGGCACTAAAGTGACACAGTGCTGGAGTTGCATCATTAAACTGACGCAACTCTAGTAGTGCGAGGAGAGTCCCATTGGAAAAATTCCTGCATCCATTTTATGTCTGGTCTGAGCAGGTGGTAACATTTTGACACAGTGAAGTCATAAGGTGAGGCAGCGAAAAGTTGTAAAGTTCACTGCATCAATTTTACGTGGATACTTCTGTGGGAATGCCCACGGCACAGGTATAATGGGATGCAGGGCTTTACAAACTGACGCATTAGGCCTAAAGCATCAGTTTTAAATATAGAGCTGTGTAGTGCACTGCTAGCGTCGGCGCAGCATCTAAAAAAATTGTCGCCGCTGCAACACAAGGGGCTTGTAAATAAGGCCCTCAGCTTTAAAGGGTGAGCATAAAGGTCTTTTATGGGTATTCTGCAACCACAGTAGGAAGTGGGGGAGCCTTGAGGAATGTTTTTTGCTTGGGACAAGCTTTTTTTGCTTAAAGTATATGTTTTGGAAGATATGCAGTTATGGGCTTCAGCGAAAGTCATGGAATCGTGCTGGGTGTTTTAGTCTTCTTGATAGTGAACTGAACAGATAGGATGAAAGAGAAACTTGAGGGTCTTGGAAGATGCATTGCTTGAACGGAAATGCAAGAGATGAGTCCACTGGAGGTAGTATCTTGGAATGTGCCTAGCATTTAAATGTTTTAGAAAGTGCTTGTTACTCGAAAGCATATAAACGCTTTAGAATTGAAAAAATTATTCCACGTAATAGCGAAATCATCAACCTTGGTGCAATACAAACAAGCATTTGCAATGCAATGGGCCTCGCATTTGTTCAACTTAGAGCTATTACCGTTGTAAAGTCCTCACCGGACTTTTCTTGCCACGTAAATTGAAAATGAAAAGTAATACAGGTTTACATAAGCAAGTTGATTTAAAGAGCCACGCCATGAGCACGAGCGTGAAGGAGCACACAAAAGGAAACAGAAGTTCCCTCGCAGTCATATGTATCGGAGGTTATGCAATTATCTATGTAACTGGGTCAATGTCATGCAAAGCGCTCGACTACTGCCCAGCGAGATCCCGCTGCGTAGAAAATAAAAATAAAGTAGGCCAGAAGTCATGCGGAAAACAAGGAGCCTCGTATGTTTTTAGTAGTTTACTGGTGCTCTCGAGGAGGGCTAAACATCGAAAAAGGCAGGCCGTATGAATGCCTTTCACAAATGAAATCAAGTGAATTTGAAAAGGCAAGCCCACAAACTATTGAAACTGATGGGTGTGCTGTGGGCATGGTTAAAAGCCCACAGAGAAATTACAACCGGGGCTAGAGCGCTTGCGTGCTCGACCCTAAAAATCAGTAGCATATGTCTCACATTAGGTTGCATCTTTGCTGCAGTGGCACATTGTTAGTAATTTACCAGTTTAAATTTTGCGAGCAGCAACCAAATGCTTATTATTTCTACAAAGCAGTGTAAAGTGTGAGGGGTTTTGTAATACACAAAAATGAGTTAATATCTAAATATGTTTTGCATCTCTCCTTGTTGAGATGACATTTTCCCCTAAACTGTGCTCTGTGGGAATTCGGGTGCCATCTCACTTTTCGAACAAAAGGCAACAGAAAATTGATTTGGGAAGTTTGTTATTGAGTTCATTAGTGAACAGGATAATATATTAGCAGAGCAGGTGTGACCCCGCACCATGTTTGGTTTGAAATTTTACATGTGATTCAGGTTACTAGGGCTGTGCGAAATCACCTAATATTTTTCCAAAATGTTGGTTACATTATGCAAGATAATGTGAAATTGTGTAAAATGTGGTTTGTCTGTATCACCAGTAAATATGTCATGCATGGGACTAAGTTGCTTAAGAAAGTCATTCGAGATACAAAGCGGAAAATGGTGATTTGATCAGGGAATATCAGTTGACATTTTCTGTGCAAACCTGTTCACTGCGGCCAAATATTATGCAAATTCGCATCATGCAGAATTTCACGCATTCTTGCTAGTTTTGCAAAATGGAATTCCCATATTTTGTGGAACTTTCCTAGTACATTTAAAATTTTCCCCTTACTGCTTGTTACTGAGGTCAGGATTCAAAATATAAACATGTAAGGTTGAAAAAGTTGCACAGTGTTCTTAAAATATTTTAAAGTAATGTAGGTGGACATAGATGTTCTGGAGACATTTTGTCCGGACCGCACCTACATGTGTGAATGAAAGCGAAGCCGGGGATGTGATACCTCGATAAAAGTCACGACTTGCTTTGAGAGAGGCGTGATGCTTAAAGATGAGAAGACTCATTAAACATTCATTATGGTTTGAAATCGATATATATTTTTTTGTATCAAGAGCAAGGATCGCATGCACTCACTTTGGAGATGGTTGGAAGAAAAGTCCTCCCATCTACTGCACTCGATGTTCTGTTTCAAAATACGTTAACAGCAAGCTATTGATGACTGTGGTGAATGGCACAATGGAAGCCGACGGCGGCACCGCAGCCCACTCTAGCAAAGGTGTTTGGGAGTCTTGGGGAAGATGGGGAGCTTTCTTTTGCTTTTTCAGACTGCTGAGATGGAATGTTAGTTTGAAGTATGGGTGTACGAGGTTTTTGTATAGCTCAAACCCTTCAACAAGGCAAACAAGAGCTGTGCAGGGTCAAAGTAAGGAAATTAGTGCTTTGAGAGGAAGCTGGGTTCTGAGAATAAAGGTGGACTGTGGTTGTGATGTAGTGTTCTGTAGAGAGGCATGTCTTCAGCTCTTTTCTAAATAGAGAAGGGTCAGAACCATCCTGATGGTTACAGGCTATGATACTAGAATGTTGTAGTTAGTTAGGTATCGTCTAACAAATATTGTGTTCTAAAAAGTGTTTTCAAAATATATTTCCCCTACGGAGCTTGTAATAGAAAGTCTACACTCAATGAAACAATATAACTGGAAACGCTACCTGGCATAGACCCAGAGATAGGGTTGCCTACAAAATGACCATGATGTGAGGGAATGGGAGAACATCACATAACATGTAATCACCCTCAAACATTTTTCTGTCATAGGCAAACGTTCCCCAGATTAGCCTTCATCACCTACAAAATTATATGTGCAGCATTTCTCTCAAATATTTAGCACACAAACTGTTTCCATATGAGACATTAAGTCGTATAAGGAGTCTGGACACAGTCCATCTGGAGAAGCCTGTTTTGCAAAAAGAAAAAAAGCACTAAAGCAGTCTTTCTTTGCAAAGGCACAAAGGTTTGGGACTCAATTTCACCAGCCTTTAGGAAAATTACTTACTATGAAACTTTTAAAAACTATTTGAAAATCTTGCTGTTCTAGCAACTTAAAAACTAATTGAAAATCTTGCTGTTCTAGCAACACTTTCTCTGTTAATATCCCCCCTCTGCTAGGTGGATATATTCAAGAGTGACGTAATGATTACACTAGTTTCTATAACTGAGCATTTGTGGAAGCGTTTTTCTTTTTTAGTTTTTTTTCTGCAGGGTGCACGCATGTGCACTGTGTTTGGGAAGTGTTTTGTTAATGAGAAATAATCTTAAAAGAGGCTTAGGAACCCTCCACCTTACTTACCTGAATTTACCATTGGCCAGCACGTCGTCTGCTTTCACTTCCTGCTCTCTTCTTTGCCGACCATGCTGTCGTGTTGCCTAAGGGCCAAGTATTCCTTCTGGTCACTTGCCATTGGCTACTCGCCAGTGTCCTTCCTCTGGCTACGACACTGAAGGTACTTTTTTTCATTTCTTAGCAAGAACTTATCCACGCTGCATGCCATTTTCTTTCTTTTTTCACATGACATCTTCTTTCTTCGCTGCATGCAGGTTTCACTTTCTCCCCAGCACCCCATATCAGCGTATGTGTTGGAAATAAGTCTCCCCTTTCCGCGTTGGCCCTGTCTTCTTCATGCATCACATTGCTGTTTTTTTTTTGTGCTGTTCAACATGCTTTCTTGCTGCCCTCCTCTCCTTGTGCTGCTTTACCCGCCCCATACCTCTCCTACTGTCAATTGTCGTTGGTGCGCCCTCACAACTCCCCACTCCCTCTGTCTGTTGTTGTTCCCAGCAACTCTCTTGTGTTCAACAGTCCCACTCCTCTCCTCACCCTACCATTGTCCACTCTGCTCCTTTCCTCCTCCCTCTCTCCATTCTTGGTGTGGCTTGTTTAATGTATTGCTTGATTGCGGTTAGTGTAAAGTAACTATAAATGGCATGCCTACAGCAGGTGCCAGCTGCAAACAATTTTTTGCAGCATCCACAAGTGTGTCAATCACTTTCCTTAGATCGTTCAATGTTTATCTAAGGTTAAGGACAGGACTGTGGGTATTATGAAAGGGATCTGCCGGCTCTGATTTTACAGCTCCCCTTTTGAAGGGGTTCTGCAGTCTGTTGGGACTCTGCCTTTGTTTAAAGGAAAGCTAATGTCCTCTTTCCTGCAAGTTAATTTTATGGTTGATGATATTGTTTGTTCGTTGACTGGGGAATGCGAATTTATTTTTTAGGATCAGTTAATTGAAGAGGAGAGGCAGGGGCGTAACAGCCTTAGCTGCCTACTTTAGAGATGAGGAACCAGGTTAGAGCCTTGGCATCAGCTCAACATCCAGTGATTCTGGGCATATCATTTAATCTTTCTGTGACTACAAAAAATTAATGTGTCCTTGAGTAATATAATTGGTACTCGTGTAAAGTGCTCCAATGCCTTCGGGTCAAGATTGCGCTACATGAAAATGCAAAAAGGTCTTCTATAAAATGATATTAAAGAGAACAACGTGCTATTGGGTACCATTATTTTTATTGCTGTAAGGCATTATAGCCTATCGTGGCAAAAATCCTTTGTGGGATGTATTTTCAAATTTTCCTTTTTTATTTTTAATGAATTTACCATTTACAGTGTCCTATTCAGCCACAATGAAGTAACAAATGCTATTGCAGCATTTATAACCATATAAAATACCTCTGAAATGTACTCATTTGAACAAAGGGATCGAAGAAGGGTTGTAAAAGTCACAGCCCCATTCCAAGTATGTTGATAGTGTGTTATCTTTAGGTAACTGCATTTGATCCTTTCATTTTTAGGACTAAGCACATCACCGATATTTAGCCTACAAGATGGCTCAGTGAGCCAAGTGCTCAGCACTGACAAATGCAGTCATCTTCAAGTCACGCGTTGGAATTCTGAAATAGCCAAATCAACCTTAATTCGATTTGATGCCGGTAAATTGAGTACCAATGAATTTGATAATACTGGTATCTGTCATTCACATTCCGTGTAAATAATAGAAGGTGGGCTTGAAGCGCTTTATAAAAAATGGTTTTAGACTTTGTGTGCTCTGTATGATTCAAAGTCTCTCAGGGTGTCAGTGATCATTGAGATTATAAGTCTGTATGATTTCATACGATCTACAGTTTTTGGATAGATGTAATTTAATATTTATAATACTCAGAGTCATGTCCCAATCTACAATATACAGATTGGATTGGTGCAAAAACGTACCTGGGCACACTGCCATGGCTGACGTTCGGTAATTTTGTTTTTGCAAACAGACTGATAGGACTACCACGGCTTCAAAATATACCAAAATATTGTTTTGCAGTCACATTATAATATAGATCAGGACAGATTCTAGCGGGTGGGCCAGGTTGGCCAGGCCCACCAAAACATGACCTTCGGCCCTCCCAGCAACAGCAAAAGAGGTCACAGAGAAAGCACCTGTTAAGTGCTTCCTCCATTTCGCAAATGTAATTTTTTGTTTCACTTTTGTTTACTTTAATTATCAGTCAGAGGTCAAGGAAAAATCTCTACTACATTTTACAGTGCATTGTTTTTGTGCCTTCTCCAGATTCCTTTTGCTATTCTAGTAGGGTAGAGTGCTGGGTGCCAGAAGGGCGAGCTTTCAGTTGTATGTACACTCATGGAATATTCTGCGCATTTTTTAATTTATGAAATCCAGCTGCCCCTGAGCACACTTTTTCTGTGTTTTTTTTTACCCCAGTGTACCTCCTGAATATCGAAGCCAGAATATCAAAACATACAAATATCAGGGAAACAAATTGAAGCCAAAATATCTAAGGATAAGTAATTATAGATTTTCCATACCTAACTCCACAGCTAAGTACCCTGACGATTTGTGTGCGTAGAACTGACGTTAGAGATAGTAAATCTATACTTCTTTTATATGCACTTACCTTTAAATATTTTGTCACTCCACATTGCGTCATAGATATTATTGTATTTTGACATTCTAAGGCTCAATATTCAGTGCTACAACCCTGCCCCCCTAGTCATCCTTGCCCTGGGGCCTTTGTAGGCTAGTTGGAGTGATTGTGTTTTATCACTCTCCTCTACAATACTGTAATTTTCTATGTTTGTGTTTAGTATTCAAGTGTTTGATAATTGGATGTGTTTGTCCAATGTGAGACCTGACTGCTGGGTTCCACAGAAATCTATTATGTCACCCCCACTATCACTTTCAAATCTCAACAGGTTCCTAGCACGCCCAGATGCAGAGATTTATTGATTTTTTTTTCTCTTATAGCATTTAATATGAACACTCACAGCAGAGGTGTAGCTATCAATAGTACAGCAGGTGCAGTGGTAATAGGACACAGAGGTTTTGGAGACCCACTAAACCTGAGTTATGGCTGTTTTTTTCTACTCCATTTTTTGGTAGGGGACCAATTTTCTTTGCATTCAGTAGAGCCTATGCCCATAATATGACACTAATTGTCACAAGTGTCTGTTAAGATATCTTCATATTTGTGAAAAAAAGCTTGGTGAAGAAATGGAGGCATACAACCTCATTCTTGTAGGATCCAAACATAAAATTCAAAAACTTTCCATTAGATTCCTAGAAGATGATCTTGAATTGAACTCCACAAGAAACACACACAGGATGAATGCACTGAGATCTCCAGCTGAAAGTTGTTTCTTAGTGGAGACCTAAGAGTAATTTAGACCCTCAGAGACCTCCTGGTTGTCGTCTGTTTGTCCTATTCATAGATCTTTACTTGCCTGTTGGGGATCTCTGTGTAGTGAAGGTGGCCATCACTGCTGTAATTCCCTTCACAACACTGAAAGTTTGCAGAGTGGGTGTCATGTTTAAGGCATTATGTTTCTCAAAAAAGCAAGCTCCCTAAGCAAATAAAACATGGCCCAGGTGTAACAGGTGTTTTCTCCTTGCCTGTGTCCATCATATCACTCATGGTTTACAAGGGCATCAAAAAGCTGTGATAGCCACCCTGCCCTCAGAAGGGTGATACAACCACTACTATGAAACTGTGGCGGACTGACCTCTAAGCTACAGGTTACCATTGATGAAGCCAGATGAGGCTCTGCTGATGACATCCCAGAGGTTCCAGAACCTCAAAATTGGATGAAGGGACTGTGGGTTTACTTTGCCACTGTCTGAATAAGGCTCTTAGGAAATATCTGAGGTCTTTCAGTCTTTTAGCTGCTTGAAAGCACTTAAAATAGCATGTGATTAGTTCACCGAGCCCATTGGTCAACATGCACATCTTTTATTCATAAAAATGCATTAAAGATGTAAATTTAAAAGTCGGCTCTACCAGATTTGCACCTGTAAAATGCAGATTGCCCACACATTTCTGCATCAGTTGCATTAATCCACTGAGGTATTTTAAGGATGTGTGATGATTTGAAATGAGGATGTTTCATCCTAACAGCTTCTTGTTTTGATTGCTGAAGATAATCCAGAATAGAAATTTCTATTTAGGAAATGCAAAATGAAATGTACAAAATAGAGATTTGCTAGTAGCAATTCCTACAGATTAGGGGCCAGATTTACAAAGCAGTTTTGCCAGTCTTGCGATCAGTAAAAGGCTTCTGGCTATGTACCATTCCGATTTTGCGAGTCAGTAACTTGTTACCGACTTTCAAAATAGGGATTGCGAGTCACTATTAGAAAGGGAGTACCAAGGGTGTCCCTTCCTAGTAGAGAGTCGCAGGTCCATGTAATAATGTTTTGCAATCGAAAATGCAGTCGCAAAACATTCATTGGTGATAACCCACTTGCAAGTGGGATGGGGTCCCCAAGGGACCCTTTTCCCTTTGTGAATGGGGGTGTAAAAATATCTTTAGAGAGCAGGCAGTGGTCCCATGAACAACTGCCTACTCTTCAAAAATTAAATGAAAACGTTTCAGTTTCCTTTTTGTAATGCATCCCATTTTCCTTTGAGGAAAATGTACTGCATTACAAAAAAAGACTGCTTTATTTAAAAGCAATCACAGACATGGTGTTCTGCAGCCCCTAGCAGGCCACAATCCCTGTGATTGTGTCAATTCCCAATCAGTTGCAGATTACGACCTGCCTCATAAATATTAATGAGACAGGTCTCTTACGACCCATTTGGGAATCACAAACAGTATCAAACACACTATACTACATCCCAGTTTGCAATTTCCTAATATCAAATCACAACGATTCGCTATTAGGGAACCACAAACCACTTTTTACATACATCTGTCCTTAAGCATCGCTAATAGGAAATAGCTATTTAAGAAATGCTACACCATTCGTTCATAGATACGAATGGTTTTGCATTTCCAAATTTGTGATTTCCTAGGAAACCACAAATGAGTAAATGCAAATGCAAGTGTGCCTAGAGGCCTATGGCCCCCCCTTGACGCTCCCCAAAAACAAGTGGTGCACATGTAAAGCACACAAATGCCATAGGAGCATTTGTGCGCTACATGTCACTTTAAAAAATGTATTTTGAAATAATTTTTTTAACTGGCACATGGTTACAATTGACTTGAACCCGATGGTAATAGAATTCCTAAATTCCCCTTTCGCACGTAGGAAATGCTTTGCACATGTGCTTAGAAAGTCGCAAATAGGAAATCTCTAGTTGTTATTTCCTATTTGGGAACTGCAAAATGTGATTTCTGGTGGGTAGATATCCCATTTCATGATTCTCTACTTGCCTTTGAACAAACGAAAAGGCAATTTAGCTTTTTTTAATGAACCAAAATAGCGATTCAGTCTGTTAAGAAATGCTAAATCCTTTTGTACATCTGTTGCTGAATAAAAAAAGAAATGCAGCCTATCAGATTCTGCTTAGGTACACAATATTTTCCTTCATGGTCCTTTACTCCTCTAAATCCCACCCGCTTCAGCACTGTGTAGAATAGTATTAAGAATAAATCTGTTATTTATGCCTCAGAGTCCATAAGCATTATTTTTCCAGCTTGTATTACCATCTCGTTTCCATAAATAGCTTTTTAAAAAACAGCCTAAGATTAGTATCGAAAAGGCCACAAAATGTCCTTCTAAGATTCATGTTAAAATGTAAGGAAAATAAACAAGTTAATGTGCAGTCTGTATCAGTCTTGTTTCTGACGTGGCTGCCTATAATGATGTGTAATCTTGGAGCCTCTTCTGTCGCTGGCATACCTAGAGTGGGCGGTATTTATATCGAATACAGTCACATTTAGACACACGATTTTGGAACATGTCATTTGGATACTTGCGTGTTATTTTGGGAGCTCTATTTTTCAACTGACAAAAGTTTATTTGTGGGTTGTTAAATTTGGATCTGCGTTCCCTTAGATCCTGCAACAAATATTCAGTAAGGAATTGCGGGAGAGGCAGAAGCAGGCAGCGGATAGTGTTCACAGTACTTCCGGTGCCTTCCCTTTAAAACAGATCTTTCTAGGGGGCATTAGAGCATAGTTATGGGGGGTCACGGAAGGCTATCTAGGTGCTGACTGGGGCTCAATGGCAAAGAACAATTGTGCATGGGGACTATGAGTCTAAAAGCACAGTTCTAACTTTTTATTCCACACCCCTCACCTCTAAATTAGGCTCCTGGTTGCTTTAAGAGATATAATTCTAAGCAAACATTACTTTTGTTACGTGTGTTTAGTGTGTTATAATGATACTTTGTTTCGGTCCCTTTACCACCCTCAGAATAGTAGACATGAGGGCTCACGATCACTACCCTTAGTCAGTACAAAGGGACGCCTTGGTAATTTTAGTAGGATTTAAATAGTGGGACACCAAACTGCAGTGTTCTGCTCGGGTGCTGCCCAGTACGCAGCTATTGCTCCACAACACAGGGGAAAGTCCTCACAACCTCCTGTTTTTTCCTAGAAAAAGGTTCGATAAAGTTACTGTGTACTATAAAAAAAAAGCAATAATTTAATAAGGAGTGCAGACACTTCCATCCCATCCGTCCCACTAGAAGCACTCCAATATTTAGGTTTTAGACCTGGCTTTAGAGGGCTTTACTTCTAATACTAGTTTTGTCACTTTAAAACACAAGTTGATAGTACAGAATGTAATAAAATGTGGATTTCCCCCATTTCCACATGGAAGGCATTCCCTGGGCCTCACCTGGGACCCACCCTACCCCGGGTATAGTGTAATAAGCAAGCTGGAAACAGTAGAACCAGGAAACATAGGATGTAATCCCAGTTTCCTCATGTGACCAAATTGTACCCTCTTCATAAATCACTTTTTGAAGTTATTACCATGCTCCTTTCTTTCCAAAAATTGGATTATTTGTAAAAACAGAATAATTGCTTATAGTATGTGTGTGATAAGAAAGCTAGACTGGAACCCACCACAAATTAGACATTACGTCCAGGGAGACAGCACCGAGTTGAAGACCTTGAAACAAGCAGTCCAGCATTGCACTATTGGTTCTCCTTCTTGAACAATTTATTTCCCCTTTTGCCCCCACCTGCTGTTATGTGAGAACTTTAAAACATGATCTTAGATAGGAATTCACCACCTCTGACATTTTCCCAGGACAGATTTGCAGAGCACTTTTTATTCATCCATGATTATAATCTAATCATATGTTCAAGGATAAATGGGGGATAGTTGTCGGGTAATGACAACTCGACCATCACTGTCATTGATACAATGAAACACAATAACACACTGTTTAGCTGAGTAGATGGTTTAGGGAGTTGAATGCTGGCTGATTGTAAATGCAGTGATTAGGTGGTCACTAGTTTCAGGCCTAGTCAGCCAGACTCAGGGCCTGATTCACAAAGGTAAGCTTACACTTTTATTGCAAGTTTACTGTTGTTTGATATTGAAAAGGGTATTTTGCAAGGACAGAACTATCTTTTTATGTGGGGAGACTCTGAATTCGTAAAGATACTGATCATAAAATAACTTTGTGAATTGCAAACAATCGTAAACTTATGCAAAAGTGTAAGTTTACCTTTGTGAATCAGGCCCTCAGCCTTTTATCCTTCCGAACTCAGTAATTAGGGTACCACAAATTGGTTGAACAGTAGCAACATGCTTTTGTTCTCCAGGGGGCTTTATAGGAAGGGCTGAAGGGTCACTGTTGCATCCTTGCATTATAACAATACTTAAGCAATAGAATTCAAAGGGGAGTGCATTCTCAGGTAGTTATTGACCATGGTGGAGTCAGAGAGCTGGATGCCAAGCCAAGGGCCCTAAGCCTGGGGTTGGTCAGTAACCACCTGAAAGAGCTCTCCCCCCTGGATAATATTGCTAAATCAGACCATTAAAATGTGGGGTAAAGTTCCCAAAACTGTTTGTTAGTATGTTTTGCATGCTACTGTAATGAGGAAAATTTGCTTGTGAACACTGAAACCCGTCCCATGAAACCATTAAAACAGGCCCACAAACAGACAAAAAACGAGCCTGCACATCAAACTGTCATACTAGCCTTTCCGGCACAGTCAATCTGCCCTATAGACCAGTGTGACCTGGACAAACGGAGTTAAACATGTACTTCCAACAGCAGCACCTCTCTGTCTGTTAATTTTCCAGTAATATACTGCTGCTTCACCACAAGAATCTGATGAACAACTAGAACGCCAACATTTTACTTTGATGATCAATATTTGGCACACCTCAGTTCTATGTTGCTGGATTAGGAGTTGTGTCTCCTTTTACGTAATTTCTTGGCAATAGTCACTTGAGAGCAAGGGACAGAAGGTCCCTGATAAAGCTCAGTCCCTAACTCTTAAAAACTAGTAGCAACATGAAGGGGGTACAGCTGTCTAGGCTCTGGCAAGGATGATAGGTGCTATTTTCAGTCTGTTGGTCAGAGCATTGAAAGCTTGCACCCAGATGTGAGCTGACCATACCACTAGAACTCACATCCCTTGAGATAAGACTGCTCTGGTGGGCCTTGACACAGTGTATTTATTTTTATTATGTGTACACCTTTGTAAATTCAGTTAGAGGCCAAATAATATTAGCACAATGTGGCACAAAATAAAACAACTGTTGCAGAACCCCGGGTTCCTTTACAAGAATTTCAAGGATATGAAACCGTGCCAGATAACGTGGATCACCTCTTTCATTAGGCACACTTATACCCCTCGCTCTAAGACAATATGCCTAGTATATTTAACAAGGTAGTAGCAGAACTTAACATTTGTTAAGGGACAAATTGAGTCCCTGCTATAGCAAATAATAGAGGACTTTAAGAAATCATTGCTCACATATTTATATAACCCCTTTCAGAAGGCAAGGATATCATCAAGGTATATGGCTTTAGGAAGGTTCAACTCTACAACTGTCTTATGCAAGAGCTTTTATTAATCTCACCAGAGACCCTGAGAGGCCTGGACCATGTGTATAAACATGTAGATGTTCAGTGAGCAACTGAGGCCATTTTGTTTTAATCTTTCTAGTCCACTGGAATCGGATAATACCCCCGCTCCAGATCCAGGTTGCTTCAATTGAGGCTGTCAAGAGTATCATCTTCTAAAAGCCTTGTGTCCTAGAATACCCTGGTGCAATGGTTTAACTTGCAGTTATACATACACATTCTCACCTCATAAATTTTGGTCTGGGTCACACCACTTGGAGAATTATAGAGAAAGAGAGATCTTTTAATGTTCTATGTAACCTTGAGATCTGCAAAATGTATTGGTATGTACTCCACACCAATAAGCATAAGGTGCCTTGACCTTTCTCTGTGTCATTCTTTAGGCATATGTTGAGTTCAACCCTCTAGGCCTCGCCCATGTTCCATTCTTTTGTCAAGCTTGAATGAAACCCACAATAATACAATTTGGACTTACTCAGTTCTTCATTGACACACATAATACATTGTTGGATGTCCATTTTAACTCACTACAGGCATCTGAAATATCAGAGATGCAACCAGAAGGTCTTTGAGAGAGGTGCTGAAAGAGCAGGTAGAGGGTATAGAAGGTCCATCTCCATGACAACCCAAGGAAAGGAAATACATTTAAGTCTTTCAATAATTATTAAATAAGATAGTTGCTACACTTTTGATACTAAGGGCCTGATTACAACTTTGGCGGAGGGGGTTAATCCGTCCCAAAAGTGACGGATATACCGCCCGCCATATTATGAGTCCATTATGTCCTATGGAACACGTAATACGGTGGGCGGGATATAGCTGTCACATTTGGGACAGATTAACCCCCCCCACCAAAGTTGTAATCATGCCCTAAATGTCTCCATCCCTGCCTCCACCTTCCACCATCTAAATCATCATTTAAGGCACACCACGTGGCTTTCCCTGATGTTTTCCCTGCAGTGGTTACGAGTTGCAGCATCCTGAGCCGTTTAAAACCAGGAATCTGGCATCATCAGTCACATCTCCAGTCAGCTTGAAAGTTTGTTGAAAGTCAGATGGTTTAATTAGTCCAGATCTGGTTTGCCTACTAACCATTCATGAGAGAATGATCTGAACTGAGCACAGGTTGTTATATTGGTAATCCTTGGTTTGTTCATAAGGGCTCTTTGTTTGCTTTCCTATAATTACTCCAATGGGTGTCAATATGACAGATTGCTTTTTAGTCTCATTCATAAGGAAGTATGTGCCAGAGAATTTAGGTCTGGATAAAGTTGTGGGTGTGCTCTTTTGTCAAATTCTGAAAGGGGACTATGCCAATTAATTTAAGTCCAGGTAAAGTGGTGTTGTGCTCTTTAATCGTTTTCCTTAGGGGGTCTGTATCAATGAATTTACATCATGATTACGTTGGGTGGTGCTCCTTAGTCTCTTTCCTAAGTAGGTCTGTGTCAATGAATGTAAGTCATAATAAAGTTGTCTGGTGCTCCTTATTCTCTCTCCAGAGGGGTTCTCTGTCACTGAATGTACGGAGTGATAAAGTGGGGTGGTGCTGTTTAGTCTTTTTCCAAAGGTGTTTCCACCTGAATGATTACCTTATGTTACATGTTTCAATTTCTTCCTGGTTCTCCCGTATGACGTAATTTTCCCATTAGAAGTGTACAGCACTCTGACATCCTCGGAGCTAGTTTGAGTGTATAAAACTGCAAAATAAATAAGTCAATAAATAAATGTTGTGATAAAGTGGCAGAGGTGTAGTACTCTTAATGTTTATACATTTAAGTCCTGAGAAGATACTTGTATCTTTCCTCGAAATATTCAAGCATACTTTTTTCAAGAGTTTTCAATTCATGGTGTTTATGGAGTACCAAAACGGATCATTGGATCTATTCATCTAATACGTGAGTCAAAACAACACTTTTTTTGACTCATCAGATAGTTGTATTCGTGTCACACCAAATTGTCGGCAGTGTGGGAAACCAATATGCTAGAGGGTCACTTGCATCAGACATTTAATAGTGCTCACCATACTCACTCATTTGTAAACATATAATTTGTGTGAAATATTCTAGCTCGCACTTGGTGTTTGTTTTGACTTTGTTCACTAGAAACAAATATTGAAAACATTCATGATATCTTTCAAGCTATCAAAACCACTGACTTTTGTTAAGATGTAAGAGTATAAGGATACATATACAAAGTGTTTTATATTGCATACGTACAGATTCACTAAATCAGAAGGGTTGAGACCAGATCAAAGCTTTTACTAAAAAAATATTTTGCGATTGAGAATCGCTGAATGGCTTTAGAAATGCTTACTGATTAACTATTTGGTAGGGACATGTTTTGGCTACTCTATCCAAATAGTGAAGTGGAAAACTGTGTATTAATGGTTTTCAGGCATAATATCAGTTGGAAACCATTTGTAAATTACAGATTCCCAAGCTGGGGTAGTAACTGATTCACAAAGGGAAAGAGGTTGAGCTTCAGGGGTGGGTACGAGCGGAATGAGGACCTGTGCCAACTCTCACAGAAGTTTTTCAAAATGCAAAGCTTTTTTTTACGCAACCCCATGTCCTTTAAGAAACTCTTTCTACTTTAAATAATAAATTTTGAAAAACATTCACAAGGGTGGTGACCTGCTGTGGCTTGCTGGCCACTATACCAGTGAATGTAGCTAACTGGAGGGGAGTGTCAATTAATTACCTGCCTGATAAATATTAAGTAGGCCGATCATTCCATGACCACTTCAAATTTCTTATTTGGCTAATCGACCCATCAGTACATAAGTCAGTTCACATGTAAATTAGATTTGCAAAAAGTCAGTTCTCAATTTGCAAAGCCTTTTTGCAATCAGAACCATTGTACAGTTGGTACCCATTTAGTTTTCTATTTTGTTTTTATTCATATGTAGCTCTACTATTATATAGGATGCCATTATGCTGAGTAATGCTACACCAGTGTTCAGAATTTCAGATGTAGAGTGATTCCTCTGGAGTCTTAACCAAAGAACGTTTTCTTGGGAATTCCATATAACATTGAGATGGAATTTCTGATATAGTGTTTCTGTCTCAATTGAGCTCCTTCGTTGACTAGGTATGATCTGAGCGGAATCAGGTTGTGGTACCTATGAGAGCTCGTTCCAAAGGTGAGATGGCGATTCTAAAGAAGAGCAAACTCCAGAGCAGGTAAACTTGTGCTGGTGGTCACAGGAAGCATGAAGATGAAGGTTTTTTTAGAGTAGATTTTGTAGATTTCTTCACGTTCGTTAGATAGGAATGAGGCTTTTATAGTTTAAATCACTTGGTGAAGGAGTACAATTATTTCATGTGTGTGCTATTGATGAGTAGTAGTCACCGGAATTCCTAAAGCATGCATAATCTCAGGTCAACTTCTGATTTAAGGAATCACTTTTAGTGTAACTCTAGGTCCCACTGTTGAAATCCCAAAGATTTTTGCCACTGAGTTGCAGCAGTCAATACCGTAAACAACAAAGTATTTGATGGCAGTTTTGATAGCAGCTTTTAGGTTAGCCTAATCATTAATCTTAGAACGCTGAACCAGTACCCAGTACTCTTTATAACATGTGTAAAGACGCACTACACATCTGGCTGGAATTCTGGGTTATTGGTTATGGTTGGTGGTGGCAGACCAGATCATTAGAAGCTTTTCATCCATGTTCTGGATCGAAACTCTTTTGAGTTTTTTTTTTAGGAATACCCAATTGGCAAACGACTATTATTCATGCTGGCTACCCTGTGCACACTTTAATTGGGTGTCTTAATTTATTTATGTTTTGATAATCTTTGTGGCACAAATTGACTTGAGATATTTTTTTTTACAATAAAATAAAAGACGCACATATTTCATCATCACATAGTCATAGCATTTGAAACGTTCTCTAGGATCATTCTTCTGGTCTGTGTGGTATTTTTTACAACTGCATGATGAGACAGAGGGAGCATTTACGAAGTTCACATTTCTACATCTGTGAAGTTATAAATGGCGGCAGTGCCAAAACCTCTTTCATTTAAGCATCTAATATCCTTGTATAAATGCAAAAAATTGCTGGAAAACACAAGCATATATTTGTTTGATCTCATACTTTATTGAATATGTTTTGGATGGAATGTTATTTTTATTTTTTTCTATAAAAGTATCCTTTTAATCTACGTTTGATTTTTCATGGCCAAAAGTATGTGCTAAATGACTCAAAGCAGCGTGAGAAGTTAGATTTCCAGGCTTAGAAGACAGGATAAACTGTCAAATTTGAACAAACTCATCTCAACCAGTTTTTAATTCTAAAAAGCAGAGTTGTGACAAGAGGTGGATCAAATACTACCCCGTGTTATGATGTGAAATCTGGTACTTCAATGGTCATCAGAGAACATGGCAGCCATTGTCACCATCTCTTTCATCGTTTAAAGAATTCACTCATGTCCAGATTCCCTCTTGTATCAAATTGGTGGATTTGTTGACTGATTCCTGCCCCCAAGTCCTTAGTGGTAATGGTTAGACGATCTACTAGCTTTTATCACTCATTTTATTAGCCGCTTAAATGGTGCGTGCCCTATCCCAGATTTTCAAATGCAGAAATTTGGGACTTCTTTACTAGAAACAATCACTTTGACACTTCTTGTTGCAATAAGTACTGCATGATTGACAATGTGACTCTTCTTTTGATAGTTTTGGATAAAGGGGCTCCAGTACATCATTCGGGTTACAGGGAAAGATACAGGCTATGCACAGTGGGTGCTAAGGCAAGGTTACATGGCACATAACACAGGCAAAGGCCACACCATATGCTCTGTGGTGAATGAACATGGCCAACGGCTGGGTTTTAGCAGGTACATGGAGCCAGAGTACAGGCAAGTCCTGGACATATGTCAAAGTATACCATTGCATGCACACGAGAACTCTGTCGCTTTTTTGTGGGATCATTCCTCATATTCTTCTGTCTCACTCCTTGTATAGATGTTTGTCATGCACAAGTTAAGGTGAAGATTGGAGGGCAACTTCTCTGAAGGTTTGTAGGACAACAGAACGTCTATGAACAAGAATATCCTCATTGTTAGAAATCAATTATGTTTGCTGGGAAAGTTCCATCTGGGTCCTACATCTCACCTTTTACTGGTTTTAATTGTCTGATTTAGGTTTAAGTTTAATTAAAATCCCAATGTAACGTTATCTGTGGCATGGATTCCATGAAAACATAAAACTATAAATATTAAACAGCCAAATAAAGTACCTCAACGGAGAAACTTTACTTTTAAAGATGACATCATGTATTGCTGATTACATCGTTGCCCCCCTCAGCAATTAAATCTAAATTACTACTCTAGTAGTTTATGAAACACAATTATATCTTTTAACCCCACCCGTATACTGTAAAGATGTAAATGGTATATTTAACTAATCAAAACTCACTTACTAAACTAACTGAAACCATGATATGGATGCTACCACTTTTTAATATAAGCATTTATATTTTGCCATGTTTTATGTCACTACAAAACCACTTCATTTGACTAAAACATTAGATTTAATTTGTGTTCCTGTTCCAGTATGATTTGATTGTTCTGTTATTAAAATATTAAAATAATTTGATACCTTTGGGTGATTAGGTTCCATCATGCATTGACACATTAAGCTGGATAGCACAGTAATGCACACAGTTCCATGTTTGAGAAAAAGAATCCCAGTCGCAACCTCAGAGGTAAAGAATTAGAGCATTGAAAAGTTAAAGCACCATCAATGCATACCTTTGAAAAAACACCACTTTCCTGTAAAGAATGGTTTACTCTACTAAGAGCTTCCTGGAGGACTGGTGCTCAGTGCCTGTATGAAGGAGGTATCCAGTACAAATTAAACTAACCAGGTCAAAAGCTTAGAGTGACACATAAATTATGCAAAACAAAAACTCTGATAGGGTGTGCTCCAGTTACAGGCACAGCGTGTTACAAGTGAAACATAAAGGGCCTGATTCTAACTTCGGCGGGCGGCGGAGGCCACCCGCCGAAGTTCCCCCACCAAAATACCGCTCCGCGGTCTAAAGACCGCTGAGGGTATTTTGGGATTTGCCCTGGGCTGGCGGGCGGCCGCCAAAAGGCCGCCCGCCAGCCCAGGGCAAATCAACCTTCCCACGAGGACGCCGGCTCAGAATTGAGCCGGCGTAGTGGGAAGGTGCGACGGGTGCAGTGGCACCCGTCGCGTATTTCAGTGTCTGCATAGCAGACACTGAAATACTTTGTGGGGCCCTCTTACGGGGGCCCCGCGGCACCCCCACCGCCATCCTGTTCCGAACAGGATGGCGGTAGGGGGTGTCAGAATCCCCATGGCTGCGGAGCGCGCTCCGCAGCCATGGAGGATTCTGTAGGGCAGCGGAAAACCGGTGGGAGACCGCCGGTTTTCCTTGTTTGACCGCGGCCGAACCGCCGCGGTCAGAATGCCCTGCGGGGCACCGCCGGTCTGTCGGCGGTGCTCCCGCCGACCCTGGCCCCGGCGGTCTGAGACCGCCGGGGTCAGAATGACCCCCAAAGTCTGCCTTTTATGCACTGGAGTATTGGGTTATTGGTATACAATCGACACTCAGCCAGAAAATGGCATAAGCAATTATAATTCCAAGTAAATTACTGCAGTGGTGTTTATATAAGCAAAATACCAAGGCAACTAGGGCAGTGCTTAATTTGTAAAAGAATGAGTTTGAGTGCTGGTGCCCAAAGATCTGCTCAGATACCCGCGATCAGTGCAATTAATTATCAGCGCACTGGATGCTAAGGTTTCGTAGTCTATCACTACCTCATACTGCATTAATCCACTACCACACGCTCTTCCTTTTTATCTCACTCTCGCAGGCTTCTGGTTTTAATATTTGTGACCGTTTTTCTCTATCTTTTGCTTCCTTTGTCTTTCTGGCTAGTGTATTTTCCCTTCTCTTTCCCTCAGTAAATATTTAATGCAAAAAAATAAGTGCCCGGTCCCCAAAAATAAGTGTTGCTGGCACCCACCAGCAAACAGTGGCTCAAATTAAGCTCTGAACTAGGGTGGTGAGTAATGAAATGAAACAGTATAAGCAAAATACCAAACCACAGAGTGTAATCCAAGTACCATGGAGTAAACTGCTAGCAGTCCCAGGCACGTGCTTTGCTCTTGCTTCAGCTCAGAAGAGGAGCTATCTCAGTCTAGAGGTGAGCAAAGTAACTCTCAGACACCTTACTTACAGTTTGCTGATAAAAAGGGCAAAACGCCAAAAGGGCTTCTAAGAAATACTATATAAACGTGTTTTGACATGCTTTCCTCTAAAATCGGTTCCATAAACATAGACTACTCAAATGCCTAAAATTTGTAGGCCCTCACCTCAATGAATTTAGACTTTTTCATAAGAAGCCAAACTTTGAAACTTAGTATCGGCTCTTCATCCGTCTAGCTCCCTAACCTCTCTTGCCCATGGTCCAGATTTCCTGTTATTTGGTCAACAAAATATAAACCCAGCGCTTTAAAGAAATCATGCTGAAATTATTATTTCACGTTTCCTATTTACAAAGACAGCTGTGAGTTGTTTTGCAGTCAGAAGCGATGAGATCTAAAAATATATTGTGCAACAAACAACTGCAGTCAGAGGACGACTTTATGAACTTTAAAACAATAAATATCCTGTAAGGCTCTCCATACAGATATTTACTTTACAGGATACCGCAAGAAGATTTGTTTTCTCAGACACGCAGTGTATTACATGATTATGTGTATAGCTGTATATTGATGTTCACAAAAAGTTTCCACTTGTGAGATTCTCTTTCCTATAGGTCAAACTAAACCTACCTGTTAAAAAGGTCACCAAATGTACATTGTCTACATAAGTGTAGAGATAACTGTTTAATGAGGTATGAATGCACGTGCTTAGCTAAAAAGCTACCTTGTCATCACAATATGTATAATGATATGTTATTCCTATAGTGCATTCTAGAACGTTTTTATATGCAATTATTAGTAGCAAATGAAAATTAAAAATCATTTTAACAACCTTCATAAGGATGAGAGGTGGGGACTGGGACCAGAATATCCTACAAGGTCGGAATAGAAAGCACTAAAATCCCTGAGCTATGTTGTTGGCTATGTAAGGTGAAGTAAAAATGTGTGCGGAAAAAATAAGTATTTTAGTTGTTGCTAGAGTAGATGTTATTAGGTTTGTTTTCACTCACTGCCGTTTTTGTAGTCAGTGTGCAGAATCGATGCAATTGTATTGTATTGTAAATGTATTTATATAGCGCTTACTACCCCTCATGAGGCATCGAAGCGCTTTTCGGCGAGTAGCACGCTACTCCGGAAACCAAGAGGAATTAGTGGTGGATTAGTATAGGAAAATATGAGCACAGTATTAGCATTATTAGGAGCTCATTTGAGCAGAGGATATGTGAGTATGGTAGTTGGATTGACCAGAGTAATGGATGGATAGAGGAGGGAAGAATCCAGAAGTGTTAATTGGCAGTTTATAGTAATAGGATGAGGCTTGGGGTGAGTTAAGGAGAGTTGGAGGAGAGAAGAGTCTGTGGAAAATCACAATATAACCTGGCGCGCAATTGCACCTGCTTAATGCACACCCATTGTGAGTTGCCTTTTGAGGCATGGGGAACTCCGACAAGAGATTTGGAGGGTTTTTAACCCTCTTTCTGTGGAGCCCAGTCTCCGGTCTGGCCCACACCCTGTGGCCTCTCATACATAAAATAGTACCTAAATGGGCTCAATAGAAAAATAGTAAGCTTTTTGTTAGCTCTCTCAGAACCCGTTAAGGGTAAAATAGACCACCTTATGTACAGTACAAAAATGGGCCAAGTGTATATTTAATGAAGTTAAATATGTAATTAGATTTCCGTGTCTCAATTTCTATAGTTCTCCCAGATGGCTCTTCCATCAGTTAGATAGCAAGAAAATGGTACAGATGCCACAGTTCCATTTTCTATCAAAAACCTGCAATTGAGCGTCCTTTTATGGATATTTAATGTGCTTGTGCAATTTAGTCTCTGCGGCCAGTTCATGCCAAAGAAAACCAGGTTTAAGGAGTGATGGCATTAAGGAATCAGATGTCATGCATAGAAATTGAATGAGTAGATATACTCCTGTTGCACAGAGCTCAGGACCATTTTTATCTCATGGCACATCCTTTATCAACTTGCCTATTCATTCATCCATTTTCCCAGGATGAATGCAGCACACATGAGAGCTTCAAACAACTTACCTATTCTTTCTGCATTGTCAACATCTTCCTCCTCCTGCAGATATACAAAAAAACCTTGAACTGTCTGTATCCACAAATTAGGAAGTACACTTCTGATCTCAACTGAGAAGGGAGCCAATATACATTAATAAAACATTAACGTTAATTATAAACATTCAGCATGGCTATTCTGAGATCTTTAGACAATGTATTTAATATTGTTCTATAGGGATGTTGAGCAGTGTGATATAAGCATGCTTCACATGTAAAGTCTGGGGTTACAGAAAATATATTAAAACTGTAGTGTAGAAATTTAAAGATGATCATTTTATTAACTATGGGATGTTTCAGAACCGGGAATAAGAAAAAGTACAAAATTAAAATTGAACATTTCAGAAACTGTGATACAGCAAAATTGAAAAACAGTACGATAGGAGTTATGCCTCTACTGATTAGAGCATATAGTATTCATAGTCAATCAGGTAATCCAAAGTCATATGTCTCTGAGATGGGTTGCCTATGAGCACCAATGGGCAACCTTTGTGTCTTTAATATAACGGAACATAACACAACACAGCATAACACAGAAATATAACATAACACATATCATTACATAAAATAATTTACAAGCACCCTGTGTGAGCCTTCTCCAGTTCTTCCTTTAAATCTCCTCTGGTGGACAAAGTGGTAGGTGGTTGTGGATGGGCTATAGGAGATCAGTTAGTAGACTTAAGTATGTGGTTCAGATCCAAGTGAGGACAATGAACTTGGAAATGTGCCCTTGCAATTAAACTTAGATTGTGACTTACAAAAACCCATTGAGTGGAGTAGATTTCTTGAACATGTAGCTATAAGACATTCAGCCTTTTGGGGGTAGTTTTGCAAAGCAATATCAGAGAAGTGTAAAATAAAAATATAGTTTGAGGTTAATTTTGCTGCAATATTTTATATAATCACAATATGAATTGCAATCTGTCCTGTGATTCATCCTGCTAGAGATGGATTTGCTGGATGTTGTCTCCTGGGAGGTCACAGATCTTCTCTGCCTTTGGTAATTGGCTGGGACCTGTAATTATCAGAAACATTCTCTCAGATATGCTTTCCTACCACATACCTGATGCATTTCTCTGTGTTACTTTAGACCTCTATGACCGCAAAATATCTGACTTTTCCCCGCTAGTTATGCCAGGACCTACATAATTCCTCCACCTGCCGAGGGTTGTTTTGGTAATGGGCATTTCATGGTATGTTTTTTACTTGCATCTCCCACCGGTTGGTTAAGGTATGGTTAAGCTTTGTGAAAGGGGCAGAATAAACAGATCTGGACCATCATGTGCCTGGTTTTAACTTAACTTACAGTGCCTAATTTGAACTAGTCGTTCCAGGTTTGCAGATGGGGCCGACCGGCACTCTTTTTGGGGGACTGTGACTTATTTTTAAACATCATAGCTTGGGCCAGAACAAGAGAGACAAAGGCAACGAAGGGGGGACGAAGGAGGAAGAGGAAGAAAGCAGGGATGGAAAATAACCTGGAAGAGTGAGATAAAGAAACAGTGAGTGTGTATTAGTGGATGAAAGATACACAAGGAGAAAGCAAGACTTGGTATTTAGAAACCACAACATTCAGAAGCAGTTCCACCAGTCTACGGAGAAATATTTGGGGCCCAGCATTTTTTTCATTTACAAATTAAGCACATCCAACTCGGGACTGTCATAACTGTACCACAGTGTCTACGTGAAGGAAATGCTTAAGGCAGGTGTGACAACTTATTTTAGCCTTTAGTTGCCAGGATGGAAGTTATATTGACCTCCTCATGTCACTATAGAAACAAAAAGGGGGATTAACACACTGCAGTAGGGATGGAAACGTTGTTAGTATCAGAAGCAACACTGGCATGTTTTTGTTGACAGTTTATTTAAGTCTTTTGTATCACACACCATGAATTTTGCCGTATCTTCAAAGTACTGCTGCTTTCCTTTCATTCATCTTTATGAAGAGATTAGCTACTTCGTCAGGCTGGTATTATGTCCACCATCTGTGGACTCAAATAACAAGGCAGGATGAAGTTGTGAATAACGTTGTTTATCATTAAAACCTCTCCTTTAGTTAGAACCTTATGATGTTCTACAGGCTTGAATCAAGGTATAAATACAACCTATAACTTGAGTCATAAAAATGTTATTATGTTTTTGAAATAATGGGTTCTCATACTTTACTGGCTGCATATATGTGTCACGGAGAGTATTACCTCCTCCTGTTTATTTTCATTCAGTGGATCTAGAGCCTTTTGCAAGTTCTTCTGTTCCAAGCATTGCTCTCCAATGGAGGTGATCCACTCTGATGTCTTCCATAGCTAAGTTGTCTATGGTTAGCAAATTAGAAGTTCTACTTGTCTGAAGAAATGGTTTTATGATGCCCACGCCATAGCCTTATTCCCTGAGGTGGTTCTTCTTCGAGCGTATATCATTTCCTTCTTTTTGTCACCCAGCCAATCACCGCATGAGCACGGTCTCCATTCATCCCCAAATCTAACGAACCCTTGCTGGGCACCTATATCTTTGTATCTAAAGTGAAATATTAGCTTCTGTTGGATATTGGCTTCTCCCATTACGACAGGTTTGGTGCTACACATTTCTTGACAGTAACATTGTATTCTAGAGCTTTGCCTTAAAGTATGCATTGTGACACATTATTAACAGTTGGTGCATCTGAATATAAAGAACACAGTTGGCTTAGCAATAGGTGGCATTTGAGTGGGTCAGTGTATGTATGAGTGTAAATTCAGACATTTGGTACACACATAGTAAGTGTACTGGAAAGGACGTGCCATGATCTCTCAGGCAATTGATTAGAAATGCATGTTGATTGACTCATCTCTGGACTCTGAATGGGCAGATATTTACTGAAGTACTGTAGAATCGACTGATGATTGGTGGATGGATGCTTGTCACTTCTGAGCTAGGAGTCCTTCCCGAAAACCCGTGGCAATTATTTTTAATTGATCCATTTTCTCTCTTGAACATCTAATGACAACAATCACTATTCCATATCTTCCCTCTATCCTTTCTCCGTAATCAGTTTAACACAATCCCACCTCTTGATTCAGAGCTTGCCATGTTGACGAGAAAGGCTCTACATAAGAACAACTGCATTACAAATGTGGATGGCTTTCACTGACCAAAAAAAAGTACCATGAACATTGGGAAACTAAGGTGCTGCTCTTTGGAAATGTGCAACAAAGGCAGATCACACACAGGCAAGCATAACTCAATTATCATATGTAGGAATTAGGTAGTGATTATTTCTTTCTTTCTGGCCATAGGTGATTGTGCTTCAGTAACGTGTTGGAATTCTGGAGTGAGGTACACACTAGTATTCCTGGGATGAGGGAGTTCGAGTGGAGTGTTTGGAAGGGGAAAAGATAGTCTAGATGCAGAGCATAGAGGTTTCATTGAGGTAGTAAAATTACAATTAGATGATGTGAGTGTAGTCGGATGGGAAATTAGAAGGGTACTTTGGGAATAAGTGATGTAGATACTAAATTAAAAGTAACCGTATTTTATAGATAACTCAATTTTTGGCAGAGTTGGCCTGCTTGACAGTGATGTTTGGTGTAGGCGTGTGCTTTGGGAGGTTGAAAATGGTCCTGGTAGTCAATTTGAGAACTTTATACAGTAGAGAAAAGGAGTACTGGATAATTAGTAAACTATTGTAATTGTCAGGTTTGCTGACTAATGGATTTTTCCATTAAAGAATAGTTCTAAAATTATTGATGGACAACTTCCCCCATGTAATCCTGATCCGAACTCATTTCTTGCTTGCATTTTCTATAAGAAACAAAAAATATGTCACATACTTTTGATGACACTCTCTCATTGTTTGGCCCCACATTTACATTTCCTGATGGCCACTAATCTAACTCTCCTCTTGCCCTTTTTACTTAGAGTCCCCGCCATATCCTTCACCCTGCCCGTACGTCATGTCCTGTCTTTCAATTCCTAAAGGCAAATAGTGCTGTAAATGGAAATAATTTACTGTGGGAACTTACCGTCTGTGGAGAATTAGCAATGGAAAGAGAAAAGAGAATTGAAGAGAGAACAGACTAAAAAAGAAAGTCAGTATGAGGTTGCTATTGCCCCCTACACATCAATTAGTTTGAAAATGTGACTTGTTTTTTTTTCAAATGGTAACTTGGATGCACCTTTCATCACTTTGCTTTTTACCTGTTCATCATCTATTCCATCCCCATTTGTGATTTCGCCCTGCCTTTTCCTCTTTAATTCATAACCATCTTGTTAACCATCGACCCAATTCCTCTACCAGTTTTCATAGCACCTTTTATGACCGCATTTTGCTCTTTTAGCCTGTTACGTGGCTTTGATAAGAGCAGGAATTATCTGAAGACGTTTCCTCCACAACCTCCTTGTCTTTTGAAAAAGCTATGTTTCAGCCTTTCATCTCACCGCCCACTTTCTTGCCACTTGACCTTCGCCGGTCACCCTGAAACCTGCCCACTAACAGTGGCTGGAGAAAGTGGTCTTAAAGGATGGCTTCCTTCTTCTTCCTGACAGCTATTGGATATGCTACTTGAGCATAGTTCAAGGAGCATTTTGAAAGGTCCTTGAGAGATAGACTGGTGATATTTGTTTGCATTGCAGTTCCTTGCTGCTTGAAGCTCTCTGTGTGTGCGAGCTCACTTCAGACGTGTGTATGCAGTAGTGGCAGTCTTTCATTTCCATAACGATTCAAAACAGTATTTGGCCCTTTTTTGTGGAAGTCGGATTGTGTTTTTACAGAGATTTGCTACAACAGAGAGAGCACTGCTCCTCAATCCATCAGAGATGGTCACTTACTAGTGACTTTTGAAAACAATCTATTTCTGCTGAATTAACTGAGTGAGAGTAATCTTTGAAGCACACTTGTGATTCCACCACTGCACGGTGCTGGGGCACAAAGAGGTGCTCACAGGGCCCCGGGCTGCTTCAGGTCTATTACAGTAGAGCTGGGGAATGCTTTCAGTAATTTGCAGAGTAGCTCGTGGTAGAAAAAACACCAAACATACAACAGGTGGAGGAGAACTGGAACCCGTCGAGGGTCGAGTGAACCATTGTTGTCTTAGTGCTATAGAAGCGCTGATAACTATTCTATTTGTTGTGTTTTTGATGTCAGTTTACATCACCTGCGGAAGACATTCATCAGATAGTTGCCTCTCACTCCCCTTCTAAGTTCTAGTATTGTTGGCACGTAGTATGAACACAAGTTACGTCCACTTCCCATTGCTTAAGCATGATGCAAAATTTGATGCAAAATTGATTCTTAAAGATTATTTTCTGGGCTTTGGACTAATGCTTTGAGTTCAGAAGTAGATGTTTCATGTTTTACAGTGCAAAGTATACACTTTTGAAGAAAAAATAATATTTCCTTATGCAGCTGATACACAAATGAAATGTCTGACAAATGGGCAATAGAGTTGATATGTTCACTCCGTTCTGCTGGGAACACTGGATATATGCGGCGAGGAAAACATGTGTTTAAATCCTTATGGTACATGCATTGACTTGAATTAGTTAACAGTATTTACAGACACATGATAACGCTCATAGACCTCACACATACATACATGCATACACACATACATTTATACATACATAAACGGCATTTCATGTTATCCCTAACATTTAATAATGATTTATGTTCTGCAGGACTAGGTGTGCATAGAAAATGTGGTTCACATTAGTATACCACCTGAAAGTGCATTTTGATATTGTATGGCAAACAGAGGTACAGACAAACAGAATTAGATGGATAATGCTTACCTGCCATGTGATTAAATGAAAGTTTCATGTTTTGACAACATATATTATCTCTCTCTCTCTCTCTCTCTCTCTCTCTCTCTCTCTCTCTCTCTCTCTCTCTCTCTCTCTATATATATATATATATATATATATATAAAATATGAGCCTAACTATAACGTCTGTGTAACCTTTGGTTTGTATAGATCGATAGATAGATAGATTGATTGATAGATAGATAGATAGATAGATAGATAGATAGATAGATAGATAGATAGATAGATAGATAGATAGATATGCTCCCCTTTAACTGCTCTGCCCAAAGAGGATGTCTTGATTTATTTCAATAAATAAAAGATGATTTTTCACAATCCAGTCCTGAGTGCGCGTTCATTACATCCGACAACAAGACTGTGATGCTGAAAGATATATATATATATATATATATATATATATATATATATATATATATATATATATGTATATATATATACGTATATATATGCATAAATATGGTCAGTTGAAGATGAAAGATTGAAAGATGGGTCATCAGGGACAGGCAAAAGTATGCAAGACACTCCCATCAAGAGTATTTCTCCACATTTAGAACAGAAATGCGTGAGTTCCACACTAACCATGAAATATATGATGGTGCCTTTCAATAGATATCCTTCACCACAAGAAGACTCACGCCCAGAAGCGATCTGTATTCGAGGTTTGGAATAGTCTAAGCCTGAATGATCCCTGAGATAGTTTTCTCCCAAAATGGATTTGGTAAGGCGGAATGGGCACAATGTTTGTAGCAGAGGTGGGGGACAGGGATATGATGTGTCCCAGCCAGCAACACAGCAGCTCTTTAAAATGTAATGAGCTACACTGCCAGTGCTGGAAATACTAGAGCCAAGTTATTTGTCCCAGGGCAGTGTAGAATTGTCCACAGTCAACCACCCTCTCCTGTGGTGCAGAATGTTCATATGATGGCACATGATGGAGAGCCTCATGCTTGTGGTGATCTGGTCGAATAGTTTTAGTGAAACTTGTAACTTTGCAGGTGGCCTGCTGTAAGGAACAATCTTGGGATGTGTGGCAGTGGTTGCAGGCACAATGGTGCATAAACACAGGAACATATTCCAGCCACAGAAGCCAGTCCACACAGCTAGAAAAGAGAGACCACCTTTGAAGTGACAGACATTGTGCCAGGAATCTGTCAGACATTGCAGACCTCACTCTACTTCCAGTAAGGTGTTGGAAAGTATATTTGGCTTGTGTAAGGTGGGAGAATAGTATAAACATTAAATCAGAGCCCTAAAATCTGTCATTGCCCCTTTGTTCTGTGGCCCACTCTCAACATGTTGCTCAGTCCTCGACTGTATGTCAGAATATCACAATTATCATCTGACAGAAGTACTGAGTCCTAAATATTATTTACAAAAATAGTGTCCCATTGCCTGTAGATTTTCTATCATTAATTCCAGTGTGCAATAATGTTATAACCAATATGTAAGATGCAATATTTCTGTCAGGCATATTATGATCACAGTATTCAGGCCAGTGTTTAATTTGTGAATAAAAACGTGCTGGTGCCCAAAGCTCTCCTCTGAAACATGCAGCTGCTCCAATTAAATCTACAAGCACAGAATACTGAGGCAGCGTATTCCTAAACCCATCTCGGGCCTCTTCAATCCATTTACAACCACTCCCTGCCCCTTCAGTTCACTCTTCCAGCTTTCTGCTTTCTCCCTTGGTGACGTTTTTTTGTTTTTCTCTTTCTCAGTCTTTCTCATATGAGGCTTTTGCTTCCAGTAAATGCTTGGGGCAGAAAAATAAGTTCCAGCCATCAAAAATAAGTGCCAGTGCCCTGCACCGGAAACCACCTGCTCAAATTAAGCACTGATTCAGGCACTATGCCCTGACCTTCATCACATCTGTCTTATAGCCCCTCCTGTGAGTGCACCATCCCTCTCTCATCTGGCCGTCGACCCCTCCTGTCCTGAATGGTCAGTTCATCTTATTCTAACCCCATAAAAGTAATTGATTCTACCTCTCTCCCCAAACCCTGTCAGTGTCTCAAATCTACACTGCAACATCTCTTTCACAATGCTGAGACCCTCAAAGTTCCCTTTGATCTGTGTCAGTACCTATCTACCCTTAACAATATCATATATGTCAGCCCTTGGGGCCCTAACCATATCCCTGTCAGTGTCCTGTCCTTCCATTGCCCAACCATGGCAATGCTCAGTTCTCTGTCTTGATCCCTGTAAGTATCCTGCATCTCCTCCAATACCATTAGTGTTGTTGGTCACTGTCATTCCCGCGCCACATGGTGATTCTGCATCCAGAATGCCTGAAGGTTAATGTGGTTCTCAGACATCAGTGCCTGCTGGAGTCTTTAGGGTGTTCCCCCCATCACTCCCTTCAACTCCTAATATGAGAGCAGTGATGATTGACATCTTTGCCGTGACATAAAGCAAGCCATGCTTGGTCTCGCTAATGCACGGTTCCAAATAAATCCACCTCTACAAACCAAAAAGATTCAGAGAGACTTAGCTGAACTTAAGCCAGTAAAGTCACCCATCGCAGATTGTTTAGTCGGATCATGTAAGAAATTGGGTTGTTGCTTGACTAGCATGTGAGCCCTGATCAAACAGCAACCACAATCCTTGTCATTGCGAGGCACAAGCCAACCCTAAATTAACCTGTGCTCAACCCTCTGGTACCTTTGCATAGAGCAGTCAGGCTTAACTTAGAGGCAATGTGTAAATATTTGTGCAAATATTTAAACCAAACTAAAGTCAAAACATAACACAAAAAGGATCCCACACTGGATTAGAAAATAGAACGTTCTTTAATAAATAAAACAAGACCAAAATGACAAAAATCCAGCACATAATACCGGAGTTGTGAAAATAGCGCCAAAAAGCACAAAACTCCAACTGTGGATATGTAGTCGCACCGGACCGGGATAAAATCACAAGTTCAGGCCAACAGCAATGGAGCCTGGGCCAGCTACTGGGGCCCAGTTAGGCCCAGTGAACAAAGTACCTTAAATCGTGGTTTGTGGAGCATTACAAGGATCTACATTGAAGATGTGTCACGCAGCCGAAGCAAAACATCACTCCCGCAATGCGGTGAGGCCGCGATGCAAGAACCTGCATCGTCATCAAGTATCCCGTCCATAGGGCTTGTGATACAAAGTCCGGCATCAAGGATGCAGCGCACATTTGGGGCTATGTGTTGGTTCAGAGGAGCTGCAAGCTGCGATGAGGAGTCTGGTGTTGTCATCGAGGCTGCAGTTGACGAGGGATGCGAGGGTCTGCACCAAGGGGGCTGAGAAGGCAATGCGGGTCTTTGCGGTGGGTCCAATCCAGGCAGCAGCAGCGGTGCATCAGTTCTGCTCTGGTGTGCACCATGAAGCAGACGAGATGTGTTGGTTCAGCTGGATCCACAGGATGGTAGAACACCTTCAGCCCACTTCCAAGGGTCCGGGACTGGGGTGGCAGTACTTGGTAGAATAAACTCACAGATGGCAGAGACCAGGTGCAAGGTTGTTGGGAGTCTGTTATTTTCCTGAGGTTTCAGATAAGGAGGCCAGCCAACTAGCCCTTGGAGTCACTGTGGGTTCTGGGTCCAAGAGATGCATGTCCAGCCCTTCTCACAAAAGCAACAGGACAGCCGGTCAGCAAAGGAGGGCAGCAGTCCTTCGGAGCAGTAGTCCAGCAGAGTGGCAGTCCTTTCAGCAGCCTAGCAGTCCTTCCTGGAAGAGTATCCACAGTTCCAGAAGTGAACTGAAAAGTTGGTTTCTAATATTCAGTATTTATACCCAGTTGTGCCTTTGAAATGGGGAGAAACAAATATGGGCATCCCTTTGAAGTGCACAGGTGCCCCGCCTTCTTGACTAACTACTTGGGGTATACAGCCATTTGTGTGGAGACAGAATACAGCCTATTCAAGCGTAAGTGGGTGTGGGTCCAGCTCCTCCCTCCCATCCTGCCAACAAGTCACACCTAAGCTCCCCATTGTGATGTGTCTGTCTAGGAGAAATACACAAAGCCCAACTATCAACTGCATCCAGTCATGTGACTCGGAGACAGGCTGCAAACACCGAATGGTTAAGGCAGGAAAATGCCATTTTCAAACTTGTAATTTAAAATCGACTCCACCATCAGTTAAGATTTTTCATTGCAATTCCAAAGATAGTAAGTATGAAATGGTTACTTGTTCCCATTTGGAAATTACACTTATTAAATGTAATAAGGTAACTATGATGTTATCCCATGGGAGAGGTGGGCCTTGCTGTAGTGAAAAACTAATTTAGAAGTTTTTCACTACCAGGACATGTAAAACGTACAAGAACATGTCAAAATTTTGTAATACATTGCACCCTGCCCTCTGGGCTTTCCACGGCCAACCCTTGGGTTGACTTATGTGTATTTAAAAGGGAAGGTTTGGGCCTGGGAAAAAGTTTATTTTGCCACTTTGACATGGCATCTGCACACACAGGCTGCAATGGCAGGCCTAAGATGTTTTAAATGCTGCTTAGGTGGGTGTCACCATCAGTGCTGCATGTCCAGTAGTAGTATTTTCCTTACATGCCCTGGGCAGGTAGTGCCACTTTACTAGTGACTTACAAGTAAATTAAATATGTCTATTCGGTGTAAGCCAATCTAAATTTTTAAGGAGAGGGCACAAACACTTTAGCACTATTTAGCAATGGTAAAGTATGCAGAGTTCCTGGCCAGCAAAAACAAAATCAGCAAAACAGGAGGTCTGAAGGCAAATCATTAGGGGTAAAATCATACAGGGAAAATCAAGGATGACTTGGGCTCCTAGACAGCTCACCTGACTACACACTTATTTGCCTACAACTTGTCACATACCCAGTTATTGTTTGCCAAGAACCTTCTCTTCACAGAGGGAGCAACAAGATTGGTGAGAAGAGATGATCAAGGGCAGATGCGAACTACTCAAATTGCTATTTTTTATAACTATAACTCACGCCCTCACCATGCACAGTTTTTTCGTCAAAACTTTTACTGCAAATATTACATTGATATTATAAATGATGTTGTCAAAGATGTCATGAGTGCTGTAATTTGTGAGGTAATTAGCAGTGCATGGCGAGGGTGCAAGTTACAGTTACCTTAGGGCACTAGTTATAGTTACTTGAGATAACTCTAACAGGTGAATTTCTATGGTTTTGTATGTTTAAAATGTAAGCCTAACTATAACGTCCCTGTATCCTTTGTGTTTTATAAGTGAATTTCCATGGTTTTTTTTAAATTCTATTTCCTAACTATAACGTCCCTGTAACCTTTGGATTTTTCAGTGAATTTCTATGGTTTTTCTAACGTAAAGTAATTGTCATTACTATATGTTAATCCAACCACTGCTGCACACGGCCTTTGGCTGTGCGCGGCAGCGGTTGGCTGCAGGGCCCAGCCTGGGGCCAGACCCTGCAGCCAACCCCCTAGCACCTCAACCCCACGCTGCGCAGGGCGGGAGTTGGCCGCAGCCTGTCTCTCTCAGTGTGCGAATAGGTGCGAGAGGGTGTATCTGGGGGTGAGAGTGGCTATGAGAGTGCTTGTCTGGGTATGAGAGCAGGTGCTTCAGTATCTTAGTGAGTGCATCAGGGTCTGTGGGTGGGTGCATGAGGGTTTAAGTGGGTCTGTGAGTGGGTGTGTAAGAGTGTCAGTGGGTCTGTGAGTAGGTGCGTGATTGTCTGAGTGGGTCTGAGTGAGTGGGTGAGAGTGGGAGTGGGGCTGTGAGTGGGTGCACGAGGGTCTGAGTGGATCTGTGAATGGTTGCTTATGTGTCTGGGTGTGTGAGTGGGGAAATGAGATTGAAAAAGAGAAAGTGACAGAGAGAGTTAGAAAGTTTGACAGAGATAGTGAGTCTTTTAGGTTTTGGTGAATGATACACTTAAAATGAGATATTTCTGGACAAATTGAAAAGAAAAATGTATTTGGCAATTAAAAAGAGTGAGATCACCTTTCAGTATCAACCTTAAACTTTTAAAGTTTAAAATAAAATAAATTAATATAGGGAAATGACCGCAGACACTCGTGGACTAGAACCCTAAGACCATTGCAATTACTATCTCTCTCTCTCTCTCTTCCATCCCATTATGGGATGGAAGCGAGAGAAGATAACAGGACCGTATGGGAAGCCTCAAGGTCCCTGCCGTCCTAGCCACCTCCCCATGTCCTATGGGAGCCAGCATTGCTCCCACAAGCATGGAGCTGCTTTAAATAGCAGCTCCCTGCTTGTGGGAGCAATGTTTTCATTTGTCTTCTTCACAATCATACTTGCGTGCAGGGAAGACAGATGAGAACTGCGCTTTCTGCAAAAAAGATCTGTTTGACTGCTCTCTCTTGCAGAAACCAGACTTTGTTTGCTTTTGCTTGGTGGAAGCTGTCAGCTCCCACCAAGCAAAAGCAAACAGCTATGTCCCAGGGGTAGGCACCCCCCTCCCACGAAAAAAGCCCTGGTGAGGTGGTAGTTACAGAGGCTGCGGGTGTCCAAAACGGACCCGCTTTCTATTTTTTTAATATTTGCCCCAGGGAGGTGGTGTTCCATGGGGCTGTGGGGGAGGGGGGGGGGGCACATAGCCGTCCCGCACACAATTTCCAGAATGCCCCAGGAAGGTGGTGGTCCGTGGGGCTGCAGGGGCCACAAGGCCCCCTGCACACATAATGTTTTTCCTCTGGGAGGTGGCAGTTCCCGGGACTGCGGGGGGGCTGGGAAACCTCTCCCCCCATTACAAATATCAATGCTATTGGACTTAGCCCACATGCAGGCTTAGGTATTCAGAAGCACGGGAGCACGTGCTTAGTTTGTTTTTCAAAACTAGTTGGCAAGTTATTTCAGCTGCTGTCTGGAAAATTTTGGAGTGATTCATCAAGCAGGGACTGAGAAAAAGGAGTTTCCCGTAACGCATTTTCTCCATTCTGTGTCTATAGAGATTTTGCAAGTTTTAGACACTGCTACAGCCCGAATAGCTGAACGTAATTACACCAAACTTGGCAGGAAGCTAGAACTTGGCTCGCAGATCTTGCTTTTTGTGATCTGGTGTAAATTTGTTCAGAAGTTTTGGAGTTATTAAAGGGAAAAAATATAGATATCTAGGGACGCGGATCCACCTACAGGGGTTCCATGATTCTGGGGAAAAGCAAGGCCATGAGTGACTGGTCGGAACCTGAAAGGAAAGTTGCGGCTGCCATTTTGTTTCTCACTTGACCGGGGGAGGGAAAAATAAAGTGTGAAAACACATAAGGGGTCAGGATACAGGTATCCTGATCCCATGAGCAGATGGAGTGGTCCTTGAGGGACTCCCCAAGGGCAACAAATTACCCAAAAATGCTTTTTGGCTAATCCACGTATCTCCAGATCCACTGCAGCGCTCAGCACAGCTCCAGTGTAAGTTCTTGAAGGGTCTGTGGATTCACAGCCCAATGGAAAAAAATACACCCACTCATACACCAACCCCTGTAGTGCATGGCCAAAGGCTTTGCATGGAGTGGGGTTGGGTGCAAGGCAATGTGCGGCAGTGGTTGTATTAACGTACAGTAATAACATATTACTTTATGTTTAAAAAACATATAAATTCACAGAAAAAACAAAGGTTACAGGGACTTTACAGTTAGGTTCATGTTTTACCCATACAAAACCATAGACATTCAGCAGTTATAATTATACTTAAAGTTATCCGAAGAAATTATAAATAGTTATAGTTATCTGAAGAAACTATAACTCGTGCCAAAAAGTAACTTTAGGCTATGAGCTATACTTTCATAACATAAGTATAACTATAACTGCTGAATTTCTATGGTTTTGGGTGGGTAAAACGTGAACCTAACTATAACGTCTTTGTAACCTTTCGCTTTTCAGTGAATATATATATATACATTTGTATATATTTATATATATATATATAGAGAGAGAGAGAGAGATACATACAACCATACACAAAAGCTAAAACCTACTGGCCTTGTCAACGCATGTTTATTGTGTTTACAGATTCTGTCGTTTTCATGAAATAAGTCAATACGCTCTTCTTTGAAACGCTGCCTGAATAATGTGCTCGCACTTGACTCAGAGTTTGTCCCATAAATTTCATAGACCGTTTCCTCTCCCAGCCAGGTCCTTCCTTCCTTGTCCACTTCCTGACACACCTTCTCTTAACTTTATTTTTTCTTTATCAGCTGCTCGTTCAATTGTTTCATTGACCTTTTCTTTATTTTCATTTCGCAATGCATTCAACATTTACACAGATTATCGCTAGAGGCATTTTGTATTTCTTTCTTTACTTTCACAGAATATCTCTAACATTTTTGGAAATTATGTAATTGTAAAATGAACACCGTAATCAAAAGTATAAAATAACGCGAAAATTATTTACTGACATTGTTGAAGAAACATTAGTGTGCGAATTATTTATTTCACGATGGATTATTTGGAGAGCTCACTTTAATGTGCTTATATAGAACAGACAGAGTAGACAAAAAATGTCCCTCTGTCCCCTTATGATTTTTTATTTTGTTTAATCATTATTTTCATGCTTCTTTTAACACTTTGGTATGGCAAGTATTTTATGGACATAGTGATGATGATGGCTTATTGTTGTTGAAAACAGACAATCTAGCAGGCTTTCTGCTGCCTCCTTGTAGCTGGGGATAGCGGTCAATGCACATGCAACACAAGGAAGCCTCCGAACTCTGTATAGAAAGATGTCTCAAACTATTATTACAATCTACATTGGACATAACTACACACATGTAACGATAAAATAGCATTGCTATTATACTATAATAACTTGTTATCCACAAATCCTAAAGCACACATGGATCTTTGCTACTGACAACATTAAACCGCTGAAGAGAGTGAATTTGCAAGAAATTACAAACTATTATTGGCTTGTTCATTTTAGTTTCACCTTTAAGATCCCACGTCTATTGTGAATTAGTTGTTACAAGAAGAACTCGTTTAGTTAAATGAATAAAGAGACCACATATTTGAGAGAATCGATTCAGTAGGAGGATGAGGTTGTCACCACGTGGTATAAAGAAGAACCTCCTGCCATATAAAAATAGGATATTTTCACCAAATAGTTCTGTGACCTTATAAACAAACTTAGCCTTTGCTCTACTGCCTCGTTCCTGTGTTTAGTCAAGGAGCTCCTTGACGGCTTGCATCATCTTTATGACAAATGGTGACTTGCAACATCCTTATGACATATGGTAGAGATTACTTTATTGCTCATATGGTGCTTGTGCATTTATCAGATTCAAGCAAAAAATGAATCCATGTCAATATTGTGCCACATTTCATTGTTTCTACACCGTGTGTTCCCTTTAAGAAGAGTTCTTAAAACCATCTAAGTACTGCATTCAAGCCACAGAGTGACAGCATATCATTACATGATTATGGCCTCTTGAAATAGGGCTCACCACCAAGAAACGCATTGCTTCCTATGAAAACAATGGCTTACATCCTTGGTAATGGCTTCAGCAGGGGCTTTGATCGTTGCAGCTGATGTCGCCTATTTCTTTTCACAGATGACAGAAGGCCGGCAGTGCCAAGTGCAACTCCTTGATGATCGGAAGTTGGAACTGCTGGTTCAGGTAAAAAAAGGCTTTATTGAGATTTGCTGCTTCCTTTCTTAAACAAATATTTATTGCAGGTTTATATACTACTTTACCTTGGTCGTTCAGATAATACACTCTTGTCTTTTCTTTGTCGGCCTTCATTTGGACTACCTTTTTGTTTTCCCGGTTTCAACAATCTTTTTAATTTCCTTAAATGCGCTATTTTCAGAAATTGAAGATAAGCATCATTTATGTTTAGGCACAGCTCGTAATGCACAGCTGTTATGTGACATTACTCATCAAGCTGCTATAACCACAGGTCTCATGCTGAAAAGGAGTGGTCCTTCAGTGAACCCCCTGTCTATATTGATTGAACAGTGGTGGACAGAGAAGTGTTCAGACATTTCACATCTAGATTATACCTTGTTAACGTAGTGGGATGTAGAAAATTAAGGTGATTGATGGACAGTTGTTTCGTTTGTGCATGCTGCTTTCGACATTTTTAGTTTTATAAGAAATATTTATTTCTGCTATTTTCATATAAAGATACATTTATTTAATGTATTGTGGCACAAACATTCATCACTAAGAGTGAGTGAGTCCGGATAAAAGAGGTACATCTATTAGCGTTCAAATTATCATTATACTGTACCTGATTCATATAGTTAAAAGAGTTACCAGCCTAATCATAATTGCAAGATTTGTGGTAGTTCCATTGATCTGGGGAGCTTCTCCCAGAGACCTGAATGCTAAAGGAAGGTAGAGTGTCTGTGAGAAATTCCTGAAAAAATGAGGGAATTGAAACTGGAATTACTGATCCCTCCAGTAATTCCATGCTCCTGAGTGGACTCTCATGACCTTCCTTGTAATTCGCTATAACATCCCACTACAGGATTTACAAGTGCCTTGAATATAGAGAGCTCCAAGGATTGGAGTTAAATGCCTGTCACATAGTAACTCCCGGGCCGGGGGCAGGGAAGATATTTCTTGGTAATGAGGCTCTTAATGTTCTAACCCACGTTCTAGATAGCTGCAGTTTTGTGTAAATAATTTCAGCCAACTGAGTTAGCTGATAACTTTAACCATAACTCCAACCTTACATTCCTGGGCAAATTTCTGTAAAAGTTGATCACTTTCATGGCCAACAACTGAGATGGCCGCGGGTTTTTGAATTTCTGGCAGAGGAGGATGAAGACACATGTTAGACACAGACTCTAGTCTGAGGGAGATGTGTGAACACATCTAAACTATGATGAAGCAAGGTTTAAATATTCATTATCGACAACCATCAAAAATGAAGACCATAGCACCATGGTGTGAATTAAATATGAAGCAAGAACTAGACTAATCATACAGAAACATGATAGGGCAGCTAACTGTTCTCCATAAACAAACTACAAAAGTGTTTACAATTAACGTTTGACTTGTTTTCTAAATTGATGATTTGTGTTTTTATTAGCCCAAACTTTTATCTCGGGAATTGCTGGATCTGGTGGCATCTTATTTCAACTTGAAAGAAAAAGAATATTTTGGAATAACATTTGTAGATGATACGTAAGTATAGATTTGTATTGCTAAAAAGACTTTTAATTCCAACTGTGTTCAAGTTCCTCCTTGTTGGGGTTGTACCTTCTCATTTTAAAAACTCAGTTGCTTCCCCTCATAAAAAGTAAAGCATGAACCATAAACAATAAGTGAAAACATTATTTTTTGGTGGACAGTAGGCCATCAACGGATTGTTGTCATAATTCATATAATAAATGCAGATGTGCATGTGTTTCCAAATATATTGTTGTTGTTTTTAAGGGTAGAGCAGTTAACCTTAACCTTCAAGTCATAGACCTACACACGTCAGTTAGTGAATAGCATTTTGTAGTACATGAGTAGCACTATTGTAGTAGTACTATTATAGTATTGTAGTACTAACAAAAATGCAGTTTGAGACTAGACCTCCTTGTTCATAACCTGCTGCCCCAAAATGATCACTTTGGTAACTTCCAAGAGCCACCATTCAGTTATTGCTTGACGTTTGCAAACCTCCATTTAACATGAGTTTTGATTTGATAGACTTCCTATCCCTCATGGTCATCTAATGCTTGGTGTGGAACAAATAACCTTCACAATGGCAATTTAAAGAAAGATCCCTCCCTTCCTACTGGTGGGGGGGCGGAGAATTATTCTTTGTGAAGAGTTGCAATAAACTAGTGAAAAGAGGATTAGTCCTCATCAAAATGTTATTTTCCAATTGGTTTGAAACTGCCCATTTCTATCAAAGTGGACATTATTTTAAATCATTTGGTTTTATTTTACGTTTAGTTTGATTTTGTGTTTAATTTCCCTCTACCTTAGCCGTAACACTAGCCTTAAAACGGACTATTACATTAATATTGCTCCTGAAGCTACACTTAACCCTAGAACTTACCCTAATCCTAACCCTACACCTCACCCTATGACTAACTCTGTCTTTAACCCAAATCAATTATCTAACGCTAACTCTATTCCTATAAACTCACTCTAATGCTAACTTTCACCCTTACTGTAATCCTAACTCTCATACTAACTGTAATCATTGCTCTCTAGCTCTCTACCTACTACCACACTATAACACTAACTCTAATCCTATCACTCAGTCTAATGTTAACTTTCACCCTTAGCATAAACATCTCACCCTTACGCTAACTTTAACCGTAGCTCTAACTCTGAGCCTATCTCACACTGTAACCCTAATCCTATCACTATTGTTCACTCTCAACCTAACTTTCATCCTGGCCCTTAAATCTAACTCTCACCAACATGTTAATGCTAACCTTACTTCTAACATTGAACCTGTATCAGACTATAACCCTAACCCTACCCCTATCACTCTCTGTAACATTACCTTTCACCCTGTACCATAAATCTAACTCTCACCCTCTTACTAACTATAACCATAACTCTAACTCTGAGTCTATCCCACACTGTAACCCCATCCTTATTGCACAACTTGACACTAACTTTCACCCTTAACCTAAATCTAACTTACAACCGCATGCTAACTCTATCCATAGCTCTAACTTTGATGTATCCCACACTGTAACCCTAATGCTATCCCTAACGCTTACCCTAATGACCCTTACCCTAAATCTAACTCTCACTCTCACATTAACAACAACCATAGCTCTAAACTCTGAGCTTATCCCACACTGTACCCATACCCCTATTACCCATCCTAATCCTAAATCTTGCCCAAACAGTAACCTAAACCCTACCACTAACTTTTACTGCCACCCTCCTTCTTAACCAGTGACTAACCCTATTTGTTTGTTTTCCCAATTGCTTGTTTTCTCATTAATTATTTTTGAACCATTTGCATATCTACCTGTAACTCAAACCAAATAATTCTGACTGCTCAAGGATTAAAAACCAGCAAATAGGATCTTATGTGTTGCGCAAAGGAAGTTAGTGATTGATTCTCCATGATAACTAGAAGGGTGCGGAAATCTCAGTGGAAAGTGTGGAGCATTAGGAGTTGCCCAATAGGGAAACTGAAGAATCTATCCATGTTAAAGCTGCTGACTAGGGCTTACTCTTCAATTCTGTTTTGTGCAGAACTGCATTGCACAGTGTAACAAGGGAATTAGTTGAGTGTAAAACAGCATGTTGAGGAGAGTATTGTGTGACGCCACCACTCTTTCCAGATTCAGATGGGACTGCTGAAATTACTAGCAGTCAGAGTTGTCAACAGTAGATCTAAACGTGCAGTCTTGGTTGAGTTGTAAAACAGAACTGTTACTCATTAATTATACACAAACATGTTAATACAAATATATATTATTTGTTTATATCACGATTGATGAGTGAGTTGTTTCTTCATATATGTATATATAACTGATGTGCACTTGCATTGCCGTGTGCTTTAGATACAACCTGACATATGTGGAAACAAAAAATTGCCTTAATGATTATTAAAAAAAAGTTACACATATGTAAGTTGCCATTATTTTCCATTGTTAAATTTAAAAAACAACGTTCTCTTTTTTTTTATTGGTACCAGCGGTCAATATGCCTGGCTGCAGCTAGATCACAGAGTTCTGGATCATGATTTGCCAAAGAAACCTGGACCTGTGACTTTGTCTTTTGTTGTGCGGTACGTCCCTTACATCTTCATAAAATTCATTGATTGTGTGTAAAACTGGCATGATGACGGACAGTCTAAGGTGAGGTTTTATTTTTTCACATTTTATGTATAAAGAGTATTCCCAAGGAATGCATTGGGGTAAGTAGATCCATATGTATTTAGTTACTCTAGAGCAGTGGTTCCCAACCTGTGGTCCAGGGACCCCCGGGGGTCCGCAAAGCCTCTTCAGGGGGTCCGCGACTGCTTAGAAAATTAAATAATACTAACGTATTTCAAACCCAGCTTTCCCTGGATTCCAATAATGATTGATTGGGGGTCCCTGGGTTCCAGTGATGATAAAGTGGGGGTCCACAGAACTCAAAAGGTTGGGAACCACTGCTCTAGAGAGTTTATGGATCAAGGATTTGCACGTGATAGGAAACTGTTATTTTAAAGAATAGACTTTCCCATGAAAAATCAATACGAAGCACTGAATATTGCCATCATTATTAATATCACCGTGGCCTACAATCTTATGAACATAGCGCTTCACCATCTTTGAATATGACCTCTTTAAGGAAGTCGCACAAACTCTTCCAGGCGTTAAAGTCACTAGTGGGGTTTAGAAGAAACAGTTTAGCTTTACTCCTTGAGCCAATGCCGCACAGTCTGACATTCAATATGCATGCAACAAAACAAAAAAATCATGGGATCTTCATCAAGGTATAACAGAAGAATTCCTGTGAGCCTACCATGGTCTTGGAACTTCCTTAAAAACAATAGTTATAAAAAAAAATCTTTGAAAATAATAGGAAAAAAACATGTATTTTAGGCAGCTACCAAATAGCGGCTGTACAGTGAATTACCTGTTTTTCATTTAAATCAACATATCTGCAGGAAGCACAGCGCCCTGCACCAGCAACACTTCCCAAGATCTGTTTATCAACTCATCCGAAAAGGATCCAGGAACCCTGATGCTCCATTTCTATGGCCCTTCTTTGTGACTGAGTTTATGCTCTTTTAGTTTTTCCTTACAGTCCCTTTCGTACTCTTTCACTAGAATGTTTTTGAATTTTAATATGCCTTGTTCTTATATTGTTGAACAGATAGGAGGGTGGTAAGCAAAAATGATGGTCATTTCAGGTTTCTTTTTTATAGGCAATAGTGGGTGTTATGAGGCAAACATTTAGGGCCGAATTTAAGAAAAGTGGCGCTGCATCCAATGCAGCGACACTTTTTTTGTGCCCCCTGACACCACCATGTGTGTGCCGTATTTATGATACGGTGCACCATGTCAGTATTAGAAAAAATAGTGTAAACATTTTTGACGCTATTGTGGCCCTTTGCTCCACTAGCGTCAGCATTTTTTATACTAGTGGAACATAGTGCAAGAATGCCCATTGATTACAGCAGGCATTAAAAATGATGCCAAAAATGGCACAATTAAATCTTATGGATTTCATTGTGCCATTTTTGTGGGCCTCTTTGCACCAGAATGCCCCCTTTGCATATGCATGCATAATGTGGCGCAAAGGATTATAAAGTGGTGCACCACTTTGTAAATATGGCACTGGGAAAAGGTCACCTTAGCGCTGCCTTAGCATCAAAAACATGACACTAAGGCGGCGCTAAAGTGGCACAAGGGGCTCTTAAATCTGCCCCTTAGACTCGTAAGAAAGTGGGGAGGAGTAAACATACTTACTGGTATAAGCACTTTTCTCTCATATCACAATTTTCAGCCTTTTACTCTACAATCACACTCTAACCTGATGAAAGGATTGGAAGCAGGCCTGAGTCTTAGCCTCTCCTTAAGACAAAAAATGAAGTATGCCCCTTCCCTTCTTCCATTTTGAATTTGGACACCGATATTTACTCCAAGATAGGGACATTCTTAGTTGGCAATGGTTGTCCCACACTCAAGTGCATAGAATATGACATCAAGGATACCATCAGTGTTGGCGAAGGTCTGGATGCTGACTCCCACATTAATATGGAGACCGTCCTTAGCAGGGCACTGGACTTTGAGCAGCTCTCTGATGCTTATAGAATCTGTTTTGATGCTTAGGCGCTTGACCCCGAGGTTTTCAGAATTGAGGTGTTCCTTTATGTTACCAGCCCATCAGTGTCATCAGAAATGCTGCCTTCTAAACCTACCAGCACCACATCCATGACAAAGGTTCTTACAGATACCTACCGGCAGGGGACATCATAGATCCTGCTCAGTGGCGTAAAAGAAAATGGTGGCCCCTTCCGCATAATGTGAGGAAGAGCCCCCGAGTCGCCCATATTTACAGATAATCATTGGCCTGAGACTGCTTGTTGGGGATACCCAGCGCCACCTGTGTTACATCCACGATCCTGCTGTAGATATTTTTGGGGGAATCTTTAAAAACAAAGGATTCATGCAGATTCTTCCACTGCTTCTAGAATAGAGTGGTAACCTCTTAGAAGGCCTAAGAAAAATGCCTTGGCCAAAGCATATTGGTTCAGAAAAACTTACCCGCTTGAGTCGACAGTTCATATTAATAATTTTTGATCATCAATATCACCAAACCCATCGGAATGGATTTCCCAGAAGTATTGAAGAGTTATGTTGTGTTGGGGCTTTTAAAACAATTGAATCCTGAGGAAAAAAATGAAAAGAGGGTTCTAACCTGATATGGCACACATAGGCTGCTTCAAGGGATGGTGCTGAGGGGGATTGAAGTGCCGGGGCTAGCACTTTCCCGGGCACTGTGTTGATTAAGCAAACATTTTTTATAAATTAAAGCAAGCCAGACATCTTGCTGATGGCTATAATGCGAGATAGCGCCAGACACCATATTTTTTCTCTCCCAGGAGTATATTTAATTTTTATACATAGAAACAGATGCCTCTGGGACCTGGCAAAAATGAAAGATGTGTCTAAGATGCCCACATTAATATTTTTGCCCTGGCCTAACAAAGACATTTGACAAACTTCTGATGCATTATAAAACACAATTTGAGCATTAGGAAAGCTGACGGTAGTAAGATGGCATTGCCACTCTCCGTTTGGGGCACATTTTGCCCATATTACTGCCCGCTGAAGTTTGTTTTCACACCATGACCCTCAGAAGTGTCTTACGCAACAAGAGGCAGATAGACCTGTCACTGCACTCATGGGAAAGTACATTTATTACACAGACACTACTCAGTACTATGCAACAATTTACAAACATACACAAATTGATGGAATTACTCTTGGGAGACATGGTGTAATCATTCTTGTCTCCCCCAAGCGGAAATATAATCCAACAACCCACATGGCAAAACCTTTCCTTGTATCTAAAGCAATATTTGACTGTAAGTTGGTGACACAAACTGCATTGGGGAGAGGCTTTGCTGCTCCTGCAGCTCCCCCAGTCCATGGGCACTTGGTTAGTGGTGGCTTCATCTTTCTGGGGCCACCACAAGCTGGCGAGGGGCCAAAAGCCATAGTGGTGTCCCGCAAAGCATTGTGGGGCATGGTGCATACAATATGAGCTGCTCTCCCGCTGTGCCGGCGAGAGCTGTGATGCTGCCAGAGTTGGTTGGGGGTGCCCGATCCCACCCGGACACCCCCACACCAGGTAAGTGGTACCTCGTTGGGGGTGGCACAGAGAGCCCACCCCTGGCATCCCCTGCTGGCTCCCCTCACGGCCAGCACCTCCAGCTGCTGCTGCAGGAGCCGGTCCTTCCTTTTATGTTGGTCCGCTCCTGCGGGCAGACGCATGCTGTAGCCATACCGACCGCCTCGGGGAGTGCGATGGCACTCCCCTCTCCTCCTCTACATCTCCGGGGCCCCTCCTCACTTTCGCAGAGAGCGCAACGGTGCTCCCCGGCTTTGCTTCTGGTGCCCGGAACTGTCCTGCTCCCTGACTTCTTCTTCGGCCACCGGCCCCTTCCACAGCTGGTGGCCATCTTCGCGGGGGCACGACGGCATCCTTTTTGACAGGGCCCTAGGATGGGGTCCAGGGTCCCTTTACCATCGCGGCTAGGGGGGTGCGCAATGGCACCCCTCCATCTCCATGAACAGGCCAGGCTTCACGGGTCCCCAGGATGGTGTCTGGGGCCCCCTCTTCGACCACAGAGGGGAGCGACAGCACTCCCCCAGCTCCTCTTCCTCTTGGGGGCAGACCCCAGGCCCCGGCCCACCCAGGGGGCATTGACTGGACCAGCAGTGGAGCCCCAAGTGCTTCGCTCCTTGCTCAGAAATAGGTCAAAAGTCACAGACCTTCTCCTTGGGATTTCTCGAGCCCCCAAGGGCCGTTTTTCATGATTCTGGTGTTGTTTCGCTCCTGGTGATGAGCCCTTGTCACCGGTGGCACTTTTGTTAGGCATCATGGCCTAGAAGGGTCTCAGATTGTAGGGAGCCAGTCCCAATGACTCCCTGCACCAGTTTTTCTTCTGGGCGCCCTCCTTTTCTTCTCGGCAGCATGCCAGCCCAGCCTTTCCCCCCAAGTAGTCCTCAGTGGGCGAAATGGGGCCAGCTTACCTGGTTTTGGCATGCACATCACTGGGCCTGAAGTCCTTCAGGGGCATAGTCCCTGCACCAGGGGGCAGTCAGGAGTTCTTCCTTCTAGTTGTCCATGATGCTCGTCTACAGTCCTAGTGTCCAGTAGTGAAGCACAGCCAAGAGAGAGAGCTGTCCCCTGTGCAGGACCTTTTAAAAGGGGGCGGAAGTGTCCCACAGGCCTGCACCTCTGGCCTATCCTGGTCTGCCACATCACTTCCTTGCCCTGTCCCCTCCTTTCTGCACAGTCTTCTGGGATAGCTCAAAATGGCATCATCCAGGAGCTAGGATCATATGTATTCTGAACTCATCCTCTCCTCCCTGACATTCTCTCCCAGGCCTCTCCGGCCTGTTCCTGGCGCAGAATGACAGCTAGCTGATTGATGCAAGACCCTGCTCAGGCAGCTGGACAGAGCAATACTGGGTCCTTATATTGAGGTGAGTCAGAGAAATATGCCATTCCTGGATGACCCACAAGGTGTACAACTATGTTTTTTGTAACCTACTGCATTATTCTTTTTATACAGGTTACAGTGTAGATTGGTGTGACTCTGGTCTCGGTGAACCTCATAGGACTGGAGTTGCACCATAGGCCATCCTTTCCCATTGACATTTAATGGAGTGTCCCTAAAATGAAAAGACAGTAAGCACACTGACACTGGTATTTAATGGAGTGTCCCTACAGTGAAAAGACAGTAAGCACACTGACTATGCCTCACATGTGTACCTACTCCAGGTCACCACCCACTCTGCATAGTTCATTCTGCACCAGGCTACATAAGCGCAGTTCGTGGGCTTCACACGCCAGGAATCCTCCCTGCGCAGCCCTCACATGGGTGCACATGCGTGTCTACACGTGATCACACGTAACCAGCCCGGGGCCTCCTACTCTTGCTGCTCCACAGCAGCCTTTCCTTAGCAAGGCGGCACCGGTGGTAAACACACGCAGTCCATTTTACCATGAGTTTACTGTGGATAAGTCCCCGAATAGGAAAAAGTCAAACAGGTGGTCAAAAAGCGGAAAAACAGGGAGGACCAGATGCTCAGAACCGTCATCTCACAAAATGAGAATCAAAAAATCAGAAACACAAATGAACAATATCCTTGCATTGAAGTTTTCCCCGAGCAACCCCAACACTGTGGATGTCAATATAGGAAGGGACTGCACCAACAGCGATCGGTAATGTGAGTAACGCCAAGCCTTAGAAAAAAAAATATATTCAGAGAAGTTAAAAAAAACAAAGGAAAGTGTCAACGAGTGACAAGTGTAGTCCAATCCATGCCTAAGAAAAAGGTTTATTGCAGTCTCCTTTTTCCATCCCTCTTCCCCTCACCCTAGGAGTAACTAAGGGCCTGATTTATACTTTTTTAGCGTCACATTTCCGTCATTTTTGGACACAAAAGCGGCGCAAACTTACAAAATTCAATTATATTTTGTAAGTTTGCGCCGCTTTTGTGTCAAAAAATTACGCAAATGCGGCGCTAAAAAAGTATAAATCATGCCCCAAGTATTTATTCTTCTTGTACAGTATGTTTTAAAATGCACTTTTTAGTATGTTGTGGGTTCTACGGTGTAAATGTACATCTGTTATTTGCACCAAAGTCATAATAGACGAAATGTGCTTAAAGTAAACTAAATCGAATCTAAACGCAGACTCTTTTCTATTCTACAGCACTTCTAATCTCATCCACAGATCTACATTTTTGAATGCCTTTTTTTGGAGCCATAGCCCCAGGCTTAGCTACTAGCAGATTACACAGTTCACTGAACACCTGTCAGATACAGTTGTATTCTGGGAAGAAGGAGAAATCGATTTAAATAAAGGTCTTTTAACGAACTAATTTAATAACATTGTTTTACTTCTCTTAGCCAGCTCAAATCACCATCTGTGACAGGCTCGGTGCCCAGGAGGATGAGCTTCCAAATTCATTCATAAATTATGAACTTGTTAAGAGGTGTGAAAAGAAATACTAAAAAAGTTGTCAATAATATTACTACTAATTATGCAACTTGTAATAACACCAATGCCAATAGTAATGATAATAACAATAAAATCATCAATATTGTTATCGATAAAGGTATTTTCGTGATGACTCTAATTGTTACTAATGTCAATAATATGATTTTAATCATTATTGCAGCACACTTATTTTCTTGGGCCCTAAATTATATAGCTTCTTTCTTTACAACATAAGATTTTTTATTCTCTCCACTAGAGGGCACTGTGCTCTAGCATAAAATATAGAACTCGGCTTGTACACTAAGTTGAACGCAAACTGAAGAACAAGTGAATCAGTGTCTGATTTTTGGGAGAGAACTTGTGATAGTTCAGTAGACGTTCCTTACCTGTAGGCACGTTCTATGTGTTGACATAATCATTAAGTCACTATTCACTCTGATTGAGAAAGAGAGCTAGAAACCCTGATCAATATAAGTGCTGTGCTAATCTCCCTGGCATTGCTAGTGCAACACTTCAGAAAAACATTGACAAAGCTAATAGGACTGGCGCTGGATGCAAATCGTTTGGCTCTGTAAATGTTTGTTTTCTTTTCAAATTATTTTTATAAAACTTTATTTTAAAAAATATTAAAAATCTCAGTTCCTGCGTTCGAAGTATACTGGTGCGGCCATCTTGAAAAATTTTTTTACAAATATTTACCAAAAAAACATTGACTGATGGCTACCTACTTACATGTACACATGAACACATATCCCCATTGCCCCCGGCTTAATATTGTGATGGGCGTGATTCAAATGAGTCTGACACTTCAACAGACCAATGGTGAACCAGGCTGACAGAAAGCTCTGGTTTCTAAGTGTGCATAAGTGTTAAACTTTATATTTAAATCAATGGCCCAGATTTAGGAGGGCTTAGCACCTCCTTGTGCCACATTAGAGTCATTTCTTTATGCTAAAGTGGCCCAACGAGGCCAAAATCACTGCACCATATTTACAAAGTGCCGCACTTTGTAATCCCTTGCGCCACATTATGCATAATGTATGTAAGAAGGGCGTTTCCCCATTAGGGGGACCACAAAAATGACACAGTGGAATCTAAGAGATTCCACTGCGTCATTTTTCACAACTACTTTTATTGCCTGCACAGAGCAGGCGTTAAAAGGGGGCACACCATTGCTTTCAATGGGGCCCCTATGTACTGTGCAGGATTAGCACCAACATTTTGGTACTAATCCTACACAGTACATCAATAGTGTAAAATATTGCCCCACCGTGTGCCATGGTGCGCTGTATATTAAATACAACGCACACATGGTGGCAGTAGGCGGGCTCTAAAGGGCTCAAGAAAAGTGTCACTGCATTAGATGCAGGGCGACTTTTCTTAAATCAGGCACAATAGGTCTTGGCTAACGATAAACTAAAGATTATTTTGGGTTTCGAGTCTGCTTGAATATATTGCATCTCATACAAAGGGCTGGCGTTAAAGCTATTATGGTTCTTAATTATCATGACAATGTTTTCAACATTTGTGCTTGTATCGAGGAAAATGGATGCGAATTCAGAGGTGTTCAGAGGACATATGTTGCCGTAAGTCAATAAAGCAGTGATTGGAACCGGGTTTATTGGCTGTCATGTGGCCACATGCTACATCTAATGCCTTCAACCAGCCTAGACATTTTGACAAACAGCTCTTTGCGTTCTGGGTTTTTTAGCCCATTTTTCAAAGATAAAAGTGGAACTATATGTTCTGGGTGCAGCTGCGGCTCAAAATCATCAGGACTGCCTTGCACATGTCGTAGGATGCCGCGTAGGTAAAATATTGCCATAAAATAATAGCATGTTTTAGCAATACGGGTGACAAATCAGCCGGTAAAGAAAATAGAGTATGATGTCTTAGAGTTTCAAGTCTTTTATGTCATCAGAGATACCTTTACTGTGTGTATAGACCCCGGAGCCTCTGAAAGACTTTGAGTGTGATTTAAATGAAGATAATGGAGGAGGAATCAAGAGCCGACTGGTGACTAGTCAGGTCCTGGGGCAAGCTGGCCCGGCAAGTTGAGCTGAGCAGAAAGTGGACTCTGCACACTAGACAGAGCCTGCTGCTGCCTTTCTCACACGTTTTTGGCAGAATGAGGAACCAGGGCCGGCTTTAGTGCGCGGTGCCATCCTGAGCAACAATCTGTTTTGGCTCCCGCCCCCATGTCTTCCTTCTCAGATTCCCGCACTAGCACCCAGCGAAAGTGATCTCATCGCTCCATAACCCTCTCTCACATACTTTTCATTTGTTTTAAAGCACTGGTAAAGGCTAGCTTTGCTAATTCATTCAGCTACCCACACAAAATACAGATCTGTTATTTGCAGCAGGCATATTAACCCTCTACCCTATTTAATGGTGAGTCAGAACTGCCTCTGGACACAACTCAAACTCTCTCTCACTATCAGAGTTATCTTAACATCATTGTTGCCTGACAGCTGGACCCACATGAAACTCTGCTTCAGGTGCTTTTAAGTTGTAAGTTATTGCTAAACACAGCGCTCCCCCTGAGGTCAGCGCCCCCCCTCCAGGTCAGCGCCCAGTGCGGCCGCACCAGGTGCATCCGCCTAAAGCTGGCCCTAAGCGGAAGTTTTGGCGCTGGAGGGAGGTTCTGATGTGCAACCACCTCATAAGTACATAGTCCTCTGCAGTTTATTCTGCATCTCTGTTGAGTCTGAATGAACAGCGCTCAGGATACAAGAGTGAGTGTGTGGCACTTTTTTGTTTTGTTTAACTTGCCTGGCTCTTAAGCTGGAGCATGTGCAAATAATTCTAATTGGGATATAGAACTCTGTTCCCCTGGACCGTCCCGACCATGCACCAAGGGCCCTTTGGAACACGGGCTTCTGAACAATTCTACATTTTCCCATGCCTTAAAAAGTCTCTGGATAAATGTAAGGATGTGTGAGTTTCTTGCAAGTGAAGGGAGACAGTACCCGTTGTAAGTAGGGCTATTACAATGTGAGGGTAGGTGTGGCTTTTTGACCTGTGCTTCGTGCTTCTTGAGCTCTCTAATCAACAAGCATTGGCAAAGCCAATAGCTCTGACCTACAAGAGCTATTGCCTTTTTCACTTTTACTTCCTGTATAGCAACATGGCATAAAAAAGCATTGGTAGAACCAATGTTGTCTTGTCTATAAGAGCTATTGCCTTTGCCAATGTTTTTAGCCATGTTGTACAGCAGCTCAGTTGATGTGCAGCATGGTTGAAAGTAAAAAAAAAAAAAAAAGAAACGCTTTGACGCTGTCAGTGCTGGCCACATCTTAATTTTTTTTTTTACTTTTGTCCGTGCTTCACAGCAGTACAACTAGGTTAAAAAGAAAAAAACAGCTATAAGACGTGGGCAGAGCTGGCCTTTTGATAGTGCTTTTTTACTGTGCGATGGGTGGCTGCCAACATTGAGGGAGGGTTTATGGAAGCAACAGACAGAGAGTATGGGGGAAAAAACACTATGACACAGCCAGCACAGGCACTTTTATTTTCTTTATTGCGGAGTGGTGCAGGGGGCAGCATGGGGGAGTGGGCAGAGGATGGAGGGAGGGCAAAACCATGGACAGTGCGTGGGGCAAGCAGCAACACAACAGCGGGACGAGGGAAGCAACAACACAAATGGCGGGTGGGGTGGGAGGAGGGTAGGAAGGAGACGAACAACACAGGGAGCAGATGCAGTCAAACAACAATAGACAGTGTGAGGGGGAAAGCAACAACATGGAAAGTGGGTGAGGGTAAGGAACAACACGGACAGCAAGAGGGGCAAGCAATAAAAACACAGCAGTGGGGGGGCAAGTAACACGAAGGATGCACCAACATGGAGGGCAAGGGGGGGTGGGAGCCCGTAGCAACATGGAGAATGAGTGACTGAGGAGAATACTGGAAAAAAATGTACTCTAGTTGAGTGCTTAGACAAAATGAAAAATTAGCTTCTCATTAAAGGAGCAGTGGAATAGCACAAGTGCTTGGGTCTCCCCCCACGGTCCTAGTGCTGGAAGAACTTCTTACCATCCCCTCTCCCCAAAAGCTTGTCGCATACATCTGTGCTAGCATACAGAGATCCGTACCAATCCACAAGACTTTGGTCCGCCAGGCGTGGTCTGATGACACTAGTGTGGCCATATATGACAAACAACTGACTTACTGTCCCTGAACTATACGCTGCATCTGGTTCACTTTAAATTCTTACACAGAATCTATATGAAACCTACACGCCTGCTTCACATGGGACTCATGGATGATGCACGATGCGTGTACTGTGCGACGTCATGTGCTACATTCCTCCAGTTGCCTTGGGATGCCCAAGATTCGGGATTTCTGGGAGAAGGTGTGTCGGGTTGTAACTGATACCACAGGTCATTCTCCCGAGCGATCCCCCATGGTTGCGCTGCTTGGATATGTTAAGGAGGTTCCTCCGGACGTCCGCAGGTTCACAGCTATGATGTTGCTATTGGCTATGCATAATGTGGCGATGCATTGAGGCAGAAGTCGGGGACCCAGCAGGGACAAATGGCAGCGGGATGACACTATGTGGAAGGAGTTAGTAGGGAAATACTGGGAATTGATGCCTGTTCGCTCACGACTGAAGGATATTTAGCCCCCCCCCTTATGAACTACCTCCGACTTACCGCAGACATGAATGCAAATGCCCCCGGTGGAGAACCCCTGACAACTGAGGAGCCTGTATGCCCCACTTCAGGCCATTCAGGCAATGCCCTGTTGGACTGCTCTGCCAATGTGGACTGATTTCATGATCTTTAATCATGCCAGGTGTAGTGCCATTGGATACATTGACTGGGAGGAGTTGGGACCTCTCCATGTGGATAGTTCGTTTACTCTGCCCCCATCCTTCTCATCTTGTACACTTCCTCCAACCCGCCCTTCCCCAATGCTGCTATCCCTCTACCCCTCCCCCACCCTCCCGTTGCATTCACATGCAGTGGATTTTTTGCATGCCAAGCTCACATTGTAATTGTGACTGGAATGTATGCTGCTCTGCAGAGCTGTTGTATTTGTGTTTTGCTAAAAAGAAAACAAGGAATAAAAAAAAAATGTTAAAAGTACTTAGGTCATGCTCCAGTGAAGGTACAAACAAAAGAAGTGGATATGACTGCTGCATATTCCAATTTAGGAAAAGCAAGCAAATTAGTGTGACAATGAATCCAACCAATGGTAAAGCAATGGGCGGTCTCTTAGCCCCATGTAAGTAAGCAAAATATTTCACGACCGACAGAGCATGCGCTGTCTCAGGCAAGAACGCAAAATCAGGGCTGACCTGTGGATTGTCCGTGGAACTGACACGGCGGAACCACTTGGGCTGCCAAACGCTGTATTTTGTAAGCTGTTAAAACGTTATGTCCTAATTAAGAACTGGGCCGACGAACCAGAAAGGGCGATGCAAAAATGTTACCCAGGGCCTCACTTTTGCCCATTGGTAACGATTTATTTCAATTACTGTTTGTAAGCAGCTGTTTCCAAACCTCGGTTGCGAGGATTTCTTTTAAACGCCCCTAAATATAAATCAGAATCCTCCTTAAAGGCTGCCTCTTGTCCTGGCGTGATCTTACAATGTGCGAACACGGGTTTATTTGAAGTGACTCCTTCTGTAGCGCTTTGTAGGGTAGGGCGTGTGTCGCGTTGGAGGGGACAGTTGCTGTGGCACTGAATGGCTGCTTCGCTGTTATCCGCTCCCCTCTTGGCTCGGGCTTTTCGTTAACAGGCACATTAGTTACACGGCGTCAGCCCCCGTTCAGGGGTGACTTCATAAACACAGAGCCGCGTCCCTGGGCCTGGCAGAGCCGCTGCAGGACTTGGCAAAGGCCTTCTCTGTCCTTCATCTGCTGCCTGCATGTCCGGAGCAAGAAGCACAGCGCCGCCTGCCGTTCAGCTCTAGTTAAGACAAGCTAGTATGTTTAACAGAATGCTTTGATGGAAGTAACGCTACATACATCTGACAAAATAAGCGCTTAGTCTCTTTGAGAAACGTTTCTGCCATTGAAGTCGCCACCTCATCCCTTGATTGAAGTATTCTGCCCTTAAGTTCTGGAAGTAACTGGGTGAGGCAAGTCAAAGGGCGCCTCATTGCCACTGCCCCCCTCTCCCCTCCCACATACCCTTCTGCAGTTTCCCAACCACGCCCACCGCTCCTATTCCAGGGCCTCTGCTTCTTCCAAACGATAAAGCCAGCCCACAAATCCTAATTAAATTAAAATAGAGAATTCGGTGCTCAGCCACACCGTCACGATAACCCTGATTAATGCATTAATCTCTCGGCCCAAGAGCGGTTTCTGCTGACGGTCCTGCCCACTGGAGGTGCAGCTTGTTGGGCCTGGCACTCCACCGTGCAGAGGGAAATGGAAAACATCACCCTGGCGACTATCAGAAAGCAGGGCCCGTCTGTTGCCTTGACGGTGTCCACCGCAGGCTTCTCCGTAGGCGTTGATTGTTACTGTGCTCGGGCGAGTTTATCTGTGCCTTATCACTCATCAGCAAGGACTGCTCCTGCCCACTCCCTCTCGCGTGCAAGCGCACGTCCCGTGGCAAGTGAAACAAGCATTGACAAAACCAATAGGCCCAGCTCTTTAATGGAAAAAAAAATGTTTGCAACTTGAAACTTAGCTTTATGTAGTTTTATAAGAGCGTGTGTGTGTCTGTTCGCATGAGAGAGGAAAGGATGCTAGCACACATCAGTAGAAAGCACCAGTAACTGGATGGCCCCGGGGTCTGAGCCCCCTTCCCATGAACAGGTGTAATGTAGCAGGTGCGCGGTTTGAGACGCTTTAAGCACTACTCACGAGGGATGATATACAACTCACATCTTACTGTCCTTAATCGCCTCCACACATCTCATCGGACGTAAACCGTTTTTGCAACGATAAGTACATCTTTCCCGGGGAATCATATTTCAATCTGAGCTCTAATCGCACAGTCGCAGCTTCTCACTCGCCTCTTCACATGAATTCATCGTGTATCTTCTCTTCGGTCCAAAGACCAAATTCACTCGACAGTGACCTCATTAATTTTGTGAAATATCCCTCCACATTCTCACCATAGCTCTGTGCACTCACACCAAAATAACGCCTCCGAAGAATGGCAGTCAGTTTGGGCCATTAATGGAAGTCTGCACTACCATTAATCATCCGACCTCTTCATTTCCAGTCTTTCCTGTCCTTCCCTCCGAGGCAGAGCATTAACTGTGATGTTTTCCATTCCACACTCATATTTGAACACCGATTCTTGCATAGTGTGTAAAGCTTTTTTCCCCATTTGGACTGAAAAGAAAGAATAAATGGGTGTGTGCACGTACATTCGGTATTTTAACACTTCCAATGCCAACTCTTTGACAGTACCAGAAAAATCTCCAGTATCCGAGGGATCTGCGAGTGTGTGTTGTGTGTGTGTTTGCACGTGTGTATTTGTGTGTCTGTCTGTCTCTTCCAAATAACCTTGTAGACAAGATGTTGTTTGCTGTGAACCAAAAGTGATCCAATTAATACATGCATTTCTGGAAGGAACTGGGTTTATTATATGCCTCATCAGAATATGAAATCCTGGCTACATAAAGATAGCCTCAGATTGACGGAGTTTAATCCTTTTGAAATGTTTGTATTCGTATTTTGGCCTTTTGTAGAGCACATTCACACCATAAGTCTTTGGCAACCAGATAATTTGATTACATTTGATTAATTAAGGATGAACAGACTACTGAGCTTGTAAAAAAAAATGCCTTCCTAATGTGCGGGGTCTTCAATGTGCACCTACACCTGGACCTCCTCTTCCTCAGCTTAGCTCTAGAAGTCTGATTTAGCTTCAACTAAGCTGCTTTTCCATGCAAGTCATTGCCCCTTATAAGGTCTTTGCAACACATGTAACTATTTTTGTTTTTACCAGTGAGGTCTTGAGTATTCATTTAACAGCATGCAGCCACCAGTAAACCAGTCATCGGTCGACCTCCTAGAGCATTGGTTCCCAACCTGTGGTCCGGGGACCCCTGGGGGGTCCTCAAATCCTCCTCTAGGGGTCCGCAACTGCTTATAAAATTAAATAATATTAACAGATTAGGTCCCCAGCTTTCACTAATGACTCAGTGGGGGGTCCCCGGATTCCAATAATGATTCAGTGGGGGTCCCTGGGTTCCAGTAATGATAAGGTAGGGGTCCACAGAAGTCGAAAGGTTTGTAACCACTGTCCGAGGACATACTGCAGCTTGAGAAAACGCTTCGACCCTGATGACCAACAACCCAGAGGTACTGTGAGACAAAGGAGGCTGAATAACAAAATTACTAGTTGCTATTTCGGCAATATTTTAAACTAGTTGCGTTATTTTATGGATTTACTTTCAGAAACATCTTTCAATACACTTCCAGAGGCACCATCGACGATTTCCTAGCTAGTGGTAATACGTCATTACTGTGAAAATGATTGTCAAAGAGAGAATAAGCAGCCAAACACTAATGCGGAAGACCAAATGCTAAATACAAAGAAACAAAGATGGCACGTCGAGTGCAAAGTGTACTTATGAACAAAAGTCACACTATCTGCTGCAAAGCACTTCCGGCCGCCATTTTTGGGGTGAGGGAAAGGAGCAGCTAGCATACTTTTGTAAACAATTCGAGGCTGTGCCAAATACTCGTTTTCTCGAAATCAGAGATTCCAGTTAAACAAGTGTTTCCAGCTCAACAGAAAATGGCACCCGTCCACTGGTAAAAAGGCATGCTTCTGGGCAGCAGGTCACATTTGTGCTTTTACAACCTGAGACGAATTTTTCTGCATGAACTAAAGTAAACATTGGCATTTTTACAGACCGTACTCGCACCATGGCAACGCAAAGAGACACGCCCACTGTGAGGACACTTTAGTGACATTATGATAACTTCAGCCTCTCGCAACACTGGTTTCAGTAATAGAGTGAAGCACGCGCCTTAGAAAACATGAATGAAAAATAAATCTCAAATTCATGGGTCTGAAAAGCGATATAACTACTCTGCATTATATGACTTCTCATTTTTCAAAATATTTGCATTAAAAAAATGGCATAAAAATCATTTGGGATGTATTTTTGTTTACATTTATTAACTGCCACTCTAGTTAACCTAAGTTGGTTTCCATGCCAAAGCCATTAATTGAAGAAGTTGGTTCAGTTTACCAAAACACGAAAGCGGAATTTTATCTAGTGACTTAGTTACTTAGTTACCTACTTACCTAGTTGTTAAGCTCTCTACAACTCACTGGTGTTAGGCATACTCTATATGAAATACCTAATCACAAATTTTAACCGCTTTTGGCATTGTGATCCTGCTCTTCTCTTTTTAATTATTTAGTTTGCTATGTGTAGTTGACAGCATGGAGGTACATCAGTGAAGGGTGCTTTGGAGGAAACCCTGATGTGGAGAAAAGTCTTACTACTATTGCTGGGACATACTTGTTGGTGCCAGACTGCATCACCCTAGCCCAGCAACCCTGAACTTGTTCTTCTTCACACTTGTGTCTACTTTATTGATAGTTTGTCTGACTTTCAATCAAAGATATCCATTCAAGCTATCCAAAATACGAAACAGAATTACCTGTTGTCTGGGGTGACACCAGACTCTCTGCTGCTCTCTTAAAGTCTGAGGAGCAAAAGTCTGGAATACAGTCCACATTACTCTCCACCTTATCCTCTTCACCAAGGAATAGAAAAAACGTATTTTCAGGCATCGCCAAAAATAACCGCCCATCGTTCCCATCTGGATATCACTAGTTTCCTCCACTCTCAGCAAACTGCAAAGAGTGGTCACATCCACAACTCAATCATCTATCCATCCTCTCGCCCAGGCCTCACCATGATGTTACATCCCCACATAACAGTTCATCCCAATGCTAGCCCCTGAGTGTCTCTTCAGGTTGTTAGTATTAGCGTTCAAGATCTCAGCTCCAGGAAGAGGTTGATAAATTGGTCAAGATAGGTATTGTTGCTCCAAGTGTCAGGAGAGTGGGCATCATCATCAGGATTCTTATTCTTCAGTTTAGTCCACGGTGGCTTATCATTTATTAAAATACAGTGATATTAATGGCAGCTTAATTTCTGTAAAAACACATCGACTCGTATTCCCCTTTAAGCCTTTCGTTTCAAACTGACTGCCAAGTTGCATGCACACCAGCGGTCATCATGTTGGTTGCAAGGTAAGGAAGGAGAATCTCCAGAGTTGATTGCCATGTTAACATTCCAGAAGGTCTTTAAGGTGCTACAGTCGTACAGTGAAGGCAAGTGGGATCCTAGGATGGTAGTGAGAATGATCATGTTTTACTAGCAAAGACCTTTGACGAGATATGATGCTACCTGAACGGCACTCCCAGTCCTGTCAAGGTATTTAGAAGATAGAAGTGAAGCTAAAACATAAATTGACATTATGATTGATAATTCATATTCAAGGGGTCCACATATTTTCCCCATTCTTACTACGAAGTACATTTTTCCTCCGATACCTTCCTTGGAAGAAGTCAAGTCTAAGTAAGCCTATGAATGGAATTGAAATTGCACAGGCTGCAGGTTTTCAGTCCAAAAATGTCAATTGTATGCGTCGAATTAAAATCTTTGAAAAAAGTGAAGCAACTTAATTCTAGTGTATCTGGTCATCTATCTAGATCAAAGAACAATTGAAAAGCCAAATTAATACCTTTTGAAGCTTATAACTTGTTAATTACTCATCCTAATTTATATATTATCCATACCATCATTAAAGAAGGAGAAATGTAGAAACGGAATAATAGAACTATTTTTTGTTGCACTTGCTTAATAGTTTCAAATTAGCTATTCTTTTATTTTAGGCTGTTTACTGTATCTGTTGAGCAAGACTTTCCTAACTGTGAAAGTGGTTTCAGAAGATAACATTTGAAAATGGACTTTTAAAGTTATCTCATAAAAGCACATGTGCTTTGTCATGGGCCAGACTGAAGTGTCACCCTGAAACTAAGATAATGCTTCCAGTTCGTCTTTAGAAATATAATAATAAGGTTATAAAGGATGGTGTAAGACGAGATATGAATATCCACCCTTGACAGAGAGATGGAAAAAATGAATTCCGGTAATGTGTCTTTACGTCTTAACCACAGCACACTGCCTCGTGGACGTCATTTAGGCCCTGAGAGTGGTTTCAAATAGTGACTATATTTTTGCTTTCCAACCCGTTGTGCCTTTTTTAACCTTAGTTTTCACGTGAGTCTCCGACACTCATTGCAGCAGAGATATTGACACTGTCTCTCTTTTAGGATCAGCAATAAACTTAATTAATGCAGGTGTAACTTGTGGCAGAGTAATTGACGGTAGAGGTATTATTTGTTATTCACCGAAGGGTATAACTGTTACCCCCAAATACCTACTCACAGTCCCCGATGTTTACTTTATCATTGTGGCTGAAAGAATGTGATTTTATTTATTCTATTTACACTACGGTATGATGTGTTATCCTCTTTCATGGTAAAGGATGTGTGAGGCAACTGCTTGCTTAGTCAAGGGCCATGTGATGTATGTCATGTGATATCTGATTAATCACACTTCAGTTACCCCTGTGATTTTGATGAAATGGTGAATCATTTTATAAACAAATGTTCTAATGTCTTTATGCCACATTTATTCACAATGGGGTTCCTGGCAGATATAAAGCCTTTACCAGTGCAGTGATCTCTCCATCAGTGAGATGTCTGCATCCGTAAATCCTGCTCAGGGGTGGGACTGAGGGTGTTCCCGGGTGCTGCTTTACATGGTTAGCTTTGGAAGTTCGTGAACACCCGCAAACAAGCACTTTTTTAGGCATTTTCTATAATTCCCATATCCTGCTAGGAAAGAGTTGTATCGTAAAGATAGCGCACTGCCAGTGTAAATAGCATTTCAGGGATGGAGACGGAAATGAATCACCCACAAATTGGGTGGCAGTATGAAGGAAAAGGAGGAAAAACAAAAAAAATATGCATTTACACAAGGGAATCCATTGCCCTTATATGGAGTTTTTCGCTGTGGTTAACACTATGCAGAGGGAATGGATTAAAAAAAAAAGCCCACGATTTCCATACAAATCTGCATGGGGAGTTGCACTGGGCGCAGCTTTCCTTGTGTAGGCCTATAGCAGTTTCGGAAGTCCGAACAGTAGGACCTCAACACACCAACACACGTATAGATTTCCGAGAGTTGATTTTCCACTTTTTTACTGACTGAGCCGCGTAGTTTACTAACTCCACTTCAGGGCTGGACTGAGTGGCAAAGCAGGAGCTGCATCAGTCCCGGATATCAGTGCAGATTGTTCAGTGGCCTCATCCGGATATCTTGCACCTGTTTCAATTGAGGCGTCCCGAAGGGATCACTTGCTTCTATATTCTTTTTTGGCTGTTATTTTACATCCTGAGATTATTTTCAGATCATTAATGAACTCTGGAATCTCATCAGGCACTGTCGGGGCAATTCGTGATGAGCCCTATAATATTATGTCCATCAACCAGTATTCCCAACGATGGTCTATCAGACACATTGTTTGACATAATGCAGGGGCAGATGTAAAATATTGGACACAAAGTGAAAGGACCAAGCACACATAATATATTAAAATACATATACAAGGAATTAATGAACTCTGAGATCACGTTATACAAGTGTACTCATGCATGTGTTTTCCTGCTGCCACAAAGTACGATGGATGCTGCCCCAGTGAATCAGGGGGTGAAAATGTTGTTTGCACCGCTAGAATCCCCCAAATACGAAGTGTGGTATATCAACAGTAGGTCGACTATTATTCCGTCACATTTCAGATCAGTGCAGTAATTTGCAACATGAATCTATTTAAGCTTGAGGTAGCATTACAGGGCAATTCCAGTATGCGGTTTGAATACCTTTTCCCGAAATAAATGTAGACCAATCTTGCAATGTTTTAATGTAAGCAAGATTTAACTGGCCTTTTTAATTGCTTTAAATGTTCTCTTGCAGTTATGCTCCCTGATGATTTACTCACATATTGTTGACATTTAAAGCCCTAAGGGTTTGCTCTGCATGCCTGAGCTATGTTTTTGTTGGCTTTATTATGGAAAGCAGAATGCTAACCGGTTTGGCATAATTTATAGAGTATTTCATTTCTGCTCTAAATTACTGCTGGTTTGAGCAGAAGGAGGTGAGAAGTGTAATTCATTACCAACTCGTCTTTCATCCTCTCCACAGACCTTACTCTTTGAAGCTATCTCTTGTCCAGAGTGAGGCAACCCACTTGCAAAATAATAAAAATAAGCTCAACCAGAGACCCCTAAATGGCAGAATTCTCCTTTCCTTCCTTTTTTAAGGGAGCTGGCAGAGCCTAAGATTTTAATGAGTTAGAGTAGGGCTGGGAGCAGAAAGGATTACCAATAGGTAGTTGGATAATTGCTTCCTGTGGTATCTGTGGCCTATTCATGGAATAAGCGATCCCTGTTTTGCTCTCTCAGTTCTGTCCCGGTTGATACATTCTGGCAAATTCCAATGGCAGTTCTGACTGGTAGGAAACTTACATAATGAGCCTCCAGGGTAGTGGGAGCCTTCCACTGCCTACGGGCTTTCGCTATTCACATCCGTGACGTCATCAATTATGCCATTTAACATGTCATATATTATGAGATGTCATCATCAAAATAACTTATTCGGCTGATTTTTCAGCCATAAAAGTCACAAAGTACAAGATACATAGAAAAAAAAGGTAGAAGTTAAATTTAAAAATTAAAAGCAATGAAAAGAATCTAAAAAACGCACATCCTAAAAAGAGCTTCATAACACACAATACAATAAAACAACAAATTAACATATCAAGCAGGGTGCATTGTGCAAAGGGCCATAAAATTAGAAACAGGCCTCAGTATCTAGAACGCACCTTCAAGGCACTTAATACAACATTTAAAACAGCATAAATGACCCTATGATTATCCAACTGAAGCAGGATAGCAAACGCGGCAGTAATGGACCTGGTTCCTAATGCGCATAAAACAGGGCGCAAAACTGCAGTTTTTGTGGCACATAGAAAGTGCAGAACAATACAAAGTGCAATGTTCTTTGTTCCACTGGCAACTGACAGTGGCAGCAAGGTAGAAAGGAAAACCAAGTCCCTATTTGTGGAAAAGCCACTAAAAAATGTAATGTCCTGAGTCGGAAGCGTGTCAATAAAAATGTGTGTTTTCCCTTCACAACAAACTGCAAATAAAGTGCCGGATGCAATGAAAGATCATAAGATGGGCTAACTGCTGGTACCCCTGTCCGCACAGGATGGGAGCCACCAATACATTGTTTGAGAAGTTCTTTAAATCGACTAAGGGAGATGGAAGCTACACTCTCAGGATCATTATAGAAGGCTGGGGTACCCAGTTTTTCACAACTAGTCTTAATATATTTTAACCAAGGAATATCTTGGTTCTTGTCAAGGGTCATACAGTCCCTGATTATAATCCTTCAAAGCTGCGCATCAGAGTGTGTCCAGATCCTATGTCACAGCACCAGAGGCTGTAGTGCAATATAGTCATCCATATTGGAAAGCCCAACATCTTCATGACAAAAAGCAGCAGGGGTGGACTGCGGCACAGCCAGAAACCTTCTTAAGATTTATTTTCAAGTATTGGAAGAATTCTACTGTCCGCGTAGACCCACACCCCTGCCCCGGAAGTAGCCACTGAGACACATGTGCTCTTAAAAATACAAATAATTTTTTTCATTGGCTTGTGGCCCACCCACCTACAGAATCTAAAAAGGGCATCTATATTTCATTGAAATTGCATTGCTCTAATATTGAGTAAAAACCTCCAATTAAGATCACCATCAAACGGGATCCCCAAGTAAGTAAAATGTTGAGTTTTTGAAATTTCCTCATCACTGAGAACAAACATTTTGAACTTAACAAACTTGGGGCCACATTTCATCACATAAGATTTAGAACGATTGACCCTGAGGCCCAGGGAATCCATAAATTATTGAAAACATCTAAAAGAAGCTGTTCGAGCGATGAGGACGGCATCGTCCACATAAAACAAAACAGGGACTTCTCTTGTGCCCATTCTGGGTAAATCTTTTCCCTGCCTAGTCAAATAATTCCCCAAAGAATTAATATAAATTATAAACAAAAAGGGGTCCAAAACACAACCCTGCCTAACTCCCATAACTGCTGGGAACTCATCAGTAAGTCCCCCTCCAGTATTATAACTGACTAGCTGTGGTCTGACCATGAAGCCTACTAAGAAGGGAGACAATAGCACTATCAAACTCCAGATTTAACATAATAGTCCATAGCTTAGCACAATCGACCATAACAAAAGCACTTGTAAGGTCCATAAATGCTAGATGGCCAGAACCTTTCTTGGCCTTAGTTTGCATCAACTTTAGTGAAAAATTACAGATAATTTTCAAGTAAGCGCTAACTGTGAACTGCATTTACCAGGATGCAAAGGGTGAACTGTGCTGGATGTGAGGCAGTGTGCTCCCAACCCCGCTTCCTGTTTAAAAGGCTCCCTTTAGCCAGTGAGCTGATAAGCTTTGGAGATGCACCTGTGTCACTGTGCGTGGTAATTGACCTGAGAGGATTTTGGCAGCATTTCCAGCAACCCCAGGTGAATTTTCTTTGTTCTCTACTCTCTACTGATGAAGAGCTAAACCCAGAAACATGTGTCTAAAGATATACAGAGATGTCTGCACCAACTTTGGTGAAAAACTACAGATAATTTTCAAGTAAGCGCTAACTGTGAACTGCATTTACCAGGATGCAAAGGGCCCAACTGTGCTGGATGCGGGCAGTGTGCTCCCAACCCACCTTCCTGACATCTGAGACTGTAATTCCTCAACAGAAAGCCTGGATGGTAGCTAAAACATAAGATGTCACCCTATCAGAGGCCAGGGCAGGAGACTGCTCCTTAGAGCTAAGCTCATTAGAAAAGTAAGCCACTCAGTCTTTACTGCTAATAACGTAATTCATTTTTGGGATAGCCTCAGCCATAGGATTATACGAGTTCACCATCTTCCAAAAACTCACTAGCTAATCTCAGATTCCCCCAGGCTTTTACCCTTAACTCAGCCTTCCGTTTACATATGGCCTCTTTATACATTTCTTTGGCTGAACTATTTCCTCCTGGACCTGCGGACACTTTAAGGCAAGATTCAAGAGCTTGTGGGCTCTAGAGCAAGGACTATTGAAACACCTTGGGTCAACTCTTCCTTCCGGACCGCCTTAGTCAGCTTGCCAGCCACATATCTGGTTAGCCTCGTAAAAGCCTCAATAACTTCTGGGGGTCTTGAATCCTCATGTAAGACAGTATCAATATCTCCTTGGTTATGCCATAAAAGACATCTGTGAAAGACCTTATCTACCTTATCCCACCTAATGCTTAAGCCTTTATTGGAACTATAGTCCAGCTGCGGACAAGGAATATTAGTTGACTTCCTAGTTACACAGAATTTAAGTTCCAGAATGAGTAGATTATGATCACTCAAGCATGAAACCCTAACTTCACAAGAGGCGACTAATGGTAATAGCAGCCTAAAGACTAGAATATGGTAGATGAAATAATTTTATTTTAGTCCCATAAAGGTGGAGATTTATATGGCACTCGAACACAAGTGATCCAGGAGTAACACCAAATTGTGTGAATATATCCCCCTGTTCAAAGAGTCACCATATGATGTGTGTTTAAAATGAGCAAGTGGGCAATTGAATTCGTCACAAATACCACATATTAGGGTGTCCCCAAAAAACACATAAATCAGTATTAAGATCCCCCACCCAGACCATTACTGCCTCATTAGCAAGACCACTTTATAGAGATATACTTCTAACTCATCCACAACGGCCGTCTCTGCATGATCAAAATATTATAATAAAAGTTCACCAGTGACATATTGAAAGGCCTATGAAATGTAATCAACAACACATGATAGTATGCAGAGGCCGCCTTAATCAAGACATTGGAATTTACCAGAGAAACAGAGACAAAAGTCACCAAGCTCCCCTTTGCCCTCCCTGAAGTGGAGTGGATAGCAGGCACATGAAAAACATGGAAACAAACCCGTCAACATAGGAGACATCCACCAGCCAAGTTTCTTGGCAGCAAATAATATGGTATTGCTCCGCAAAGCTTAGACAGTCTGAGGACTCCAACTTAGAATGGAGGCCTGTCACGTTCCAAGATATTATACCCAGGTTGCCAACTAACTCGTTGCTAGAGAGAGGCAACCCAGAAAGGAAATTTGCGCTGTCCCTTGTCACAGCACTTCGATTTGGCAGTCAGTCATTTTTGTCCAGGGAGGAAAGAGCATCAATCCTATTGCTTACGGGAAGAGAACAAACCTGTTGCAGATTCTGAGAATAAACATTATGGCTTGTTACTTCATTCTGGAAACCATTAGCCTGTTGGGCCAAAGGCCTCTGAGCCCGAGGGGGATAGAAATATCCCAATGGGTAGGGTTCGATACCTTCCTGCTTATATGACAGAGAGCCATGTAATTGCAAAAGTGCCCACACAACAGAGGGATTTCTAAAATTGACTATCTCACATGGCCTCATTACGACCCTGCCTGTCTAATGACCGCCAGGTCATGATGGCAGTCGGACCGCCGCCAATGCAGCAGTGCGAGTGCTATATTATGACCACAGCAGTAGCGCCGCGGTCGGACCACCAGCACCACCAGATTTTGTGTAAATGATGGTCTGGCAGTGCCGGCGGTCCTAATCCAACAGGGCAGCGCTGCAATCAGCGCTGCCCTGGGGATTACGGCCCCCTTCCCCACCGGCGATTTCAAGGCGGTAAGCCCGCCTTGAAAAGGCTGGTGGAGACGGGGTGCAGGGTGCCCCAGGGGAGGGCCTCTGCACTGCCCATGCACTTGGCATGGGCAGCGCAGGAGCCCCCATGGCTGGTGCTGGTGCACCCTACACACTACAGCATTGCCACCGGCTCTATTTTGAGTTGGAGACAGTGCTGTAGGCCATTTCCCGCTGGTCCAGCGGGAAACTCGTAATGGGACAGGTGGGGAGGCTGCCACACTGGCAGCAGCCTAGCCACCGGGACTTCAGCAGACGGGCTTTTCCTTCTGCCAAAATTATAATAAGCTCCACATTCTCCATTAATGGTTTTCGGTGACAGGCCAATCCAGGCAACCCTCCTTGTAGAAACAATTTCTTTTGAAAAATCATTGGGTCAATGCACATGCGTGCCCAACTAGTGCAGTACCTTATTCCTCAAGGTGGCATGCTCCGCCAAGGACCTATAATTATTTTTCGGAACACTAACCAGTACATTTCTATACAGAGTACATTCAGGTGGAATATTAAGGCATGGAAGAGGAATCTTCTCACTGCATCTTTCACTCACTGGTCCCTGCTCCCCTCCATGTTGCTTTTCCACAGAGTCTAAATTCTTCCTCGGTAAGATTGGCAACATGGAGCCACCAAGCTGGGTATTTAGGATAGTAGGTGGAACAAAGACTGAGGGATCCCTATTTGCAGGGGGCTTTCCATTGAGAAGGTTTACAGGATTTGCAGGAATAACTTGCTCATCTGATTGCTGGGGACAATCTCGGGGAGGACAGGGAGAAATGACTTGGATACGCCCTGCCTCCCCGCAGGTGGTAGCCAAATCCAGGGAACGAGAGAAGCAAGTAGATCTTGCAGTATTATTCTCCTCAGACATACACTTTCTTTGTCCCATGTCAGAGAGTTTTTTAAGCGCCCTCTAAATAGCATCCAAACAGTAAGGCAACCATTACAGGGTCAGTTGAAATTTCTAAACCGGTGCCTTTTTGTTGCAGCCCCCGACTTGACGTAGCCCTTACATTCCCGGACTTAGAGGTGCTCACCCTGGTTAAAGCCTCCTCCCTCTTTCTCCGCCCCCCACTAGTTTAACCGAGGAACTAACCACCATGTTGTGTTCATGTGGAATTGCTGTACTTGTAGACTCTGGGTATGCAGTATACTCCGGGATGACAGTATCCTGGTCGGAGGTCCCTTGCGATTCATTAGAGCATCCTCTAAAACAGATATAGAAGATAATGAAAGGCAGTGCTCAACCAGAGCAATGTCCTTACAATAATGTCTACTGCGCAACTCAAAAAGGCATCCATTTTTGTTGTGGCGGGGCTGGAGCGTTACTGAAGGGTACGCTTGCGCCTTGCGCTTACCCATGTCAGGATTGTGCCACCAAAAAAGACTTAGAGCAAAATAACTCACCATTCATGAAAGGTGTGTATGCAGATAAAGTTCAAACACTGGTCAGCCCAAATTCCATGGACCTGCAGCTTCCTCTTGCCCAGGGCCAAGAGTGAGGGCCCAGCCCAGCCTTGTCTGTCCCCGTACGGGCACAGACGGGCCCACTTTTGGCCTGGTCTTTGTGCCGCCATGCACCTGGGCGCATCCCACGGGCGTGTTCCTTTCTCTGGTAAAAAGCCCCTGCGGTTGCCAAAACAGGTTGTGTGCAGTCCTCCTGCCGCTTCAGCTAATAGGCAATGTAGTTCAATCTCACCAGACCATCTCAGGCTCTCTGCGCTGCAGGTCCCTTCTGATGCTAAAACGTGCCTTCGGGCACGAAAAAAGGTTGTGTGTGGTGCTCCTGCCACTACAGCTACTGGGCGATGTAGTCCAAACCCACCAGACCACCTCAGATGTCATAAGTAGAGTATGCAAATTATGCTTAGGTCAGTCAACTATAACTTATGAATTTCAATTTTTTTTTGTTTTGAAACTTTAATTTTTATTTCCTTTCAACACCTAACTTTAACATTACAGTTAAACTGTGCTTATCTTATTTTATGGCATTTCTGGACTTTATTTTTACAAAAGCTAAAAGCTTATTAAAACAAAACCTAACTGTAACATCACCTTAACCTTTGTGTTTTCCCTGGGAATGTTAAGGATTTTGATCATATTCAACATCAGCACACACCCAACCCCCTTGGTCATCTTACATACACCACCCCTGCTGCACATGGCCTTGAATGTGTGCATCAGGGAGTTGGCCACAGGGCATGGCCTCTGGCCAGATACAGAGACCACTCCATCACAGGCAGCCATCCATCCTCTGTGCATGGCCTTTGACTGTGCACAGCAGGCTCCCAACCTTGCTGAGGTTGTCAAACTTCCCACTGCACAACACCTTTGGCCGTCCACAGTGGGGAGTTTTCCACATGGTGTTGCCTCTGGCCAGGCCTTCACCCAACCCTGTCACAGCCAGTCAGTCCCCTGCTGCAGATGACCTTTGGCTGTGTGGAAATGGAGAGTTAGTCAAAGAGCCTGGCCTCTGGCCAGGCCCTGCACTCAGCACCTCTGTGGCCATCCAGCCCTGGCTGTTCACGGCCTTTTTTCCTGTATTAAACAGAAATGTTTCCTGTGAGAATGAACATGGGAAATCAACAATTTGTACTGCTTCTTACAAGTAGTAAGTCAAGTTATGAATTTTCAAAGATTAATGAAAATACAGTGCTTAGAAGACAGTAGCTCCAACCGGAGCTACTTGATCGTGTTGGACTGGGGCAAATCCAAACCTGCAGTCTGACCGCGATGGAGCGTGGGCCGGGCACAGGAGTCACACAGACCCTCTGACAGTACCTGTCTAGCTTCGATGCTCAGTGACAATTCGTTGATCCAGAGGAGGGAATGCGTCTTGCTTCCAGTGATGTGTTGTTTCCTGATCAGGCAACAACGTTGATGCGTCGAAGTCCAGATATGGCGAGTACCAGTTCTCAGCCATCAGTGCTGCGTCGGCCAAACCAGAGTTGTTGCATTGCGCAGTCGTCGAGCTGTATCAGCAGCTTCAGTGCAAGCAGCAGCAAAGCTCTGTTTTTGCAGCGAGATGCGTTGGTTTTAGATGACACGCCGCTATTGTTGCATCAGTTCTTGTGTTGCAGCACCACACTCACCTCCAAGGGCCCAGGACTGGATTTGGTACCACTTGGCAGAGCAGGACTCACAGCAAATGAACCCAGGTACTGGTAGCAAGATGCAAGTGAAGAGTTTGACATCTCTCAGACTTCAGAAACAGGAGGCAAGCTCAGTAAGGCCCTTGGAGAAACCTTAGAGAGTTAGATCCAGTCCTCTCACTCCCATGCAAGAAATAGCAGGCAGCAGGCCAACACAGCAAAGCAAACAGCAAAGTGGCAACCCCTCCTGACAGCACAGCAGTCCTTCTTCCTGGTAGAATGTCCTCAGTCCAGACGTGTTCTGAGTATATGGTGTCGGAGACCCAGTACCTGTACCCAAAGAGGCCTTTGATATAGGGGTAACTTCAAAAGAATTCTCTGAAATGCACAAGGATCCCTTTCAACCTAGCCCTATCTCCAGACTACCAGTAGGGGGTAATCAACCCTTTGTGTGAGGGCAAGACATAGCTTATTCAGATATAAGTGTGATCTGCCTCTCCCTCTTCTTGCCAAGGATGACTATCAGCATGCAGATGAATGCAGATGTGTCTTTTGCCACACCCAGCCATTCCTGTTTGTGGCTGTCTGGAGAGAATGCACAAATGTAGCTGCCACCTAAACCCATACGTGTATTCAGAGTTCGGCTAAGGCACAGAAAAGTAAAAGTAAGAAAATGCCAACTTTCTAAAAGTTACATTTTCAGAACTGCAATTTAACAACCACCTTCACCAAAAGATGTATTTTTAAATCACAATTCAAGAGACACCACACTCCATACTTCTATCTTTTCCCAATTGGAAATTACACTGAAAATATGTTTTAAGGCAACCCCAATGCTAGCGTATGGGAAAGATATTTCTTCCAATAGTGAAACACCAATTTAAGAGTTTTTCACTATCTGGGCATGTTAAACTAAAAAGTATATGTCCAACTCTGTAATTACACTGCGCCTTGCTTTTGGGGCTAACTAGGGCCTACCTTGGGGGTGACTTGCATGTAATAAAAAGGAAGGCTTGGGCTGGCAAGTGTGTACACGTGCCAAGTCAAAATGGCAGTTTAAATTGCACACACAGACTGTGCATTGGTAGGTCTGAGACATGTCTGAAAGGCTGCATTAGTGGGCGGCACAATCAGTGCTGCAGGCCCACTAGTAGCATTTGATTGACAAGCACTGGGCACACCTAGTGCACTTTACTGGGGACTTATTAGTAAATCAAATATGCCAGCCATGAAGAAGTCAAAGTTACCATTTTTTAGACACAGAACACTTGTATTTTAGCACTGGTTTGCAGTGGAAAAGTGCACTGAGTCCTAAAGCCAGCAAAAACAAAGTTCAGCACACAGTCAAAAGAGAACGTCAGAAAGCAAAAGGTCATGGTAAACCATGCCAAAAGATGCCAGGTCTAACATTATTAAATATAGTTATTTATTTATTTTTCTAGCTAGTCCTATTCCGGAGATATAGAGAGAAACCCCTCAAAGCAAGGGGGCAGGGTTTAAACAACCAAACAATATGAAGGATTCCCCTTGCTAAATTGCTTACACTCACAATGCACTCACATATAGACGCCACACCCTAACTAATTTAATAGCACAGGAATTTTGAAGAAACACATAGGTCATATACAGAATTCAAAACAACATTAATCAAAGGACAATTTCAGTATGTCACTGAACATACTCGGACATTTGCAGTGACACATCAAGTGGGAGTATATCTTCTTTTTGAGAAATCGATTGGAGTATTCTGTTTGGAATTCTCCCCCTTTGATTAATGTTGTTTTGTATTTGTCTTTCATGTTTCTTTTGCCAATTTGGTATATTGATTGTTTTATGCAAAAAAATTGGATGTATTTTTAATGACTTTATGTGTTGACCTATGTGTTTTTTTTTTATTCTTGTGGTATTAAATGAGTATGGGGTCTGTACGTCAGTGCATTGGAGACGAAGCAGGGCAGAGTTTTTTGGTCACCTTGCGGAGTTCTGCATAGTTGAACTCTACAAACTTCGCCCAGGCCTAATCCCCTCGTGGAGTATTTTAGCACACAAAATCATCACTGCAGGACATCATGATTCTTTTTTCCGGAACACAAAAAGTAAAAAAACAAAAAGAAAAAAAAACAAAAGCTGAGACTTATAACCTATTCTCAGGAAATGTAAAAGTGAAAGGGTATTACACTTGGACACGGTAAGTAAAGGACTTAACAAAGAGGCATAAATTAAACTTAAAGTGTTTTAACTTGTATAATAATCAAGAATGACATTACATTTTGGAAAACTAATCAAAAAACATACCATTGACCAAATTTCACATCGTATGAGAAAAGAATACAGAAGAATACATTGTATGATAAGAATACTGAAGTGTTTTTACATCATACGTCAAGAATTAAAACAACTACTGTAACACCATGCATTATACTTTTAATACAACATCTTAAGAATCTACCCTCCTACTCCTTATGCTATTATACTATCATTACCTGTTAAAATATGGATGTGCATTTGAAATGAACTGCCTTGTATCTACCCGAGTACTGTAAGAACAAACATCGTGCCATGAACGAAATATGTATAAGAACTTAAAAATTGTAATCCACCATGATATGTCACTATTGTACAAGCAAACGCTACCTATTAGAAAAAGACAAATGTATAAATTACAGTGTCCGCATTATGCAACAGGTGCACTGTCTCTATTTGCTCCATAGTGCAATGGTGCAGATTTTTGCCGGCCCTTGAAGCAATACATTAATGAAGAATAGAGTGCCTGGTTGAAGCAGCCACTTCGTCTTTCACTGTGCAGGTGGCACATGCCTGCGCTTCATGGGGGGGGGCAGATCCCTTTGCAGGCGGATGCAGTAAGTGACTGTAGTCACCTGCCGGGTGATCTCTGGGGTCCTATCAGACCCATTTTCACCCATGTAGAAGGCTGCCCTTAGGAGGCGTACTGAATGCAGGGCCTTTTTGTGTGCCCAATCAGTGCTCCTCCTCAAAGCCTCTTTGCCTTTCCGCCCGCAACAATAAAACAGCACAGATGCAAAGGCAAAATGTTTCGATCATTTGCATGGGCCGAGCCCATAGGCGAGTGAGGGAACGCCCTCTTAAGGAAATGCTAACGCTCTATGTGTACTGGCACTAATATTGTTACACAAGGGGCAGCACAATGCCACAGCAGTGCAGAAAATGGGCGCATAGGTCCTTTGCACCCCGGGGCACTGTGTGTAATGCACCCCTGGCGTATAAACATACAAATATAAACTGAGAAATGATCTTTACTTGATTGCTCCTGACTAAAATCATACATAAAACGATGTATTGGGAACAGAGTATAGAAGTTTATTACCACAAATTATATTCATCCAGTAAGGGTATTTAATGGCCTCTGACATAGAGGTAGTAAGTTCATTCCTACTTTTTCCATTCACAATAAACAACTGCATAAATGAGTATGTAGGCTGCCAAGAAGGACTTCACCTAACATGATCCTTCGCCCCCATTAATTATAGCGCCAGGCCTTCAACTTTATAGAAGGTATAGTTATATGGGACCCCACCCCATAGGAAGATGACATCTGCATTTATGTTATATGCACATACAGTGTACGGACGCACATGACCGTGCATCGCATACTTTTATTGCAGACACTGCACTAACCAGCTGACAGAGCGCATAGGGGCTGCTGACCAGAAACCCTGCAGCCATGCGCTGCCCATACATGGATATTGCGCCCGCCACCCTAAGACTCTAACATTCTTTCCATGTGTACCTGTGCCTCAACAACACTTCTGCAACAGTACTAAAACCTCCATTCCCTTTATTCAGCTAGTTTTTTTGCACATTCGCAATGAGACAATGAGGCAACCTATGCAGCACATTTCTTGGTGAATAATGCACACTGACACTAGTGCTGACTTAAAATAGAGTACACTCCTCTCCCTTTCCATGACAAAGCCATTGTTGTGCCCCACATAGTCACCAAATGAATCCCGCCTAAGGTGTTTTAAGTACTGGCAATACTGTGAAGAAGAATTGACCTTCACACTATGGGACTGATTTACAGATGAACTTGCACTTGTTTGCTATTCACAAAGGTATTTTACGAGAGTATCTTTATGACTGCAGAGTTACTGCACTTAAAAAGATAGGACAGCCCTACCTTTTGATGCGCCGACACTCCGCAGTCATGAAGATACTACTTGTTTCCCGCAGGTTGCTGGACCTACTGCATGTGTTATGGCTACCTAACAATATTTTATATCAAATATGTGTACTAGATTTTGTTCTGGCATGGCACTGTTATTGTTTTCAGCCAGAATGACTCGTCAAACAGGGTCGGGTGTGCTTTGTAAACACACTTAACATAAGAATGTCATTGCAAGAAAAGACGTAAAGAAATGTATTAAAAGGCAACCAGCACTATGTATTATACACAAACAGAAATCTGGAAAACCAAATGTAACATTGAGATGTATGAGTATGGAGAGTATACTGATATATTTCTTATTGTCTAATACCCATATGGGAGGAGGTCCTCGTCCCATTCAAATCAGAATAACATCCAAAGTACATTGAGTCCTTATAAAGAAGGGAATGCTAAGTGGGTATCTCATGCCCAAGACCCAATCATCACTGCAACAAAAACAAAGTAGTCAGGTAACTTGCGTGACTTGTACCCCTTTCATTTCCATGAACCTAGTTGTTAGGATCCCTGAAATGGCTAGCATTATTTAAGCTCACAGAACCATGTTGCATTGCAATAGGCTTTGTATCAGGGTTGTCAAATTAACCTGACTATGACATAGCTGCTACATACACCATTACTGTTTCCATGATGTCAAGCTGGCTTTGCCAATGCTTGTTTCATTTTACTCACGGGTTTTGAGTGATTTCAGACTTGTGTGTCTATCCTTATCCTTTTATTTTTACACAAGTACACCCATTTGAAGTACACTTCACAAAATCCTAAATATACAGGGCCAGACTGACTATTCTGCATCCTTGTATGTTCCTAGTGGGCTGCAGTATAGGGGGCTGCTTTCAAGGTAGAATGGGCTGCCATGACAACAAGGCAAGCCTTCATGGCCCCCATTCCAGAGGTGGCCTCATTCAGAGTGGGGCTGGTTTAAACATTTTTGCCAATGACGATTTTTGTTTTCATTCTGGTCCAGTAAATATGTTGCCTGAACTGCAGTTATTTACTCGCTCAATATTATGCATGTGTTTTTTTCCTGTGAGCGACGGGGTATTCTTTGGGACATGTTCTTTAATAGGTCAGCATTGTGAACAAAAGAGAGATAGCATTTTAATTTCTTTTGTGGTGAAGATAAGCACCGAATATCATCTCGCTTGTTTTCAACTCCGTCAAATTTGGCCATCGCTCTCCTTCCTAAATCGTCTGCTTTAATTCAATAGCATAATATAGTGGGTAATTTGAGCCGGTGGTTCCCGGTGGGGGCACCAGCACTTATTTTTAGGGACCAGCACCTATTGTTCCTCCTCAGGCATTGACCAAGTGAAAGAGAGGTTAAACAAACAAAGCGGAAAGGCAATGGAAGAAAAAGACAGAAACAAACCTCCAGTGCTGGAAAGTAGGGGGATCCCACTGGATCCCATTTCCGGCAACTGGGCTGTATCTACAATCCGGCCGACCCAGAGTGACATGCTGAATTTGTCCGGGTGTCATTTTCCGACTCTGGGATATAATTCAGGCGCAACCTCGCATTGCCTTATAGGCAGCAACTTGCAGGCGACGAGGGGGCTTTCTTACCTACACTTCTAGCTGAGTCCAAAACAAAGACCTGATTTTAAAGGCCACCAGCCCTTCTTTTCTTTGAGTAAAATACTGAACAGGAGCTATCTTGAGCCTAATGCCAAAGCAATGGAAGGAAACAAAGGCTCATGGCTTTTTGACACTTTAAAAGTATTTAAGAGAAACTATTGGAGTTTCGTTTTTAACTTTAACCACGCCCCCCCCACACCCCAAGTTAGGGATGTGCCTGCACCATAAGATTGCATGATTTATGCCTGTATGAGAAAATGCACAGATATTGATTTAAGGGACCCTCTCTTTTTATTTCATTATTTTATAGCACTACTCATCCTGGTGTAAGGTGTCAGAGCACTTTACATAACACACAAAGGCACAATAAATAACTCAGGTATGTAAATCAATGTTACATAAGAGAACGAAGGCTATGAGATGTAGGAATCACACATCATCCATACTTGTAGATGCTAAATGTTCATAGAGTGAATGTTGGGAGAAACACAAAGTCAGGAAATGAAACGTAACACAGTAGTTGTGGTTGTTTGTAGTAACAAGACTTCATTCCTTCCCAAAAGAACGCTTCTTTGCAATTTTAGAATAAAAACAGATTGACAAAAAACAATAAGGATATAAACCCATGAAAGTTTTCATGCAGCTCCTTGATGCCGATAAATAGATCACTGTGCTATATTCGAAGGATAGCAAATTATGAACTGGACGTAACAAAACGCAGAACACTCCTAGAATTCTGTTAGCCACTAGATTTAGCTCACCGCTATTATGGTCCCTTAAACATTGCTGGGCACACCATGTTCTCTTTGTGACCAATTAAGTGATCTAGAACAGATTTACCCTCCCATGTGCTCTTGTTGCCAATTTCTTCGCAGCATATTTTTTAAAAATAAAAGTGTAATTCGACTGTCATATTCTGCATTTCAAACTCCACCGCTCGCGACTCTACTCCCATTTCCCGTGCCACACCTTGACCCCCAATGTATGGGTTCCTGGAGTACATTTTTCTCAATTCCAGTACTGACATCGTCTCAAAGGGAGCAAGCAGGAGCCGGCAAGGGGTGACATGAAGGGACAGGCAGTGTCTGGTAATGGATGAAATAGCCTGAGATAGATTCCAGACTGTGCAGATTCCAGACTATGCAGCCCTGGTATTGGGTGTGCTGGTTCCTCTGCAGCATCCGAGCAGAGCTTTGGGCACCGGCACTTGTTCCTCTACAAATTAAGCACTGGCAAAATGGGTAGTAAACTTCGAGCACAAATGCTGTTTGAACACTTTGCTTTCGGAATTTGTATTTCTTTTTTAATTTCAGGATAGTTTTATTAAAGAAACATACATTATAAACATTACATGGCCTGATTCAGAGATTGCATTTTTTTAATTCTTAATTAAAATTCCACATGCATTAAGCACCAGGCACGTGCGCTCCTAAATTGGAATTGTTATTTATATCCATGCATCCTTCTGTATGAAGTCAAAATTGTAATCACAGAGAAAGAAAGGGGCCGTCATTCATATTTTTGTACCCAATAATTAAAATGTTTGAGCTCCGAAGGCTGGTCTTGAACACTGAATTGCGATAATCTTCGCTATTGTCTTGTCGCAGATGTTGTCATTCAGCTAAAATGGCCTCGCGCCTCTCGGGTCTCCCTTTCCTTCTAACCGTGCCAGACCCTGCAGTTGCTGTTCCAAGATTTTAGGTTGCTGTCGTTGGGGTGTGACACCTGCCAGTGTCAGGGGGGCGGGATTCTACCCCTGCCTCTATTAAGTGAACACCTGCCATTTTCAGGGTGAATCTTTACTAGTGAGAGAATTTTGGAGGCTCAAATCAAGCGCAGCACACAAGTTATCATACAGCATCTAGAAACGTTTTGTACCTCAAAGCTGGTAACATGCATGTGTGCACCTGGATGCAGAATGCCAAAATACATGGTTATGGTAAAGACATTTTGCATCAGATAGTGAGATAGGTCCCAACTCTCTAAAGTAATTTGAATAGATTTCAAAGAGTAATAAAATGGCAAAATACTTTAAATATGGCAAATGTCTCAAGGGGAACTGTGCCTCTAAAAGATGCCAGCCAGGTGCTATAAAGTAGTTCTGGAAACCGTAGTATAAGACATGCTAAGTTAAAAAAATACATCAGTTTCAAAAGAGGGATATTGAGGCTTATAAAGTGGGATGTATTCCATATTCCACGTGATGTATTATACGGATTATATGTTTCAAGAACAAAATATAGCAACCAGCGGCAAAGCCAATAGGCCTGGGTTTAATGTTGTAACACATGCAGTAAATTAGTCCCTCGCGCAGTTCAGTGAAAGAGCTGGAGTGAATGTAGAAGAATACATCCAAAATGCCAATAGTCTTAGGTAAGAGACTAATACTTCAGCAGGCTGAAGCAAGAAATGAATGACAACATCTCCAGCCAATGACTGAAAGAGGCTGGTCGAAGACAGCCAGTTGTTGAAAAGGACTGACCCAAAGCCCACCCAATGTATATTTTTAGCTATTGGCGTGACTGTGTTGCTTTAAAAACAAGATCTAAAACATTTCACCAGTTACAGGTCTCAAAATATGAAGAGTCGCCTCTTAAAAAAATAGCAGGCTGCATAAAGGAGTTTGAAAGATAAAATTATATTTCTTCCACATAGACAGAGAGATTGTGCCAGGATAGATTGGTCATTCTCTTACTGAACAAATCCACTCTTGCCACCACTCATGTTTTATCTAAAGCACCAAAAAACACGCGGAATGAGAGCTCCTTTGAGAGCTCAAGTGATAGGTAGATATAGAAGGAGCATGAGCATCACAAGGTGCAAAGACTGCCCCCCGTTGGTGACTCTCTAAGGGCCAGGTTTTGTAAAGGAACACAGCTGGGGGTTGCATTATAATTACTACTTTGGGTCATAGTATAGGTTTTCCAGCCTTTGCTGCATTGTATGCAGTGGGAGAAATAAACGTGGGGGCCACTAAGTGGGGTACAGCTGGGATGTGACAGCATTTGTAGGGAGTTGGAGGGCTGAAGTCCAGAGAGACGAGAGATGCATTGGAGCATTGCACAACCTCCATATTTGAAGACCCTTAAGACCACCCCTGCAAAGGTATGGGTCAAGTGCACTGCCAAATATAACCCCCCTCGCTGCCGTGTCTGTGTGCTACTGTGCATGTCCAGATTACATCTGGCAAAGACCTGGAGACTCACACAAAATAGCCACACTTCCTTGAAGTCTTGTACACACTCTTGAGTGGTTTACAAAGAGATTCCCATGAGAGGAGCACGGGGCCATACTTCTTCTTTGATAGACAGTATGCCTGTGAGATCTGCAAATGGGGGGACAGCCCATCGTAAATACATTGCTGCTTCACTTTATCAATTACAGCCTCCCGGAAAAGTAATCTGCGCAAGTCAGCCAAAAACTGGTGGAAAACCAGAGCAGTCTCTTGCTTCTGCGCTCTTTTGGTTCTTCGTTAAGGCATCGCTTTTTTTCAACTTGTGCGTAAACCCTTGTTTAGGCATGGGTCGCAATTACGGCTTGAGGGTTATTTCGCTCATCCGGTAATTATAGAAAGCATTAAATACCTCCACCTTCGTTACATTTTGGCAGGTCAAACCGGCCAAACCGTGACAGAGGGAAACCATATGGTATTTACTGCATCATGCAGATGTTGGTAAGTTAAACATCAAAATCTGCATGTTATTCCCTCATAATAGATGCTATTTATCATACCTGGTAAATAACAAACTCCGTGGTATCGTTACTTATCGGGTGTGACAAATAGTACCTACACTTGTAATCAGGCCCTACATGTTTACCATGCACTCACTGAGACATCATGCTGCATAGGCGAAGGCTGGATTCCAGACAGAAGAGAATTAGACTGACTAATGTAATTATAATATTAACTTGTTTTTTACGTAATGATTCATATTGTATTGTATTGCTAAGTATTGTAAATGACAGGTGCTATGGTCGTGAACTTACCGACCTCAGGGAGGCGGAAAGCACATCTGGCCTCACAGGATGTGGACTGGTGACCTGCACCTCTCAGGAGTGTCACTCACTGAGCCACCTTGCCGGCATTGTGGTCAATTTTCATGTTGTAGTGTCACAATGACAATGTGTGTTTATAAAAAGGCTATTGGCTAATCAATAAATACATTACAAAAAGAATTAGTAATATTTGCAAAGTATATATTTACAGATCTAGAAAAAACCCTTGGATATCTTGATTTCAAAAGTTCAGCACGGTATCTTCAAATTGTTTCAGAACTGTCTGAAAAGATGTATTAAGTATATGCATAACCGCTACTATAGAATGTAACGTTCACATTGATGTGGCATATATTGTAAAATGATTTATTAGTACATTTCTGGATTCCCTTCATAGATTATGTGTTATTTGACTCGCTCTTTGCCTGCCACGGGCATTACTTGACTTCGAACTCATTATCCATTAATAAACAGGAAAGAGGAAATGGTTTTGCATTAATGCAGTCAGTCAATGTTGCCAGCAATGAAACAGCAGGCACATGCCAAAGAGCTAAGATTACTGACTTTAAACCGTTCCAAAAAAACAAACAACCCTGTTTTATTCTTTTTCAGGTTTTACATTGAAAGCATATCATTTTTGAAGGACAGCACCACCGTGGAATTATTCTTTCTGAACACAAAGTCGTGTGTGCATAAGGTAATATGTTTTGAATGATTTACAGACTAGCAAAGCTGCATATTTTCTGTACTATTTACAGGCACGGTCGTCTACATTATTTCCTATCTCTGAACAGATTCCTATATATGAGTGTGTTATAAATTCGTCACCTAAAATAGTTCCCTGAGTAACACCCCAGATCGATATAGCATTCATAAACAAAAATCACACAAACAGAAAAAGACCCCTGTTGGTCACTTATGCCTTGCCGCGAGCGAGACCTTCAGTCCATACCTGCTGACAGCACTGCTGTCGTAAAGCCCGAAGGATAAACTCCCTTAAGCCCACAAGCAGTGCTTAATTTATACTTGTTGTTTCCGGTGCTGAGCACCGGCACTTATTTTTGAGGGTGGGGGCTTATTCTTCCGCCTCAAGCATTTGCTGCGAGCAAAAGACACATTTGGGAAAGACGGAGGAAGAGAAAAACAAAAAAGCGGCACAATGAGAGAAAGTAGGTAGCTGCAGGGGTGAGCTGAAGGGGCAGGGAGTGGCTTTAAATGGATAGAAGAGGCCCGAGATGGCTTCAGGATTACGCTGCCTCAGTATTCCGTGTTCGCACATTTAATTGCAGCAGTCGCGTCTTTAAGAGGAGAGCTTTGGGCACAGGCACCTCTTTATTTACAAATTAAGCACTGCCCACAAGTGTTGCTTTTTCGTTGTGGAGTAAAAAGCAGGATTACTTTGCCGTGGTGTACTGCCACCTGCGTCATTCAGTGTGTGATACCACGGGGTAAGGTGACACACTCTGGGTCCCTAGGGAGAGCTGATGGCTGTAAAGCGGTCACAGACAGCAGTGGGTTCAGACTGAGGTTTAATTGATGAGGCTATGTCCTGGTGAATTACAAATTACGTCATAAAAGAGGAGGAGTAATTGTCCCCCAGCCAAAACCATTCTATGATCAGTTTTCCAAAAAAACAAGACCATTTCGGAGTCTCCTCGGATGAAGCGCCCAGCAAAGGCAAAAACATTGATGACAAGAGTCAGGAATCAATAAAGTGAAACCAGCAGATAAATCCAGAGGGACTGTTTTGTGTACTTAGTCAACATCAGCCAACCAGGCCACACCATGCCAGGTGTCAAAGAGTCTCATGCCAAAGTGCAATCTAGATTGACAATGAGTTAACAGTTTATTGACGCTACCTGAGCAGGCAGGGTGCAGGTTCACTTTCACAGACCATGTGAACAATACGCTGGATTTGGCTGAAGGCAATGGCTTACAGAAACATACCTAAGATAAGAAACAAGCCTAAATCCCTACACATATAGTAAATGAACATTATGACTATCGTGAAAAGAAACAACATTTTTACCTTTTTCATGACTTGCGGAGCTTCTGACTGGCTGATTCTGGGAAGGGAGGTCATGTGATAAGATGTGCCGTGTGACTGTGCACCAGCAGTGCCTCAGCAGAGTCCACCCACACTAAACCACTTTACCTAAGTGTGTTCACCGGAGAAATGTGTGTGGGCTATGACTAAACAACAGAGAAGTTAAACAAACAAAGCCCTTTAAAGACCAACCAAGTTGATTTTAAAAAGTTGAACGCAATAAAGAGTTTGAGGAGATATTATGCAGCAAACATTGTTCAGTTAAGGAGCAATAGCTTACCCTCTAATCAACGGGAGAAGGCTTTGAAAAAAGAATCGTGGAAGTCCCTGGAAGACTTAGGACCAAGTGAGGCTGGTCAGCGAGTGGCCTGAAGCAGTGGTCTGACCTGTGACTATCTTCAACATTGGATGCACAGACGTCATCTAGGGGTCGGTGCCCTTTACGACCCCTAGCACTGCCTTTGACACCCCTGGCCTCAGAGGTGGCAAAACCAGTGCGAGAACACAAGGGCAGCGAGCCCTTTCGGATGTTGGTTGGGGCTCCAATTTCTTTTTCTGGCAATTTTTTATCACACTAATAGTGAATAATATTTTATTATTTACTATTAGTGCAATAAAAAGTGGATTACAGTTAGGTGGAATTTAGCCCTGCCCGGCAGCCGAGGTAAGTAACAAATCCATTTAAATGTATGTTGTGTGCATGCTTGCGGGTGAGAGTGTGTTGATGTGAGAGAGTGTGTGTCTGTGTGTGTGTGTGTGTGTGTGTAGGCAAGTGTGTGAGTGAAAGTAAAGGTTAACTGGGTTGTGATGTCATTTTCGCTGCCCCTGGAATTTTGGTGAATTGACATTCATAGCTGTATGACAACGGAAAATGCTCTGGTAGTGGAGAAAGTGCTCAATCCAACGAATTATCTGGTTGGTAAATACTGTCACTAAGATGGAAGGCCCAGTGAATTCTTCTTTGACTCTGTTAACATTTTCTTAAAAAATTAGAGAGGATTCCTTTTCTTTAAATTCTAAACACCTTTAGTAGCATTTGGAGAGGGAAACTCCATTCAGTGGGTCAAGCGAGGAGGCCGTACCCCACAATTCAGGACTGTTTGAAGGCTTGATGAAACTGCTGTGAGCACTAAGAAAAGCCCCATGAACTAGAGAATACATTTACAAGCCATTGCCCAAAATAGTTTTAGTTGATGAGGGCAGCGGCGGCTGCCACATATGTCGGGGGGATGACCGGGAAACAACATTTAAAAAAAACAAAGAAAAGACTTAACTCGTGCCGCCTGTTTTACCACTGCCGCCTCGCTCTCACAGGCTCCCCAGTAATCCTGCGCTGCTTACATGCTAAACATAGCATGTAAGCAGAGTCAGGATTGGTCTGAGCAGGAGTCTCTGCTACTCAGACACAAGCCTGGGGTCTGTGCTGTTTCTCCAACCTGGCTGTGTATACACAATGTGTATACAGCCAGGTTGGAGAAACCTAAGTGCGCATGTGTGTTTGGAGGGCCTCAGACGGACGGCCAAACAAACATGCACACTTAGTGCACTCCCCCCTCCCTGTACACCCTGCCGACTGAGCCAGCAAATGAAAAATAAAACTTTAGCGAGCTATCGTTTTATTTTTTACCTGCTGGCCCAGATAGGGGGGCTGACGCCCCTCAGCCACTGCAGTGGAGCTACCCCTGAATGAGGGTCAAACTTTCCCTCAGCACCTGAATGGATGTTCACAGTGTTTGAAGCGTTTTATGTTTGATATTTGGAGTTTTAACGGCACTAGTGTTCTTTAGGACTGGTTCCCATTATTGCTGCTCCACTGTAAGATGACTATAGAGTGGTCCCTACAAGCTAGATAAGGGGCACCATAGCGCTCCCAGTCCTTTGCCACTGAATTGGAAATTCTTCGAGTGGAAGTAGAATCTCTTGCAGGAAGTTGCAGCTCCAAACACAAGAGCGAGTTCAGTGACTAATGACGTTCATTTTTTGTTTAAGTAAATGATTAGTTGACAATACGTAACCAGAGAGCAATACCAACACGAGGTGTAAGTGAACCCTGTAAGATGATGAATAGTTTCCAGTGAGTTTTTATATTTCCTTTTTTCATCCAAAAACCTTATTACAAGCCTCAGACCGAATACACGAGCCATGATAGGGAATTAAACACACACTAACTTGTATGAGCTGCATGTTTTTAACAGGCAAAATGTCTGCATAATGATTACGAATTCTTGGTCAGTGTATTGGAACTTTCTATCCTAAAAAACAATTTAAGGGTGTGAATTGTTCTAGCGAATTGTCCTTAGGTGTGCATTTCATTTGTGAACAATTTTGGGGAGCAAATTAGTGGCTAGAATGGTGTAACGGTGTATAGGAGTTGATTGTTTTCTTAGAGGGCCCACTTCAGAATCTAGGACTCCATGTACAGAGCATTTTTGCAGTTGGAAACGCCCAACCGTGCTGGTTCCAACCACAAAAATGCTTTTATGTATGTACAAAACACAAATTGTGATTCAGTAACACGTTGCCAAATCTCAATTTGTGTTTGCGATTCGGTATTTGGAATGGGTGTGTTTAGGGCATCCCTTTCAAATACCAAATCTGAATGGGATGTATGAATGTGTTGTGACTGAATTTTGGTCACTAAACATCCATATTTTACAAACTCCTTGAAAGAAGTGGTAAACCATTCACAAATGGGAAGATGTCCCCACGGAACCCCTTCACCTTTTGAGAATAGAAACAAATGATTTTGAGTACCACTGCCTACTCTTAAAAAATGAAACTGGAAAGTTTAATTTTTTCTTTTTAAATATATCCAATTTTCCTTTATGCAAAATGGGCTGCATAAAAAAAAGATTGCTTTATCATAAAGCAATCACAGACATGGTGGTCTGCTGACTTCAGTAGGCCACCATGCCCGTGGTCGCTGTGATTCCTAATGGGTCGCAAATTGCGACCTATTTCATTACTATGCACGAGGTAGGTCTGTTTGCGACCCACTAGGAATCGCTAATGGAGCAACAGGAAGTGCCAGAAGGAAATTAAAGGAATAAGTAAAATTAAAGGCTGGGATGGGGGAGGAGAGATCCACACATAGCAGATAGCGTGGAGGATGGCAGTAGATGTAGCAAACGATGGAAAAAGTGAGTGGTGGCAAAAGATAGTATCAGATTAAATGGGGCAGGTATTGGTGGAACAACACACAAGAAAGTGAGAGAGGAAGAAAACGCATGCATTCAGATGGAGTGCTTAAACAAAAAAACAAAAAAAAGAAGTTCCCTAAAAGTGATTAGTTGAAGGATAGAAGTCGAAAGGATGTTAGGCTATGCTGCGGGGAGGAGGAAAGCAAACCATCAAATCAGCAGCAAGCAAGTGATAGTGACTTTAAAGCCAACAAATGGTAAGCAATTGGCAAGCTCTAAGCCACCTGTCAGTTTTTGGTATGATGCACAAGAGGCTTTCACCTACCTACACTCAACACTGTCTGGTAGACAAGAACTAAATAGGTAATTTTTAAGTGTTTTGAAGAACAAGTTAATATCACTTTGGGTAGGCATCCTCATAGCAATAAAAACACAGGGCTATTTTGACACAATCTTTTTTAAGCTCCAGGTAACAAGTTTCTGCACAGTGAGCCATCAAATGCCCTTACCCTGAAAGCTTTTGTGAGATTGAATTTCACCATCAGAACACCAATAAACATTTCATTCAATCAGGATCGTCTGAGCTAATAATTCTAATACTAGTCTTAAACAAGGGAATCAATGGCTTTGTGAAGAATCCCACAGGATTACTCTTACCCAACAGATTTGCTTCTCATTAATCTGGTGCTTTAAGTTGCAAAGCTGTCCAAGAGCTCTTTGTGACTATTCGCATAGCTCATGTTTAATCTGCGACTGCTCTCAAAACACAAACAAATCTCTGGGAAAAAACCCAGCTATTCAGATCAGACTACCTTTCCGGCGTTATGTTTGCAGAAGGATGCTATACCCTTCCCCTAACGTCAGTTATTAAAATAATATTCTAGCCCTTTTTTGTATAAAAGGGGTCTTCTAAAGGACAGAGAAAGGGAGAGCGCGGGGTCGTTTATGCAGAAGAGACAAGGCTTCCATTCTTTTCTTAATTAACATGTAGAACATTGTAACAAATGTTTTATTCTTTCCTGTTGCTCTAATATTTTTTCACTGAGCTGCATCACGCGGCAAATAATTAATGTAGTGATATTCCGGAAACAAGACACCTTTTTACCACACAAGGCTAACTCTAGTTAATGATTGCCAAGCAGATTCTTGTTGATATTTTCTGATAAAAGGTGTTACTTCCCAGATAAAGTTTTATTTTTCATAGGACGGCAGTACTTTCATGGCGCATTTACACAGTTGCACCAAATGAGGCACTTACATTTAATGAAAACAGATAGCACCTGACTGTGCATATGAAGTAAACTATATACCATTTACCTACAAAATCTGAATGTACACAAAGAATTATAAAAGATGTAGATTAATCTCCTTGAGATACTGACAAGTAGCTAACTTAAATAATTAATGTGCCGTAAATGCTTCAAGGAGTAAATATGACTTGGAGTGCCTGTACATTTTGCATTGCAGTTTTATTTGAGCATTACCCATCCTTATAATGACGTAGTTACCATTGTTTATGTTCGAGTAAAACATTAAGAAGTTGTGTAATATGTGACCATTTTATTTTTCCCATTCACTGTTGTGTATCAAGTTTTTGCAAATCTATGTGACTGTGGAAAATAAATACTGTCAGGCCAGGCCCCGTGCTTCTGTGTATACAAGAAACCCCAGGCTGGTTTCAGCCTATTTATGCCTCACTAGGGAGGTAGATCTTGATACCTCTGGCAGAGTAACACGGGCCGACGTCGTGCACACCTGCCACACTAAAGGGTCTGGCATGGTCTTTAGGAGTAGGATGGTGTCACTCAAAGGTTAACCCAATAATTTGAGAATACACACTACCTGCCGCCATTATCACACTCAGTTCGTTTAGCTTTCTAAAACCTAATTTAATAAAGTCAGCTGATAACATCAGGCACCATAGACATCACCTGGCAAACATAAAAACTAGTTAGCAGCATGGCTTGCATCTCGCAAGACAGCGATGACAGTTTCTACCCATCGTCCATCTTCTCCAATGCACAAAGCGTACTGCACTCTGAATGATGTTTTTCACTTAAATGTGGAAAACAAAACTAATTTTAGAGAACACATTGTCTTCTTCTTAATAGCCATCCATTAGGGTCACCTTACAGAGGAAACTACATAAGAGGCAAAGCTTCTGAGCGGATCTGGAGTAAATGAGTTATAAAAGATGGCCACAGATCGCTTAAGTCATCAGCAACTTTGGAAGTGGGGGCGGATGGGGAGATTTTGCTCTTCGAATTAAATGTGGAACATTTACAGCCTACGGTAGCAGCAGCGTCAGAGTCTGCGTATCCCTTTTGGAGTGGACTCCAAGCATCTTACCTCTGATTCACTGAGGACTGAGCTATGGATGCGAGCAGGTCCCCCTCATAAGCACTAGCCAGGTAGTACATCTTTCTACATATATTTCCAAAAATTCTAAATCTGTTTTCTCCTTTTCTGTGATCCATCAACTGTATATCGCATTTCTGTTTTTGGTAACACGCACAACTGTTAGTCCCAGAATAAAGCAGACATACATCAAACGTTACCCTTGTAGAGCTACATTTGAAACTATTTCAGCTTCTGATGATTTTTTTAGGATAGAATATTTTACTATACCAGAGATTTGATTAATTAATTTAATGAGTTATGCTAATTTTTAACTATTCAAATATTTTCTTATTTGTTTATTTTGTGCATATGTGTACATATCGACGTGCAACTGTGTACAGAAACTTCACTGTGGCCTACGTAATCATAAAAATGTAAACATGAGTTGTGTTCTTGTTCATATTTATTAGAACTTTCAAAATTATTCCTTTCGTAGCATTTAAGTAGCTACAGCAATGGAGCTAAAGCCCAGAAACACGTCACAGGCATATATTTGAAATTATAATCACTGAAAAAAGAGTAAAAGGGGAGCATATGTTACATTGAGCCTGATGCCATATAAAAACAATACAAAATCAGTTGAACGTCACGAAAAGTAGAATGCATTTCTCAATCCTGTAAAATACACAGCGTTCAGAGGAGGTCTCAAATGCCAAGCTAAATAGAGTTCCGATTGGATTTTTAAATTAATGCAAATTATGCCTTAAAGGCCACCAAAGCAACCAACATAATAACATCTTTTAACAGCAAGTGCTCAATGAATCCACTCCTCTGGGTCCAGCAGTTGAACTGAGAGTCTGAAAAGGACTGGTCCAACTGTTATCCATTTTCCTATGGGTGAGCATAAATTAAATATCATAAATGATCACATTTTTGAGATATGACACTTCGCACCAGGGCTCAAGTACACATTCTTTTTGAGGAGGTGTGACAGCTGATTTAGCAGTTTTAGAGGTGAAGATATATTTCATGTTTTACTGCTCCAGGACCTGAACTAACAGTTGTCTACCTAGGCAGATGGCTGGCAACCATAAAAAGTAGCTGAGGTATTCCTTAGGCTACAAATTAATTAAACATTTGTTCTAGAACTCTGACCAAGGCAAAATGGAGATAACTTTTTAGGTGAAGGGAAGGACGGTACTCGAAAAGGACTTCAGAAAGAAGAGCAGCAGCCCGCACACCTCAATTAAGAACAATTGGATGGCTTGGGTTGCTGTTCTTTCCTACATTCGATTCTTTATATCATCTACAATTAGGTGAGTCTGAAATGATCATTCTGTGTCTGATGCAACAGATTGCCGGGCGCCTCCAAGTAGTTTTAGTCTGAAGTTCCCTATTCTCTAAAGTAATTCTCATGGAGATAGATGGTTTTACAGGAGATCCATCTTCTTCCTTAGGACAGCTGAGCAGCCAGTGGAGGTGGACTGCACACTTCGAGAAGAGTTGACTGAGCAGAGTGCTGGAGGGGAGAGTGCAGAGTTTGAAAAACAGGACAGTAGCTAATCAGATCTGTGCGTATTTCTGCACCGACAAAACCACATAAATGTCACTGTAAGGAAATGTCTCCCTGTTGCAATTACCCCCCACTTTGTGCCTGATACTGATGCTGACTTGACTGAAGTGTGCTGGGACCCTGCTAACCAGGCCCCAGCACCAGTGTTCCTTCACCTAAAATGTACCATTGTTTCCACAGTTGGCACACCCCTGGCACACAGATAAGCCCCTTGTAAAAGGTACCAGTGGTACTAAGGGCCCTGTGACCAGGGAAGGTCCCTAAGGGCTGCAGCATATGTTGTGCCACCCTAAGGGACCCTTCACTTAACACATGCAAACTGCCATTGCAGATTGTGTGTGTTGGTCGGTAGAAAAAGGCAAAGTCGACATGGCATCCCCCTCAGGATGCCATGCCCACAAAATACTGCCTGTGGCATAGGTAAGTCAACCCTCTAGTAGGCCTTACAGCCCTAAGGCAGGGTGCCCTATACTACAGGTGAGGGCATAGCTGCATGAGCAATATGCCCCTACAGTGTCCAAGTCTATTCTTAGACATTGTAAGTACAGTGTGGCCATATTAAGTATATGGTCTGGGAGTTTGTCAAAAACAAACTCCACAGCTCCATAATGGCTACACTGAATACTGGGAAGTTTGGTATCAAACTTCCAGAATAATAAACCCACACTGATGCCAGTGTTGGATTTATTAAAAAATGCAGACAGAGGGCATCTTAGAGATTCCCCCTGTATTTTACCCAATTGTTCAGTGCAGGACTGACTGGTCTGTGCCAGCCTGCTGCTGAGAGACGAGTTTCTGACCCCATGTGGTGAGGGCCTTTGTGCTCTCTGAGGACAGAAACAAAAGCCTGCTCTGGGTGGAGGTGCTTCACACCTCCCCCCTGCAGGAACTGTAACACCTAGCAGTGAGCCTCAAAGGCTCGGGCTTCGTGTTACAATGTCCCAGGGCACTCCAGCTAGTGGCGATGCTCGCCCCACTTTTGGCGGCAAGTCCAGGGGAGATAATGAGAAAAACAAGGAGGAGTCACCCACCAGTCAGGACAGTCCCTAAGGTGTCCTGAGCTGAGGTGAACCCTGCCTTTAGAAATCCTCCATCTTGATTTTGGAGGATTCCTCCAATAGGAATAGGGATGTGCCCCCCCTCCACTCAGGAAGGAGGCACAAAGAGGGTGTAGCCACCCTCAAGGACAGTAGCCATTGGCTACTGCCCTCCCAGACCTAAACACACCCCTAAATTCAGTATTTAGTATTTAGGCTCCCCAGAACCTAGGAAACTAGATTCCTGCAACCTAAGACGAAGAAGGACTGCTGACCTGAAGCCCAGCAGAGAAGACAGAGACACCAACTGCTTTGGCCCCAGCCCTACCGGCCTGTCTCCCCACTTCGAGAGAAACTGCAACAGCGACGCGCTCCCTGTGTCCAGCGACCTCTGAAGCCTCAGTGGACTACCCTGCATCTAAAAAGGACCAAGAACTCCAGAGGACAGCGCCCCTGTTCCACAGAAACCAAAACTTGCAACAAAGAAACAACTTTAAAAGGACTCCACGTTTCCCGCCGAAAGCGTGAGACTTTCCACTCTGCACCCGACACCCCCGGCTCGACCTGCAGAGAAACAACACTACAGGGAGGACTCCCCAGCGACTGCGAGCCCGTGAGTAGCCAGAGTTGACCCCCCCGTTCCCCCACAGCGACGCTTGCTGAGGGAATCCAGAGGCTCCCCCTGACCGCGACTGCCTGCTTCAAAGAACCCGATGCCTGGTAAAGACACTGCACCCGCAGCCCCCAGGACCTGAAGGATCCGACCTCCAGTGCATAAGCGACCCCCAGGTGGCCCTCTCCCTTGCCCAGGTGGTGGCTACCCCGAGCAGCCCCCCCCCCCCCTTGCCTGCCTGCTTCACTGAAGAGACCCCTGGGTCTCCCTTGAAACCAATTGCAAACCCGATGCCTGTTTGCACTCTGCACCCGGCCGCCCCTGTGCCGCTGAGGGTGTACTTTTTGTGCTGACTTGTGTCCCCCCCGGTGCCCTACAAAACCCCCCTGGTCTGCCCTCCGAAGTCGCGGGTACTTACCTGGTGGAAGACTGGAACCAGGGCACCCACTTCTCCATTGAAGCCTATGCGTTTTGGGCACCACTTTGACCTCTGCACCTGACCGGCCCTGAGCTGCTGGTGTGGTAACTTTGGGGTTGCCTTGAACCCCCAACGGTGGGCTACCTTGGACCCAACTTTGAACCCTGTAGGTGGTTTACTTTCCTGCAAAACTAACAAATACTTACCTTCCCCAGGAACTGTTGAAATTTGCAGTGTCTAGTTTTAAAATAGCTTATTGCCATTTTTGCCAAAACTGTACATGCCATTTTGCTGACTCAATGTTCCTATGATACCTGAGTGAAGTACCTTTCATTTGAAGTATTGATTGTAAATCTTGAACCTGTGGTTCTTAAAATAAACTAAAAAAATATATTTTTCTATATAAAAACCTATTGGCCTGGAATTGTCTTTGAGTTTGTGTTCCTCATTTATTGCCTGTGTGTGTACAACAAATGCTTAACACTACCCTCTGATAAGCCTACTGCTCGACCACACTACCACAAAATAGAGCAATAGAATTATCTCTTTTTGCAACTGTCTTACCTCTAAGGGGAACCCTTGTCTCTGTGCATGCTATTTCTTACTTTGAAATAGTACATACAGAGCCAACTTCCTACAGTCACTAAATTGGACACTAGCAGTTGTTAAGGGCAAGGTCAGGGGCTGCAGCAGCTTCCATCAGTGCTTCATAGAATTGGATGGATCGTAGTCACACATTCAAAGCATGTGAAGCTGCTTGAGTCTACTGGGGTGGAACACATAGCTTCTCTTCCTCACTGGAGGTGGAAGTAACACTGTATTAAATGTGTTTTACCATGTTAGCTTTGCTCTTCCCCCTGAAGGGCTTCTTTGACAACGGAAGAAGCCACTTTGGGTCAGACACCCATGATAGAAACAGTGTTTAATTTAAATAAAGATATAATAAGTGTAGATGCACAAACCACACAATGCCATGGTTGCTGAATGCCGCAGCTGCCAAGTCTTGATTCCACCTCATACTAATTTCTTCCACCACGCTCCCCTTTGTGGTGGATGGGTTATTCCTGCTGCCCTGTGAACCCCAACAGAAGCAGTTTATTGTCCGTACACACAGTACAGTACAAAATAATGCCATAATTTGTATAGCAACCTTCCATCGTGGCAATGCCACCAAATATGGTGATATAGAAGTTGCCCAAGACTGGGTAGCCAGTGTGCCTCTATATCTGCACAATGACCACTGTTTTGATGATGGACCCGATGGCGGAGCTGAGGTAGGCTGTACCAACAGGTTTTCACCCTCGTAATAGGGCAATGGGACTGCAGCAGAAGTGGACCGAAATTTCACCCTTTATGCCTGGTTATCTCTGCCACACATTTCAATGTAAGGGCCTTAGCAATGGAGGCATAAATAACACGAGGCCTACCTCCTCTTGAGCGCGAGTGCAGAATGTTGACGCGCTCGGAAAGAGCATTCAATTCTGAGCCGTCCGCGCTCTCCTGCTCGCGCTGGGAAGAATGTACACGCGCTCTCCTGAGCGCAATGAAAGAGTAGCCAGCGCGAGGCAGGGAATTGAAGAGACGGTTGGCCAGGGAGCTGGGCCTTTGAGTTTATAGGTAATAAAGAAAAAAAGAAAAAAAAAGTACCTTAGCAAGTATAGTGTCCAATGTCCAAGAGCAGCAGATAGGTCCAACCAAAAAGAGTTGAAATAGTATCCTACCAGTACAACACGACTCCTTGAGTATAAAGAATGATCGGACGAAGTAGCCTCAAAATAGTGTTAAGATGCTCCAAAGCCTCCTTGTCGCCAGTGTTAAATAGATGAAAGCAGATCCAAGTTAGTGTGTAGGTCCTTTATGGGAGCATCTCATCCACAGCACGACAAACAGCTGCCCTTCTCTCAGCTCTGCTCAAATCTCTCTCAACACTCCACATTCTATATGATGTAATACATGACATCAGGCAAGAGCAGAGCAAAGAGAACATTCCACTCTTGTCCTGAACAACCACAGGTCATATACCACAAGTTCCTTCTCCACTCCACAAAGAACTTTGAATTTTAGATGCCTTAATAGACCATAAAATGAGGCACATATTGCTATCCAAATAAGGAAAGCTCATTAGATGGCCCCTAGGGCCTGGATAAACTAACCTCGCCTTCAGAAATGATCAGTGTTACTTGGAAATACCTATGGCAGTCTGAACAACCTAGATCACCATGCCTTTCTCTGGATATGGGAAGTAATGAGTGGTTTAAATGAGATAATGCTATAGCATAGTAAACGGACAGAATAAGAGGTCATGCCAGTTCTCACCTACTATCAACCTTTGCTCCAAAGCTACATTGTGAAAAATTAATTTACCCAACAAAAATATTTAGAGCAGACTTCTCGCTTTGGTATGTTGTGTCTTAATTTTGATGGTACAAAGATCATCATCACTATTCTCTGTTCTCTGTCTCAAGATCTCAATGTGCAGATTGTGACAGCTATGCTTCTGAAGTGGGATGTGGCAAGAGTTACACGGGGGTTATGCATGAGTTGCTTGGAACTTCTTTAAACGGGTTGGCTAGAAGTAAAACAATTCCAATTCTTCAATGTACTATGAGTTAAGCATACTTGACTCACATTTCTCCCTTATGGGGTAAACTTCTGTGTGACTGCCATAGCATATTACCAACCCAGGGCTCACTTAGCTGCACCTCTTCCTGCATTTATGTAACACAGGTTATGGGCTTGAGAATAACTCGAAAATAACGTGTGAACAAATGTTTAATTAATCCAGATTCAAACAATCTTGCAAGCATAATTACATTTGCGCTTGCGACTAATAAGAAGAGGAGCTTCATGTCTGACTTATGGACTATGAGTGTCATCATTCAAAACAATTGATTTTGTGCTTATTCATTTTATTTATTTACAGTCATTTTATGTAATACTTGTGTGTTGCTGTATATCTGCTTAAAAGCTCTCAAGAGTTACCAGATCTGGTCTCTGTGAACAGAGATGTGGGGTATCCCTCCACAATGCTCATTGTAGATGATGATAAAGCAATTTGCTTTTCAGGTTTCCTTCAAAATATAGGAGGAGATATATTTGGGAGGGAGGCATATGTACGGGGTGCTTTCACTCCACTACTGGAATAACTGTGTGAATAAAGCTGTTTCGAATAATTTCCTTCATCTGCACCACCTCCACCGAAGCCTAAACAAACTACATGGAGTATCTCACCGTCAAATTACAAATCATAGAAAATTTCACCCTGGGAGGGACCCTAATCAAACACCCCCCCCCCCCCCAACCCCAGAGCAAACTTTGCAAACAACATCACAGACTTTACCACTCCACTAGTCCTCACCACCAGTGCTTTCATCTTCCTAGGAGACCTCAATTTCCATCTTGAAGACTTGATTAAAGTTCAGTGTGGCTCTTCAGATGAGTGAGCTAATAATGTCATGTTATGTCATGGTTTGTTATGTAATGTTATGGTATTTTATGTTATGTTACATTATGTGGCACTTGTATAGCTGTGCAACTGGCAATAGTTTGGCATTGAGACACTTAAACTGCCTGGAGTGATTAAAGGTGGATCTGCATATTTGGTTGCAGAAATATGTGATTGTGGTATGACCCATGTAGGAAGACTTCTGTGAGGAGCGTTAGTCCCGTCAGGTCTTGATATGTCTGGTTGTATTGCAGTGACTGTGGTACTGCTGATAGGATGCTCATGTTCAAAGGTTATCTATATATGAAGTAGATCATGCTTCATGGATCTTTAATTCTCTGAAAGTTATTGGTTTGTCTAGAAGGTTGTTTTCTTCTGGTTGGTATTTTCCTGGAGATTGTATTGGAATTGCTGAGATCCCATGTTGAAAAGCCAAGTGTTGATGCGCACCCAAAATTAGGTGTTTTTCTAGTTTACTTATCTATGTCTGGAGGGAGTCCCAGTGCTTGTTGGCTGGACTGAAAAATAATTCCCAGTGAGAAGGTCTTGTTCGGGCATGGCACTTGCATTTGCAGCTGCAGAGTTGGTTTGAATCAGAGGCCTCATGTAGGACTATGTGTCTTATATTTTGTTATGTTGGAATGCTTTCAAATTGATATGGCGAGACAATGCAAGGCAATAAAGCCAGAGATGATTTTGCCCCAGGATATCAAATGTATGAATAGTCTGGCAAATGAGTTTTGTACCTTCAGTAATTTATTTACTATAGATTTCTGGGCTCCTAGTTTTAGTCGGTTTGTGTAGTCCACTGGAGAGAGCACAAGTGCAGCAGCCAATTGAACTCTGTGGGCAAGGTATAAGTAGGGGAAAATACATGTAATATTTGATGAAGATTTCACTATAGGTGATTTGCAGTTCTAGCGTAAGACCTGCATCTACGATTAGACTTTTTGTTGTAGTTATCTGTAGGGTGCTTCTTCTAAGGCGAGGCAGGATCTTTTATGGTGGTGGCTAATTTTCATATCGAAATATTTCAGTTTTGTTTGCAGTAAGCTTAAGGTGGGTGGCATTTATCCAGTGTGTCACCATGATCAGGCATGGTGTCAATCTGGATTTAATAGTGTCATTAATGTTCTCGAGTTTGAGGGTGGATTGGTGTGTCGCCAGCACAGTTATAACAAAATAGTCTGAGACATGAATCAGTCCAGATAGCAAGCTAATGTAGATGTTAAAAGGGAAGACAAGAGATGGTTGTGTCGTGGGGGACACCAATATCCAAGTTGTAGGGGTTGGCAGTAAATGGTGGTTGGGAGGTGGTGTGTTTCCAGTTGGATGCAAAGAGGTGATCCTATCCCACATATTTCCTTGCCCACATATTCTGTTCTAATCAATAATAATGAGGTGCTGGATTATGTCAAAAGTGGCAGAGAGGTCTTGTATAATCAGATCGGCCACTCCCTTAGCATCCACCTGTGTGCTTAGTACATCCAATCTATAGATTAGTATAGATTCTGTCCCTTTGGGTGGAACCTGTGAATGTTAAAGGTTGTTGTTTTTTGGAGAATTCCTGGATTTGGATCTAGGCTACCTTTTCAATTAGTGCAGCCAAGTAGCATCGACTTGCTTTTGGTATGTAGTTTGCTTGGTCATTTGCATCCAGACCAATTTCTTTAAAAGCAGCCTAATAGGTGAACATTTGAAATTGTTTGACATTTTTGGACATATTTAGTAAGTGAGGTGTTGGTAATCATCTCTGCAGCTTCTTTGATTGGTTTGATGGATAGGATTTGCTTAAACACCACCAATGAGCATAGGTGTACTTGTAATCCAGATGTTTTGCAGAGTGATTCTGATTGACCTGTTAAGGAGGAGAATACTCCTAAGATGCTTCTTTCAGTTGTTTGGGGGTGTGATTCTTTCTTGGGATGCAGGTGCCTTAGTACTTTTGAGCTGTGAAACATCTATAGGTTTTACATTCAGAGATGATTCTGAAGTTCTACTTTGTGGGACAGGATGCAGCCTTGTGGTCAGAGCAGTGATATTTGTTTTTTTTCTTTCTTTTCTGATATTTTCTTGGCCTCTACTGTCCTGTTCTACGTTTTTTCTCAGTTTATGTTCGAGTGCTTTGTTAGTGGCTTGCTGTAATGCAAGTTCATTGTTTAACTATTTTGCCAATTAGGTGCTATTTAAGAGTGACTTTTTGCTAAGGGCCATAATGTGAAAGGCTTTTAGTAGCCATTCATTGAGTCTTGGAAATTGATGATGCTATGTAGCTGAGGTTTCATGGTTGTCAATAGAATGTTAAAGGTGTCCACGATAAACCTTTTCCAGGCACATTCTAGAGCTCTTGGATTAAGTTGCCTTTTGAAATAAAAATGTTCTGGAATTGTGATGTTAAAAAGGATGGCAAGTTGGTGACTCATTGTTAGTAGTAGATATTTTTAAGTAATTCTGTTGGAACTGTGAAAAAAATAAGGTTGTGTACTGCAGAGAGTGTTGAGTCAATAATGAGGTGTGTTAGTTCCAATGTCTGTGGAATGATAGTGTTCCTATAGTTCAGAGCTGATCAGGCTTTTTACGCCATGTATTGAAATTGTCCAGAACAATGTGGTTTGTGTGCACACTCTTAGGGTAGAGACAAAGCTTGGAAATTTGTCTGGAATTACGTGCTTTAAGGTGGTGGATGGTATATTACTAAAATTAAGATATAGTCATTGGGTCAAGGTTGGGGTTTGACTACGAAAAACATTCCGTTCTGATGCAAAGTAGTTGTGTAGGTACACGGTGCTTGGTGCATGACAATCTTCCCATCTTGTATGTATGTCTTGCTGTGCCAGGATAGGAAGCAATTTCCCATTTTTGTCTAAATTTCACAGGATGTTTAATGAAAGCGTATTCTTGTCCATGCTGAACCAGGATGTCAGGAGACTTTACCTTTCTGTTGAAGAAGGTATTTCCCAGGGCTTTACCCTGCCCTGATTGGATATCAATTGAGTTGCATCCATTTATCTTCTTGATGTGTGAGCTTTGAGACAGGCAAGGTGAAATAAAGAAAGCACTGGATGGTGGTGTAGCTTAAGCAGGAGGCCTTAAGACTTACTTTGGTGAATGCTGAGGGGGGGAAAGGGTAGTTGGATTTGTGCTCAGATCACGGGCCATGTGAGGGTGACATTTGTCAATGCATAAGTGATGTGTGAGAGGGGAGGAGGGAGCATTAGCAAGAGTCGTTTTTAACAATTAGTGGTAGGGATTGTATGAATGATAGGGGATGTGACAGTTATCCGGACTAAGGTACGGAGTGAGAAGTCAGCTCAAGGGAAATGAAGGTTGATAGAGGAGTGTAGCGTGAGGGATATAAAAACATACATGAGTGAGATTAAGTAGGTGTTGTGGAGCAATGGGGAATGGCAAAGAAGGAGCAGAGAGTTGAGTTTTGATAATGTGACTTAGCTTTGTTTGGGAACTAGAAGGAGAGGTTTGATCTGTTAAGAGAGTCAAGAGATAGAAGCAATTTGTCTGGTTATGTGTACATGGACAGAGGAGGGGATGTAAGATCAGAATGTAGAGGCTGGGTTGGTTCTTTAGTCTTGGTGATATTTACCGACACAGTTCAGTGAGCTTGTGGGGTCTTTGTAGTAGAGAAGGAACATGTTGGGAGTAGGGAGTGCATGGGTGTCAGGAGTAGGTGAGGGGTTTTGTAATGAAGATAAGACTTATGGTTCAGAGAGATTTAAAGTTTAAGTAGGGAAAGCTGTACACCTGGTCACTCAGGTGTTTGGTGTGTATCTGTATGCAAATACAGTCTCAATAGGTTATAGAGTGCGTTCCTGTCTTCAACTTACTCCACCTTGATGGTCAATAAGTGACATGTGGTTTCAGAAATTAAAGTACTTGGACTAACGGAAGCAAGATGGTCCTTTGGGCCAAGGCGAACGCTTCATAGGCCTGCAGTCCGAATGTGAAATTAATGTTGGTGTGGGCTCAACCAAAGTTGGTTAAGTGTACGAGTGATAAGTCTATGGGTATATCCTGGAGTAGTTTTGTTGCTACCCAGTGAAGATGCTATGAGCACCTTTCATCTAACTACCGACATCTCATTAGAGAACCTAAGCGGTGAGGCAAGTATTTGATAGCCAAAGGGCAAATAATTTACAGCCATATATATTATTTGAGGTAGTGACAAAAGAGCCTTGGTTGCACTTTTGTAGGACTAAAAGGACCATACAGCTGGATTGCAAATAACATTTTGCTGATAGGAAGAGGTGGTAATAACCTGCCTGTCAAAATGAAGAAGCAATCCAAAGACTCAAGTGCTTTGAGCTGTATTGCTCTGTGTCTGCCCCTGTATGTTATCTCAGTACAAAGGTTCTTGTTCTGAGCTGGCCGTTTTGACTATGGGGTCAGTTTGAAAACAGCTGTAATGCCCTGGGAAAGAAAGGATACAAATGCTCTTCTTTGTAATGAAAGCTTTCAGGCTTGAACAGGTTTATGATCAGAGTATTCTTTGTCCTTCTTGTACCTGTAGTCCTCAGGCTTGGACTCGAACAGAAAATAGCCCCGGGCACCTAAATAAAAGTGGTCCCAATTAGTGAATTAGAAAGCTACAAAAGTAGCCCATGCTTGCATATTAAGGCGGCTTTCCACTTTAAAGACAAGACATATTTCTGATTTGGAAGGTATGGACTGCATTGATTTGAGCTTTCTGTGGGCAATTTTTGTTTAATATCAGGGAAATCATCAGCCCAGCAGACCATAAAACAGACCCACAAACAGCGAAAAACAGCCCATACACCGACCCTTCAGTCCAGCCCTTCAGGCGCTGCCCCACTGCCTCACAGGCCTTTGCGACCCTGGTAGTCCTGTATATTAATGGTAAATATGGTTCTAATGCTAAAACGAAAGAAAACAACGAATGAGCTGCTTACACCTGATACTGAAAAAACATGAGACGTCTCTGACATCACCCTGTACCCTCCTAGTGAACGCTTACGTGTGCTCGAGATTATACATCACCACATGCTTCTATTATAATTATCCTGGTGTAGGCTTTATATAATCACGTGTTCTTGTAATGCAAGCAGTTCTGTGCTTCTAAGCCCTCCATCACCCAGTGTCCACCAAAGCACAAACCCAGTGTTCAATTCTTATCACCAACTACTCAGTGCTCCCCTGAGACTCATTACCCAGTTTTACCCTGGCGAGCATCCCCTACTGCTATCCAGAGAGTCACCTCACTGTGTTCCATGATGCCCCGTAGCTCTGTGCTCCTCTGATGTACATTACCCAGTACGTTTCTGATGCATGTGCCCCTTGGCTCACAGCTGATGCACACCAGCCTATGCCATCTGCTGACTTCTGGTGTGCATGTATTATTGCCTGTAGGTCAGTTGGTCTAATTGCATGGAGGCCTGTGTGTCCCATAGACCGTGTGAAAATGCATCTGTAGTTGGTTTGATCTTTGCATGCAGTGCACAAAACCAATTCTATGAGCTTTCTCATGTGATTATTACATTCACACCAACACAGGTAACTTTTGACCTGGGTCCTATAGTCCTGTTTTAGTCATTCAATCGCCAAAAATGAATATCATAATGGCAACTCTGAAGGGGTGTGGACATCTGAAAGGTCTTAAAGGTCTTTCCCAAATTTGAGCCGAGAAAGTGGTATTTCACTCATTTTTGTTCTTTTTTTCCTTATAAAACGGAATCTACTTAATGAACTTCGGCGATGTGAAGAAACTGACACACTTCTTGGCCCAAATATTTCTCTCTTTGGGTTGACAATTGCTGATACTGGTGAGATTGCATTAACTCACAAGCTTGGAGGGTTCTTTGCTTGCTAGCTCCAGCACACACGCAATCACTGTTTTCGTGTTTAGGCTCAATCATAATTCACTTGAAATTTGTTGTCTTACCTGGAAATAGGGAGAAGATGCAAATATACCCAGTGATATGTGTAGAAATTGTTCAACACTGCCAAATTAAATTCCCCTAAGGTCACAAATCAACCATGTTTAAGAATGATACACACTGATGTAGGCAGCAGATTGTAAACAAATAGTTGATCAAAATCATTGTCTATTTTGCATTACTCACCGAGCAGGACCTGCCCACCTAGAAACACTGACACACTCACACCCAAGCTGTATCTCAGGGTTTTCCTGCACAAAATATACATTTTGAACAGGTTAATTGAAATTCAAAGTTTGAGAGCAGGTGCGAGGTCCATCCAGAATTATTATTACATTCTTGTCGCAGAAAAAAAACATGGTCTGCAGCTTTACTCCTGGGTTTAAATACTACTTCTCACACTTGGTGGCGGGCATTCTATGCCATTTTTAAGTTCTGTTACTATTTCTCTCCATCACTTCAGGTGGGTGTTTTTTACATGCATTCACTTTACTTTTTATGGAAAAAAAATTCTAAAGGTGCATTTGATCTTGCGGACCAGAGGCTGAACTCCCTTAAGGTCACGGTCATGCTAGCTTGTCCTGATAGCCAGGTTCTTCCCTGCCAAGTCTGCCCTTTCCTTTCCCTGGACCTCTGACATTTTCAGAGGTTTCTTTGCACTGGTGCAGTTACGGTCAGAAAATGCAGGTTTAACCATTTTGCCAATCCATAGACTACACATTCCTTTCTTATAGTGGTGAAACATCCACGTGTTCTACTCACCTGAAGATATTGATAGTGTAACTTTGGGTGAACGCACTTAATTCACAATAAAAAACAAACTTACTTCAAAACGGCCTAAAACATTTGCTCATAAAATAGACTAAAGATCACCACAAACTTTACCCATCCAAGCCCATCTGTAGCATTTGTAACATCTAAGACTGAGAGCTGTCATCTGGAGGCGGCATGAGACACTGCCCCCACAGAGAAAGGGCTGGCAAAATGAGGAGGAGGAACAAGGAAAGGGAATGAGATGTAGGGAAGAAAAGAGAAGTAACACTTGGAAAGAGAATAGGGAAGTAGCCCTGTTTGTAACATAGCAAAAGAATAAAGAAATACTTGACAACCACAATACAGCGTATCCTCTTGTTACACATACCTATCCTGTCCCACAATCCACCTACAGGATCAGCTATAGTGTTATGGGGCCATATGCCTTTGATTTACTTATGCTCCATACACTCGCTCAAACCCTCCACAATCCTCACTCTCTGGATACTGTTTATTTACTTTTTTGGCCAGGAATTGGAATGCCACTCGAATGTCCTCCATTTTTGTTTATTTCTCCATTAGTTTGAGTCTCTTCTTAAAGAGGTGAGTGTTGTGCCACATGGTATTTACTAGCCCATCTGTGGACTATGTATAATCTGTTTTTATCCTCTGGTGACGTGCGTCAGAATAGCCACTTGAGGCCTTCAGATTATAGGGCTGTCTCTCAGCCGGTTTCAAGAATCCTCTTGATTCCCCCGGGATCTGTTCTTTTGCTTATTCACTCTGATGTTGTCAGATATGACAACGCAATGCCACGCTTGTTTGCAGGCCTTAATATGCGCCTTCTCTCCTGCACACCTTCATAGGATCTCTCAGTTCAAATTGCTGATTTAAACATTGGGTCCCATCGCTTTAAAGAGACTTACACATTGTTTTTACTTTTGATAAAATGCCGTTTTTGTCCAAGAAGGCTACTTTGCTGTCCTGTCATGTCAGCCTCCCTATGCCTCTTTCCAAAGCAGAAAGGTGTGCAGCAACGCTGATAAACACTCTTAGTCTGTGGGGTGTAGGATTTTCCACTACCCTCAGTTAAATAAGAAGCATTGGAAAGCCAAAAAGCCTTACCTTATTAAACCATCGGTATTGCTAATGAAAAGCAAGATGCTTTATGACAACGCTGTGCAGCAAACAAAAAAAATGAAAAAATACACACTGTTGCTGTATATGGTAGGAAAACAGCAGAGAGAGAGAGAGAGAGAGAGTTAGAAAACACATGCACTCTCATTGATGCTGGCAGAAAAAGATAAAAGATATTCACTGAATGGAAGCAGTGGAAGGATACAACTTAGCTAATTAAAAGGTTGGTATAGAAAGTTATGCTGTGTGAGAGGGACAACACAAGGAAAGGGATGAAAGCCACTGAATAAGAAGAAGCAAATGGGAGTGACAAGAAAACCGCCCAGTCGTAAGCAATGGGCAGCTAAGCCCACTGTAGGTTTTTGGAATGTTCTGAAGACATTTCCACCTACCATACAGCTAGAGCTGCCTGGTAGGCAAGAGCTAAAAATTACCTGCTTTTGCTCTCTCACATGGGGAAAGGTGAACAACAAATACACCTCTAAGAAGTTCTTTCATACATTTGATGGGTCATGACAACTAACACCGTCAAATTACCTCTCACTCTCATTCTATGAACAGTTTTAGGATTTTCAGAGCTCCAGTCACAAAAAACAATTTTGCCTCCTGGAGCAACACCAGTTCACTAAAAAAAAGGTTGTCTTTGCTTTCTGAAGTAAGATTAGGTACCACCAATAGACCACACCTTAAGGCTGCTGTGACGCCCCATCTTATAGAAGTGTATATCCGGCTTCCTTCCTTATTCCACTTCCTGCAAATCTGAGGTGACATCCATCTCCCAAGACATGCACCCTGTTATCTTCAGATAGTATTGAATCCTGTCTGCCACTCAAATGGATGCAGATAGGATAGCCCTGCCTATCAATATTCTTGGTTTTTCTCAATTCAGTGTGCTCCATAGATCCTGATATTTGAAGCTATTTAGTAAGCTGACTGATGGTTTTGCCTACCATGTGGCTTCCTATGTTGGATGAGAGTTCCGGAGTTATGCTCTTCAGTGTGGGCCTACATTGCTTGTTTGTGGAGAAGAAACTGGGGCCAAACTCTCAATACTTTCTTATGGACTGACTTCATGAGTGATGTTAGGGTCCTTTAAAGATGGCCGTGAAACTTTGAGTTTGGAGATAGCAAGGAGGGTCCCAGGTGGCAGGTGGGGAATAAGACAACTTGGTGGAGCAGTGCAAGTTTGCCAGTGGACTCACTGTTATATCACTTTGCTGCCTGATTACTTGTGTTTAGGTGGGCACTTTCATTTGACCTGCATACAATGTGCCATTGGATACCACATGAGACAATCAGACCAAAGCGTCATCAAGGATGGTAGTTCACATATGTACACTTCCGGGTCCACAGAATACTAAGGAGAGTGACAAATGTAAGGACAGATTATCTTTTATTTTAATCCAGGATGACACTGGCAAAAGTGATCTGTTGTTGGATGTGTGCTGGAGATTCCCCAAAGGTATACTACATCTAAGGATAGATTTGATGCAAAAACACAAGGTTCCAAGATGACATTGACCTTTGTGTTGTACGTGGAGGAAACCTAGGGCCATTGTTCCTCTCAGAGAGAGCGAGACAGGGAGTGCAGTCATTACACAGTGTCTATTACTTTCCAGTCATGTCTGGTATCAAGCTGCAGAGCATGATGCCAGGGACCCAGGGAACGTTTGAAAGATTAAACAGAAAAGGAGAGTGATAAAAAAGCACCTAGACATTCTCCAATTATGTACCATCTACGTGCCTTTCTCTCCTCATGACCTTTCTCGGAAAATGACAATGAATTAGAACGGTCTAGGGATCAAGAAGATGTGGGTGGCCATGGTAACAGTTACCTAAATACTCATGTGCTGCTTCATGGTCGGGTTTAGACCCCGGCACCCAAGCATGCAGATATATTGGCTGTAACAGCAGTTGAAATGGCTTTCTGTATATGAAGTGTACACACACTGCCACAAGATTAAGCTGTAATTAGAGATTACTTCTAAAAGGGCTTGAAATTGGAAACATCCAGGACACTAACCCCCTGAACACTTTACACACTTCACCTAAAAAGGATGGCAGTGTGCAGGGGAGTTACTTCAACACAAGTCTTTGCACATTTTCGGTCATTACCTTCTGTACAAAAAATATGGGCAATGTGTTTTTGACCACAAAAACACCTAATAAGCATCCTTCTTTAGGTTAGATGTAGTTGAGTTTCAGATTCAAATTCATTTAAATGGGTATTTACCAAACTAAAACCCCCTTCCTTTCTAGGGCAAGACTACCATCTGCATTTCTTTCATCATGCCAGCATAATGGGAGTGCAGGTTGCTTTAAATACAGCATTAAGAATCAGAATGCCAAGTTTGGGTAAGGATCCAGTCTCTGAGATCCAGGCATCTAACATCTGGGCAACAACTATATATAGGGAAATTCAGGTGGCTGTCAGTGGATGGCATGCTACACCCAAAGTTCTTTCTGCCTCATGATTTCTGCATCTACCACTTGCCTTGTTAAAAAGGAAGCCTTTTGTAGAGGAAACATTGTTACTTAATTACAGTGGAGGGAACTGGGTGTTCTCTATCATATTTCTAGTGCAGATTTGGAGTTCTCTCATTTTCAGTTCAAGTCTATTTCTTTTGTGCTAAAATATGCCCTACCGTTTTCTGGAAGTTGTGGCCTCCAGTAGCAGGGTGTGTGCATGAGGAAGAAAATAAATGTAATCCATATCCGCAATACTCAGTTGTTCATTCAGTCTTTTTGAAGACGTCATAGTCAGACATATTGGAATAGCGTTACATATTGGGGATTGTGGGGATCTTGATAAAGCCAAAAAAGGTCTGACTCAACCCTTCTTAGTACCTTCAGTTTACTGCTGCTACAATTATTATCTAGCTGTCAATGGTGTCCATTCTGGTGGGTCACTCATCTTGATGTCTCACAATTCATCCCTTCTGTGGAGATGATAGGCTTGAGCTATGGCCTGGATGCAAACTCAACGGGGAGAGGAGTACAGTAAATCTTGCCCTGAGTTCCACAATTTCACCTTATTAGAAATAAAAATGGTCTGTATTGTTTGAAGCTGAATTAATTGTCGTTTTTCTTACTATATAGAAAGCTGCACATTCTTGTCTGGTGAGACCCCCTCCCACCTTCTGAAAGATGGATCTTCTTATCAGCTTAAAGTCAGTGTCAAAACAGCTGTTGGCATATCTCATCCACTTGGACAAGAGATTGCCTTTTCTGCTCCAAACTCTTTGACTCTCACCACAAACACTTTGTGCTAATAAAGTGGGGGGACTTCTTGAAACTGGATCTTTGGTTGGATAAGGAGAGATTGCGTCTGTAAAATTGGAATGAGCAATTTACTATCATTCTCACTCTCCAGAATAGCACTTCAATAGTTCAGAACTGGCGCATGGAAAAAAGTTTTGACAAAACAAAAATGTATGGGAAACAGAGCAAGACTTTTCAGCTTCCAGGTGAAGGCCGCAGTCCAGAAATGACTGTGGTTGGACGAACACTGGTCTCTGTCATGGCAATTTACACTAGTAGGTGGGCATTTCTATTGGGATGAGGCAGGCGTTTTCTGACATCTCAGGAGTTCTGCCCACCAAAGGAGATATTCTCAGAACTAAGCAGCCAGTTCACAGGCCATTGGTGTTGACCTCCTTGCATTCATAAGGAATACAATGACCTCGGCATTGTGCTCTAAATTGGAGCGTGCATAGTTGGTGGTTGAGGTAGATATGCTTTCATTGCTATGATTAAATGAGCATATTACTTTCGGTCTCTCTTTTTCATCCAATTGCTTACAAAAGGGGCAGTCTACAGCTATTCCAATGTTACTGAATAGCCAGCCGGTCAGTGAGATTATTGTTTAGGCCTTTCATTCATGGATCTTCTAAGGTGGTGAAGCAGTCAAAAGTTTGACAAATCTTGACTTGCTTGTGATGTGTGTCTTAGGATGTGGGCTTGCCTCTGATCTTAAATACTGGAAAAAAGGAGTGAAAGGTGTAAGAAGCTGACTTGGAAAAGAGCTGAACACATGCTTTCCAAGTCAGAAAACTTTCTTGAAAGAACTGCTGCTTCAGGAGCTGTCTCATGACTAACTGACAGCTCAGACTATTTGTAGGTTTCGTCTGCAGACAGTTTTGTCATTTCCAAAGACCTATTGTCTCCATTTCATTACAGAATGTAAACATAGTGGGCTTTGGGTCAATCCCTTGCTTTTGATTGGATGGCTTTCTTCTCTCTCTCATTTTCATGCTTCTTATTTGATGGGTCCTCTGTTTTTTTTGTTTATCTTGCCTCTGGAGCATTTCTTCTTTACTGTGTTCTGATTGGATGACGTGTGTCAGTTCACTCTTTAAATTCAGGAAAATATGTTATCCTTTTTCTTCTAGTACTCCATGGGAGTACATTCGATTTCCTTGACTCACCCTCTTTGCTGCCTATCTTCAAAAATCCTCCAATTTTTAATGTTGCTGCATCTTTCCACCCACAGCTATTCTAATGCTTCTCCGCCGACTTTTGTTTCTATTTTTTTATGTATATATCCCCTTGCTCAGTTGCTCCTCTGCTCCCCCTTCTTCCGCACTCATCAGCATGACTTCCTCACCCACATCCCACTTACTCTTCAGATGTTCCTCCTGCCCCAGCCACTTGTGTTCTTCTTTGCAGAATATATAAATATATATATTATTAATTATTTTGGGAGCCTGGCAGCCGAAATCTGCTGTGGCATCACACATATTTTTTGTAATTTACCGCTCTGACATTGGCATTTGACATCTTAGAATGGCATACATAAATAAATAGCAAAATGGCTGCAACATCATGACACAGGCACATACATGCATAGTGACACATGCATGCATATATGGAATCATGAGGGGATCACCATAGAGTCATGATGCATCCATGTGCATGTGTGCATGCTCATGCTGTTCAGTATTGCCAATAACTTTCTCCTTTTCTGTTTATCAGTAGGACCTCATTTGCAAAGCCAAAAGATGAAACCAATTGACTTTGCCTATGACTGTTGTCTAAGATAGGCAGTTGTCCGAGTGGAAACTATTAGATCGAAAAGTCAAAGCACACTTTTCACTAGGTGGATCCTTTCAGAAGCCCACGCACCACAGAGAAGATAGTCTGATCTGTAAGGGCAACACTTCTTGAAGCTCTTGAAAGCCGTACGATACCAATGTCCCATCGGATTAGCTGTGTAAAGGTGAGCCTCACCCACAGCCTTTCATTCTGGCTGAATATGCCCAAAGACGGGATTTCATTGAGTTAACATTGGGGCATGCATACTGTGCTAGGTATGAGGGTGCTGCTGAGAAAGGCAAAATAACTAACGAACCTATTGTTTTCCTTTTGTAGTTTGCATTAATTACACACTAAGAAAGCTTTTTGGATGAGGCATTTGTCTGGAAGTCAAGACAACTCCAGGTCAAAACAAAGCGAGAAAAGGGTGTGCGAAGCTTAGTTTAGCACTTTCTGGACTGTGGACGCAGTGCCTTTCACCTCGCATACTTTGGAAAAGTGATCACAAGTATTCTTTATACTGTTAAAGGATATGTAGTGATATAAAACTGTAACAATGCTAGCAAGTGCTATGAATCTTAGGCGGGTGAAACAGTGGTGCAACGCCCTCCTTGAGTGCCTTCTATTCCGACCTTCATCAAGTGTATTACTCAGATGTTTGAACTCCATAACAGGTTTGTCACTTTCCATTGTGAAACAAATCAGTGTATTATAGGTGCAGTAAAAAATCATTTGACTTTTGTAGGACACTTGCGTTTACACACCCTTGACTGGACAAGAGGCGTTCTGAGACAAATTCTATTGTGTACACACCCAACATCTTATCCGCTCCGTGTTAACCATTTACAGGACACAACATGCCTTCTCAGCATTTGTACTCCTTCCTGCACGTAATCAAAGTATTACAAAGCCAATGTGACAGGTATTTTGTGATAGTTTTGCAACAGAAAAAAATTAATGATACAATAATGTTGTCATACTTAGTCACATATCCATATTGTGGCATCAGAGCGTTTCTTACAGGGCATATTGTCGTCCTCTGAGGTTAAAGTACCCTCCTCTGAACCTATTTCATAGAAATTTATTTTCGGATGTAATTCTGTCTTGATTGCAGGGGTCACGTAACAATTAGGGGTAAATGGCACTCGCCAAACCCATCCTCCAAACTAGGCCAATGATAACAACATTATCCTCTAGTCCAGCTTTGATTGGTGATTGAACAATTCCTAACATTGACAGGTTGAGTAACTATGGGCCTGATTTAGATCCTGGCAGAGGGCTATCCCGTCCATCAAAATATAAATTATTTATCCTATGGGGTTTATATTTCGGCAGATGGGATATCCGTCAACGTTGTCACGGAATAACCCCACCGCCAGGATTTAAATCAGGCCCTATGTGTGTTCTGTGTGAACAGGTTTTTTTATGCATGCTATTCCATAGATATTAGTAACACAAACACACAGGTAAAGCCAGCAGGTATAGGTTTAAGGTGGTAAACGATGGAGTGTTAGCACATCAGAGCTAGACACACAGAAAAGAGCCAACTGGAGTGGAGAGAGTGAGCTGCAGTTGGAAAGTTGTCCCTCATGAATGTCAAGGCAAGCCCTCAAGTGAAGGTGGAAGAGAACACCCAAACATCCAAAGGTATTAGGTAAGAGATGGATATTCCACTGGGCTAAGCCAAAATGTGACTGAGGAAGTCTCACACCAATAGCCAAAAGAGGCTGGAGTGAAGAAAGCCAGTAGCTGAAAGGTATTTGCTCACCTGTGAATTTAGTGGTCTGCTAGCGTTACCCTGGTGATTCCGAGTAGAATATCTGTTGGGAAGGGAGTGGTTGCTTTTCCTACATGTAGCTTTTGGGTTTTCTCATACAGATTTTTGTCTCCCCTACACGGAAAAGGAAAAAAACACAGGAGAATACGGTAGCAGAAAAGGCATTTTTGGAAGATATGAAACTGGGGTTAGTAATTGCACCTAGTGATAGTTCAGTCACTACTGCAAGGCAAACTACTCATCCTTTAATAGTTTTCCACCATTCTCCAATATTTGTATTCTTAGTCTACGATGAGGGGTTTCTAGAATCCATATTTTTCAATATTTTAAATTTGATGTTTTCATGGTGATTTTTATATCATACTGTGTGGATATGTGTGTGTGCACACATTTCAGCCATATGTCGAGGGTCATTATGGTCGACAGAGTAACATAACATAAGGTAACATAGCATAACATAACATAGGATAATGTAATGCTACGTAACATAACATAACATAAATTTGTAAAACACACTATCACTACAAGCGCTAGTTTGGCACTGAATAAAACAAAAGTCTGCTAAACTATTACATAACGTCACATTTAACTATACAGTATAGAATAAAATCAGAGAGTAAGCAGAACTTCCCTCTATATCCAGATAGCGCACGTCTTCTAGAAGACTCATACCTGCTGACCAGGACAAACCACTCTATTTTACCAATAAGGCCCTTTAATTTGGGTGACGCAGAGCTAAAACCGTAAAACTATTCATCAAGATATAGGAGTATCTATGTTTATAACTTAAGGTGCATAAATGTTTCTCTTCAATAGCCACAATCTGGGCTGCCATGATTGGAACTGAGAACAAGGGACTCATACTTTGGGCCTGATTTAGATTTTGGCAGATGAGTGAAAACAGTGATTGACAGCCTGTCTGCTCAAATGTAAATGCCATTATGTCCTATGGGATTTATGTTTCAATGGATGGGCTATCTGTCAACTTTATGACAGAGTAACCCGTACGCCAAAATCTAAACCAGACCATCAGTCCTAATTTAAAATCCTTGGCCCACATTCCATGGTCATACAGACGAAATACATACCGGAAAACGTCATCATCCAGCAAAGTAGTAATCCCTTATAAGATATTCACCAAATCATATCTTCATTTGAGATCAATTCTGAAGCCGTACCAGCCTTCTCTGGCACTTTGTCATGGTTATTTTTTTTATTAACCTGTAGTCGCAGGGGAGAGAAAGAAGAGGAGATTGTTCAGCACAATGTTCGCGTGAAGGGATAAATCAGAGCAGGCCATTAAATATACAGGGATCTACAGTAACTATGGGCTGCATGTACTAACGTTTGGAATTGCGAGTGCCTAATCACAATTCTATGCAAATTGCAATTAGGAAATCACAATTTCTAATGTTCAAAACTCTATTGAGTTTCATTTGCAATTCCCTGTGGGTCCCAAATGGACCTACCTCATTAATATTCATGAGGTAGGTCTCCATTTGCCAACCACTGGGACACGCAAAAATCACAGGTATGGTGGCCTTCTGGGGTCAGCAGACCACCATGTCTGTGATTGCTTTTAAACAAAGCAAGTTTTTTTTTTTTTTTATATGCAGCCCATTTTCCTTGAGGAAAATGGGATGCGTTTAAAAAAGAAAATGAAATGTTTTCTTTTCATTTTTTGAGTAGGCAGTGGTCCTTGTGACCACTGCACACTCTTAAAAAATGCTTTTCCAACCATTCACAAAAGGGAAAGGGTCCCTTGGGGCCCCTTTCCATTTGCAAATCGTTTAGCACCAATTTGAAATTAATGGTAACCTGTGAATGTTTTGTGACCGCATTTCAGTCGCAAAACACTCAAACATACCACTGCGAGTCGCTATTAGGAAGAGGCGCCCCTATCACGCCCCTTCGTAATAGCGTATCACAGTGCCAAATTGCAATTCGGACACAGAGGATTGATTGCATTGGAACATACAGAAAACTTTTTAGCAGTCGCAAATGGCCTAATTCTGCGAATCGAACAGTTTGCACCCGCTAGATAGCTTTCAACATCTGGCCCTTAGATCCTGCCAAACAATGCCGCCTAGTTATGCAACACACCTTTTTAGTCAGTAAATCTTATTGTCAGAAACCTTGCAAAACACTGCTGATAAACTGAATTTACCTCCACGCTGGAGTAAGCAGTAACTTTGAGACAATGAGGAATGCGATAGCTTTAACAAAACGTGAACAGAAGGCTGGAGGGGCCCTGATATTGCTCAGACATGTACGTGAAAGTGATTAGATCTCCATTAGGCGACTGCCTAAGCAGCACACTAGGTGGCAATCGCGTTCTCAATAGAAAAATAAATAATTCGGAGGGGGGCGGTACGGGCTCTAAGTGACGCCGAAGGCTGGGATTCGGGTGCCAGGAACAGGCCTCTAGCTTTACTACACGTAGACCGAGCTTCCTGGTCTAGATTTAAACACAATGGCGTAAATCACAAGGGCTTTTGTGTGCTAACTGTGTGCACACTAGATTGTCTGATTGGGGGTAACGTGGCAGGCATTCAATGATACTGAAAAGTTGCACAGTGGAAACTCCAGCGGTTTCCTCCCTATTAGTCTACAGTACCAAGACCTCAGGGCGAGGTGGCATAAATCGTTTTTTAAGAGGGAGTTACACCGTTCAAAGAACCTTTGTTTTTCTGTTGAGTGGCACATCGATCCCAGCTATTTCCACCATCAAAAGTTCCCTACAAATAGATTCGATCCTAAAGTACTTCACATAATAAACAAGGGCCCTCTAGTCTATAGTATGGTAATTGCAACATTTTTGTATCACTTACTAGTCCTCTGTGGTGCGCTGAAGAGCTTGCCTGCATGGGTAGAGCACGTGTGTTCCATTTAAGTGCATGGGCCACTGATTTTGTATGTCTTAAATCAGTTTGAAATGTGATTTGAAGAAATCTTTCTAATGTTGTTGAAAAGCATAATGTCATTAAAAAATGCACATTTTATTGAATTGCATAAAATCTAAAACAACAGAATTGTGTTGTATTTGTGATTTGATGCTGGCACATAACTACCACAAGCAGGTGAAATGGTCTTGAGGCCGTGTAAAGATGAAAGTCATCAACATGTTGTGCAGTAGTGCCATCCCCAGCATTTCCACCTTTGTCCCTTAAGTTACCCCTAGGAACAACTGAAATTGGTGCCACTCAGCATCATTCTTTAGGTGAGACCTGATAGGAGACTTAATTGGACTTCCCACCTTTTAGTCCCATAGGCATAGACACTTCAGGCCCCACCTTGCCAAGCACTGGATGGTGGCAGCTTATTATTCCTTTTAGGTCATCTAGGTGCACCCAGAGAAGTTGCATAGTGGCATGTTGATGTAATTTTAAGTCTATTGGGATGGGACATATATGGCCTTTTTAATGACTATAATGCTTGTAAATATTATTTGTAGACTTCTATTAGGTTGTCCTTCCTGAACATCAAAGGGAGTGCATGCCGTAAATGACCAGAGAACACTATGTTTGCATATGTTGTTAGGTTTATTCGTAGCTGATCGTGAACATTTGCTTTTGTGTAAAGTCGTGGAAGAGGGCTACCCATTAAGGATAACACCATCTCCACTTTTTATGATGTTTTTCTGTGGGTTTAGAGCATCTCTGGAGAGAAGCAACATAGTTTCCCACCACATCAGCAATCTTGAAGGTGTACTTTAATCTTTATTTATGGACAGAGACTCCAGAAGTGGATTCTGGGGAGAGGCCGTCATCAGACTCTTCTCTGAAGAGGGGAAGACTGAAAGGATGATCTGCCTCTGATCAGCAGGAGGCATCTGATTAGCAGCCTGGTGTTGTGAATAAAAGCTGGAGCTATCCTGCCCCTCGCACATTTTCTTTTGGACCTTTCTGGTTGTGGTGCATCATAAGTGGGCACTGGGATGTTGTCCACTTTCTCTTACTTAGACCTAAGCCTGCAGTCCTTGGCGAAGCTTTGTTGGCCTTACATACTGCTGCTGACCTTGCCTGATTGGAAGCTCCCAGCAAGCACAATGAAACTTTAAACACTAAGCAGAGTGTGAAGGCTGCTTTATCCCTCACATTGATAGTGGAGAGTATCTGATGAAGAATTGACGTCCGCGATAACCAATATATCTGAACATCCACTGAGGCCCTTGAACCTCTCACCACGGATGGAGGAGGACCTGAAGGAGCAAGTGCAGAATCTGCAACATGAGTGATGTTGGCTTGCACCAGCTCCTCTTTTTCTGGGTTCCATAGCAGCGCAGATGTGAGTGACTGTCTACATGCAACAAGTTGAAGAGATATTGAGCCACATAATTTGGAGTAGTATGGAGTGGAGAGCTAAATTCACCAACTTTACACCACAGCCATATCCTCACCTACAGAAGACATCCCTTTTCAATCTGAGTCTGACATCACCATGGAGGCGGCTACTCCCACGAGAATCTGGGAGACACAGTTACCTGCATAGTGCCTGCTGAGAATGAGTACATCACTGCAGCTGGAAGTGAAGGATACCTCTCACACGCGTGGAGGGTACCCTCCCTCACCACATTGATGGGCCTGAAATCAGGGGTGGCATGAGAAACGACCGGTCATAAAAAATGTGAGAATATGCAGGATATTTGTAAGTGAGTGCAAACTAGTGCTTCAAAGTAGGCAGAGGGAGGGGCTCTGTTGAGCAAGTCTCCTCTTCCCAGTCCCTGTTTTTTACTGTACTGACCTCGTTTTTTTCAGGGCAGACAACAATAGCCAGCCATGTGACTAGGAAGTTAAATATAACAACATACTTCCCTTTCAAACCCAATTACATATTTCTTTACATCCAGAGCTCATCTTCTTGCAGTTGGGCTGATTACTCTGACTACTCAGATCCAAGATGAGTGCTTGTTAATCTGTATATATATATGAGGCCGGAGAGCTGCCTGAAAGCTCTCTATGCCTCATCTGAGTCAATGATCACCTAGCTGGGAGACAACTGAAAACAATTTTAATTTACAGCAACACTGCAGTATGGAAGTTACATCACAAATCTAACTTGGTTGACATTTAATGCGTTGCCTTGGGAGCAGTAACAATTTCAGGGACATGCTTGTAGGGGTGATCTAGTGCAATCTGCCGCTGCCTAGTAATAGTTTGACGTACACCAGCACTAATTAAGGTCGTATCCAAATCATTCTCCTTGATGATCTAATAGTAAGACATTTAGATTTTGGTGCCAATATCGTTAAAGCCCACTGACCTGTATTTTTTACAGTTTTGTATAGTGAAAACAAGACAAAATGGACGGTGGAGCATTTTGCATAGGATCAGTGTCATACTGCTTGCAAGCGGTTTACATGAAAACAGTTTCAAAAAGTGTTCAGATAAGGACACTGCATAAATAAGCTTTGTATCTTAGTACACAAATAGTTCTGCTGAAATCTTTTGAGTGATTTAGGAGAATTTTTGCCTTTCAGTATTAAAATGTAAGATAATAATCAAGGGAATGTCTAACGATTAGTGTAAAGATGGATCTGCCTTGTTGCTACGGCAGATTTGGTGGCAATGTGGGTGGCGTGATCACCCACTCAAGATGGCAACTTGAAAATGTCATGCGATTTAGGCTTTCTGAGAGGTTTTTCTTGTCCTACTGATTAGTTTTTTTCTTTCTACTTGTTAAATGGGTGGATTGCAAGTTTTCCCATGAATTGGAATTGTATGATTGTTCTCAAGTGCTTAGTGTACAAATATAGTGAGTATTTATTTAGCTTTTAATAAGTGTTGCTTGCAACAGGCCTTTTTTTCATTTTGAAAGTTAGTAAAAGATGGCCACCCCCGGTTTCTTTATTGATGTTGGTGCATCTTCTGTTTCTTGGCAGTGGAGAGAGAACTTGAACCTAAGATGGCCACCATCCCCTTTGGTCCCAAACACAGTCGTAAATCAGCTATGCGCTCATAGGAGCCATGAGGGGTGGCAATCTGATTGATGCACTTTGTCTGCGTCAAAACAACTCAGCAGAGCACCGAGACTGCTCTTCCATGTCCAAGACTATCAATGCTGTCTAGTTTTGACAGTGTGCTCCTCGGTCCTTCTCCTGGTTCAGTGCATCATATCTTGCATAAAGAACACTGAGTCGCCTACATACCGGCTTCAGCTGCATGCTCTCATACAGAGCTCATCCCAATGGTAAAGAAGAATCAAGGAGACCAGGTAAGGTTTGATATGGAGGGCTCCACTCCACCAGAAGTATTCAAAATCGGCTCTCAAGTTGTCAGATAAGACTGTGTTTTGGAGGCAGTGCGCAACTCTGTGGTAAACTCTGGACGGGACAGGGAAAGTTGAGGATAGATACAGAGGAAAGTTGCACCTATGGCCTTTGAAAAGGTGCTTCCTTCCCCCACACCATGGTGGCAAAAAAATATGAAACAGTGCCTGAAATGAAAAAATATAGGTGCCCGAGAGAGGTTTCTGAGAAGTGCCGGTACTCTCCAATTAAAAGTATTACGTTTTTCTTGAGAAGTGCAGGTACCCTCCCTCTCCAAATAAAAAAGTGCCGGTACGGAGTACCGGACAGTACCAACCCTTTTAAAGCACAGGTATGAAATGAATAATTGTATACATTTGAATGAATTTTACATCCCATCTAGGGTACGGTTCTTTAAGTGTTTTAACAAAATTGTTTTCTTTTTCTAGCACTTTTTTCAGATCAAGTAGATTCTAAAATTCAAGTTGAATTCGTTAAGGCACTCAAGTTGTTAGAAACGCACTCTCAGAATAGTATCAAATATAGGTCATTCAGTAGAGCAGCACACCCAGTAACACTTTCTAATTGCTATAAGGGTGTGGATTGTATTTCCAGAACTCCAGTGGTTAAATCTAGGATAAATGTGGGGTGAGTAAGTTATGTAAAGCTGTTGCAACAAAGGCAGGGAGGTTTCGTTTTCAATTTATTATCATTAGTTAACAATCTTTTTACATGTTAACACATGTCAAGCAGTAGTTCTCTTCCCCAATATCAAACATGGTGTATTCCCCAGAGAAGCATCTTTCTATCGGCAACCCCTCACACTTCTGAATTTTTTTTGCTAAATTATCGCTTTCACTGCCATTCAGCTAATCGGGCTATTGAAATTATTCTGAATCTACACTAGTCATGTTTGACTAGAGAATGTATTTGCTATTTCCTTTATCTGGTTAGGGAATGTGCAAATCGCAGAATTAAATCTTCGTATCCATCTTCTAATCCCTGACTGTAGAGTGCTCTGCAGAAATTCATATATCTTTTAGTCTCAGCAAAATATTTCAAAACTAAGTTTGAGAGATCTGAATAGATAGAATGTCATCAGGATCGTCCCTGCCCAATTCCTATGATTTTATTTGACATTATGCGCTTGAGTGCTTAGATATTTGAATTCAACTTTTTCAGACGAAACCTGGAGCACTTATTATTATCTAGGGCTCTCTATTCACAATTAGGTTGACCGAGCATGGCTGCCTGACCTTCTTTTGGGGATCAAACATTAATTTACAGAACTGTCTAGCACAGGTGTTCAGAAAGATGAAGCTGTTCCTTGTAAAAAAATCGAAAACATTTACTCATGACAATGATCAATAAAGTATTTATTTCAAGTAAAACATTCAACAGACAACGTCATCACTGGATGGTTTGCAATTTGGAAACGATATGTAAATATAATGTAATTAGAAAATACTCCCATTTTAGTCAGAAAATATTCCTTTTTCCAAAGTATTTCGCATAGATCTGTTATTTAATTAAATTGATCCTTAGTCAGTTGCAGACCCAAGTAATGTGAAGGGAGAGGGAGAGGGAGGAAATACTATTTAATCCATGCTGAATGATCAACAGGTCTTGTTAGCTCCTGGGTGGCTCCATGTAATGCTCTGTTATTTCATATATCAAAGACATTTCAGTGTGACCAATAGTGTTTGCTTTACTACAAAATATGCAAGTTTCTATATATGTATGGCATGTAGTTTGAAATTATACGTTTCCAGGGGTAGTTTTGACAAATCCTAGCGTTGTTTTAATTTGGCTCAAACTTTTAGTTTTGCACAGAGAATAATATGGAATGTCTTAGTTTTCTTCTTTGGCAGAATTTAGCAGTGGCAATTAATCGGCGAATTCTTCCAAAATAAAGTATATAGCAAATGACAGGATAACATTGGTAATGTCTTTTCACAGATTAAGGAACTACAGATGATAAACAACTTATTACTAGAACGTTTGTTAGCAGAATGGTCGTGTAGAATACTATATTGTCTGTAAATAGGTAAATAGACATGTAATCAGATTTAGGCCATTATTTTGAATTTCCAATATTAAGAGTTAACGTTTTGCATGTAATATATTCAGAATGTTGTGAAATTGCTGCAGTGATTGGATATTCTCTACACAACTCCCTCCAGATATTACCTGGAGGCATTTGCATGGACAAAAAGGTCAGTAATGTGGAATAGTGCCCATTTGGGGCATAATAAAACACACCAACTTCATTATCTGGAGTGGTAAAATCGCCCTGGCATAATACAGCAAATTAGGTAACAAAAATATTTGAGGGCGATTTTACTGCATGTAATTCCATTCCACTTATAATGCAGGCCTTATAGGGTAAGCATCCGAACGGTTTGTGTTAACTGGATTGCAGACCATTGAAGGTAACATTTTGGGACCATCTTCGAGCGGTCTGAGCCCTATCACACTCTGGGCTCTGACATCATATGATGACATTTATTGTTAGATTTTGCCAACAGATGATTCTTGGCATTAAAAAAGAATTGCAATAGTGCAACTTGGAATTAAAATGGTAGTACCTCTGTGGTAACTGCTGTTGCTGAGTCTGTTCAACATATGTCCATGATCATGGTGTGATCTTTAAAAGTTATATCAGAGATTGCTCTCTGGCACAGGATAGTTAATGAGAATGCTGCATTCTGATTGGCTCCTTGTATGTCAATGCTTACCATGGAATTTCACTATGTGTTTAACTTCCTATTCACTCCCTGGTGAGTGTATGTGGATCTCAACCACCAAAAGGTAATAGGAGGAATGCTTGCAAACATTATTGGGAATTGTTCTGTGTGTCATTCAAGCCCATTTTCATTCACTTTGCCACTCTAGATAGAGGCCCACCATATGCAAATCATGTTCATTAACAGAGTTATTTTTTTACTAGGTTGCCTTCTGAGTAACATTCGTAGAAACGCTACAGATGACTGAAGATAACAACTGCCACCTAATCCTAATAACAATATATTTTAACAATTAATGCCAAAGACCTTGCATGGTTTGCTAAGAATAATGTGACTTTGATGTTATAACTTTGTCTGTTTATACTGGATTGAATCTGTTCACTATGATTGTGTATACTGCTTATGCCAGGAACCTACCTTAGTTCATAGATTGGGAGCATGATTCTGAGACTTCCTAACATTACCAAGCAAAACAAGCAATGGCAAAGCCAATTGGTCTGGTGTTGGCTGCCTTCCTTTTGAATTTGTCAGTACTTATTTTGGGTTGCCATAGTAGTGTCTTGCAGTGACGGGAACTACTTTATGTGTGGATGTGCTCCTTATGAAAGAACAAAATGCCATCACTCATAGTGAAATTATCCAATGGCTGAAGTGGGCTCCCAAATTAGCCATGATGAATATTTAGTGGGTGAAAGACAAATGTGATTGCCACCAAAAAAGAAAATATATATATATATATATATATATATATATATATATATATATATATATATATATATATATATATATATATATATATATATATATAATATAAAAGCAATGCCCGTTCAGGCTTAGAGTTATGCATCAACTATGCAAAAAAGGAAGAGAGAATTCTGGTAGTTCCCAAGTTTAGGTAGAGAGCAGCTCCAGCATAGAGCACCTCAAAACACCAGCGACACTCCTCTAAATTTGCTTACCTCAGATGTATGTTTCTCTACCAATGTTTTAACACATAGGATTAGGATAGCACAATGCTATCCATGCCAGGCTAGAAAGGGAGAAAATCTTTTGCCATTCATACAGCAAAGTTTTCCTGCATAAGATTGGCATAGTGCCATCCACACAGAGCTATAAATTGGCAAAAGCCTTTCACCACTCAAGGCACAGTATTATAGCTTTGGATTAGTAAAATACCATCCAGGCCAACCTGGAATGAGCAAAAGCAACCCCTGACATGTGTTTCGCTGCCACCATAACTCTTCCGAGAGGTTAAGCTTTGTCCAGACACAAGAGAGCACCCAGTATAAGTCAAAGAAATATCCTTTCAGGCTTAGAGTAACACACAAATTATGCAGAAAAGGAAGAGCGAACTCTGGGTAGTTCCCAAGTTTAAGTGGAGAGGAGCTCCAGTATAGAGAACCCTACAACACGAGTAACACTCTAAATTAGTTAATCTCAAATGTCTGTTTTTCTAGCAAGGTTTTTAAGCATAGGATTAGCACAGTGATATCCATTTAGAACTAGAAAGAGACAAAGGGGGTCATTCTGACCCTGGCGGCCGGTGACCGCCAGGGTCACCGACCACGGGAGCACCGCCAATAGGCTGGCGGTGCTCCCGAGGGCATTCTGACCGCGGCGGTTCAGCCGCGGCCAGAAAGGGTAAACCGGCGGTCTCCCGCCGGTTTACCACTGCCCTTGTGAATCCTCCATGGCTGCGGAGCGCGCTCCGCAGCCATGGGGATTCTGACACCCCCTACCGCCATCCTGTTCCTGGCGGGTCTCCCGCCAGGAACAGGATGGCGGTAGGGGGTGCCGCGGGGCCCCTGGGGGCCCCTGCAGTGCCCATGCCATGGGCACTGCAGGGGCCCCCGTAAGAGGGCCCCGCAAAGTATTTCAGTGTCTGCTAAGCAGACACTGAAATACGCGACGGGTGCAACTGCACCCGTCGCACCCCTGCAACTACGCCGGCTCAATTCTGAGCTGGCGTCCTCGTTGCAGGGGCATTTCCTCTGGGCCGGCGGGCGCTCTTTTGGAGAGCGCCCGCCGGCCCAGAGGAAATGTCTGAATGGCCGCCGCGGTCTTTTGACCGCAGTGCGGTCATTCGACGGCGGTACCTTGGCGGACGGCCTCCGCCGTCCGCCAAGGTCAAAATGACCCCCAAAGTCTTTTGCCATTTATACAGCAGAGTTTTTAAGGATTAGCATAGTGCCTTCCACATCAAGCTGTAAAATAACAAAATAATTTCACCACTCCAAAAATTGTATTTCAGTTCTGGATTGGTAAAATACCATCCAAGCCAACTTGGAATGGGAAAAAGCAACCCTTGACACATGTTTCGCTATCAGTCTTTAGAGAGGTTTAATTTTGTGAAGACACAGGGGAACACCAAGTATAAGTCTCAGCAGTACCCTTTCAGGCTTAGAGTGATACATAAATTATGCAAAAAAAGAAGCGAGAACTGTGGGTACCTCTCAGGTTTAGGTGGAGAGCAGCTCCAGTATAGAGCACCCAACAACACCAGCAACACTCTAAATTTGCTCACCTCAAATGTCTGTTTTTCTAGCAACGTTTTTAGGCATAGGATTAGAATGTATCTCTTTCTAGCTCAGTGTGGATACAATTGTGCTAATCCAATGCTTAAAAACTTTGCTATAAAAACAGACATGAAGGTGAGCAATTTTAGAGTGTCACAGGTGCTCTCTAACGGAGCCGCTCTCCACCAAAATTTGGGAACTACCCAGAGTGCTCTCTTCCTTTTTTGTGTGTGGATATATATATATATATATATATATATATATATATATATATATATATATATATATGTATATATATATATATATATATATATATATACATATATATACATATATATATATGTATAAATATATATATATATGTATATATATATATATATATATATATATATATATATATATTTATATATAATAATGTGTGTGTATGTACCATTATTCAAATCAAAAGATCTTGGCTAATGCCAGAACTTAAAAGATGCAGTGCCGTCCTGCAGGAGAAATATATGGTAGGACGCGATGGAGCCAAACTCACCATATTTGCGGATCTCCCCTTTGTGGCACTTCTCCCCCCGGAGTCCACGAGCATTAATGAAAGGACTTCCTTCCTGCTCAGTGGTAACGTAAATCCAACCAATCCTGGAACTGCTCTCATGCTGTTTTCAGCATGAGAGCTGCTCCAGGATTGGGGAAGCAGGCTAACCTGGAGCTCATTTTGAGACTGGGGGCCTGTGCCAGCAATCCTTGGCTGTATGACAGCCCTGAAATTGCTGGGTCTACAGTGTGCATGTCGGGATTGCCGTAGCTAGATAGCCGGCCAAACCGACATGCAAACTGAAAGGGGCAGCAGTGTTCCGGCAATTGCAGGATTTAGCCCCGCCCCATGCCCTTACATTTGCGCTATACACAGTGCGAGCTGGTGGCAAAATGAAAAGGCATTATTATGCCATTTTAGTTGTGTTTGCCTGCTGCGCTCACAGCAGGCAGGGTGACGCTCCTCCACTCTTAAGGAGGAACCGCCCCTGAAAAGATGGCATGGTGAGCAAGTGTGGGAGACCTCAGGTTGTTAGAAGAGGAGTAATGATGTGGGAGGTATTGAGTGTGAGTGAAGAGTACTGCATATGTTAGGGGTGTCAGTGGGTGGAAGCACAATATCCTCAAAAGTAAACTGCATTCTTATGGCCCTTCAAATCTATCTAATCTGAGAAGTCTCAAAATAAGCTTGAGAAAAGCTATCTAATAATTGAGGATTTGAGCATATCCTGTATCCTTTAACTGTACAGCAACAGAGAGGTGAGGGAGGGATTGCGGATTTGGATGGACAGGGCTGCTGCTCTTAGGACAGCATGCTAGTTGAGGGCTCACAAATGGGGACTTGCCAGAAAGGTCAACAAAATCTGCTGTTTTTATTTTTTTATAATTTTGTGAATGAGACCACAGGTTATTTTATAAATGGTACTCCATATAATGTGTACCTATATGCAAGTCGCAGCTTAGTATTTCACAGTGAACATTTCTACGTAAGCAGTAGTGTCACTTCAACCTTACATTGCTGCAGATACTTACCATCCATATATAAAGAAAGACTCTGTACTTTTGTCATGTTCATGCTCCATACAGTTATTCTTCTTCCAAGGAATGGAAGAACTGCTGAATGGGAACCATTGATGTTTTCCCCGACGTCCACACCATAATAAAAGCAAAGATAATTTCACAATCTTCATATTTGTGTATTAGGCAGTGCTTAATTTGTGCTTGTTGTAACCGGTGCTAAGCACTGGCACTTATTTTTGAGGGCCGGCGCTTAGTCTTCTGTCTCAAGCATTTACAGCGAGCTAAAGACACATTTGGGGAAGACGGAGGAAGAGAAACACGAAAAAGCTTCACAATGGGAGAAAGCAGAAAGCTGCAAGTGTGAGCTGAAGGGACAGGGAGGGGTTTTAAATGGATTGAAGAGGCCCGAGATGACTTCAGGATTATGCTGCCTCAGTACTCCCCGTTCGCACATTTAATTGCAGCAGCCGCATGTTTAAGAGGAAGGCTTTGAGCATGGGCACCTTTTTATTTACAAATTAAGCACTGGTATTAGGTATATGTTGAAAATTGACTTTCTGCAAGGTCACCCCCAAACCTTTTGCCTTCCTTCTCCTCCTCTTTATCTGACCCCATGTTTGCTGGCATTAGGACTCTGCGCACTTTACCACTGCCAATCAGTGCTAAAGTGCATATGCTCTCTCCCTTAAAACATGGTAACATTTGCTCATAACCAATTGCCATATTTAATTTACTTGTAAGTCCCTAGTAAAGTGCACCACATGTGTTCAGGGCCTGTAAATTAAATGCTACTAGTGGGCCTGCAGCACTGAGTGTGCCACCCACATAGGTAGCCCCTTAACCTTGTCTCATGCCTGCCATTGTAAGGCCTGTGTGTGCAGTTCACTACAATTCCGACTTGGCATTTAAAAATACTTGCCAAGCCTTAAACTCCCCTTTTTCTTCATGTAAGTCACCCCAAAGGCAGGCTGTAGGGAACCCAAAGGGCAGGGTGCTGTGTAGGTAAAAGGCAGGACATATACATGTGAGTGTTATATGTCCTGGTAGTGGAAAACTCTTAATTTCGTTTTCCACTGCTTTGATGCCTGCTCTTTTCATAGGCTAACATTAGGGCTACCCTCATATATTGTTTGAGTGGTAGGTTCTGATCAGAAAGAGGTAGACAGGTCATATTTAGTATTGCCAGAATGGTAATACAAAATCCTGCTGACTGGTGAGGTTGGATTTTGTATTACTATTTTAGAAATGCCACTTTCAGAAAGTGAGCATTTCTCTGCACTTAAAATCCTTCTGTGCCTTACAGCCTGTCTCCAATCCACGTCTAGGCATGAGCTGGTTGACAGCTCCCTTGTGCATTTCACCCAGACAACCACAAACACAGGATGCTCAGTCACACCTGCACACTTCTGCATACTGAATGGGTCTTCCTGGGCTTGAAGGGTGGAGGGCCTGACACTTACATTTCAAAGGACAGTGGCCTGCCCTCATAAAATGGACTGCCAAACCCCCTAGTGGGACCCTGGCAGACAGGGTTGTACTGAAAAGGGACCTTGTGCACTTCAAAAACAACTCTTTGAAGTCTCCCCACTTTAAAAGCACTTTTGGGTGTATAAACTGGGTCCCTGACCCTACCAATTTACACACTTCTTGGGACAGACACTCTGCACCAGAACCTGCAACCTGCCAAGAGAAGCTGCCTGGCTGCCCAAAGGACTCACCTGGACTGCTTTGCTGTAAAGGACTGCTGCCTTGCTGTTGCCCTGCCGCCTTGCTGGCCTCTGGCTCTGCTGAGAAGTGCTGTCCAAGGGCTTGGATTGAGCTTGCATCCTGTTCCTGAAGTCTCAGGGCCAAAAAACCTTCATTTCTGCAAGGAAACTCCTAATGAGGCGAAAATTGACGCACAGCCTGCTGGAATTGATGCACAGCCTGTCCAGCGGTGAGAAAACCACTGCATCGCCGAACCGGAACGATGCAGCCCGGCTCCCCAAGTGGAGCTTGACGCAGCGCTAATGCTGTGGCTGGAACTTCAACGCATAGCCCACCAGATTGACGCATCACCGAGCTGGAATGACTTAGCCCAACTTCCTGCCAGACAAATCAATGCAGCACCAGCCGGGCAGCAAAACTTCCGCTGCATCACCCACTGGATCGATGCAACAACTGTGACTTTGTCCCGCACACCCAGGATTTCCATGCATTGTCCCTGGGCGTCAAAAGACCCCGCATCGCAAAAAGGATTCAAGCCTGCGCACCAGAATTTGATTCAAAGCCCTTGCCACATGGAAAAGAATCGATGCATTGTCTGTGTGCGCCCAGAAACCCGACGCACACCTACCTTTTTTTCCATGCATCTCCTCCTCTCCGATCTTCGTGCGTGTAATTTTGATGCAAACCAAGAGACAATTGTTCCTTTTCAGAACTAAAGTCTCTACTTATCATTACAAAAGTGATATATCAATTTGTGATTATCAAATCTTGATCGTTTTGACCTTAATTTAATCAGATAAATATCCTATTTTTTTCTAAACCTGTGTGGTGTCTTTTTGTAGTGTTCTCACTGTGTTATTGCATGATTTATTGCAGAAATACTTTACACATTGCCTTCTAAATTAAGCCTGACTGCTCAGTGCCAAGCTACCAGAGGGTGGGCACATGATAATTTGGATTGTGTGTGACTTAACCTGACTAGGGTTGTGATCCCTATTTGGACAAGGGTGTATACTTCTGCTAACTAGAGCCTTCATTTCTAACAGTATTTATATATCGGGACCCGCACCTGGAGGGCAAAAGGTCACAGTACATAATGTGGGGTGGTGGCAAACAATCAAGATTGTATATGTTGAGTGGGAATTATACAATTATATGGGTGTCTTTGACAAATCAGTTTTCCTATCAAAAATAAACAAGTGAAAACGTCTTGTGTCAAGAAAGAATTGGAAGTACAGTGTTGTGTGGGAATGGTATATCTGCATCAGTGCTTCTTCTGTTATCAGCAGGTCTCACAGAGTGTTCATCAGAACCCTTTGTATTTGCTTGTTGTGAGTTTTTAAGAGAAACAAGAGGGATTGGACTAAAGGAACATTTCTAGGGTTAAGGGGAACGTGGTCCGGTGTATCTGGAGTGCTGTTCACCCTAAGGAAATCCAACACACACATGGTAATACCCAAATTACAAGTCAATAAGATATTTGTTACCAAGAATGTGACATTCCAAGCACCTTCCCCCCAAGATAAAACCCTCCGTACTGGATGAGCTCCTAAAGTGGGGAACAACTGGTTACCACACATAAAAGCATCCTCCTCACTTATTGAATTCTGCAAGAAACAGAAGACTTGCCTTTTCAAGTAGTCCGACTAGGCCCTAGGTGTGCGTAGACTCATACCTGCTCAGTGCCAGGATACACTCCTGGGTGATAGTGTGTTCTACAAATCTGCATAACATAACAGCTAATTTGTCCGTTTTCAGGCACCAATAAGTGGTCCAGTGTTCTTGGCAGCAGAAGGGGATATATCTTTACATTAGAGGGACATTGCAAACTAACAACTAAAACAAGAAAGACAACTGCTTTATGTACACTAAGAACATATGCGAACAAGTGATATGCATGTTATTGCAATCGCAAAGGCAGTAACTGCTAAGCCATGCAGCCAATGAGCAACCACCAATCTGGATTATAGAGATAAAATAACTGTTGACTTAAATCTAGCAGAAATTCTGTATCCACTCACCAAATTTCATCAAGTGGCAATGCAGCCACCATTTGAGACTGACATGTCCATACAACCCTACACATTTTTTAGGGTCGAGCCTGCGCTAGCATGCGCTTGCGCATGCGTATTGCTTGCGAGACGCTTTAGTAGTTAGAAAAGGGCTCAGAGCCCAGTCCATGTCACGTCAGTGCCTTTCATTCGTTTGTGGGCTTGCTTTTTTAAATCTGCTTGCTTTCGTTAGTGTAAGGCATGCATACGTCATGCCTTTTCCGGCGGTTAGCCCTCTTTGAGTGCAGCGAACAAGTACTGAAAACATACGAGGCTTGCTGTTTTCCATCTGGTTTGTGCAAAATATGTGCCAGCAAAATGCGCATCTCTTTTCGCATATGCTTTCATTACGAGCTGAGCACAAATTGTACCTACTCCAGTTTTTTAACAGGCAGCTGCCATGATGTTGTAACTGATGGCAATTGCCCATGCAAAACATTGCGCATGGGATAGTAGTATGAACAAAATGGGTGCAAAAACTGATTGTTGGTATTCTTTTCTATTATGTACTAATTGGTCATATTCTGGTGAAAAACAAACGTGGTGCTTATCCCTAATGTAATTTGCAATGGAATGTGTTTCCCGCCTGTTAGCTTATGGGTTTATTCGACAACGTAAGGAAGGAGACCACCCTAGAAGTAGGCAAATCAGAAGCAAAGGGTTGGCACTCTGTGGTAGTTGCTTTTGTTGATGTTAAGTAAAGATATTTAAGTACATATCTTCCTCAGTTCTCTGTGAGGACTGCTTTTTTGTTTTTAGACACTTAGGGCCTGATTACAACTTTGGAGGAAGGTGTTAATCTGTCCCAAATGTGACGGATATACCACCAGCCGTATTACGAGTCCATTATATCCTATGGAACTCGTAATACGGCTGGTGGTATATCCGTCACATTTGGGATGGATTAACACCTCCTCCAAAGTTGTAATCAGGCCCTTATAGTGGATTCTAATTCTATGTCCAGGGGTGATGGTAGTGTAAAGGTTTAGAGGGGTTTGATGTGGGAAGCAGCGGTGTTGTGAACTCTATATTATAGTCCTTACTACTAGATTACCAGTTGTCTTCATCATTACAATTTCTGACTATCAAACTAAAGTTTATGCTAGGAAAACCATGCTTCTAGGGAGTAAATTTGCCCTCCTTTAGGAATGAGAACACTTGTGCGTCCTTTCATAATAATTAATTCTAGAGAAGCCCAATTTCATATTTCGCAACTCAACCCTGCTGCCAGTAGTGTTTGTCAACAAGGGAGGGTGGTAAATCCTCAGGTATCTGGTATGTACGTTTATTGTGGACACGGAGCTGAAATCGTGAGGTTGTCAACATGCCTGGTGAGTAAACAATGATATTCTATTAACAAAATCCACCTATTTCTTGCAATTAGGACACATGCAATGTGGAGTGGTGTTCACTGAAATCTCTGGGAAACAATCCACTCCGTGTTTAAAAATTGCACCCAGTTTATTTCATATTAGCTTATCCTCTGTATCGAAATGGTCTACCCCCGCCACTGTTTGAATCACTGAAGAGAAATGAATATACTAAGTGGGATTTCTTTCTTTACATTTCACTCCCATCAAATGAAAAAATGCTGCCCATTGGAAACATTATCCCTTTGGGCTAGGATGTCAATTTTTCAACCAGTCCTTTGTCCTGCAATAAGACGGGAAGCATTAAAATACAGTCAGTAGCAGAAAGCTTTTCATTGTTATCCCCGTGGCCTTATTGAATCCTGTTACACGGGGTGCATTGCTCAGGGGTTTCTTTATTGAGGGAAGCAGCGGGAACAGAAAAGACTGAAAATGAGTTTCCTGGCCACCTTTTGTGTCAGTGACACTGAAGTGCCTTTGAAACACTCCCACTCTAACAATAGACATGATAATATGATCTAAATTGCACACTAGTAACGCTTATGTGTAGGAATAATATCGTTTTTACAAAAAGCAACAAATAGAAAAAAAGAGTGCGCCGTTGCTTGTGTAGAAATAATTCATAACAAATCAACAATCAACAGAGTAGAGCGAAGCCCTGGGTTTTGGAGATGGAGCGCTCTGGGCGTGTTTGGGTTTCCACGGGCGGGGGCGGGCGCTCCCGGGTGAGCCTGTGTATGTCTAAGGATAATCCTGACAGGACCGAGAAATATTATCTCGGAATGGGGCAGGCCAATCTCCGCCGGTGAAACCTGCGGGGCCGGCCACTTTCACCCGGCAAGTTAATAACAGGGAGCAGCGGGAATTACTCTGCAGCCAACTGCTTATTACATTTGTCCTGAGTCATCTTTTCGGAACGGTTCGCCTGCGAGTAATGACAGCGTTTCAGCGCCGAGCTGCGCGCCCTGTTTAACCCCTCGCGTCGCGCCTCACCCCTCCCGTCGGCTGCGCGATGGTTTAGCCTGCAAGTAAGCCGAACTTGAAGGTGCCGGGCAGGGACAGGCTCCGCTCCGCCGGGTGAACGACCAGGGGTCGCTGAGATCTCTCTTTTTCATTCCCACAGGGTCAGATCGAGGTTGAGAGCAACACCATCTTCAAGCTAGCTGCTCTGATCCTGCAGGTGAGTGTCCGCGACAGCTGCTGGCTCTTTTATTCACTGTTTGTCGCGGTGTGTACCTGCCACATTCCCACAGGCTGTATGGTGCGGAACCCCCCTGCGTTTGCGCATCCTTCGGCTGTCTCTGTAAGCAAACCACCAGCCGACGGAAGAAATAGCAGATATGTAATGAGAAGGGAAACGTATTTTGTTTCGTTATTTGGCGTAGTAATCGTAATTGTTTTTTGTAGAGTGCATAATTAACTCTACTTTTCTTAACGCTTGAACGTCACCAAAACCCAAACAGCCATGACAGCCTTCAAAATTATTAGTTGTATATATTAACAAATTACATCTTCCGTGATTAGAAATGCTGATCTTTGCTGAACTAGTCTTGTGCAGCGTTAGTGAACGTATTGTATTTGTCTGGAAAGTGTTTTGTTGTGGACAGCGCGCGCCGTTAAGGCCGTGATCTCGTTGACTAACGTGAATAGACACATTTGTGCATAGCAGTGATTTTCACGATGCCATCTGTGACTTGCCCAGGATTACTAAAGTAGTTGGTGGGTTGCTTTCAGGTCAGTGAGGTAGGCCTGATGTTTCCGCAATAGTGGTCAAGTATAGTCGTTTTATTTCCTTGAATTATGGAACTGCATGCTGAATAGTAGAGTAGCCAGACTGAATTTCCGTCCTGGTGTTGTACAACAGATTCTGAATAATTTAACATTCTTTTTTTATCTTTTATTGCTGTTGCATTTGCAGGAAGCCAATGGAGACTACACCAGGTAACACCATTTATCATTGAATTACTTATGTGCATGCGGCGGTGGATGCAAGTACTTAGTTACATTTGAATTGTAGATGAATGTAATGCATACATATGTGACTGTCTTTCTGTAAGTAACAAGAAATACATGTTTTTTTAAAGTTTGTAACTAAGGAGGATTTAGTTTTAAACATCTTTATCAAACCTCCCGAGTGTCTCTCTCTTGATGGAACAAGTCCTTATTTCACATTCATTTTTAGTCACAATCATGCAGCGCTTAAACTCCTAGAGGGGGTAGTACGCGCGATACAGATGCAATGAAAATACAATACAGTACAATGATACATTCGAAAACATTTAACGAGAAAGTTCAGGTTGACCAGCATTGCCATGCTAGCGGATCTGCCCTGGTTAAAACATTGGTTCTGTTTAGTTTGCCTTGTCACAAGGTCAAGCGTTGAAAAACAGCCTGTGATTTTGAAAGCACAGATGTCTCCCGGGTGGGTTAGGTGTAACATTTTAAAATAAATATCAGTTTCGAGTATTGGTTCTGTCTGTGGTGCCCTGATGTGTGCATTGGGATGCAGCTTGCCAGCTGCCTTTCCTGCAGTTCCCTCTGCCGCCTGCCTCAGCAGCTGCCCAGCAGAGGCCCCGGCCCTCCCGCACTTGACCTCTTGCCTGCATTGTTCGAAACCTGTGGGACTTGGAGTCACTGCTCCGCCTCGCTGCACAGACTCCTGAAGGGCTCTGCCCACTGCGTCGGCGTCCATAAAGCTTTGAACTTGAGACACGGGCTTTCTGGCTGGGACTACTTGCTGAACAAATACACAATCCGCAGGCCGGCGATGGGCGGGTTAATGGTTTACTTCTGACAGGCAGAGGCATGGTTCTTGTTTACTGGGCTTTGCTTGAACTGGCAGGGGAGGTGGGGGGGGGGGGGGGGCACGATGACCCTTGAAAAGTTCATAATTCCTGGCTAGTAGTGACCGAATGTTACGTTTACCGAGCCGAGGCTCCGAGACCCAACGTTCGGTTTTGGCCAGGATCACCTCTTTACTATGCATGATTCACACGAGGCCAGATTTACCATTAACGTAAGAGTTGTACATTCTTGTAGTCAGGCATTAGTACATGCTGACGGTAGAAGGGAGAAACCCGTGTTTAGCCTTTAACGTGTGTTCTCCTTGAGTTGATCAGGTTGGAGGCCCATATCCCGAGAAGGCAATCAGAATTTCTTTTAAATCTAAAAGTATTGACATTTTGTTTATCATATTTCTGTAAAATGGCTCAATGTTGCCAAACCACGTGTCACCTGGTATATGTATGTCTGTGCGAGATTTTGATAACAAACAATTGCTCTTTGATGCACAAAAGCCATGTACAGGCAATTTCCATCACCACTCGTCCTTGTCTGCACTACACAGGCATGAACATTATTCATTTATCTTTGTTTTTCTATACCTCTGTTTGTTCTCTGCTCGTCTTTATGGATATAAAGCGCCCAGATCACAAACTCCCAGTTTGCTCGATGATCTGATAAACCTTGCACCCTTAGTTTCGGCACTCGTTATGGAGCACATTTTCTTTGTTTTAGACTCTGAGTTTTAGAGCCACATTCTGCTTTGGTATACTTTATTTCTTCTTGCCTTGGTAGTAGTTATTCTTTTTCTTTTATCTCTTATCAAGCAAAGCACTTTGGAAGGTACAACATCTAGGTTTAAAGTGGCTAACAATCGATTTTCTGATGCCAACCGTAGCTAGAGCAAACTCATAACATGTAGATGTTTTTTTATTTGTGTTCATTAGTTTTCCACAATATGTGTGCCACACAATTTCCGTAGCACGTTCATGATTGACATCCTCATTGTACAACAGACATCCAAATAACAGGTGGGGGACCGCATCGATACCCACAAACAAACAGTTCACACTGGTTTCCCCTCTATGATCCACTGTAACATACTTTATGTTCACAGTAAACAAAGCAGACTGAAACTTTCCTGCGATAGAGAATATAACAATTCTCAGGCCGTATTTATTCACAACCATATAAACACGACATAAAAAAATCATGTGTACAGTATTTCTTTTCATCCTTAAATTTCCATAATTATTTACAATATGCATCTCAAATAGTTCATGTTCTTTAAAAAGGAGTCATGGTTGTCCACCCACCAGGCACCTGTGGCATCATCTGTAAACTGGGGGCTGTATTCCCCCCAAAACCAATTAAGCTTCACAAGGCGAGACTCACCTGCCCCCTCAAGATAGAGGGGGCGCGGGCCAGCATGAAAACTGTCCCCCAATCCAACCATGCCAGAGCCAACCCTAAGCAAGGGATCCCCCCTGGCCCTCAATGGGAATGATACTGGGCAACCGGGCCATACCTTGGTCCCCTGGCGCAGTCTCATCCCCCCAAATTAAAAAATTCCAGGGTCATGTAATGGAGTACCGTGGGGGGAGCTATGGACATTCGCGGTAGCGGTCGTCCCGAGCCCCTTTCCTAGACCCACAGCACCGCCACCCTGGTTTGAGCCATAAAGCTCCTGATACCGCCTTGAGTTCACCTGCACTAGTATTCTTGATGCCAAGGTTATCCACCTGTTTTGTGCCAAAACATGACGCCTTCCCTCCCACAGGCCTGGTTGGTTGCCCGACCAACCAGGCCTCCCCCTGAGGACAAGAAGCTCAGTTCTGAGAGAGACACTGTATTGAAAATGCTATCAGGTTCTCAACAAACACAGTATGACCACCATCCGACAGGTGAACTCCATCGTCATGAAACATTGCCTCCCCTTGAAGGCACCCATGCCCAACAGTCCTTAGCACTGATGTGTTCAAAAGCCATTTCATGCGGCTGTTCAGCCGCCTGGCTGATTCATTAAGGGCCTTCGCTGAGCGCCCCAACCTCCAAATCCGCCTAGATATGATATGGGACCATGCAATGACAGCCCCTGGACACCGCTTTGCTAACCAGGAGATCTCCACCATCAAGTCCTCAAAAACTGATCTCCTCCCGATTGTTGCCAGATCATTGCCTCCCACGTGAAGGATGATGAGCGCTGGCGGCGGCAGCCACCGTCGCAGAACCTCCTCGATGAGCTGGCGAAGACCATCAAGGCGCAGACCCCCTCCTGCTATGCAAAGAAACCTGCATCCTGTGCCCGACTGCGATACAAGTTGAAGAATGGCCGCGCCCGACGCACAAAGGAATGCCCAATAACCCAAACACTGGCAGGAGCCATGTGCCCAATGGTGAACTGAGAGGTCCTGAGAATAGAAAGAAAAAACGTTACACATGAGGTCATTGACGTGTGTCAAAAAGGTGTTCCTAGATCATATGGAGGCGTACATAGCGTTTATAGCAATCTGACTTCCACCTCCCAATCCCTTTTACCGTCTCGGTATTGAGCCCTGCCCCTGCTGCCGATGTTGCTGCCCCTATCCTAAAGGAATGGGCAGTAAATTTGCCATGCATGCCAATTGCCAGTAAGGCTTTCTGCAATACTTGGGAAAACTGATACCTAGTAAGTGGTACGCCAGATGCATGGACTAATAAAGAGGTGGAAGAAACCTTGGGACGAATCTGCAGGTACTTGTTAACTGCACATACTGGGCAACCACTGAGGTCACCAGCCCTCCCCAGTATTAACTGTTCGCCCCTTCCTGCCTGGTCTGTCTTGGACCGTGGTATAGTAATTACCAAATCCCCCCCTTTCCAGAGAACATGAGTCACCAACATTCCGCTGTGAATGTCCTGCTTAGACCTGGTCACAAGCTCTGAGACTCGAAAAGCTCCGTGAAAGGCAAGCACGAAAGCTGCCGAGAATAGAGTGGACTCAAAATCTGAGTCACAGATCCCAGTCAGGGCCCCCAAGATCTTTACCAGCTTGTCCACGTCAGTAGGGCGCCGCTGGTCCGGGATCGATCCTTCCAACCTTTCCCATCCCTTGAGCGCCTGTCTGATAAGAAAAGATCGAGAATGGTCAGCCCCACCCACTAGTTGGGTAAAAAAGGCTACAGCTGAGATGTGACGTCTGGCACTCGCAGCAGATTTTCCCTGCCTTCGCAAAAGCTCAAGAAAACCCAACCAACTACTCAAGGAACCAGGCTGCGCCAAGGGGTCGGTAGATGTGTGATTTATGTATCTATGAAATGCATTCTTATATGCCCTTCTTGTTTTTGGTGCTAGGCTGGCTGCCACTAGATCCGCCAAGGGTGAGTTCCAAGATTCCACAGCTGCCCCGGGAAATATGTGGGCTCCAACTCGACCCCCGGGGGGAACTGCCAAAAATCCTGTAACTTGAAATGAGACAATGCATCAGCTGCGTTATTAAAAATTCCTGGTACATGTTTTGCCTGAAAAAGAATGTTATTCTGCAGACAGATCAACACTAACTCCTTCAACAGTCCTAACACCCTTCTGCACTTTGCATGTTGAAAGTTAATGCTTTGGACCACTGCCATGTTGTCAGACCAAAAAAACACAGATTGATTGCGAAGATGGTCTACCCATATGTGTAGTGCAACCACTGTGGGAAATAACTCAAGGAAGGTGATGTTCTTAACTAACCCGGATGACTCCCAAGCGTGAGGCCAGGCCTGAGCACACCACCTGGTACCTCAAATGGCCCCGAAACCACTACTACCCGCTGAGTCAGTAAACAAACCGATTTCCTGATTGGACCGCCGAGGGGCCGGCCATACCACTGACCCATTGAAATCCTGGAGGAAAGCCAACCAAATCCTTAAATCCTGCCTTACTTCAGCAGACAACCGCGTCCTATGGTGCTTTTCTTTTAAGCCAGACATAGACTGAGCAATAGAGCTTGAGAAAGGGCACCCCATTGGAATGATCCGCAAGGCAAAATTAAGTTGACCCACCAATATCTGTAACTGATGCAGGGTGACTTTTTTGGCTGCCAAACAGGTTTCTAAGGATGCTCTGAAGGCCATGACTTTATCCTGGGGCAATCTGCACTCCCCTCTCACTGAATCTATTTAAATGCCCAGAAATACCAAGGATGTGGCTGGACCTGTTGTTTTTTCCTGAGCTAAAGGGATGCCGAATTTATCCATCAGAGACTTGAATGCAGTCAAATACTTAGCACACCTATCTGACCCGCTTGGTCCCAGGAACAAGAAGTAATCTAGATAATGAATGACATTAGGTGAGCCTGAAACTTGTGTAAAAACCCACTCTAAAAATGTGCAAAATTGCTCGAAATAAACGCAGGAAACTGAACAACCCATAGGCATGCATTTGTCATAATAGAACTTCTCTCTGAATTGGAAGCCCAGCAGATGATAATCATCAGGGTGAACAGGCAAGAGTCTGAAGGCTGATTCTATATCTGCTTTTGCCATGAGAGACCCTTGACCCAGTTTCCTCAATAAAGTCAAGGCGCCATCAAGAGATGCATACTTGACTGAGCAGAGGGCTGGATTGATTGCGTCATTCACAGAGGCTCCGCGAGGAGCGGAAAGATTGTGTATCAAACTAAATTCCCCAGGATCCTTCTTGGGAACCAACCCCAGGGGGGAACAAACAAAATCCTTTAATGGGGGGCTGTCAAGTGGCCCAGCAATCCTATTTAAACCCAATTCCTTCAATATCTTGCGTTCAGCTACCTCCTGTGCCATGTCTAAAGACTGCTGATTTCTACAAAATTTTGGGCCTTGCACCCCTGCAGCTGGGATCCTAAAACCATCGCGGAGAGTGCGTCTATCGTCAGGGGCAGCCCAGGGTCAAGAAAACAACCTGACCCTAGAGGGACTTGAGTCCCCCTTTTAAACTAACTCGGGCTGCCCCTGCTGATTACCTGGGAGCCCCCACCACACCCCCTTCACCCCTTGGGGTGAGCGCGATTTTCAAAATTTTCGCGGCAGCCACAGTTGGGCTGCCGGACGAAACCGGTCCGATCTGGCCCGCACCTGTATTGGGGGCGCGCTATGCCGTGGTGCGCGCCCCCTACCCATTCCAGCTGTAACAAACTCCTGCATTCATTATCCCTTTACCTCAGCACTGTCCCACACATCTAGACATCAATGCTATTTTATACATGTGTCCTGGAGAACCTTGTCATCAAAGAGTCATTCCGCTTCATGTTCTCTCTGTTCCTGTCTAGGTGGTGGCCTAGTGTTTGTAAGAATTATCATAGTTGCATACCAGTTTCATGCACTCTGTTGCATCATGTTCCCAGTACCTGCGCTGGTTGTGAAGCTCCACCAGAACAGGGTCCAAAGCAGTGATGACATTGAATCTGGTCTAGGACATCTAGTGAGAGTCATGTTTCTATACACTTGTTAGGAGATCAAAATATGTCAAGTGCTCCCACTTGAAAGTGTTTTGTAGGAAGAATGTGGGTACTTACTTGCATAAACAACTTTGTGGGCTTGTGAGACACATTGTACATTTTAACTACTGTATGTTTCATTTATCACTGCCGAGATGTCCCCCTCTCATCCCTCCCCCTTCTACCTCTTTCACCCAACCATCAGCCCCACTCCACGCTTTCCATTAGTGTTGTTCTCATTACATTCAAGCTGCTATGTGGCTGTGCTAGGAGTCCCAGTTGAGAGAGCAGAGGATTAAGCTTTGAAATGACACTTTAAAATCGTTGCCAGTAGTGAAGTGGCACGTTAGTGTGCCTGATTCTTTTATTTTTATTTTTAGAACTTCTAGTTGCATTTTCTAAGTGAAGTAGGAATTCTCCTGCTTATAAACGGGACGTTGTTGTAATCTTGGCTAGAAATACAGATGAAGACGCTGCTTAATTTATTTATTTATTGAGAGTGTATTTAGCCTGTACCAGGCACATACGTGCTACGGTGTTTAAAAAAGCATCCTGACTTGACCAGAGACATGAAGGAAAATAGAAAAGGGCAGAGATAAAATACACACACTGTGATCATACCAAATATCTATATGATAGTACAGTAGTCCAAAAATGTAATCCCTTAGGTGTGTGAATATCTTCTTGATACAAAAATAGTGTCAAAGAAAAAGCTAAAAATGTACGAATAAAAGAAAAAATTAAAATGTGCAAAGAATGAAAGATTAAACACTTCTAAGTAATTTGTACAAATATGTAGTTTATCGCCCATGAGGAGGGTAATTTAATAAAATCGGTATGCATACCCACCAGGGAAATAATTATGACAGCCACAGAAAAAGTCCAGACAACGAGCAATGAAAGGAAGGATGAGCCAAAGTAGTGATGGAAAGCAAGCGTTTCAGTTCTTTTTTAAAGTTAAGGGCAGAGGCGAATAGGAGTTCCAGACTTTGTGTGCACAGCCACGCAGTTCTTAAGATTTCAAAATATGAATTTCAGGAAGAGGAATAGCTGAACTTTAAATTCAGTGATAGCTGCCTGAGATAGGATGTAGTACCCGGATAATATGGTGAGAGTGGCTGCTCTCTGATACAAGTTAAAGTGTTGCCTGCAAATAAGATGGATTTTCGGTATTAGGTAGAAACAAAATTATCATCACCAGTCCAAACAGAACAAGCACTTGTAGCATATCTTTGAAGTCATGGTCCGGAATGTTTGATCCCCCAGAAAAGTTTGAGCTTATTAATGGTGCTACTGGCTAAGGGATTGATGTGTTTCTTCAGTTGAAGACGAGAATGAAGAGTGAGACCCAATGATTTGACATTTTCAAAGATAGAGTGCAGTCAAGGATTTTAGTAAAATCCAGGCAATTTTAGGCAATTTTAGGCTTGGCAGAGTCAGTCTGTGACAAAATGAGGAAGAATTTGTTTTGTTTAGATTAAATTTGAGATGAACAGTCTCTGAGTCTGTGATCTGCTAAGATTCAAAGCAGGCATAGTATTGTCAGAGGAATAAGATATCTTCCGGCAGAGTTAGTGTCATCAGTTTAATGGTGATATGAAATTCAAGATTCTCAAATGATAGCACCTAAATGTTCAATATAAAGATTGAAGAGAGAGGGACTAGAACAGAATCCTGAGGTACACCTTGAGATAGAGGAGCAGGTTGGAGAAAGGGTGGTCAGTTCTAATAATTTGTGAGTAATTGGATATATAGGATTGAAACCAATTCAGAACCATACCCTCAAAACCCCTCCTCTTCTTTAGAGTTGTGAGTAAGGATATTATGCCTGACAGTATCACAAACCGCAGATAGTTCCAAAAGTTGCAGTGGGCATGAGGCACCAGAGTCCATAATGCATAGGGCACCATTAGTCATTTTCAAAGTAGCGGCATATATACTGCTTCAGACTGGAAATCGATTGGTAAATTGCTGTCCTTTGGAAGCTGATTTAGTTGACTTTTTCCACATCTTTCCAAGATTTCAGTCTGAGACAGTAGCCTAAAGAATGAGCGTAATTATTTAACATGATTTGGGTCAGCAGGTGTTATGTTTTTTAAGACGGGTGACCCTTAGCCCACTATTAAGAACTCAGAAACACTTCTTAAATGAGAGAAAGATTGATAGTGTGGAGCAGTTAAGTTTAGTATGGCAGCACATCTCTTTGGATTGGTTAGGTGGTAAGAGATGATGGTTGAGCACTTAAGTACCAGGTGGAAGCACATCTCGTTGGATAGGTTAGATGGTAAGTGATGGTTGTTGTAGTTCAAGGGTTTAAGATTGCAAATAGTGAAGAAGAGGTCAGTAACAGTTTTTTCTTTGAAGCTAGGCCAGACAAGGCAGGATTGGATTTTTTTTAAACTTTGAAAACAAAGAAATAGCTGAATTATTCAAATTTTTTGCTGAAGGAGGATGCTGAGCTGTTGGCCTTTTTTAACTCAATTAATGGCCATTTTCATTTTGATTTGTGATATGGATGTAGCTTTAAAACATTATTTCTTGGTGTTTGAAAGCCAAAGGCTACATAATTCAATTCTGTTGAGTCACTTACCTTGAGAGCACCGCTTTTGCATGCCAGCACATGAGCACATGAACAATGTCTGAGAAATTAATTATGTTCTGTTTTGTAATTATTTGGGAATGTGCTGATGCTCACTACATTGCCCCTCAACATGCGAGTATTGATAACATAAAATAATAATTGGGAACAATGGAAAGAGTATTATGACATGGCCAAAAAGAGAGATGAATTGAAATGGCATAAGTAATTGTTGCATTTGAGTAAATAGCTATGATTGGGAAGATTAGCAGCCACTGACTCTATCATTAAAGGCAGAAACTGCAGAGGAACTTCAGTACAAATCTATTTTTAAATTCTGACACCCTCTTTACCTAGACCTCATGGGGTCAGTTTGGATCCCAAGATGGAGTTTGTTACCAATAAGAGAGCTCTCATCATGGAGCTTGTGCAAAAACATTAACTGAGGCAGAACCACTAAGTTGAATGCAGTCCCTTTTGTTTCTTGTTACATATGGTTTGTTTGTTGTGTTGATGTACAAAAAGTCATCGTGGAGAGAAATGCTGTTAGAAATGGGGTTTCTGGTCGGCCACTGCAGGCACCGTCGCAGTCCTTAGAGGGATAGCCTCGGGCTACCAGGTGGGATGGTCCACCAAGACAAGAACAAATCTGTTGCCCACAGCTGTCCTGGGACCAGAGGCCCAGTGATGTCGATGTCCACCCTCTCAATGGGTGCCATCAACAGGAAAAGGTTGTAGCAGGCTTTTCACTTCCCCCCGTTTTGCCAATCGCCAGGCAGGTATGACAGGACCTACATAACACATCTAAGGCCTTCCTCACTTGAGGCCATAGAAGGGGATAACAAGCCAGTCAAAGGTCATGTCTTCCCCCAAATGACCTGCCAGTGGCACATCATAAGCCAGACCCAGTAGGAAGGCCCTGTATAATTGGGTGAACACTGTTAGAAATTGGGTCTCTAGTTGGCAGAGGTATGCACCCTGTCCAAGTATGGACCACAATCCTAGTCGGGGTGAGTCAGATACATACCCTACATCAACCTGTAGTCACCCTCTAGTAGCTTGGCACAGAGTCATCAGGCTGAACTTAAGAGGCAATGTGTAAAGTTTTTGTGCAACACTTAATTACAGTAACGCAGTGAAGGACACCACAAAAAGACTCCACACCAGTTTAGAAAAATAGGGAATATTTATCTGAGTAAAACAACACCAAAACAACAAAAAGCCAATCAGTGTAAATCGAAATATTAATTTTTAAAGAATAAACTAAAAGTAGTACATAGAAGTGGGTAGTGGTCAAAAGGTTACTTGAAGTTGTGAGGAACCGGTACAAATCCAAAGTTCAGGGTGACCACGATGAAGGGTAGGCTGGCTACAGAACCCACGCATAGTCCGCTGAAACAGTACCTTGGATGGAGTAAGCGTGGATGACGAGAACCAAAGGGGATGTGTCGATATTTTCCATGCAGTTGGGTCACTGCCTCATTGTTAAGCCTTGCAGTCTGGTCCTGTGTTGGCACCGAACTCCATTGAGAAGAATGTGTTGCGTCGGTGTCGAGATGCGCAGAGCGTCATCTTCAAGCTGCGCAAGCTGTGAAATCTGCTGTTGTCAAGCAGCCTCAGCATCAGAGGAGTGATGCGCTGATATTTCTCACACAGTCGGGTTGATGCACTGGTTTCCGCAGAAAACAGCTTCTGAGGCCCACGACTGGAGGGGGCACCTCAGGCAAGGGCCGAACTCACAGATGGCAGAGTCCAGCAGCACCAGGAGAGTCGCAGGCAGATTTCGATGTCCCTGAGACCGCAGGAGAACAGGGGCAGGCCAACAAACCCTTGGATAATCTTGGGTTCAAGGATGTAGAGGACAGGTCCAGTCCTTCTCACTCCAGCCATGGAGCAGCAGTCCTACACAGCAAAGTGTAGCAAAGTGGCAGTCCATCCTACAGCATAGCACACAGCAAGCAGGAGGCCAATGCAGCAATGCAGTTAGCAGAGTGGCAGTCTCTCTGGGCATCACAGCAGTCCTTCCTGGCAGAATGTCCTTAGTTCCAGAAGAGTTCTGATTTAGTGGGGTTTTGGGTCCAGTACCAGTTGAGCATTTGAAGTGGGGGAGCTTCAAAGGAGGTCTTTGAAGTGCACAATGTCCCTGCTCTTCCTTCCCTGACTCCAGGCACTCCAAAGTGGGTTATGCAGTCCTTTGTGTGAGGAGAGGCACAGCCCTATTCAGGTGTGTCAGCTCCCTTACTCCTGTCTAACCCAGGAAGGCTCATCTACTTTGTGGTGGGCCATCAGGATGCAAATGTCCCACCCAAGCTCCCTTTGTGTGTGATTTTCTAGAGGGAATGGACACAGCACAGCTGTCATCCACACCAAATGTGTATTCAGAGGCAGGCAGAGGCACAGAATGGTTAAAGTAAGAAAATGTCCACTTCCTAAAAGTGGAATTTAAAGACTTACAAATTAAAATCCAACTTCACCATAAGTTATGATTTTAAATTGTCTGTCCAGAGACACCAAACTCCATATTTCTATATCTTCCCAATTCGGAAGTTACACTATAAGGTTGCTTCAAGGGACCCCATAGTTAACCTATGGGAGAGGTACATCTTGCAGTAGTGAAAAACAAATGTAAACGTTTTTCACTACCTGGACATCTTAAACTTAAAAGTACATGTGCAACTTTTTAATTACACTGCACCCTGCCCTTGGGGCCAACCAGAGTCTACCTTAATGATGACTTATGTATACTAAAAAGGGATGTTTGGGCCTGGCAAGTCGGTTTACTTGCCAGGTTGAAATTACAGTGTGAAACTGCACACATAGGCTCTGCAGTGGCAGGCCTGAAACATGTTTGAAGGGCTCCTGTGATGGGGGCACAATCAGTACTGCAGGCCCACTAGTAGCATTTAATTTACAGGCTCCAGGCACATACAGTGCACTTTACTAGGGACTTGCAAGTAAATTAAATATGCCATTTGTGGATAAGCCAATGTTACCATGTTAATAGTACAGGCACCTGCACTTAAGCATTAGTCAGCAGTGGTAAAGTGCAGAGAATCATAAGGCCAGCAAAAATGAAGTTAGGAATACATGAAGTCAGAGGGCAAAAAAGTTAGGGGAAACAAGCCAAGGATGCCAGGTCTAACACATGTCCTCCCAGCTAAAAATGGAGAGAGCTTCCCAACCCCTTGGTAGTTCTCTTACCCAAGGCGGAAGAACCTGAAGAGGTCATCATGATTGGCGTGGTCTGTTTCAGGACAGTGCTCCACTGTAAAGTCCAGTACCATGTAGGGAGATGGACCACATCTACAGTTTTAAACTCTCACCCCTCTTCTGCATTAATCATCTGAGGAGTCAGTGGTCTGCTTGAACCTTAGCTTCTTCAGCGCCCAGGCAACAGCAAAGGCTTCCCTTTCAGTCGTACTCCACCTCTGTTCCCTTCGAAGTAGCCCCCTCCTTGCCCTCTTCAGTTAATTGTGTGAGCATGGCCCCTATGCCATTCTCTGAGGCATTGGTCTGCACAACAAACTCTTTGGAGAAATGAAGGGCCTTGAGCACGGGTGCAGTGCACATGGCTTCCCTCAGGACATCAAAAGCTTTCTGGCACGCCTCTGTCCAGATCATCTGACGTGGCTGCTTCTTAGAAGTCTGCTCTGTCAAATGGGCAACACTGGTGCCGTATCCCTTGATGAATCGCCTATAATAACCAGTGAGGGTTAGGAAGGCCCTCACTTCTGTCTAGGTCTCGGGGGTGTCCCAAGTCAGAATAGTGTCAATTTTGGGTTGCAAGGGATGTACCGTGCCACCCCCTATTTGGTATCCCAAATATACCACAGAAGCCTGACGTATCTGGACTTACTAGCCTTTATAGTCAGGCCTGCACTCTGCGGGGCCCAAAACACTTCCTCGAGGTGGTTCATGTGGTCCTCCTCTCTAGAGCTGAAGACTTCAGTGTCTTCTAAGTAGGCAGCACTGAAGTTCTCCAACCCAGCCAGGACCAGATTGGCCAGCCCCAGGAAGGTGGCAGGGGTGTTTTTCAAACCAAAAGGCATGACTCAGAACTGGAAGTGCCCTTCTGGTGTTGAGCACTCTGACCTATCTTTAGCTCTGTCAGCCAAGGCAATCTGCTGATGCCCAAACGTTAGGTCAAAAGTGCAGAGGAACTTAGCAGCTTCAAGCCAGTCGCTGAGCTCTTCAGCTTGGGGAATGGGGTGTGCGTCAGTCTTGGTGGCTGCATTGAACCTACTGTAGTCTACACAGAACTTAAGATCAGGTGTAACACCGGGCAGGGCAGTCTTGGGAACCAACACCACTGAGTTGGACCTTGGGCTGTTTGAGGGCGCAGTAACCCCTAACGCTAACATCTTGGAGACCTCCTCCTTGATGCTAGCCCTCACCTTATCAGACAGCCTGTAAATATTGTTTTTTACAGGTGTGCTGTCTACAGTGTCAATATCATGGGTACACCAGTGAGTCCTGGGGTAAGGGAGAACAAAGAGGCAAACTACCCCAGCAACTGGCGGCAGTCTCTCTGTTGATCTATGGTCAGTGTAGGGGAGAGGCTGACACCCTCCACTGACCCATCCTGCTCCTAAGAAGATAGGAGGTCGGGGAGAGGTTCATTATCCTCATCTCATCCACCCCATCATCAGTAACCAAGTGCATGGTAATCTCAGACCTCTCAAAGTGGGGCTTAAGGAGGTTCACATGCAGGACCCTCGAAGGATTCCTAGGAGCCTTGAGGTCCACCAAGTAGGTGACATAATTCTTGCACTCCTTCGCCTCATAGGGCCCAGGCCAATTGCCTTGTAGGTCCCGGAGCTCCACTGGCTCAATTACCCACACTTTTTGACCAGGCTGAAACACCGCCAGAGTAGTATTCCGGTTGTACCGTTGTTTCATGTCCTCCTGGCAAGCTTCCAGGTTCTTCTGTGTGAGTTTCCAGAACTTGGTTGTCTGTTTGCATAACACCAATATGTAGCTAATTACATCCTGAGGTGGCTTCTTCGGAGCTTGCTCCCAACTTTCCTTAACCAAACTGAGAGGTCTTGTCACAGGTTGTCCATATAGAAGTTCACAAGGGCTGAAGCCACCCCCCTTCCGTGAAACCTCCCAGTAAATGAACAAAAGGCATGGCAGGAGGGCATCCCACTTACACCTCATAGGTTTGGGTAGTCCCATAATCATGCCTTTAAGGGTACGGTTAAACCTTTCAACCAACCTATTGGTTTGGGGAAGGTAAGGAGTGGTGAACTTATAGGTCACCCCACCCTCCTTCCACATGGCCTTCATGTAGCTGGACATGAAGTTGGTACCCCAATCAGATACCGCTGCCTTGGTGAAACACACACAGGTAAAGATTCCCATTATTGCCCTAGCCACAAAGGGCACAGTCAACATCCTCAGGGGGATAGCTTCCAGGTACCCGGTGGCATAGTCAACCAAGACCAGAACAAATCTGTTGCCCGTGGCTGTCTTGGGATCCAGATGCCTATCCACTCAAAAGGGGTGCTAATGACAAGAAAAGGTTGTGGGGGGCATTGCACTTCCCCCCTGACTTGCCACTCGCCTGGCAGGTAGGACAGGACCTACAGTACACATCTGAAATCTTCTTCATTTGAGGCCAATAAAAGTGGGTGACAAGCCTGTCAAAGGACTTGTCTTGTCCCAAATGACCTGCCAGTAGCACATCATGAGTCATACTCAGTAGAAAAGCCCTGAATCACTGGGATACCACCAACACACATATTGCACTTTGCTCAGGAGGAGGATTAGGCTCACTGTACAAGAGGCCATTCTCACAATAAATCAGGTGAGAACCAGAGGCGACACCAGCTGCCTGATTTTTATGCCTACTTCTGAAGACTCACAAGAGTTGGGCACTCTGCTCGCAGCAGAAATCCTCCGTAGTGGAACCCTCTGCCTACTGCCAGTGGGTCAGCTCAGGCAGGTTCCCTAGTTCAGCTACATCTTCCCTTGTAGGTATCAGGGCCTTCCCCCTCCAGGTAAGCCTCCTCCCGGACCATGGGAATTTCAGGAGCGGGTTTCCCATGCCCCTTGCCCTTCCTCTTTTTGACAGGCACTTGGGCCATTCTTCCAGGCTCCAGATCATCTCGACCACCCTGTCGGGCTGCCACGGACTCAGGCAACCCCATCACCCGAGCTCTACCTCCTTCTGTTTGGTGTGCTCCAAGTCGTTGCCCAAACAACAAGGTGATGGATGGAATGCTTGAATTAATCTCAACCACTGGCAATCGCTCTGGACATCACCCAAATACATTGTTTTTTGGGCACCATGCCACCCCTGTTTTGTCCCAGCCATATGCAAACCAGTCTCGACCCTGCTCCCCATGGAAACAGTGCAGCCCCAACTGCCAGGCCATGTCTTCCCTGGACCAGAAACAAGCATCCTGGGACCGGTTTTGGGGTATCACTCCTCATCAGCCAGGCTAGTTTGAATCTATTGGCACAGTGAGCCCAGGACCCACATCTGGACAAACCCAGTGAACTTAGGGCAAAAAATGCAAAAACAACAAAGTGAGGGATGGAATGCTTGAATTAATCTCACCCACTGGCATCGCTGTAGGCCGTATCCCAATCTATTGTTTCTTTCCCCACCATGCCTCCCCAGTCGTTCCCCATGGCAACAGTCCAGTATCAACTGCCAGGCCAGGGCCTCCCTGGACCGGAAGCAAGCATCCTGGGACCGGTCTTGGGGTATCACCCCCTCATCAGCCAGGCTAGCTTGAATCCAATAGCACAGTGAGCCCGGGACCTATGTCTGGGCATCCCTTTGCATGTGGCTGTCTGGAAGGAATGCACAAGAACCCAGCTGTCACCCATCCAGACGTGTACTCGGAGACAGGCAGAAGGCACTAGGGGCCAGATGTAGCAACACGGCAATTTGCGACTTGCAAATTGCGAGTCCCTGCGACTCGCAATTTGCAAGTTGCAAATTGCTATGCAGTACGGTGTCTCAGACACTGACTGCAACTCGCAATGGGGTCGCAATGACCCACCTCATGAATATTCATGAGGTGGGTCGCAAATTGCGGCCCCATTGCGAGTATAGGCACTCGCTAACATGGAGGCCTGCTGTCGTCAGCAGACCTCCATGTTAGCGACCTGCTTTTCAATAAAGCAGTTTTTTTTTTTTTGAAGTGTAGCCCGTTTTCCTAACAGGAAAACGAGCTGCACTTCAAAAAAACCAAAACCTTTAGTTTCGGTTTTTTTTCAGGGCAGGGAGTGGTCCCTTGGACCACTCCCTGCCCTGAAAAAATAATTTGGGGTCCAGTCACAAACTGGAAGGGGTCCCATGGGGACCCCTTCCAATTTGCGATTGGGTTACCATCCACTTGAAGTGGATGGTAACTGCGATGCCATTTGCGACCGCATATGCGGTCGCAAATGGTATTGCATCCCAATGCGACTCGCAAATAGGAAGGGAACACCCCTTCGTATTTGCGAGTCGGAAATGCATTTTGCGAGTCGGAGCCGACTCGCAAAATGCATTTCTGAATGGCAAAGTGGCTTTTGCGCCTCGCAAACGGCGATTTTCGCCGTTTGCGAGGCGCAAACACTTTGCTACATCTGGCCCTAGATGGTTAAAGTAAGAAAATTCCAACTTTGTAAAAGTGGCATTTTCAGAATTACAATTTAAAATCCGATATTACCATAAATTGTGATTTTAAATTTTGATTCCAGAGACACCAAACTAGAGGGTCCCATCTCTTCCCAATTGAAACGTACTCTTATAAAATATAGTAAGGTAATCCCAATTTTATTCTGTGCTAGAGATAGACCTCGCAGTAGTGAAAAGCAAATTTGAGTTTTTCACTACTAGGACATGTAAAACATAAAAGTACTTTTTAACTACAATGCACCCTGTCAATGGGCTTCCTAGGGCCTGCCTTAGGAGTGACATATGTATCAAAAGGGAAGGTTAAACTGCAAACACAGGCTCTGCATTGGCAGGCCTGAGTAATGTTTAAAGGACTGCTGAAGTGGGTGGCACAATCCGTGCTTCAGTCCCACCAGTAGCATTTAATTAACAGACCCTGGACACAGGTAGTGCTGGGGATTTATAAGTAAATTAAATATGCCAATTGTGGATAAGCCAATGTTACCATATTTTAAGCAGAGGGCACGTGAACTTTAGAGCTGGTTAGCAATGGATAAGTGCCCATAGTCTTAAAACAGCAAAAACAAGATCAGCAAAACAGGAGGTCAGAAGGCAAAAAGTTAGGGGGAACCACACCAAGGACGCCAGGTCTAACAAATGCTATTGGTTAGGAATTGTGACCCTGGATGACATTTGTCCCAGGTTCCTGTTGGCATTGTTATTGGTTGGTAATCAGTTTGTATTCCACGTGACCCAGTAAATGTTGTTGCACATAGACAATTGTGTTTTGCTGGATCAAGCTTCAGTGTGTTTTCCAAGACCTTTAGCTTAGCTTCATTGATACTGTAATAACTACTCTCTGAAGGTCGACTTGAAGAAAAAAAAACAGAAGATAGATTTCAGTAGGAGGGGGAAACTGACACGTTTTAATTGGTCTTCTGGGGCAATTATGTCGAGGTGTTGAAAGACTATAAGTAGCTGGTGCTAACTTTCTCTAGTAAGCTTTTATGGAAACGTCTGGTAAAGCCAACAGTGACCATGGTTATTAAAGTGGAAACAACTGAAGTCACTTCCATTCTTTAATGGGTGCAGTGAATACTACTGCCCTGGAATCTGGTCATCTTTGTAAAATAGCATCTTCTAATTTTAAAGTATTGAACGTTCTGGGCTACCTGTGCTGGGAAGAAACGGTAGGGAAAACATGACAATACTGCAGAGTATAGCAGATGCCTCCAAAGGAGCCCTTTGAGAACGAAGGATGGTTGATTTTAACCTTTAAGCTAGTAGACACATTCATGGGACAGGGGTGTGAGTTGTGAATGTTCAGGGAAGAAATTATGTACAATTGTAATGTAAGACGCTAGGCAATGCGCTTAGCATAAACACACTTTTATGTTGAATAAAAAGATGGCTGCTGACATTCTCTGGATTGGCAAAAATAAAAATGATAGTGAGAATGGGGCAAAAAGGCATGTTTTGATTATGCACTACAGCACTCTATCAAGATATTGATAGGGGGTTCTAGTTTAGCTAGTATGAGCCCAAGTCAGTTATTTGTTTAGTTAGATTCTTCTACCTAGATTTCACACTTGACTTCTTTCCAGTCTCGCAGTAGAAGTGGATATGCTTTAAGAAAAACGCATATGCACTTTCTGTGCTTCGGGAATCCAAGATTTATATTGTGTATTACATCTGTACCATATTTGAACCTGGTTGAGAATGGAGGCGCAGCCTTTGTTGTGAATTAAGAACAAAATGTTATTTTTAGATGCATTTAAGATATTATTGTATACGTGATAAAGTATCCCGTACTGTAAACTATAAGGATTTTACAAGTCAAAGATAAATGCTGTGACCATACAGAGGAATTAGTCCAAAGACAATGGTTCCCTTATGTGGACATTTAACTCCCAAGTGATTTTGCAATATCTTTTTACCAATCGAAAGGGTTAATTTGTTTCTTATATTACATGGTCACACAAACAACCACTCCCCACAATTCTCCTTTTTGTTTGGTCCTTATGAAAGGCACCCTGTCATTGAAGGTTTGTAGAATACATGTGAAGTCCGTGCTTTAGGTTAGAACGTGTGGTAGCCTACAAAGTTATTCCTGCTTTCTTACAAATGATTCAGACAGTTCAGTAAATAAATATACTAACATAAATGTATCCATTAGTTAATGAAAGCGAATTTCCGGGGGAAATGGTTGAGAATACAGGGAGTGCAGAATTATTAGGCAAGTTGTATTTTTGAGGATTAATTTTATTATTGAACAACAACCATGTTCTCAATGAACCCAAAAAACTCATTAATATCAAAGCTGAATATTTTTGGAAGTAGTTTTTAGTTTGTTTTTAGTTTTAGCTATGTTAGGGGGATATCTGTGTGTGCAGGTGACTATTACTGTGCATAATTATTAGGCAACTTAACAAAAAAAAATATATACCCATTTCAATTATTTATTATTACCAGTGAAACCAATATAACATCTCAACATTCACAAATATACATTTCTGACATTCAAAAACAAAACAAAAACAAATCAGTGACCAATATAGCCACCTTTCTTTGCAAGGACACTCAGAAGCCTGCCATCCATGGATTCTGTCAGTGTTTTGATCTGTTCACCATCAACATTGCGTGCAGCAGCAACCACAGCCTCCCAGACACTGTTCAGAGAGGTGTACTGTTTTCCCTCCTTGTAAATCTCACATTTGATGATGGACCACAGGTTCTCAATGGGGTTCAGATCAGGTGAACAAGGAGGCCATGTCATTAGATTTCCTTCTTTTATACCCTTTCTTGCCAGCCACGCTGTGGAGTACTTGGACGCGTGTGATGGAGCATTGTCCTGCATGAAAATCATGTTTTTCTTGAAGGATGCAGACTTCTTCCTGTACCACTGCTTGAAGAAGGTGCCTTCCAGGAACTGGCAGTAGGACTGGGAGTTGAGCTTGACTCCATCCTCAACCCGAAAAGGCCCCACAAGCTCATCTTTGATGATACCAGCCCAAACCAGTACTCCACCTCCACCTTGCTGGCGTCTGAGTCGGACTGGAGCTCTCTGCCCTTTACCAATCCAGCCACGGGCCCATCCATCTGGCCCATCAAGACTCACTCTCATTTCATCAGTCCATAAAACCTTAGAAAAATCAGTCTTGAGATATTTCTTGGCCCAGTCTTGACGTTTCAGCTTGTGTGTCTTGTTCAGTGGTGGTCGTCTTTCAGCCTTTCTTACCTTGGCCATGTCTCTGAGTATTGCACACCTTGTGCTTTTGGACACTCCAGTGATGTTGCAGCTCTGAAATATGGCCAAACTGGTGGCAAGTGGCATCGTGTCAGCTGCACGCTTGACTTTTCTCAGTTCATGGGCAGTTATTTTGTGCCTTGGTTTTTCCACACGCTTCTTGCGACCCTGTTGACTATTTTGAATGAAACGCTTGTTTGTTCGATGATCACGCTTCAGAAGCTTTGCAATTTTAAGAGTGCTGCATCCCTCTGCATGATATCTCACTATTTTTGACTTTTCTGAGCCTGTCAAGTCCTTCTTTTGACCCATTTTGCCAAAGGAAAGGAAGTTGCCTAATAATTATGCACACCTGATATAGGGTGTTGATGTCATTAGACCACACCCCTTCTCATTACAGAGATGCACATCACCTAATATGCTTAATTGGTAGTAGGCTTTCGAGCCTATACAGCTTGGAGTAAGACAACATGCATAAAGAGGATGATGTGGTCAAAATACTCATTTGCCTAATAATTCTGCACTCCCTGTAATGTGAGGTGCTGATTCCGACTTTATTCCTTTAAACAACAGTAATTTTTCTGCTTGGTTACCTACCTTTCATATTGGCTGCTGGCTCTGACAGAATGGATCGTGACTTCACGACTGAGCTGTCATAAAGTATTATAAAAGGCTAGCTAGGTAATTTTCACATTACAGATGAGCAGTGCAGTCACAACAGCCTGTAATAACAGAAATCAAAGACTGAGTTAATGCAGGCTTTCATGCACTATATTCTACTATTGACATATATGCGTGTGTTATAATTGAATATTTGTTTCCATGATGCAAGGTTTTATAACATAACTATAAAATGTTTTTGTGTGTGATTGTTTTGCAACCTCTGAAACAGCGTGTAAGTCTTCATAGTTTGTGATGTACCCACACCAAATGCCAGGTAACACTGACACTGCCTGGATTATAGCCCCGTGTAATTGGTGCACCGTACTTTATGTGGTTTCAACAAACCTTACTTGGTCTTAGTCCGAGTAAGTGACATTTCATTGTTTCATTTCCCAGTGGTGTTTCTTCACACTTGGCCGTATGACACCAGTAGCTGATGCTCCCAAGTCTGCGGACCAGGCTCTGCACTAAAACAAACTCGTAAATGTGCCATTCTTTAATGGAGTAAAAGCCTCGTATACATTTTACACAACGTAACTTCTGTGAATGAACCTCAGCTCGACTCCCTCTTTGTTACCCTATCGCCGGAGGATCATTTTCCATTTTCTTGAAATAGCTGACACGCTGGATTCTGAGCCCCGCCTGAGGCCTGCTAAGATAACAACTGACTGGTGTAACATAACACAGACAGCTAATGAATTCCTGTTAGTTGACAGACAGGCAAGAAGCCATAGTTTATCATTACTGGGGCGGGAAGCCCAATTTGTGAAAGGAAACATTTTGTTCGAGAGGTACCCATTAGACTGCAGCGGTTGCATAATTGTAAATCCAGCGGCTTCAGATCTGAATGTAGCAAGGGGGCAGGCCGTCTTCTCTATTGTGCTCCAAGTGAGGCAGTCATAACACCCCGCTTCTGACTGCCGTGCAATAAAAGTTTGTGGTTCGTTAGGGTCACAACACGTATATTTTGTTTTATTTCAGTTCTAGTTGTAAACATTGCCTTACTTTTACCTATGCCTATGCTAAAGGAAATAGGCATTCAGACAATCCAAGACTCTTTGGGGTAGAATTAGTCAATTGGAATCATCTCAATGTCTGCAGTTTCCGTTGAGTAATATAGACACTAAAGGGATGGAAGGGCTCACCTGCTAGCTCTGCAGATCATATATTCTACTCAGGTTCATTAATCCCACAGCCTTCCCAGTTCAGTGTTCAAATTGGTTTCTTATGGCATTAAAAATTGTTCTCCTCATTCTTTTCAAGTTGCATGAGGGTATCCAAGGTTGGGTGTCAATGCATTCATCAATTCTATTACGATTCTCCCATGCAAACAAAAAGGCAGCAGCTCAACAATAGGTATTCACTCTTGAGTGCCTGTAGAAGATGAAGACAAGCCGAGCAGGCTACTTGAAGAGCAGAACAACCATATAAGTCTCCAGAAACAAATGATATAATTGCTTTTCAAACATTTCCTAATATAGTTGATGGTTTTGCCTCTTACAGATTCAATTTTTTGTTACCATTTCGAGATTAAGGCTATTGCTGTCCAGTGTTCCTGGTGTTTGTTTGGGAGGCATGGGCAAATGCCTCTTTGACTGTACCTTTGTCCACTAACTCGCTTGTAGTAGTCTTTAAATTCCTTCATTAGTGATGTCCTCCACTTCTTCCTGAGTGTGTATGTAGTGGTGCTCAAATACATTTCGTACAAATAAGGAACATGTGCTACGGGGATAATTCATTCATACGCCGAGATGGGATGTTATTACTCTAAGGCTGTGGCCATATTGGCTTCCTCGTTCTTGGTGCAACCTCTGGGGCTGCCAACCACCGATTGATTCCTCTTTGGCAGCATGGCCTGTGACTTCCGGATTCTAATCCTACTGCCCATTTGTTACTCCTCCCTCATGCTAGTTGTGGAGGCCCAGTACAATACAACTCCTGCAAAGATGCTTCATGTTCTTATTGACTAATTTAAATTAATATTAGGATGATACACTGTGTTTTGGGGCGCGGCTAGTACTACGAAATTTCCATAGAGATTTGGCCTCTGGAACCTACTATGTTTACTATGTTTGGCCTTTGAAGGAAGCAATGAAAAACTGATTCAGCGAACGACATTCCAGAGGCAGGAATCTGCTGCTACCTGTGCCCAGAGGAGAGGAGGTTTTTAAGAGCGCTGCTTCTGATTTTTCAGGACAGGGAGTTAGCCTGCCCAGTGTAAAGAGGATATCTCCTGGCTGGGAGAGAAAGCAGCTGTCTATACTGAAACGAGAATGGAGGATGGGTCAAGAAGAAAGCCTGTCCAGGCATCATGTAGTCCTGCAATACAGGTGCCCACATCTTTGGAATACCCAATGGTGCCACACCACTCCAAGTTATTCTTTCCACTCAAACCTTAATCAGAGCCTTTTCTGCCCCCTTGAACATTTTCCAGAAATCCCTTGTTACTGTCGCCAGAGGGCCTGTTAAACCGAACACCTGATGGAGTAGACACCTCTGCTAATGGTTTCTGATCCCTTTTTACTTTTGGATGGTGTTTCTTTTTAAATTGGGTTTGGCACCACAGTAAAGGGCGAAACCAATTTAGCAGATTTCCATGAACCCCAGATTGTAGAAAGACTACGAAAAAAGGCAGATGGATCTTACCCCTTTGAAACCTGACACATGAACTCCATTGACTAGAATGTGTCAAATAAAAAGCCTAGTGAATATGATACTATGACTTTTAGGGTGCTGAATCTTTTCCACCCCTGCATAGAAAATATAATCTAATGTTACATAGAATATAGCCCCAAATGCTAGTATAAAATTACTAGTATTCTGCTCCAGAAAGTGAATTAGGACTATCATTATATTGGCAGGTTTGCTGAGACGCAGTCTCCTTCAGTTTGCTGCCTTTATAATGTCAATTATAATTAAGCCCCACTGTTTTCTGTTTTTACAGATAATGTAACGTCATGTAATGAAACTATTTATAAAGTGTACTGTTACTTCTGGATGTGTCCTGGAACTAGGCATCACAGGTGAGTTGTATCAGAGGGGGCTTAATCTTGATTAAACAGCCAAGTTTTCATTTTTTTTCCTGCACTGAGCTGTGGCAGAAATGTTCCATAACTCTTAAGGGAGTTTGTTTCATGTTGATGGAGCTAAGGAAGAAAAGGTCCTGCCTCCTGACCTGCTCTGCCGAATCCTGGGTACTTTAGCCAGAAACAGGTTGGCAGACTAAAGGCGTCTAGCTGGTAAATTAAAGCAAATTCTTGCTTTAAGATATCCAGCACCAGACTGATGAAGAGCCTTGTGTACAAGCAGCAAGGTACTAAAAATGATCCTCTTCCTTATGGGAAGCCAGTGAATTTCCCTAAGATATGTGGAAATGTGTGTCCTCTCAAGGGCAGGAGAAGGAGAGTCCGGGCTGCTGCGTTTTGGACCTCCTGCAATTTGCTAATCAGGTATTCAGGAAGACCCAGGAACAGAGCATTACCGTGATCCAGTCCAAATGTTATTAGAGCCTGGACTACCTAGCCTGTAGAACAGATAGAAAACCATTTATTTTCCTGTCTGCGTTTATTTTTAAATGTAGATAAAAACGGAAATTAAGTTGTTTTTGAGTGATTCTAAATGCTCTCAGTCCTGAATGGCAGGCCAATAGCAGTGCTGATTGATATATAGAAAGGTAAAAAATATATATATTTTACTAATGAGGCTTAAACAGCAAATGATATGCCCAGGGTTGATACTAAAATGTGCATGTTTTCAAATAAGTATATTGATTTACCATCTGTGGATGGTCATACCAATGGAACCTGTCGGCATTCAAGTAAGTGTGTACGTTTACCAGGTAAGTGAATGTGGAAATATACCAGTTTCAGGCCTACTTTTTTTGCAAACCCCTAAATAAATGTGAATAAAGACAGATAAAACTAGCAAAAAATAAATATGGATAAATACAGACAGAAATGTCAAAAAATATATACCATAAAACCTTGAGCCCTAATTATCATTTTGATTTAATCACCTTAAAGCACCTTGGTATTTCAGAGAATGTTACAGTGGTTCCGACGTATGTCTTTCCCACAAGTTACTTTCTACCATGTCCTAATCTCTGCACCATCCTCAGGTTTAATAATTCAGGTGCAAAGCAGCACATAAGGATGCCATGACAACGTACAGTTAACATTGTGGTAGCTTTTGCATGTTCAGTTAATTTAGACAGATGTTGAAGGTTTTTAGTGTTGAGCTGTCTATTGCCTGTACTTGAGTGACTTGATGCAACAGACATTTGACTAAGCCAAGCTTGTACACCTTGCTGCCTCTCATTGCCTCTCGCAGCCGACAGCCATCTGTCCCACAGCCGTGTTACATCTTTAGTATATACTGCCTAGTGCCTTGTGTATTGGTGGCCATATTTTATTTCTTATTAAATGGACCAGGCTAGTCTGCAGGTGAATATTCAAAGATTTTTTATTGTGTTCTGATGAAGGTAAGGGCGGTATGTCGGCATTAAAATGTAGCGTAGTAGATTTTGGGGGCCACGAAGAGATCTCTGGGCTAACTAACAGTTATATAATTTTATGGTATCTACTTCAAGTAACAGGATGTTGAAGATTGACACTACTCCAATAATGCCTGTAAAATGGCCGCCCCGTGTGTAGGGGAGAATTGATTATGATATATCTGGTCTTTTCTCAACCTTACCTCATGATTCACATATTTCTTTAGTTTTTGGTTGATTAATACTCTAAATGAGCAAAAGTCAAATTTGGGGAAGTTATCACTAGTGTCGTAATTGATTTCTTCAAGCTGAATTTTTTCAGAAGCACTCCTGACTAATAAAGAAGAGCATCTATCTTCGAATGAGTTGAACGAGCGTTTGCAAGAGCACAATGTTGGCAGTATTGTGTCAGCTTTATATGGCCTACAGTGCAATATCCACTGCTCTAGTAGAGTTCTAAAGGATAACATCCAGGGTACAGCATCATGTGGCTATCGGGGGCAATCTTTTGTAAGAAGAAAATTGTGGTCTTATGGGATTCTACAACACTGTAAAGGAGTAAGTATTTAGAGCTGGGGCTCAGGTTTCATGTATGTTTCTATGTTGCTTGTAGAGAAATGTGGCGGAGGAAATAGAAACACAGGATCTTAAGGTCTAGAGCCAACGGAGAGTGGAATTCAAACGGCAGACCTCAAAATTGTATTACGACAGCAAGAAGAAAGGCCAGAAATGGCTGTTCTGTATTCAACAAAGTAATTGAAGTTGTGAAAGTACCAATGTGATCACTCAAAGTAGTATAACCTGGAATGCTAAATATATTTTCAAATAAATGTGATCCAGGTGATTACCAAAGGATTAAAGATGGATCTTGCTCGTAGTGTTATTTATAGTTTAGTATGGCTGGAAATGGCAATAGTGGCGAATAAGAGCATTAGCCTGATCAGAAATGGGAATGGAGCAGCAACTTGCATTGGGCATCAGTAATGGACATTTAGTATTTCGGGTCTTCAAAGTATAGTTGTGTTGCCTCTAGGACAGAACATTTTGACAGGGTGAGGAAACCCTCTTGGAAATTGCTTGAGTAATTGCTTTATGTATATTCGTATCCATTGCTACATATTCATTCTTGATTGAATATGTTCACGTATTTCATTATTTCTTTTCTTTAAGGAGAAGGATGTGTTAAATTAATTAGCATCTTTCTTTTATGTTATTTATATTATTTATTTCCCGAACTTTGATTCAGCCTTTAGAATATAGCCTAGTGCTTGACTCTCGAGATGTTGTGGTTAGAATTTTGAGAGTAACCTTTATATCTAGCACCACAGATATGCGTGCCATTACTTCCTACGCATATCTAAGTGACGCACCCCCAAGTGGGCATTTGACATAATTGGGGCATCCAAGTGTTCAGAAAATAGTATGAGCTAGACATAACATAGTCATAGAAATACAGTGTCTGGCGAAGTCGTTGCTCCTACTTGTAGGTAAACACACACTGTCTTTACATACATGATAAGTGTGCAGTTTCTTGGACTCATTATTCGACTGAAGAGATTGCATTAAATTATTTTTTCATTTCATTTACTTGCATCACTGTTATTCCTGCCTTTATTCCAACTTCAGAGTTTTTGACTTTTTCATGTACAGCGTGACTCCTTTTCCTGCTATTGTAGCCCACTTTGTTATCTGGAAATGTGTGGTAGAAATGTAAAAATAGTATGTGGATCAGCCTCACACTGGCCTCTGCTTAAGATTATGCAGTGTGTTTACTTTGAATCATTGTGTGTTTTGTCCTCCAGACACCCAATCCTTCAGAGCCCTGTTACGTTTCTCTACACATTATCTAAAACAAGCACCACCCTTTTTAAACAAGACCAAAACATTGATATGCCTAGTGACGATTTGAGTAAGGGTCCAGCTGAAAACATAATCTGTAACACATAATTGTTTGAAAATCTTGAAGGGTCTGAGAACTAAATGTAAAATGAATTAACCCCTACGCCATATTGTAGGTAAACTCCTTGTACACGCAAGATAAACATTCCGAATAGAACTGAAATTATAATTTTCTGCTTGGGCAAAAAAGTCCAGTGTTCTTCTCATTCTTCAAAAGAGGAATTGTTTTTTATCTCCACACACATCTAAAGTCTGCATTCTCATTTGTGTATTTGTTTGCCGTTAATTTTGTATTTGGACTAGATTAAAATTACATACTGTGCTTTATTGTAAATCAAGCAGCTGTGCAATACCAAATTGCTGCGTTTTGATTGGTTCCCAGCTGGTTGATACCTACTCAGGAGATTCATAGAACGACACTGAGACAAGCCTCATTTTAGTCTCAACCCACATGTCACTGCCTCCTATTTTTCATAATAGCTGTCTGCGACTATCATAGAGCAGTGGTTCCCAACCTGTGGTCCGGAGACCCCAGAGGGTCCGCGAAGTCTCCTGAGGGGATCCTTGGCTGTTCAGAAAATTAAATAATATTAACAGACTAATAAAGTGTATATAAATAAAGTGGCTAAAACTACAGTTGAAAATGTTTAAACATACCATAAATGTCAATGAATTTGAAATTGGAGGCTAAAAAATACATTAGTATCCTCATATTGATTCATGGGAGCAGTGCGGGTGCATCAAACAGAATATAGTACGGACGATGTGTGGCTTTAATTTAATTTAGAAAACCTCTGATCTTCTCATTATAATTAAAATTTATATTTTTTTATGTTATTTGAAAATGTAATACTATGTTTGATGGAATGCTTGTTTTTGTATATTTTGCGTATTGTCTTGTAGTTCAAACCATAGGCAATGTTTAGGCTTGGGCCTCCAGCTTCCAGTAATGACTCAGTGGGGATCCCTGGATTCCAATAATGATTCAGTGGGGGTCCCCAGGTTTCAGTAATTATAAAGTAGGGGTCCAGATAAGTCGAAAGGATGAGAACCACTGTCCTAGAGTTCTAATAAAGAACTAGAGCGCTGACCAGCACACATAATGTGCCACCACAAGAAAAGATGCTGCTGGATAAGACAGCATTACAATTATTCACTTTATTGGGCAGCAGGCATCACAAGTAGATGTGAACGGCTCCCATCTGAGCTCCTACAAGTTATAGAGCTAACTGTCGCCCAAAACAATCTCTGTGTTTTTTATGGTTTCACCTTATACAGCTAAAGTGTTCCCAGCGAGTAAAAATGGTTTTAAATTGGGCAGTACATTGCTGTTTGCACAGTATAAAACGGTTGCTTCATTTTTCAGGGAGAATATGCGATCTCATATGTTTTGTGTTAGGAAAATCATTACGTATTGTGTGTTTTATTTTTCAGTAGCTCTCTTTAGTGGTCTAAAGTACTGTAGTTGGGAGAGTTGTGTTCTGCATGCTGAGCCGCGCTTTTTAGATGTTTAAAAAGAAGAAACATTCTTATTTGTTAACAACCAAATACCAAGGTGAAAAATAAAAAACAGTATCAAGGCAGGACCCAAAATAACATTTAAATATTTACTGTTTCTAACTGGAATAGGTATAGTCTGTATATTATACAGATATACTACACAGATAGCAAGAGGACCATTTTTAAATGTGTGATAGTAATCTCTAATATTTCAATCACAATAAAAAATATTTGTGAAGCCATTGAATAGACATGCAAGGAAATACGTAAAAAAGGTACTAGAAAAATCAAAATGTACTGCAAAAAGATAAATTAATTGTACAGACGGCAACTTTTTTGCACTTTGTTCACCCATTCGAGCACATAGCTATCCATATCAAACCTGAGGCCTGTTTACAAATTATTTTGTGTCTCAAATAAATAATCTACTCCTATTCACGACAATGGAATACTAACAGACCTTGCTTGTTTACCAAAATGCTTCTGTATTTATTTTAAAATGTACGGAGTATTACAGAAGTTAAGGGATAGTCCGAGGCACCAAACATGGAAAGGAAATGTGGGAAATAGGTAGGAAACACTCTTATTAACCAATGTTAGAACTTTAAAACCATATTAATCCTCAAATAAGTGAAACAAGATAGTTTGCGTCACATTTGTGAAACAGCTCATTTCCAATCTGCTTTAAAATTAAACTGTACAGTTACATCACTTATTTTATAGCACAGTTAAATCATTTATTTGTTTCCTGCAGGCTGTTTCATTTCAAAGGCTTTAAATCAAGCACTCCTGTTCCAGAAACATGGCGTTTGAGTGCGCCTAACTTTTGACATTAGCATAGAATGTTAGAACTCTTGATGCATTAGAACTCACACAGGTATTAGAGGGCGTGAAATTCACTGACAGATGGTTGTTGTAGGAAATATATATTTCACTAAGTATGTTGAGTTTTTTCAGCGGTGTTTAAGGAAGATATTTGCGAAATTACAAAAAATGTATCTACCTTTTAGCTTTCTGGGTGACAAACCATGATGAAAAAATAATGAGACGAGCAGTGTTATCTCAAAGATGGTGCTACAAATTCCAGCAAGGTTGGCGTCATTAAAGTTGAAATGGTGACATTGCATTAAAATCTCACCTTAATTCTTAAAATAAATATGGACCCACCAGTACGCGATTTAAGTGTGGCCTGCAATCTGTGATAACTCGACCCTCGGAAAAAATCTTGACTCCAGTGTATTTAACAGAACGTGTGTATGGGTCCAGGATTAAAAATAGAGGAGCATAATCGCCAGAACAATATCCATGGTGATTTTTATGAAACACAGTGCCTTGGAATAACATAGTTCTAACAAAATTAGGCTCAGATTTATACTCTGTGCTGAATTAGCGTAATTCTTTTTACGCTAATTCAGCGCAAACTTAACTCCATATTTATATTTTGACGCTAGACTAGTCTGATGTCAAAATATTGGAGTCAGAGTCATTTTTTGGAATGCGTGAACCCACCTTGCGTCAATGAGATGCACCGTGGACGTTCCCATCCAAAAAAAGACTCTAAGACCCTAGTGCCTTATTTATCCTCCCGTGCAAAAATGGTGCATGGGAGAGAGGCGAGCCTAAATAAAGATGCTAAGCCTGCTTAGCGCCATTATTTAACACCTGGGTCAGAGCAGGTGTTAGGGGACCTGTGGACCCATTTCCATGGTCAGACACCATGGAAAGAGCCCACAGGTGCCTTCCCCAAGCCCAAGGAACACCCCACCCACACCAGAGGGACACCACAGAATGGGGGACCCTATCCCAGGTAAGTATAGGTAAGTATTTTAATTTTTTTTTCAAAGTGCCATTTTGGGGCCCTGAAATGGGCCCCCCTACATGGCACTAGGTGCAATGGCCATGCCCAGGGGACCCTTGTCCCCTGTGCTGGCCATTGGGGTGGTAGGCACGACTCCTGCCTTTTCTAAGACAGGAGTCATGTGGTACGTATGGTTTTGCGTCAAGAAATGACACTAGACTGGTTAGAGTCATACTTCACTCTAACCAGCCTAATGTCATTTTTTTATGCAAAACCCCCTTCTCCCATACTGCCACCCCCACCCGGATAACGCCATTTTTTGGGACATTAACCCACCCTTTGCGCCAGATTGGGCCATTCCATAAATATGTTGCCCGGCTAGCGTCCTGGAAAGGCTCAAGCCGGCGCAATATTTTTGGCGCAAAAGTATAAATCTGGGCTTTTGTTTTGTAAAATGCACCCCTGATGTGAATGGTCTTATTTACCATGACAGTATTATCCAAGAAATAGGGTACTTGCATGTATTTCTTGACCAGGCGTGATTATGGCATTCAGCTTCGGCTTGGGCCCTCTGACTCCACTCCGATCAGTAACTAATAGAGCATGCCTTCCATTTTCATTATAAAAGTATTAGTAATACTAGCAGTAATGTACTTTATATACCAATTCATTAATACAAATACATTTTAACCTGGTAGTCCGTCGACTAGTTTGCAGGGCAGATAAGGTACCCTGAACAGTGAAAGTGCCTTCAGGAGACGGAAAGGCATTGACATTTTAATACAACCTACCATGTTTCATGTTACAGTAGGGAGTTATCAAGTTTCCAGAGCTCCACCCAAAAATGTGAGACCGTTTTTAAAATAAGCATTGGCAAAGCCGATAGGTATCACAATTTTTTGGCCTATTGATGTAACATCAGGAATAAGAAATGCTGATGCTGCCAGCATCTGAGGCGAAAAACAGAAAGGAAAAAGATGCAATGACATAAACCCATGTATGCACGTTTTGACTCTGCTGGCGGCCATGTTATTCTGTATGGGCATCCAAGATGGCGGAAGCGACTTAGAGTTGTTTTATCATAAAAATAAATGTTTACTTTCGCAAAAACACCATTTTTGAAAATGGAGCAGCCAGGTAGGAAATAGCTACTACCAGGCCCGTCAAAAAATAGAAATAAAATGTTATTGTAAGGACTATGAGGAGTGGGTGAGCAATGGAGGAACAGGTGGTTGGAGCTCATGCAGAGGAAGCAACAGGGAGTAGATGTGTAGAGCAACAGACAAGCTTGAGGCAAAGGGAGAGGAATAATAATTAAAACAAACTCCGTATAGGGAAAGCAATGGACAGGTTGGTGGGAAGAGAGCAACACAGAGAACTCAAGTTGGGAGCAAGTATTTGGCGTTGGCTATGTAATGTAAAAAGACAACAGAAAGGAACTTGCATGTAATACACATAACAAAAGAAAAAGTAGTTACCTGAATGTGGGCATGGGAAGGATAAAAGTAATCCATTCAAAGAGATGGTAATCAAGCTGTACTCTAGTGGGGGGGACTAACAGAAAAAGAGGAAGGAAAGACATTGAATAAGTAGCAAGCAAATGGGAGTGGCAAGACTATCAGCCAATAATAAGCAGTGGGTTGTCACAAAACCCATATTAAAGTTTTGGTAGGGTCCACCAGGGGTCCTGCGCGAACAGACAGCTGAAATCTGCCTTTTGGCAGGACCTAAAAAGGATAAAATAGCCCGTGCCACAGCATGGAGTATCCTAGTTAAGCGGTAGACCAATGAACCATCAATATCACTATAATCAATGTCAAACATTAGTGAAAAACCTGTCTAATAGGAAATACCATCACTCTCAATAAAGGTTCATCGTTTATATTCCCTATTAGTTACAATCTAATCAAAAACTTATTCGACTTTATAGTTAATTAGACTTTATTAATCATCACAAAAGCGTTATTCAACTAAAGAACACAAAATCAAGCAACATTAATAATTTCTCAACACATGACATAGTAATTCAGCAAAGCAATTGTCGTCAGTCAATTGTCTCCATCAAAGTCACCTTTGTCAGCCTGCCTAACCCAGATTAGCATCAGCATGTGGGTCTTCATGCGAAAACAATTTAGACAAAAACATTAATTTGGAAAAATCTATCTAAGAGAGAAAAATATTTAAAACAGCGCATTTGGTACCTAGAAGGAAAAGCACGCATTCGTCAGTCACATTGTTATTGCTGCCTATCCAAGATAGATCAGCAACGAGTCAGTCTTCATCTCCAGGTCATCAGTAAAGTATCAGGCTCACAAGGAGTAAGCCCAATTATCAGCACTTCAGACAGCGTCTCCTGACGTCATCAACTTTCTCCTCTCCGCTCTAAATTTCCTCTCCTTGTCATGACTTTTTATTAGGGTCTCTCAGTCCATCCCACTAATTGCTAATTGGTCACCTTATCAGAAGTTATGACTCTAACCTATAGTTTTTGTTTACCACATGTACACGTCTATTCAGGCTTCAAGTTCCATTAGTTTCATTGGTTCTTCTGTCGATGAGAACATCATCCGGCTCTTCAGGTAACAAAATTGTTGCTCACTGTCTTTTAGTCAGTGCTTCCATTGTTCCAAGTCCTGGGAAACTACGTTTAGCCCACACTACACATAATTGTATCAATTTGTCCTCATCATCTCCTGTCCACTGGTACATTTGCAGAATTTCTAGCAGAGCCTTCTGAACTCTGTACAGTTCAAGGTCCTTTTCTCCAGTTCTGGTCCTCGGCAGCCTTATCGCGTCTCCACGTTAATGCAGGCAAGGCCCAGCGAAAACCAGGCCTCCAGAATGGCTAAGTTAAGAACACGAATTAACACAAAACATGGGTTATACATTCAAATCTGTCCTGGATGTGGGAAGGGATCTCAAAAGAAAGGGGGGATGCCCAAAAGAAAATTTGCAAAAATTATTTATTGATGTGGGAGACTGGGTTATGGTTAAGCCGGGTGGAGGTGGAAAGGGTTTGTCCAAGTTTCAGAGGCCTTACAAGGTCAAGGCTGTTGGTGGAAATTGGGTCAAGTTAGACAGTGAACAAACCTGGAATCTCAGGAGGGTGGCCCTATACCAAAGACAAGACGGGGTGGAAAAGAGTTCAGTGGAGGTGGAAGGGCCTTATTCTCCTTGGTTATTGATAGAAGACACTGAATTCACAAACCGTCAGGGAAGTGGCAGGTTTCAGGAAACATCGAAAATGGAAGGAAGAGGAGATGAGTGAATAGGACCATCACAATCTCGGAGGCAGGTGGTGGTGAAGAGGCCCATAGGATGTTTGGGGGACTATTTCTGCATTTAAATAACTTTTGAGTTGCTTTATTGGTATATTACACTTCATAGTTTATTATTGGTAGTGAATTTGTATGTTATTCACTTAAGTGTGTTTATGTTAGTTCGGTATATTGTAATATGTGTGCTGTATGTCAGGTGTGTTTCTCCAGTGGGTGTTTGATGTTGGACGTGTAGGAAATGTGTTATAATGTGCTTAGACAGCTTCAGTTAGGCTGAAGCTTCAGACCTTATTATGACATAGTGACATTCTGTGGTGTCGTGCTTGGATTGTGGGATCAGAATCAGGTAGTTCAGTTGCTAGCTGTGCCTGGCCTGACTGAGGCGTGGGGTTTCATTCGGTTACATTAAACTACTTCTAAGACTATTCAGTGTGGGAGATTAACTTTCATTACAACAGTAATGTTTCGGAGTCAGTATAGATGGTGCTTGATATTCAGACTTCAATATTGTGGTAAAACACTGCTGTGCAGGTGCTGTTCTTTACTTTTGCACTTCATGTGCAGAGCTGGCGACACTGGAAGTTTGGCACTTTCGGCACTTCAGGGGTGTTGCACCGCGCAGGTGTGGACGGACGAGGTCGCTTTATGACAGCTGATGCAGTCGGCCTGCTGTGGAGAGGTTGCTGCAGGGTGGTGATAGGAGGAAAGGCCGCATGGTGAGAAGTTTGCGGGGCTGGAAGAAGAGTTTCGAACATTGAGAGCAACAGTCAGCAGAAGTACAAGCACACAAAAATAAAAAAAATAGAAATATTAAGCTTGAATGTCTTGCGAAGCCCGCTAGCACGCGGATTCCTTCTTCATTCTGCACAGAGCGGCTTTGTATTCAAATGTTGTGCCAAACTGGCCAATTACAACGTCTTAACTGATCGCAATTGAATGAAATGCCTTGCCACGCGGAAAGCGCGCAACTGCTGCCACCAGCATGAACAACGAAAGATGTCCGCGTCATCTCCTAACGTGTACTCTACAAGCCCTCTGCTGGGCACGGACGTGGCTTGAATGGAGTGCAATCTAGCGCCACAGAGGGCATGCGCAATCTAGTCCAACCTGGGTTTGCACTCAGAGGTTGATGTAAATCCGGGAAAATGATAATTCAGTATAATGGAAGATCCAGGCAGCAAGCATGTTTTCTGCGCAGATAACGTGTTTTCCCCGCTGCACTACACGTCGTGTTTGAGAGGTGATTATACACGTTCCGCTTAGCTTCATAGACACAGGCAGAAGCGGCCAGAGAACAGATGCTTCGGGTTGTTTGTGACAGGCAGAATCCTTTCCAGCCAGGATAAAACCAGAAGCATGTGCCGCAGGACTTTCCCTTCACGCTTACATTATCCCGGTAGACCACTTGGAAGTGACTTTTAAAGCGATCCCGGTGCACACGTGTCAACATTCCTGGTGCAGCCCCGTGCAGGCACCTGATCCATTCCAGGAGCATTTCGTAAATGGTGCAGGAAAAGCCTGCGCCCGAGCACTCGTGGACAATTCTGCCCTTATCATGGATTAGTTCTGAACCATGGGATCAAAATCATCAAAAGAATAAACCTCTTCTTTATGAGCGCGAAGGACTGTGATAACAAGCCTTACACGTCTAGTCTGTGCCCGGATGCACAAAAGAACCAGGCCTAATGTGTCTGAACTGACCTCTGTGTGAACAGGAAGCACGCTTGGATGTTAACAATAACAGCCTGTGTTGTTCGCCTCCATTGGTTACCATCTTGACCATGAATAATTGTGATTTACCGAACAGTAAATCCAGGGACAGTGCAAACCTTTTTGGCCTGTGAAGCAGTGGAAAAACACCGTAGTGCATCCAGTGGTGGAATTTGTAAGAGGGTCTCAAAATACAGAGGAGGCCAGACGTCACTTTAGTAAAGATCTGTGATAGGTAGAGGAGTCAGTAAATAGAGGACTGCAACACGTCTCTTAGAAAAGGGGACGGACACTTGGATGGTCGTATGTCACAGTATTGCAGCCGATATGTAGACCTACCACATCGAGTACATAATATGGACTACCAAACTATTGCCAAGGTAAGTGTAGATTTACTTTCATAACTCTACCATGATGATATTGTGAAATTTGGTCTTACATTCACGCTATATGTGTAGGTCGATGTTTCAACAGCAGTATTGTCGTACGATTCCTGCTTAGAGGGCCAGCGGAGGCATAAAAAAAGTAAAAAAGCAGTGGCATCACTGTGTCTATGTGTGTCCATTTGTGCAAGTACTTGCTTCCTATTAGGAAGAAAAGCCTCTTACTTCTGATCATTGTAAATTAATCCTAAGGCCCAAGGTGGGGTAAGGCTCCATTCAGTCATTGACTCTATATTAACATGACTGGTACATTGAAGCAAAATCTGAAGTGGACATCTTATTAGGAAATTCCGTAAGACCATCATTTTATTTTACTTACATACCACACAGTGTGTCTGGTCCCTTGAATGCAGCATAATAGTAAACTAAGCATTCAAAGAGCTGTTGCAGCTTACCTAATATTGTTGCAGTATTATAGCTACCCGCCCACTTCCATAGCAGTCATTAGTGCCACATTGTGATCATAAGGGTGCATCATGGCGCCAACCTTGCTTTCTTCGCCACTTCTTTCTTCGTTCCTAAGATTTATTCATTATAGTTTGTTCACTTACCTCTCACACCTTCTTCTCTATGACGCAGGCGCTGCACACCAAGGAAAGATAATAGCACCTCTCCGGTCACTCACACACAACACCAAAAAGCTTCCCACATAGTATCACAACAATTACAACACTGCCAGCCATGTACACCCCAAAGTGCTGTCTGTCTGAAAATGCACTTTGGCACCACATCTAGGTGTATAAAGCACAAAATAATTGTGCATAATTAGTTCATGATAAACATGTTTGATAAAGCTAATCCATGTGTTGCAGACAAAGGAGTACACATCATTAAACCAAGAATTCGGAGCAATCTCCTTTTTACTAGCAGCAAAACCATTCTTACTTTGTTGGGGAAGAAGAAAATTCCATTAGTACAATATGTGGTGGTTAAAGCTATGGTCATACTAAATGTAATATCAGGATATAAAATGGACGAAAAAAAAATAGTCAGTTTCAGAGAATATGGGGTCCAGTTCTCTTTCTAGCAAGGGACTGTACTAGTATAACTTGTCCAGGGTGATAGATAGTATTCTGGGTTGTAGATAGAGAGGAGACGGATGACAGCGCACAGTATACTTAAGGCTCTGGGGCCGAGGAACCCAGGATCCGTGGCTAATGAAGATGCATTCTTGGTGTTCATGAGTTGTGCAAAGCGATGAGTAGGAGTTTGTGGGGCTGGTGAGGAAAAGGGGAAGATCTCAAGAACGTAATGCAAACTGTAATTGGAGCTGACTGTTTACATTATTGTTATATAGAACGTTATCGAAACTAAAACTCAGAAATATCATGTGTAAGCAAATTTTGCTAAAGGCCAGACCTAGATTATAGTGTATTTGTTATTTATGCTTGTTATGATGATTTCTAATCAATTTAAAAATATTAGCTTGACATGATGCTTTCTGCCATGGCTTAAAACACCATATATGACCAAGTTAAGACTACCCTGAACCATGCCTCAAGCCCAGAAGGTGATTCAGTCACCTCAACATTGATGGTAGTCCACTTTCCAGTTAACTTGCATTCATGAAAGAATGTAGTTAAGGATAATTTGATACGTATATTGCTCAATATATTTATAAGTACTTTGCAAATGCAAAACAGTATGAAATAAAAAATATGCACAGGTTAGAAGAAACTAATGGTTTATGAAGCAACAATTGTTTTTGCAGCATAATGGTAGCATGATCTAGTGAACAAGAATTAAGGAGAAAGGAGAGAAATCTAAACGAGAAAATGTTTGAGTGTCTTTTAGAACCTTCATTGGCTGTTTGTCCCTTTCTGCCTTATCTGAGAACTGTACAAAACTCACCAAGCGAGAACAGCAACATCCTAGGATTTCAATTCTAGAATCAGACTTGTCCACAAACTGGTTGGTACGCAAGTGATTTCTGGAGAATACGCATGCCACATTAATGTAAATCTTGAGAACACTTCTGATTGGTCTATAGCTGGAGCAGGTCCTGTATGTCTTTAAGCTAAAGTCATTCCCCCATGTCTTTTGGAAAGGAGTGCTGGGCTTTTACAATTATTAAAATTCCACGAAAATGCAGAGGGTTGACTAACCCATAAATTAGATGTTTTCATGGTGCCTTTGTGTCATCCAAATCCACACCAACCTACTTTTCACAACCAGTATATATGTATCTGGTATTTGTACAGCGCAAACCAAGCCGAAAGGCAGCAGAGTGGTGCAGATGGTCAAAGACAAATTAACAAATTGGTGGGAGGGGAAGCAGTTCTCTGAGGCTACAGGTGAACTGTGATGTGAGGTACACTGCCTCTGTACATAACAACAGATTAACAACGCCAAGTTGGGTGCAATGCTTCTGTTACAGGTGTAGCTATTTGGCCTCAGGAAGAAACAAAACAGTGGGTTACAAAACTGGAACTTGCTACGATTCATGACTACACACCAAACCCTGCCATATCACCCAGTCTGAGATGGAGACTGGATTCCAGCTGTCAAACAAATATGCCCATGCAGTATTTGTAATTCATGTGTCTTAGCCTCCACTCATCGCTCAACTAGCACTATTCTCTGTACAGTGTTGGAACCAGCTAATTCGCTTTTTATTTGCCAGTGGCACTTGTTATTATTAAGTACAGTGTTTCTTCTATAATATTCTCCGTGCTATAAATTTAGTAAACACTGAGTTTTAGGAGCTGCCTGCACTTCAAGACAAACACTCAGCAGGCTCCAGGGTATTTTGGCACACGCCTCATCAAAGCTTCACCATCAAACAGCCACATTCAGTCCCTCGTGCCCTACAAGCACTGTATGCTGCACTTCATAGATATCTAAAACAAAAGTGGACAAAAATCATGACAAAAAATGAGGAGAGTTTTTCTGAATTTCCAAAGACAAACCGATCTAACAAACCTGGAAATTGAAACAAAAGCAGAATCAAGTGAGAAGGAGTTTGAAGAACATAAATGCGGGTGCATCACAATTACAACCATACTTGTGAGAAAAATGAGTACGTTACTATACAAATAAATTATATTTTCATGAATTCAAGAGGAAATTTTATTTTAAAGAAGGATGATGCTTAATGAGTCTATGTTCAGATTTTCCACTATACAAACAAAATACTGAAGGAAAGAGGTCAATTTAAAAGTTGCTAAAAAGTGGTGCTTATCAGCGTGAAGCTGCCTAACGTAAACCCGCAAAACTACCTCTGTATGTGTCAGAGACTCCGTCGGAGAGGTGGGATTTGGAAAGTTTTTGGATGATAACAGTTTCTACCTGTTAGATAACTGTTAAAACTAAAATTAGTTAACTCATGCTCCATTAGAATAATTTACCTTTCAGTATATAGATGTCCATGATGAAAGGTCATTCTGCAGGTGGGCAGTATGTGATACCTACTATCAACATGCTCATGTACCTTTATGTGGAGTAGAAACAGGACAGCATTACATAGTTTATGGAATTGTTTTGAGGGTTCCACTGTTTTGGTATATGTTTAGAGAAGAGATTTACCATATTAGTATTAAATGAGGACTGGAACAACATTTACTCGTGTGTAAACAAGAAGCGGACAAGAAAGTACTACTGATTTTCACTTAATATGTGTCTTGGCTATCTGTGCACATCAGGGCTATTGCGGATACAGCGGTCAGTAAGTTACGTTTGTTGTTTGAGAAATTCCTCAAAGCAATGAGGGTCTTATTTATGTTTATTTGTTTGCTTTATAATGTTGACATGTCACCTTGTGGCTATACGTTTATGTTGTAATATGTGATAAGAAACCACTGTGTGAACTATGGTACAAAAGGTGGTAATACAGGCTGTCGACTAGGAAGTCTGTTGCGTGGAATCTTCTGACAAGGTTACGTAGGTATAATGCTTAATTTGTAAAAGAGTAAGCGCATGGAACCAAGGGGCAGATTTAAGAGCCCCTAGTGCCACCTTAGTGCCGACATAGCATCATTTTTTGGCGCAAAGGCAGCGCTAAAGTGGTATTTTTCCCACGCCATATTAACAAAGTGGCACAATGCATGCATTGTGCCATTTGTAAACCCTTGTGCCACATTATGCCTGCGCCAGGCATAATGTATGGAAGGGGGGCATGTCCCCGTTAGGAGGGCTGGAAAAATGGCGCAAGGAAATCTAAGAGATTTCCTTGCATCACTTTTTTCAGCACTTTTTGACGCCTGCTCAGAGCAGGTGTCAAAATGGAGCATACCATACCATTATCTATAATAATGGGCCCCTATGTACTCTGCAGGTGTAGCCCCAAAATTGTGGCGCTACTCCAGCAAAGTACATCAATAGTGTAAAAAAAAATTATGCTATTGCCACTACCCTGTGTCATGGTGCTCCCCATTTTAAATACGGCTCACACATGATGGCGGTAGGGTGCGCTAAGGGGCGCAAGGAAAGTGGCGCTGCACTATGTGCAGCGCCACTTTTTGTAAATCTGCCCCCAAAATTCCTCTGAAGAGCCCAGTGCTGGCAGTGTTGATGGCGGGGGTTGCTGAGCACCAAGCCGGCCTTACCTTGATTCTGGCTCGTTACTTTATTCCACAACCCTACATGTGCTGCATCATTATTGCACTCCTGAGGCTTCTTTTTCATCCTTCCATTCTCCCTTTGTCACTGTTTTTCTAAATTTCTCTTCCTCCTGTCTTCTTGTTTTGAGGTCTGGGTCTGATAATTAAAGGTAAAACCCAGTCCCCAAAAATAAGCGCCACCACCTGCAACCTGTACAAATTAAGCACTGTTTCGAGCCACATGAGCTATTGCCAGAGGGGGCAGTCTCTTTTTGTTGGGCAGAGGTGGTTTTAGCGACGTCATCATTAAAACAAAATGCCTCCTTGAAAAGGCCGAGTTTAGGGGCTCTCTTGGTGGATGAAAGGAGAGATTAGTCTCTTGGTTTACAACTTAAGTAGTTCAGGAGTTGAGAGTCCAACTCCTGTGCTTTTTGCAGCACGTTACTCTGACAAATCATTGTAACGCTAGAATATTTAGTTGGGCAAGCCTGAAATATTCCCAGGGGGAAGAGAGAGCTGTCAAACTATTTGCTTTTTTGGCAGACTTACCAATATTCACGTAAAAGGGCAAATCTGGCAACTCTCATCTTTATATTAATATTTAGAGAGACACTGTTGGAAGACCACACAAATAAAACACATGTGGAAACTGGTCTGAACTACAAGTTAATAAAAACAACCTGTACATTTGCTCCATTTTAAAGTTCTTGCCTTTGTCGCCAGTATGCGGTGTCTATTAATTTTTAGTTCTCATCACTTCATATCTGGAATGTTCATAGTGCAGATTTGTTTCACGAAGCGCCATGCACCATTGCACCGTTCCTAGTGTGAGTTACAGCTTCATCCCCATGAACTAGCAGGGGCCAGTGTGGAACCTCTTCTGGCATTAGATTCATGGCAGGTCATCGGTGGACATGTGGTTCTCGTTAGCATGGCCCTGTTTTGTCAGTAAGGCCTCATCTACTAATTTATTTGCGAATGATGAGCTTTGAAGACTGGGTGTGCAAAGGGTACAGATTACATGGATATGGTCATAAATCATATTACTTGACTTTCAAGACTGGTGCACCCAAAAGCTTAAGAAACCAAGAATGAGACGCAATGGAGCACATCCCAAAGTTAAAGAGCTCCATCTGTTGTATCGATTTTGTGTTTTGGGGAAGTTGTGGAATTTGTTAATGGGTTAGCACAACAGACTGCAGTCAGGTTGGCTGTAAAGCAACATATGTTGTGTTTTGTAGAAGCAGTGCATCTTTATTGAGCAATGAGACAGATTTTGGCCTCTCCTGGCAATGAACCATGCCTTGTAAAATGATCTAAAGAGTCTGTTTAAATTGTGGCTCCTAGTAAACAATGTTTATGTTTTGTAACTGAGGGCTAGATTTTGAGTTTGCTGGGTGAAGGGTCTCGCCTTCTCTCACCATACTCCACCAATATTGCCAAAGTCAAATATATATATTGGAGCACCTCCTCTGTCAACACTTCTGGGCTGCCAGGTATATAGCTTGTTAGGTTTAGGCAATCTGACTTTGGAGGGTGAGGAAGTTCCAGGAATGTTCTTCCTGTGTCCCCTGTTGCGGCAGACAGCTTGCCCCAGGGTTTGTTAAGTGGCCTTTCAGGGCACACTTTAAACCATAGTAATACCTAAGTCATGCTGATCTCTGCACTGACCCACCATGGCCTGACCACCTCCTCAACTCGGACGTAGGATTGAAAGTGATTGCAGCACAGAGATGTTGATGGAGGTGCAGTCTGTCCTGGTGAAAATAAGGTTGGATGAAGTCGTTGGTTAAGTAGGAAGGTCATGGAACTAGTCAGTTATGAGAATTGCACAACTGTAGTTGATTGTGTGGTACTGTTATGTAGCACTATTGGTTGGGTCTCAGAGTCATAGACTATTATTTGGTTGGATAAGGACATCATGCAACAGTATTTAGTTGGACCAGAGAATTGTAAAACTGTAATTGATTGGATCTGGCAGTTATGGATCAGAGATAGGTGGGAGCAGCACGTCATGCAGCAGTGGTTGGTTTGGTCTGAGAATTGTTAATCAGTAGTTGGTTGGATCTGACAGTCATAGACCCAGTAGTTAGTGCGGGCTGAAAGTCATGGCTCAGTATTAGGTTGTTTGGAAGCTTTGTGCAGCAGTAATAATTTCAGTATCAGAATCATGGACAAGACGCTGCTTGAGTCTCATGGGCGAGAAGCAGCAGTTTGTAGTGTATGAGAATTGTCAAACAGTAGTTATCCGTTTTTAGAGACTCGTAGAGCAGTTGTATGTGATAAGAGCAGTAGAGGAACACTAGGCGGTGACTGAGCCTAATAGAGCAACATGGCGGGCTGACTGTACAGAGAGGAATTTCTTTGCAGAGACCTGGGTTTCCAGCTGTAAATCTATTCCAGACTGTTCCTAAAAGCAGCAAATGTTTTCCTAGTCTTGGTGGTGGGGAATAGACGAAAGTACGTTTGTCTCAGGTGCCAAGATTCCTTGCACCGATCCAGGCAACAGGTTAAGTTAGTCTTCAAGAGAGTCCTCTAACATGAGCATCTCTGATTGTGGAGTAGAGCATCTCTGATTGTGGAGTAATGGCTTGCCAGTTGGTGGGGGCTGACTATAGTGAAGCAGTGTGTGACTGTCTTTTAATGTAGTGTACCTAGTATTGGATTAAATGATATGCATTCAGAGAAGTTGAGAGTGTTTGTATTAGAACAGCAAATTGCTGATGTTAAACGAAGAGCCGCTGCTATTGATACAAAACAGTGGAGACTCAGGTGACTGTACCCGATGGTAGTGGAGCTATGGACTGCTAGATTAAACAATACTGGAGCAATAATTATCTAAACTGGAGGGTAGTGAAGCAGGATGAATCTATATGAGTGTGAAGAAGTCAGTGACAAAACTTCCATTGATAAAAGTGTAATAACGAAAAACGTTAATAATAAAAGCCTTTTCTGACATTGTTTTCTTTTTTTGAATTATGTTTTTATGGGGGACATTCTTATACCCTTTGGGCCTGATTTATGAGTCAGACACAGCAGAATTCTGCTCTGCCTGATTCCGAGTTATTAGGTTTTTCCACATCCACTTGTTCCAGGTATGGGAGTACCTGACTTGATTTTCCACCTGGGGAAACTGCTTTGAAAATTGACATGATTTTCTAGCTTCAGTACCAGCCAAATCTCAGTCCTATTTTTTTCTGACATGAGAAGATACAGGGCGCAGCCACTAGAAAATACTATCACCTTCCCTCTCCCACTCTGTCCACTCCCTCCCACACACCCCACACCCGGGCATACATTTAACACCTACTGAAAGCAAGTGGTGAAAATATGCATTAAAACCCCATAGAATATAGTCTTTTGCACCGGGAAAGTCAGTCTTGCATGGTAATTCCCCATTTTTTCCCTTTCCATGTGGTTTTCCTCGTAATTTCACAATAATGATGCAAAATTACCACAAGGTAACTGTTACCCAGCTATGTACAACTTAAATTCCGGCCCTCTGTGTGAGCCTAGCTGTCCACCCGCTGCCCTAACCACACATCTCCTCTTCCTTGTATTCATATGATGAAGCAACACAAGATATATAGTTCTTTCAGCATCAGAGTCCAGCACACTCCTCCCAAGTTCTCTCTGTCTTTCCATGTTTGAGATATAAGGGGCATTAATAGGTCACTATCCTGGTCTGCAGAGGTGTAGCTTAAAACACCATTGCACAATGGTGAGCTGAGTCATCATTTTCCTTCTGGACCCACCTTTCAATTTTTTTTTTACACCCCCACTGTAGGAAAATGCCACTGTTGGCATGGTCACCCCACACTTTTTGCCTAGTGTCGATGCCAGCTTTGATTGGAAGTGTGCTGGGACCCTGCTAACCAGGCCCCAGCACCATTGTTCTTTTCTAAAAAGTGTACCTTTGTTTCCACAATTGGCACAGCCCTGGCAGACAGCTAAGTCCCTTGTAAAATGTACCCCTGGTACCAAGAGCCCTGTAGTCAGGGAAGGTCCCTAAGGGCTGCGGCATGTATTATGCCACCCTCAGGGACCCCCCACTAAGTGCATGCACACTGCTTTGCAGCTTGTGTGTGCTGGTGGGTAGAAAATACAAAGTCAACATGGCACTCCCCTCAGAGTGCCATGCCCACAAACCACTGCCAGTGGCATAGGTAAGTTACCCCTCTAGCAGGCCTTACAGCCCTAAGGCAGGGTGCACTATACCACAGGTGAGGGCATAGCTGCATGAGCAATATGAACCTACAGTGTCTAAGTCAATTCTTAGACATTGTAAGTGCAGGGTAGCCTTACTGACTATATGGTGTGGTAGTTTGTCATTACGAACTCCACAGAACCATAATGGCTACACTGATGCCAGTGTGGGATTTATTGAAAAATGCACACAGAGGGCATCTTAGAGATGCCCCCTGTATGTTAGCCCAACTACTAGTGCAAGGCTGACCGGTCTGTGCCAGCCTGCCACTTCCAGACCACATGGGGTGAGTGCTTTTGTGCACTCTGTGGTCAGAAACAAAGCCTGTCCTGGGTGGAGATGCTTCACACCTCCCCCCTGCCTCAGAGGCTCAAGCCTGGTGTTACAATGTCCCAGGGCACTCCAGCTAGTGGAGATGACCACTTCTCCCCCCGGACAATCCCCTACTTTTGGCGGCAAGTCTGGAGGGATAATGAGAAAAACAAGGAGGAGTCACCCCCTCAGCCAGGTCCACCCATAAGGTGACTAGAGCTGAAGTGACCCCCTCCTTGAGAAATCCTCCATCTTGCTTTGGATGATTAGGACCAATAGACATGTGCTACCCTCCCCAGAGGGAGTGGGCACACGGAGGGTGTAGCCACCCTAAGGGACAGGAGCCATTGGCTACAGCCCTCTGACCCGAACACACCCCAAAATTTAGTATTTAGGGGCAACCCTGAACCCAGCTCTTCAGATTCCTGATGAACTCACGAGAAGAAGGACTGCTTTGCTGAAAACCCCCCAGAGAAGAGAAGGAGACGACATCTTACTTCGCCCCAGCCCTACCGGCCTGTCTCCTGCTTCAAAGACACTGCAACCGAAAAGCAATGCGCTCTACAGGACCAGCGACCCCTGAAAAGCCTCCAGGGGACTGCCTGCAACCCCAAGGACCAAGAACTCCCGTGGGCAGCGGCTCTGCCCAACCAGAAGAAAAGACATCCATATTTAAAGGGACTCCCACCTCACTCCTTAAGCATGAGTCCCCACTATTCTGCACCCGACGCCCCCGGCCCATGTCCAGAGAAACCAACTATCCAGAGAGGACCCCCATGCAACTCTGATGACGTGTCCACCCTGGGCTGACCTCTCTGCACCCCCACGATGACGCCTGCAGAGGGAATCCCGAGGACCCCCCTGACCGCGTCAGTCCGGGACGAAGATATCCGATGCCTGGGGAAGCACTGCACCCGCAGCCCCCAGGCCCGTGAGAAACTGACCACTGGTGCAGCAACGACCAGCAGACGGCCATCTCCCTTGCCCAGTTGGTGGCTTGCCCGAGAATACCCCCTGTGCCCTGCCTGCAGCACCTAAGTGACCCTGGGTCCCTCTATAGAGTTCTATTGAGATCCCGACGCCCGGTTGGCACACTGCACCCGGCCGCCACATGCCGCTGAGGGTGTGGTTTTTGTGCCTACTTGGGGCCCATCCAGTACTCCTCCAAACCCCCCTGGTCTGCCCTCTAACAACGCGGGTACTTACCTGCAAGCAGACCGGAACCAGAGTACCCCCTGTCTCCATAGGCGCCCACGTTATTTTAGCTCCTGTTTGACCTCTGCACCTGAACGGCCCTGTGTTGCTGGATGCTTGGGGTTGCCTTAAACCCACAATGGTGGGCTACCTATGCCCCGGGGACTGAACCCGTAAATGTGGTACTTACCTCAGAAACTGTACTGTACTGTACTTACTTCCCCCAGGAACTGTTGAAAATTGCACTAAGTCCACTTTAAAAAAAGCTTTTTGCCATTGATTCAAAGTCCTAACTATTACTATGCAAAGTACCTTTCATTTAATGTACTTACTTGCTAACTGAATCCTGTGGTTCTAAAAATAAATTAACAAAATAATATTTTTCTATACAAAAACCTATTGGCCTGGAGTTAAGTCATTGAGTGTGTGTTTTCACTTATTGCTTGTGTGTGTACAACAAATGCTTAACACTACCCTCTGATAAGCCTTACAGCTCGACCACACTACCACAAATAGGGCATCAGTATTATCTATTATTGCCTCTGTCAAGCCTTTTGGGGAACCCCTGGACTCTGTGCACACTATATCTCATTTTGGTATGGTATATACAGAGCCAGCTTCCTACACCCACTCACTAAATGTTTTGGTCCTGGGGTGCTGAGGTGCCCATGGCCTTCAGATGGCTCACAGAGGGAAGCCACACACCCCGTCCCCATTAAAAAAAAGTGATGGGTCCCAGGGGCCATGAAATGTTTTGGGGACTGGGGCCACATACCCCTCCTCAAACAAGAAAATATATATAAAGCTGTGAATTCGAATTGGGTGGAGTAGCCTCTCATTTCACATTCACTGCTCAAGCTAGAGAATGTCTCATAAGGCCCTGCAAGGGCTTTTTTTAAAAACATGTGAACCTTGTAGTGCCCCTCGAAGGGGCAGGGGAATCAACAAGCTTTTATTTAAAAGTTGTGGGGGGTGCAAGAAGCCCAGCAGCCCCCCAAACAGCTTTAAACAAAATCACAGTATGTGTTCCGGATCATTGAATCCACAACCTGAGAAAAGCTTACGATTATTTTCAAAATACTTAAGAGCATTCTCTTCAGAGGATGTGCAGGGACTCCTTGTATTTAATTATATGGCTGATATGTTTATGGCTGCGCTTAGTGGCCTGAAAATGTTAAAAGAAGACTCAAAGACATGTTAATATTTTTTTTAATGCTTTGTTGAAATTCATTCATGACAATCACTATTAGTAAACATTGCAATGTGTGTAATTATAAAATATACATTTGTTTATAGTTATTTCTCACTTTTTGACAAAGCCAGTAGGGGTGCTTTATATATGCTCTTGTGCAGACCCCTTGATAAAGCCAATACTTTAGGATTTTAGAAGTTGGTGGTTTTGACCCTCCACCAAGTCACACGGCAATGGAAAGTTTCCTTTACATTAAAAAGAATAGAAATTCACTGAAATAAATAAAGGTTAAAGTGACGTTCTAGTTAAGAATTGTAATAATATCTTACATTTTAAAAAACTCAGAAATTCACTGAAAACCCTAAGATTAAAAGAACATTGGGGGTTATTCTAACTTTGGAGGAGGTGTTAATCCGTCCCAAAAGTGACAGAAAAGTGACGGATTTACCCCCAGCCGTATTACGAGTCCATTATATCCTATGGAACTCGTAATACGGCTGGTGGTATATCCGTCACTTTACCGTCACTTTTGGGACGGATTAACACTCCTCCAATGTTAGAATAACCCCCATTATGTTTTGATGAAAATGTCAGTTAAAACATATGGCCTCATTACTAACCTGGCGGTCACCAGACCACCAGGTTCGCGGATGGTGGTCAGACCGCTGCCTTTGTGTACCTTTGTTTCCACAATTGGCACAGCCCTGGCAGACAGCTAAGTCCCTTGTAAAATGTACCCCTGGTACCAAGAGCCCTGTAGTCAGGGAAGGTCCCTAAGGGCTGCGGCATGTATTATGCCACCCTCAGGGACCCCCCACTAAGTGCATGCACACTGCTTTGCAGCTTGTGTGTGCTGGTGGGTAGAAAATACAAAGTCAACATGGCACTCCCCTCAGAGTGCCATGCCCACAAACCACTGCCAGTGGCATAGGTAAGTTACCCCTCTAGCAGGCCTTACAGCCCTAAGGCAGGGTGCACTATACCACAGGTGAGGGCATAGCTGCATGAGCAATATGAACCTACAGTGTCTAAGTCAATTCTTAGACATTGTAAGTGCAGGGTAGCCTTACTGACTATATGGTGTGGTAGTTTGTCATTACGAACTCCACAGAACCATAATGGCTACACTGATGCCAGTGTGGGATTTATTGAAAAATGCACACAGAGGGCATCTTAGAGATGCCCCCTGTATGTTAGCCCAACTACTAGTGCAAGGCTGACCGGTCTGTGCCAGCCTGCCACTTCCAGACCACATGGGGTGAGTGCTTTTGTGCACTCTGTGGTCAGAAACAAAGCCTGTCCTGGGTGGAGATGCTTCACACCTCCCCCCTGCCTCAGAGGCTCAAGCCTGGTGTTACAATGTCCCAGGGCACTCCAGCTAGTGGAGATGACCACTTCTCCCCCCGGACAATCCCCTACTTTTGGCGGCAAGTCTGGAGGGATAATGAGAAAAACAAGGAGGAGTCACCCCCTCAGCCAGGTCCACCCATAAGGTGACTAGAGCTGAAGTGACCCCCTCCTTGAGAAATCCTCCATCTTGCTTTGGATGATTAGGACCAATAGACATGTGCTACCCTCCCCAGAGGGAGTGGGCACACGGAGGGTGTAGCCACCCTAAGGGACAGGAGCCATTGGCTACAGCCCTCTGACCCGAACACACCCCAAAATTTAGTATTTAGGGGCAACCCTGAACCCAGCTCTTCAGATTCCTGATGAACTCACGAGAAGAAGGACTGCTTTGCTGAAAACCCCCCAGAGAAGAGAAGGAGACGACATCTTACTTCGCCCCAGCCCTACCGGCCTGTCTCCTGCTTCAAAGACACTGCAACCGAAAAGCAATGCGCTCTACAGGACCAGCGACCCCTGAAAAGCCTCCAGGGGACTGCCTGCAACCCCAAGGACCAAGAACTCCCGTGGGCAGCGGCTCTGCCCAACCAGAAGAAAAGACATCCATATTTAAAGGGACTCCCACCTCACTCCTTAAGCATGAGTCCCCACTATTCTGCACCCGACGCCCCCGGCCCATGTCCAGAGAAACCAACTATCCAGAGAGGACCCCCATGCAACTCTGATGACGTGTCCACCCTGGGCTGACCTCTCTGCACCCCCACGATGACGCCTGCAGAGGGAATCCCGAGGACCCCCCTGACCGCGTCAGTCCGGGACGAAGATATCCGATGCCTGGGGAAGCACTGCACCCGCAGCCCCCAGGCCCGTGAGAAACTGACCACTGGTGCAGCAACGACCAGCAGACGGCCATCTCCCTTGCCCAGTTGGTGGCTTGCCCGAGAATACCCCCTGTGCCCTGTCTGCAGCACCTAAGTGACCCTGGGTCCCTCTATAGAGTTCTATTGAGATCCCGACGCCCGGTTGGCACACTGCACCCGGCCGCCACATGCCGCTGAGGGTGTGGTTTTTGTGCCTACTTGGGGCCCATCCAGTACTCCTCCAAACCCCCCTGGTCTGCCCTCTAACAACGCGGGTACTTACCTGCAAGCAGACCGGAACCAGAGTACCCCCTGTCTCCATAGGCGCCCACGTTATTTTAGCTCCTGTTTGACCTCTGCACCTGAACGGCCCTGTGTTGCTGGATGCTTGGGGTTGCCTTAAACCCACAATGGTGGGCTACCTATGCCCCGGGGACTGAACCCGTAAATGTGGTACTTACCTCAGAAACTGTACTGTACTGTACTTACTTCCCCCAGGAACTGTTGAAAATTGCACTAAGTCCACTTTAAAAAAAGCTTTTTGCCATTGATTCAAAGTCCTAACTATTACTATGCAAAGTACCTTTCATTTAATGTACTTACTTGCTAACTGAATCCTGTGGTTCTAAAAATAAATTAACAAAATAATATTTTTCTATACAAAAACCTATTGGCCTGGAGTTAAGTCATTGAGTGTGTGTTTTCACTTATTGCTTGTGTGTGTACAACAAATGCTTAACACTACCCTCTGATAAGCCTTACAGCTCGACCACACTACCACAAATAGGGCATCAGTATTATCTATTATTGCCTCTGTCAAGCCTTTTGGGGAACCCCTGGACTCTGTGCACACTATATCTCATTTTGGTATGGTATATACAGAGCCAGCTTCCTACACCCACTCACTAAATGTTTTGGTCCTGGGGTGCTGAGGTGCCCATGGCCTTCAGATGGCTCACAGAGGGAAGCCACACACCCCGTCCCCATTAAAAAAAAGTGATGGGTCCCAGGGGCCATGAAATGTTTTGGGGACTGGGGCCACATACCCCTCCTCAAACAAGAAAATATATATAAAGCTGTGAATTCGAATTGGGTGGAGTAGCCTCTCATTTCACATTCACTGCTCAAGCTAGAGAATGTCTCATAAGGCCCTGCAAGGGCTTTTTTTTAAAACATGTGAACCTTGTAGTGCCCCTCGAAGGGGCAGGGGAATCAACAAGCTTTTATTTAAAAGTTGTGGGGGGTGCAAGAAGCCCAGCAGCCCCCCAAACAGCTTTAAACAAAATCACAGTATGTGTTCCTCATTGAATCCACAACCTGAGAAAAGCTTACGATTATTTTCAAAATACTTAAGAGCATTCTCTTCAGAGGATGTGCAGGGACTCCTTGTATTTAATTATATGGCTGATATGTTTATGGCTGCGCTTAGTGGCCTGAAAATGTTAAAAGAAGACTCAAAGACATGTTAATATTTTTTTTAATGCTTTGTTGAAATTCATTCATGACAATCACTATTAGTAAACATTGCAATGTGTGTAATTATAAAATATACATTTGTTTATAGTTATTTCTCACTTTTTGACAAAGCCAGTAGGGGTGCTTTATATATGCTCTTGTGCAGACCCCTTGATAAAGCCAATACTTTAGGATTTTAGAAGTTGGTGGTTTTGACCCTCCACCAAGTCACACGGCAATGGAAAGTTTCCTTTACATTAAAAAGAATAGAAATTCACTGAAATAAATAAAGGTTAAAGTGACGTTCTAGTTAAGAATTGTAATAATATCTTACATTTTAAAAAACTCAGAAATTCACTGAAAACCCTAAGATTAAAAGAACATTGGGGGTTATTCTAACTTTGGAGGAGGTGTTAATCCGTCCCAAAAGTGACAGAAAAGTGACGGATTTACCCCCAGCCGTATTACGAGTCCATTATATCCTATGGAACTCGTAATACGGCTGGTGGTATATCCGTCACTTTACCGTCACTTTTGGGACGGATTAACACTCCTCCAAAGTTAGAATAACCCCCATTATGTTTTGATGAAAATGTCAGTTAAAACATATGGCCTCATTACTAACCTGGCGGTCACCAGACCACCAGGTTCGCGGATGGTGGTCAGACCGCTGCCAGTGCGGTGGTCCGAGCGCCATATTTCATCCTTGGCGGTCGGGCCGTGAGTGGACCGCCAGCTCCACCAGGAACAGGGATCCCGGTGGTCAGGCGGTCCTAATCCGCCGAGGCAGTGCTGCAAGAACCGCAACCCTGGGGATTACAACCTTTTTCTCCGCCAGCCATGAAAAGGCTGGTGGAGAACGGGTGCAGGGGGCCCCCATGCCAGCACCCTCGCAATGTTTACTGTCTGCTTTGCTTGCAGACAGTGAACATTGCGAGGGTGCTGGTGCACCCTGAGCTCTACAGCACTACAACCGGCTCGATTACGAGCCAGAGACAGTGCTGTAGGCTGTTTCTCGCTAGGCCAGTGGGCGGAAACTCAGGTTTCCGCCTGCTGACCTAGTGGGGAACTGTTAATGGGCCTGGCGTCTGCTGAACTGATAATCAGTCCCATAATGTTTTAAACCAACAAAACAACAGAAATTCACCATTTATAGTTATTTAAAGTAACTATAACTAGACGTTATATGTTGACTGTAATGAATCTGGTACTTTCACTGTATGCCACATACCCTGTTGATTGTTGCATTAAATGACAATAAAAATAAAATAAAAAAGTAACTATAACTTGTGCCCTAAAGTAACTATAGCTTGTGCCTAGCCAGGCACTGCTAATTACCTCACCTTACATCACTCATGACATGTTTTATGAAATTATTGATAACATGACTGCACCAACTGAAATTACATCATTGATGACAACACTGTGAATGGCGGGGGCGTGAGTTATAGTTAGTTTAGGACATGAGTTATTGTTAGTTGAGATAACTATAACTGTTGAATTTCAGTGGTTTTGTTAAAAAATGATGCTTTAACTGGCATTTTTACCGAACTAAAACGGTCATTTAACCTTGTTTTTTTAGTGTGTGTGTGTATATGTATATATATATATATACATATAATGCAAATGATGCAGCAAAACATGCAATGACGTGCACATCTCTGTTAGCATATTTGTATCTTTGATATAGAAACAAAATTTTAAGTGAAATCTGCAAATGTTTCAAATTATGTGGCAATACATTAACTCCATAATTATGAAGTAAACACTGTAGCCATAGACTTACCTAAATCCACAAACCTAGACCATTACTGATTCTTTTATTAACAATTTATTCAAGAAAGGTAAATAAATCCTATACATTCTATTTATAGTCAGTGTTCATTGTTAGTTAAACATAGAAGAAAACAGCATTTTTAAACCAACTGCCCCAAAATAAACATGTAATATAAAAAAATATAAATAACGGATACCATGTGTAATTGGATGCTACATTGCATTCTTCAGATTATGGTGACATTTACAAACCACTCGGCCTCCGGACTTTGTGGTTTATGATATCATCAGAACCCATTGTTGGCAATATTGTACCATATCACACAGTTAACCATTATATACTCTCCTTCTCTCTTAGACACACACACGATGTGCGGCGCAGCAGTTTGCTAGGGTTCACTGTTTGATTGGTTGACTGGGCTAGAATAGCGAATGGCAGAAACTTAAAACGATATTCTGTGCCCTTTTAGAAAGAGCGGTCAGTTCACCACTGACGTCTTTTTGTGTCACCAAAAATAGATCAGTTTAATGGGGAATTCCTGGGAGATAACTTTAAAGACCATTAAATTGGTGCAGTTTAGCTGGGGCGAGCTAGTATTTTGCTTTGAAAGCTGCTGCCTCCCATAGCATGTGGTGCAAAGAGCCAGGGCACATCTTCAAAGTGTGTGGCCTCCAGGGGCCTATTACTTCGGCAGCAGGCCCACCGAGCCCTTGCTGGGTCTCGGATCTGCAGCTGGGGTCCAGATTAGCCATCGTGCTGGGACTTAAAGAACATCCACAATGGGCTCTTTGCATTTCCATTTTCTGAAGGATCAGCTTGACCTTGTAGATACTGATCATGACCCCATCCCTACAAGAGTCAAAATCTTGTCCAGTCATGGTTTGCATTCATGTAATTGATGTTCTTATTTATACTAAAAGTGCATATATGTGTGTGTGTGTGTGTATATTCTTGACTATTTTTTCTGCACATATTTATCTGCACATACTTTGTACAATTTAGCCGAAAATACGTATTCAGCTATAATCTACAAAATATGTAAAAATCCCCAACATTGAAGAAAACACGAAGGCTGCTAAAGTAGTACTTATAATGGATTTTATCTGCTCCAAGGAAGCACTTTTTGCTCCACATTTCATTGTTAAACAATAGAGATTAATATGAATGCCCGTGTGAAAATACCACCCGATGCAAGTATGTCTTGACTACCTACCAGTGGTCACATGTTTTTAAACAAACATACTAATGTCATAGAATGAGGTGGCGGAGGACGCGTGCTGTTCAGATTGTGACTGTTGCCACTACAGAAGGGAAGGCAGTGGCAAGAGGTTTAGATATATTTATTCACTTTACAATTTTATATAGTGCCACTGATATCAGTCAGTCCTAACAGTATAACCATAGTAAGAGAACAGAGGAGTGGAGACAGATTCCTTGGGCCCTCATTCCAGTACCTTGAGGAGGTCCTTAAATCCCATGAGGTTGAAAGCAAGCATTGTCTCATGCTGGAGGTCGTACACACTAATAAAGTCTTTGAATTGCCACTGGCAGAATTGCCCAGGCTCATACTGGCGCCCCTAAAAGTAGTGCAGAACACCCTATTCCATTATTCTCAGTATCATCTTGACACTAAATCCATTTCCAGCTGCCTATTTAAAAATTCGACCGTAAATCACAACTCTGCCTACAAAAGAGAACTCCGAGGTACACTCACTCTGCGGTGCAGGGAAACATCTCTGGTTTGTTGCATTTCGACACTGCTATTTAATTTCCTTCATCATATAAAATGGCAGAGCCGGTGAAGGTGTCTTCTGCCGCCCACGATAGAGTCCTCCTTAAGACAGCATCGTTCCTTTAGACGTTCAAAATCTGCCAACTTTTATCTTGAAGAAAATAGGATCAGTGCTGCCAGGCTGCACCAATTGCATTACAGACTCGCTGAAAATGAAGACAGAGTGCACACTATGATGGGCACACTTGCCCCTCGTATCAGAAATGACAGGAAGGCACCATCAGACCAGTAACAAGAGGGCACAGAGTGGAGAGCTTTTGTACTTATGCGGGTGGGGCATCTAATGAGAAGAGCTATTTGGTGATGGCTCATACATGTGGAACCAGATATGCCTGTAAAGAAAGAGCTAAGGCTGGGGAGCGACAGACCTCTAGAGATGATAATCAAGCAAAGGTTTTGGAATTGTCTGTTGTCGCATACATTCTCTAATGTAACGTGTGTAGGGTGTGTGGTTTGTGTATTTTGATGACGTTAGGTTGATAAATGTGATATAGTGAATGCATTTAACAATGTGGTAAATTATGGATTGTGGTTACCTGGTTGGTACCTGGAGGTGTGTAGTAGAAACCACATGCAAAACTTTTGGAATTTAAGAAACAGATTGAAACACGAGCAGCCACGTGATTGGGACTGAAATGCAATGCTCTTGAACAAAGAGTCCGACATATTTTGTATGATAACCAGAGCTAGTGTTACTGTTGCTGGCTTCATTGAGGCTGTAGGGCTTGCTAAATCGCTAGAAATAATATCCTATGTACCAGCGTAAGTGACACGTTCCAGCTCCCACCATGACCTCGAACACTGAAGTCAGGTTCATGGCCTGCCAGGACTCGCTCTCTCTTCATATTCCGTAGCAAATTTTGTACCTAATTACTAGAAAGTGGCATAGTCTAAGCAATCCTTTTAATCTCAAGATATGTGATCCCAGGACTTTGAGCTGCTGTCGTCTGTCTCTGTGCACACTGCTTGCACTCATGCCACATTCTCCTCATTGACCTCAATGTGTCAAACCCCCAGGGTGGAAGTGGATTCGGTTTACATAGTATTATAACCATTACACTAAACACTGTCACTTTTTTGTTTGCGTAGCTCCATGGCCACCTCTTGTTCCAGCCCACAATAGTGTGAGGCTAGTGGTGAGTAGGCTCTGTTTGTAAAGATTGACACACGAGCGCGGCGCCTCGCAGCAGTTTCCAAGGTAGTTTGGTAGCACACTACTAGCGAGCAAGGTTTTTGCCTGCTACACCCAGCCTGTTTTACCTTGAAAGAATTGTGTGAAGGTTGCCCACATCATGTTTACCTTTACTCTTCTGTTTTTCAGCGATGAAAAGGCAAGGAATGATTTGAAATCCCTCCCTGCCCTTCCAACCCGGACACTGCAGGAGCACCCCTCCCTTGCCTACTGGTAGGTTTTCTACAAATGCAATAAAACACGAATAACAACGAACAGCTAAGATTTATTGATTTCTTTCTAGCAAACATGGTATTGATTCTCAACGCAAATCCTTATGCACAGTTTCACCTGATCAACTCCAGTTATGGATTTAAGCTGTGTAGTGTGTCTATTGAACATAAAGCTGGCTTTTCCCCAACATTACTTCTAGATGATTAATTTAGCATTGCATTATGGCGTGGCTAGGATTAAGAGGTGATGCGTGTGGTTCAGCAGTAGGCTTCTGAAAGATATGCCCTTAACTTCAGGCGTGAGCAGAAACATAAGTATTATTTATTCCTGCTTGCTAATGTGAAGGATTAGATGCTCCCAGGAACTTACAGTGTTTTTATTATGGGAAAGGATTCACATGAAGCTAGCCTGATTTGCACAAATTCATGCAGTTGTCCTCATTACGAAGTCCTCAAGGAAACCGATTAGACAGTGCAGTGTCAGTATCATGGTTTACAGTCATTATCAGGGGCCACGTTACTGCACGATTATGTGCTTTTATCTTTGGAATAGTGAATTAATGAGAAAATCAATGTTTGCACACTGATTGGCGCAGATTGTTCTGACATTCAAAGCAATGTTCTCTGGACAGAGTCTGTCAAAATGTAACTGGTTCATTGAAAACCCCAAATTTCAAAACCCTAATTTAATGAGGAACTGTGTTGAAGACTCATATTTCACCTAAAGGAGGCTAACTGAGAAACCTGCAGTGAGGCACTCTGTGTCAAATGTGAAAGATGAAACTTGGACTCAAACCTCTAAGTAGCCACTGCAGAGCAATGTTTGCCTGGTACGTAAGATGACAGGATTACACTCTTTCCTAGCATACGAGCAAATGACACTACACCAGCAGATCTCCTTCTGAAGACTCCTATGAAGAACTCTGGGGACTTGCATCCCAGCAGTTTCAATGAACCTAGGGATCACACACCCCCTAGATGAGACCACCAAACGCTTAGAGGACAGTCCCCAGGTTACTCTCTCATGTCCAGCACTTTACATGGAAATATAGAACTGCGGGTACTCAGTGTCCAGAGTACCTGTTAGCGCCTGAAAAGTGTTGGTACTCTCCTATTAATATTAATTGAAACAGGGCAGAGAAGACAGGGACTTTCCCTTGTAAATGAAAGAAGCACTGGTCCTCAGTACTGAAGAGTGCCTGCCCATTTAAGGCACTACCATGCCGGGTGATAGAAATGTATTTTTACATGGGACATTGTTCACAGCAAAGACTAAGGTGGTCATTATGACCATGGCGGTCCGCAGACCGCCACAGTGGAAGTGGCGGTCGCACTACCGCATCCCTGCCGGTGCAGACTGCCATATTATGAGCACGGCGGTGTGGCAGCCGCCAGACAGCCACAGTGCCGCCAGGCCCACGAGTGCGGGCGGCCCGCCGCGTTTGGGAGGGGTCCTTCTCTGGCCCAGCGGCACACCCAACACCGCCGGGCGTATTACAAGCGTTCATACTGCCAGGGTTTTCGTGGCAGTTGCCTCACCATGAAAACCCTGGCGGTAACACACCCAGCGACAGGAATTCACATTCCTGTCGCCCTACACACACTCCTATACCTCCACACAACCGTACACACACACATACAGACACCCCACATACATGCACGGCAGGCACACACCAATCCACCCATTACAGTCGACCCACCTACATGACAAGGCCACACTGCAGCCTACGTCGTGGGGGTCGTCTAGGCGGGGGGAGATGTCAGTGGTGAAGGCCGACGCGTACCTGGCCATCACCGTTGGCGAAGATCGTCATGGACCCCCCCATTGCCGCAACGCAATCCCATTGGATGGTGCACGGTGGTGCAAACCGCCACGGTTTCATCTCCATGCACAACAGTAGCACGTATTATGGCGGTCAGTGTTGTGATGTCATAGCAATGCTGGTGGTGGGACTGCCTCTATCATGCCCTCATTCGGCCTGGCGGTGTCAAATTTCCGGCTGTTTTTCCAGCAGACTCCTCTTCGTGAATCCTAATGCAGCAGTCACTGTACCGCGACCACTGGGGGTCTGGTGGCGGGTTTACGCACGGCAGTCTGGCCTGAAAACTGATGTTCTTGTAATGAGGGCCTAATTGTTAGCAGTCTGATTAATAGTTATGATGACAACTTCTGTAGCACACATATCTGATTCGTTAATAGTTATGATGACTGCTTCTGTAGCACACACTTCATTGCCCACAAATGCTTGAATAAGAGATGTTTTTGTTATTCAGCTCGGGTGGCTCACTGTATCTTTAGTAAGCACAGCATCTGGTAAAGCATGTCATAAACGTGTAAATGAACCAGCTTCCCAGATGTTCAAAGTGGTAGAGGCATTAAGGACACCACACATAACAAATTCCAAATATGGAGAGTGGAAGGCCTATTCAGCAACTTGATTTTGTAGCATGCTTAGTAATACTACAATATCACTACTAATGTACTACCAAATGCTACTCATAAACCTACCTGGAGAGGTTTAATTTCAGCCTCGCCTATCTCTTTCTGTGTGAAGATCTCAGCTTTGACTGTGGAGTCTCCCTACACGTAAATATATATTTTAGTAGTAAATGTTGGAGCGACAGACAAGAGTGGCTGGAAAATGTGGAATACTTACTGCAAAATGAACGTGCACCCATCCACAAATGAGTAAGTCTTGTCTTATTCACAGATTGCACTTCTAAAGATACTACAGCTAAAAAAACAAAGAACAGTCACAAATGTACTCCAACTAAGAGCTAGAGTAAGTCCAGCACCACACTTGGCAAACCACTGATACTGCAAAACCCTCCCATAGAGCATAACTGAGGTAGGGTCTTAAAATAACACTCTAGGAAATAATGTTACAATAAATTATTTAAACTAGTTAAACATATAAATGAATTTAATATAATGTTAAACATAATATGTAAAACATTTTATTTTAATTTAACCTGTTTTTAAATATAAAAAGAAGGAATGTAACTTTTTTTTTTTTAAAACATAATTACCTAACTTTTAATTAATCTTATGCATCAATTTTGATAATGTTTAGTACATAACTGTTGGACCTTTGCAGGGTTATCCCCAAACGTTTTGCTTTCTCCCTCCTATTTTTTCCAACCTGTTTTTGTTGGCTTTAGGACTCTGGGCACTTTACCACTGCCAACTAGTACTAAAGTGCATATGCTCTTGGTCTAAATTGTATTGGTGATTGGTTTATCCATGATTGGCATATTTGATTTACTAGTTATTCCCGAGTATAGTGTAGCAGGTGTGCCCGGGGCCTGTAAATCAAATGCTACTAGTGGGTCTGCAGCACTGAATTTGCCACCCACGTGTAGCCGTGCAAACATGTCACAGGCCTGGTATTGCAGATTCTGTCTTTTTAAACTGCCATGTCGACCTGGCAAGTGCACCAACTTGCCAGGCCAAACCCTTCTCTTTTATTACCTGTAAATCATCCCTTAGGTAGACCATGGGCAGGGTGCAGAGTATTTAAAAGGTAGGACGTGTACTGGTGGTTTATACATGTCCTGATATTGAAATACTGCTAATTTCGTTTTTCACTATTGCAAGAGCTATCTCTCCCATAGGGTAACATGGGGATTGCCTTGAAATACCTTTTAAGTGTAATTTCCCATTGGGAGCAGAAAGTGATATGGAGCATAGGGTCTCTGAACTCACAATTTAAAAATACATCTTTTGGTGAAGTTGTTTTTTTAATTATAAGTTTGAAAATACCACTTTTAGAAAGTGGGCATTTTCTTGCATAACCGTTCTGTGCCTCTGCCTGTCTGTGGAATACACATCTGGGTCAGGATGGCAGTTGGTGTGTTTGTGAATTCATTCAAAGGGAGCTGAGTGCGCCCTGCATATCCCTATGGTCCATCACCAGGTTGATTGGTCCTGCTGAGGTAGAGTGGTGGGAGGAGTTGACACGTAGGGCTGTGCCTGTATTCACACAGTGTAGTCTTCAACCCCCTGGAGTCTGTCTGGGGCCAGGGCAGGGAAAGGCAGGGTCTTGTGCAGTACAAAGACTTCTCTTTGAAGTTTGCTACTTCAAAAAGAGAAATGGGTATTAGTACTAGACCTCTGGCACTACAGAGTTAGAACATTTCTGGACTGAGGACCTTATACCAGGAAGAAGAACTGGATACTGTAGAGGGGACTGCCACTCATCCTGTTTAATAAATAAAATAAATATATACAATTATTTAACATTATGCATTTTGCATTAAAATGTTTGCTTTTTGTTCTAAAGTTTAATAAATCTATACACTTCTACCTATACTTTACCAAACAAAGACCTCCACCTACATGTCAAAAGTTACTAGTAAGTAATTTTAAACTATTAGCCCATTTTAAAGGTAATTATTAAACAAATTTAAACATAGAAAATTACTCTGTTATGGTTTATTTAGAAGTCCACTAAAGTAAAATATTTGTATTTACTTATTATCTATTAAAAGTTACAAGAAGCTCTGCATTCAATTATTTGGATTTGTTTTTAAATTAAAGTAACATTTAGTCTTAAATTTTAAAATAGGTTTTATATATATATATATATATATGTTCGATGGCATGTGTAGCTGCAGATACACATGCTGTGCACATCCCGCCATCTAGTGTTGGGCTCAGAGTGTTACAAGTTGTTTTTCTTCGAAGAAGTCTTTTCGAGTCACGAGATCGAGGGACTCCTCCCCTTTCAGCTCCATTGCGCATGGGCGTCGACTCCATCTTAGATTGTTTTCTTTCCGCCATCGGGTTCAGACGTGTTCCTCCTCGCTCCGTGTTTCGGTTCGGAAAGTTAGTTAAATCTCGGAAAATTCGACAGTATTGTTTGCGTTCGGTATCGGGTTAGTTACAACAGATCGACACCGAATTTTGAAGAGCTCAGGTGGCCCTTCAGGGTTTTCGATTCCCCGGCGGGGCCTGGTCGGCCCGACCTCGTGCGTCTTCAAGGCTAATGGAACGGACCCCATTCCGCTTCTGCCGCGAATGTCACAACAAGTATCCTTACACAGATCAGCATCTGGTCTGTAATTTGTGTTTGTCTCCCGAACACAAAGAGGATACCTGTGAGGCCTGTCGAGCGTTTCGGTCGAGGAAAACGCTAAGAGACCGAACAGCAAGAAGACTACAAATGGCGTCGGCGCCGGCAGGACAACAACAACACTTGGAAGAAGAAGAAACCTTCTCCATCGCGGATTCGGACTCGGATGAGGTCGATCCCGAACAGACGCCGAAAACCGTGAGTAAGACGTCACTGCACAAAACTCACGGAAAATTCACAAAAGCCCAGGGGACGCCACCGCCAACAGGCCATGGCTTAACCCGAAAATTAGGTGACCGACCATCGGCACCGAAAAAGGGCACGCATGTGTCGAAGTCATCTGACTCCGGTCGAGATACCGGCACAGAACAGACACGACCTCGAGACACTGGGTCAGAGCAATCTCGACACCGAGAGGGCGGCACCGAAATGAGTCAGCACCGAGACATCAGAACACCGAAAGGCAAAAAAGTGTCTTAGGAGCCAAAAAAGACGGTCGAAAAGGTTTCGATACCGAAACATCCGGCCTCGGAGCCGACACCAAGTTCCTACTCCGAGGAACAGGGCCTGTCCTCACAGATGCAAGGACACAGATTCGGACAGGAGCTAGAGGCAGGGGAGCCAGATTACACTCAAAGGTGGCTCCACATTCAGAAGGCTACAGGAAAGATCAGTACTCTCCCTCCAATACGAATTAAAAGGAAACTTGCCTTCCAAGAGAAAGACAAGCAACCACAAGCAAAGGTGGGAAAACAAATAACTCCGCCACCATCACCACAACGCTCACCACAACCATCACCGGTAGCCACTCCACCAATGATGCAGTCTCCAACTGTAGTATTGGGTTTATTTCTAGAATAATATTGTAGATAGTGTTTTGTTATAGTATTTCAATGTGGGATTGTATTTTATGTTTTAGGAGTATTTGTATTATTTATGATCTATTTGGTATCTCCCAGCTTCACCCGTGGCATTTGGTATCTTCCTCAGCTGGACAGCATTCCGTGCTGGACAGTTGATGGTGCTGGAGGTTTGGGTGAAGACTGGAGTTCCTGTTTTATTATTTATGAATTATAACTGAAATAAATGTGATTTCAACTTCATCTGCATGGACCTACTTTCATCTTCAAGACTGATACCACATTTTGGCGACGAGCTGGCGAACTCCATCCTACAACAGGAACTCTAGTCTGTTTTGATCCTGGTATTGTTGGATTCTTACCTACTACAAATTTTTTTTTTACAATACTTCCTCTCTGTACTTCTTTCATCTGTGCCTTCTTGTATCTTAACATCCTTCTTAATATCTCAATATATTTTCTGTTTTGTGCATCATTTGTTTATTATAGGCTACATAACTTTTATTTAATATATTTTCTGTTTTGTGCATCATTTGTTTATTATAGGCTACATAACTCCTGGTTATTCCTTCGCCCTCCGGTCCTCGGTCATTGTTTATCTCCGGTTTCTCTTTTGCTCTTATTCAAAACGTTTTTGTAACGCGCTTCCTTTTGTCGCTGGGCCGCGTATTTGGTCGCTTAGCAACAAAGGACGCGTTATGTTTATTTAACTCTGCGCACATGTTCGTGCTGTCAGAGTAAATACTTAACTTCTCGCGCATTGTTTTTCCGGTTGCTTGGCGACATGTAGCAACGTAGAACGCTAAATTTTCACGAGCCGCAATCTCCGGTTGCTTGAATGTTTACATTTATGGCACGCGTGTACTCGCGCACGCATTACCATTTCGCTCATATGTGTGTTCTCTAAATACTTGCATATTCACACCTCTAAGTTGAATATTCAGCTTTTTGAGTAATTTTAGCGCCATATACATTACAGTATTCTTATACATACTTAGACCGGGTCTTCTGTTTTATTGGACTTTGCGATATTTGCGTTTATTGTACTTTGACTTTATTAAGATATTGTAAACAGGATTTCAGTACAAGATTGTACTGCTTGTAAATTTGAATAATAGAATATTTTTCTATTATTTATTACTATTTTCGGCTTCTTTGTGAATCTTTGGCACTTTATCTTATTATTATTTTTTTTTCTTTTCTTCCCACTGCAGCTTCCTGGTTTGTCTCTTTTCACTTATTTTTTTAGTTGTTCTACTTATCTCTTACTATCTATCCTCTGTATATGATATCTTTATCATTTCTTTTGTCCTTTCATTATGCAAAACATCTCTCCTCCTCCTTTCTTCTTATCTTCTCCGGGTGAACCAACAAGTCCTTGGCCAAAATGGAAAAAAGTTTTCTTAACTTATTTAAAAGTCTGCGGTACGAACTTATCAATCGAGAGGAAAACGTCACTTCTCCAACACTGCTTAGGTGCAGAAGGACAGGAAATATTGGAGACATTACCTGCGGTATCAAATTTGGATGGAGCAGTTGGTGATGCTCCCTTGAATGACTTTGATGAGACTCTTCTTCGTCTTGACACGCATTTCTTACCCAAAGTCTCTATTCTTCTACAAAGGTTTTATTTTGGGAAAAGCAAGCAGACGGATGAAGAATCAATTGAGGATTATATAACAAAAAAACGCAAATTAGCTTCTCTTTGCAATTTTGGTGCTAATATAGAGGAACGTATACGTGACCAATTTATGTTAGAATGCAAATCTGATAAAATCAGGGAAGCTCTATGGTCGAAGAGTGATCCGTCTCTTGATGAAGTATTGGAAGTTGCTAAACAAATTTAGCATTCTCAATCCTGTATTGAAACGTTAAAGAATTCAAAAGTTGCTCCTTCTTTAAACAAAATAGATTCCAAACCTAAAAGCTCCGTCAATATAAGGAACAAAAATAAGACATTTTGTTTTAGATGTGGTTCACCTTCACATTTAGCGAATTTTAAAGACTGTCCAGCTGTCCAAGTTGTCTGCAATAGATGCAACAAAAAAGGTCATTTTGCTAAATGTTGCAAGTCTGTTAACAAGAACAATGCAAAAATTAATGAAGTTACTGATGACAACGATAATCAACCTTTCATTCTACAAGTAGTAAATGATGTTAATTGCATCTCCACAATTCATTGTGAGTACCCAAAAGATCTTGTGATGATTAATGATATTCCTGTAACTATGATGATGGACTCTGGTGCAAAGTTATCTCTGGTGTCTGTACAAGATTATATTACACATTTTGAAGGCAGAGTTGATCTTTTGACACCTGATGTTTTGCCTTTCTCGTATGGTGGCAAACCTATTGAATTAAAAGGATATTTTAAAGCGAAGATTGGTTTCAAAGGCAGTGAAATAATTGGGAAAATATATGTTCCTGTAGTCGGGGATACCATTTTGAGTTCGCCCCATCAGAAGGAATTGGGAATCATTTTGAATCCTAATGCTGTACCGCAAGTTATGGTCCAAGAAGTGTCTGATCTTGAACGTCAATTGTGGAACGAATATCCAGAGGTTTTTAGTTCCATTGTAGGGTGTATAAAAGACTACAAGCATCAGATTGTCTTGAAAAAAAATGCTCTACCCATAGCTTCCAAAGTGCGGAATGTTCCGATGAGTTTAAGAGGAAAAGTGAAGCAAGAACTTGAAAGACTTAAGGACAGTGGGATTATTCAGGAAGTGGAGGCAGCACAATGGATAGCTCCTATAGTAGTTGCAACCAAACCTTCTGGAGACATTAGACTGTGCATTGATCTACGTAACTTGAACAAGGAAGTGGTGGAGGACAGGTTTCCTCTACCGAACATCAATGAAATGATAAGTACATTGGGAGATGCAAAGGTTTTTTCCACCCTTGATCTTCTGCGTACCATCAAGTACAACTGACTGAAGACTCTAAACTTCTTACCTCTTTTATTACTCCATTTGGAGTTTTTAAATTCAATCGTATGCCTTTTAGTTTATGTTCAGCAGCGGCTGTTTTTCAAAGACTAATACAAAAAAATTTAGGGGGTTTGAAGGGAGTGTGTTTTTTCCAAGATGATGTTCTTGTATTCACTAACACTCAAGAAGAGCATGTTAAGAAACTGAGAAGTGTACTTTCATTGTTCAGAGCCAAAGGGATCACGCTGAAAAAGGAAAAGTGTAAATTTGTCAAGTCTCAAATAACATAATTAGGACATGTTATATCTGGTGAGGGTGTTAAGCCAAAAAATGACTTAGTACATACTATTATGAGTTTATCCACTCCAAGCTGTAAAAAAGATATTCAAGTTTTTTTGGGAATGGCAGAATTCTATGCCAGGTATATTCCAAACTTTGCTAAAAGATCAAACTCAATTAGATCCCTGCTCAGGAAGGGTAGTGAGTTTGTTTGGTCAAAAGAGTGTGAGATGGAATTTCAGGACCTTAAGGAAGCCCTGAATTCTGCCCAATCCCTAAGTAGTTTTCAACCAGGCATTCCTTGTTATCTTATTACTGATGCATCTGATAAAGGTTTAGGGTGTGTACTAAAACAATTAAGGAATGGTGTTGAGACTACCGTTGCCTTTGCATCTCGTAGTCTTCATGGTGCAGAATTTAATTATTCTACAATTGAGAAGGAGGCTCTGGCGATTTATTGGGCTGTTAAGAAGTTTAGGCAATTTCTTTGGGGAATTCCCTTTGAGGTACGATCCGATCATAAACCTTTGCAAGAGATTTTTAGGAAAAAAGGTTTAGACAATGTATCTTCACGCATCTGTAAATGGATAGTTGGGCTCCAGGACTATCAATTTACAGTAAAATATGTTCCGGGTTGTGATAACAGGACAGCTGATTGCTTGTCTAGGTTAGTAGCGGATGATGTGTTCGATGAGTGTGATAGTTTGTCATGGTGGACGGAGGACGAAGTACAAGTGTGTGCCTTAACGGATGGGTGTGTTTCGGAAAGTGAATGGCGTGAGGGGTTAACTAAAGATGAGGATCTTTCTAAAGTGATGCAATTGTTGTTGTCAGGGGAATTGAAAGATTGCCGTGATATTTCACTTTCTCTTTACAAGAGAGTGTGGAATGAATTGTGGTTACATGAGGGATTGTTACTAAGAGGTAACAGGCTTGTCCCTCCGTTATCTCTATGTGATCAGCTCCTTGCTCTATCACATTCTGGGCATCCCGGTATAAGTAAAACTAAGGAAAGAATGAGGGCATTGTATTGGTGGCCAGGAATGGATATTGCTCTAGAAAGGAGAGTGCGAGATTGCTATGAATGCTGTTTAGCGGACAAGACTCATAAGGTGAGGACTCAACCGTTAATACTTAAAGAAATACCAAATGAAGTTTGGGAAGAAGTTGCCATTGACATTATGGGACCTGTATCATCTAGGTCTAGTTCTAAGTATATTATTGTATTAATGGATATGCTTTCTCGCTGGCCGGAAGTTTGCATAACTTCTGAGATTTCTTCAAAGGTAGTTGTGGACTTTCTTTCTAAAGTTTTCAGCAGAGAGGGTAATCCTGCTGCTATTCTGTCTGACAATGGTGTTCAATTTACCTCAAAATTTATGAGAGATTTTCTTTCTTCTAGGGGTATTGTTCATAAAAAATGTGCACTGTGTCATCCAGAAACCAACGGTATGGTGGAACGTTTCAATAGAACATTGAAAGAAACGATACAGTTGGCTAAAGTAAATGGAGTTAATTGGGAGAGTTGGGTAGAAACGAAAGTTGAAGAGTACAGAGTCACTCCACATTCCAGCACGGGTCAGACTCCTTTCTTATTGTTTAGAAAACGTGTGCCACATACTAAAATTGATCCTCCATGGCTTAAGAAACATCTTTCATATGTTATAGATAGTGAGGTTATTAAAAGGAACGCTAAGAATAAGGATGAACATCACCAACTGAGAAGAAAGGAAATCTATGATGTTCGTAAATCGGTGAAAAAAAATATTGTATGTGTTGGTGACAGAGTTAGGGTTAAATTACCCGGAACCAGCAAGTCTAGCACATCTAGGTTCAGTCCTATATATGAAATTGTTAAAACATATAAAGGGGCTGTCAAACTTGATGATGGACGGATTTGGAACTTGAATAGAATTGTTGTGGTATAATTTGTGTGGGGAGGAGGGTGGTGTAGTATTGGGTTTATTTCTAGAATAATATTGTAGATAGTGTTTTGTTATAGTATTTCAATGTGGGATTGTATTCTATGTTTTAGGAGTATTTGTATTATTTATGATCTATTTGGTATCTCCCAGCTTCACCCGTGGCATTTGGTATCTTCCTCAGCTGGACAGCATTCCGTGCTGGACAGTTGATGGTGCTGGAGGTTTGGTTGAAGACTGGAGTTCCTGTTTTATTATTTATGAATTATAACTGAAATAAATGTGATTTCAACTTCATCTGCATGGACTACTTTCATCTTCAAGACTGATACCACACCAACTCATACAGGAATGAGTTAGGATGATCCTGACGCATAGGATCTTTATGATGCGCCTGTATCAGATAACAGTCCCGACTGTTATCCAGCGAGACCGTCATCACCTGAGGACAGTACTGCCTACACACAGGTGGTGTCAAGAGCAGCTGCGTTTCACAATGTCACCCTGCATGCAGAACCAATAGAGGATGACTTTCTGTTTGTCTTCCTATGTTACAGGGAATGCTGAAACACTCAAAACAAGTGTTTCAGGAGCCTGTGAAAGGCAGGGCCATTACTCCAAGGGTGGAGAAAAAGTACAAACCGCCACCAACAGACCCTGTGTACATCACGCAGCAATTAACACCAGACTCAGTGGTTGTAGGGGCAGCTCGCAAAAGGGCGAACTCACACACCTCGGGAGATGCACCAGACAAGGAAAGTCGCAAGTTCGACGCAGCGGGGAAAAGGGTGCGGCACAGGCAGCCAACCAATGGCGCATTGCCAACTCACAGGCCTTGCTGGCTAGATATGATAGGGCTCATTGGGACGAAATGCAACATTTCATAGAACACCTAACCAAAGAGTTCCAAAAGAGAGCACAACAAGTGGTGGAAGAAGGCCAGAGTATCTCTAACAATCAGATACGGTCAGCAATTGATGCAGCAGACACAGCTGCTAGGACTGTAAATACAGCAGTCACTTTACGGAGACACGCATGGCTACGCACCTCAGGATTCAAGCCGGAAATTCAACAGGCGGTGCTGAATATGCCTTTTAACAGACAACAGTTGTTTGGGCCGGAGGTGGACACTGCTATCGAAAAACTTAAAAAGGACACAGATACGGCCAAAGCCATGGGCGCACTCTACTCCCCACAGAGCAGAGACACATTTTGTAAATCACAGTTTAGAGGGGGGTTTCGGGGACAAAGCACAGAACCCTCAACCTCACAAACAAGACCCACTTACCAGAGTCAATATCAGAGGGGAAGTTTTCGGGAGCAATACAGAGGGGGACAATTCCCCAAAAAATAGAGGGAAGTTCCAGAGTCCCAAAACACCACAAAATAAACAGTGACTTCAACGTCGCAAATCCCCAACACATAACACCAGTGGGGGGGAGACTAAACTATTTTTACAAAAACTGGGAGGAAATAACAACAGACATGTGGGTCCTAGCCATTATCCAACATGGTTATTGCATAGAATTTCTACAATTCCCTCCAAATGTCCCACCGAAAACACACACCATATCCAAACAACACATGGATCTATTACAACTAGAGGTCCAAGCATTGTTACAAAAAGATGCAATAGAGCTAGTACCAATTCATCAGAAAGGAAAAGGAGTTTACTCCCTGTACTTTCTCATACCCAAAAAAGTCAAAACTCTAAGACCCATATTAGATCTCAAAACATTAAACATCTACATCAAATCAGATCACTTTCACATGGTGACACTGCAAGACGTGATCCCATTGCTCAAACAACAAGACTACATGACAACACTAGACCTCAAGGATGCGTATTTCCATATACCTATACATCCTTCTCACAGAAAGTACTTAAGGTTTGTAATCCAAGGGGTACATTACCAGTTCAAAGTGTTGCCATTCGGAATAACAACAGCGCCAAGAGTTTTTACAAAATGCCTGGCCGTAGTGGCAGCCCATATCAGAAGGCAACAAATACATGTGTTCCCGTACCTAGACGATTGGTTAATCAAAACCAATACGCAAGAATGGTGTTCACAACACACAAAGTATGTCATAGAAACCCTTCACAAGCTAGGTTTCTCACTCAACTACAACAAATCACACCTACAGCCGTGTCAGATACAACAGTACTTAGGAGCAACAATCAACACAACAAAAGGGATTGCCACTCCAAGTCCACAAAGGGTACAGGCATTCCAAAACGTAATACAAGCCATGCACCCAAAACAAAAGTGCCAGGTAAAATTAGTGATGAAGTTACTAGGCATGATGTCCTCATGCATAGCCATTGTCCCAAACGCAAGATTACACATGCGGCCCTTACAGCAGTGCCTAGCATCACAATGGTCACAAGCACAGTGTCAACTTCAAGATCTAGTGTTGATAGACCGCCAAACATACACCTCGCTTCAATGGTGGAACACTATAAACTTAAACAGAGGGCGGCCTTTTCAAGACCCAATGCCTCCATACGTAATCACAACAGATGCTTCCATGATAGGGTGGGGAGCACACCTCAACCAACACAGCATCCAAGGACAATGGGACACTCAGCAAAGACAGCTTCATATAAATCACTTAGAACTACTAGCAGTATTTCTAACGTTGAAAGCATTTCAACCTATAATAACCCACAAACACATTCTTGTCAAAACAGACAACATGACAATAATGTATTATATGAACAAACAGGGAGGGACACACTCGACGCAGTTGTGTCTCTTAGCACAAAAGATATGGCATTGGGCGATTCACAACCACATTTGCCTAATAGCGCAGTTCATACCAGGAATTCAAAACCAGTTAGCCGACAATCTCTCTCGGGATCATCAACAGATCCACGAATGGGAAATTCATCCCCAAATACTAAAGACTTACTTCCAAAGATGTGTAACACCGCAAATAGACTTATTTGCAACAAAAGAAAACGCAAAATGCCAAAACTTCGCATCCAGGTACCCACAGACTCACTCTCAAGGCAATGTGTTATGGATGAGTTGGTCAGGGATATTTGCATACGCTTTTCCCCCTCTCCCACTCCTTCCATATCTAGTAAACAAATTGAGTCAAAACAAACTCAAACTCATACTAATAGCACCAACTTGGGCACGACAACCTTGGTACACAACACTACTAGACCTCTCAGTAGTGCCTCATATCAAACTGCCAAACAGACCAGATATGTTAACTCAACACAAACAACAGATCAGACACCCAAATCCAGCATAGCTGAATCTAGCAATTTGGCTCCTGAAATCTTAGAATTCGGACACCTAGCCCTTACACAAGAATGTATGGACGTCATAAAACAAGCTAGAAAACCAACCACAAGACATTGCTACGCAAATAAGTGGAAAAGATTTGTTTATTACTGCCATAATAATCAAATTCAACCATTACACGCATCTGCTAAAAATATCGTAAGCTACCTACTTCACTTACAAAAGTCAAAGTTAGCTTTTTCATCCATAAAAATACATCTCACTGCAGTTTCAGCTTATCTGCAAATTACGCACTCAACTTCATTATTCAGAATCCCAGTCATAAAAGCATTTATGGAGGGTCTGAAAAGAATTATCCCACCAAGAACACCACCAGTTCCTTCGTGGAACCTCAGCATTGTATTAACACGACTCATGGGTCCACCTTTTGAACCCATGCACTCATGTGAGATACAATACTTAACATGGAAAGTAGCATTTCTAATAGCTATCACATCTCTCAGAAGAGTAAGTTAAATACAAGCCTTTACCATACAAGAACCCTTTATTCAAATACACAAGCATTAAGTAGTTCTACGAGCAAATCAAAAATTCTTACCTAAGGTCATATCACCGTTCCACTTAAATCAAACAGTGGAACTCCCAGTGTTCTTTCCAGAACCAGATTCTGTAGCTGAGAGAGCATTACATACATCAAAAGGGCACTAATGTACTACATTGATAGAACAAAACAAATTCGCAAAACAAAACAATTGTTTGTTGCTTTCCAAAAACCTCATACAGGGAATCCAATATCCAAATAAGGCATTGCCAGATGGATAGTTAAATGTATTCAAACCTGTTATATAAAAGCAAAAAGAGAACTGCCTATTACACCAAAGGCACACTCCACTAGAAAGAAAGGTGCTACCATGGCCTTTCTAGGAAACATACCAATGACGGAAATCTGTAAGGCAGCCACATGGTCTACGCCTCATACATTTACCAAGCATTACTGCGTGTATGTGTTAACAACACAGCAAGCCACAGTAGGACAAGCAGTATTACGGACTTTATTTCAAACAACTTCAACCCCTACAGGCTGAACCACCGCTTTTGGGGAGATAACTGCTTACTAGTCTATGCAAAGCATGTGTATCTGCAGCTACACATGCCATTGAACGGAAAATGTCACTTACCCAGTGTACATCTGTTCGTGGCATGAGACGCTGCAGATTCACATGCGCCCTCCCACCTCCCCGGGAGCCTGTAGCCGTTTTAAGTTGAGAAAAGGTCTTGAACATTTGTAAATTTGTAAATATATCACTTTTAACCATATTATGTACATACATATTTACTCCATTGCATGGGCACTATTACTATATACACAACTCCTACCTCACCCTCTGCGGGGAAAACAATCTAAGATGGAGTCGACGCCCATGCGCAATGGAGCAGAAAGGGAAGGAGTCCCTCGATCTCGTAATTCAAAAAGACTTCTTCGAAGAAAAACAACTTGTAACACTCCAAGCCCAACAATAGATGGCGGGATTTATGCCACGAACAGATGTACACTGGGTAAGTGACATTTTCCATATATATATATATATATATATATATATATATATATATATATATACACACACACACACAACTTAAGTTATACTTTTTATTAAGAAATCGAAATAAAATATTTTAATTTAATAATATTTCCTATGGGAATATATTTTAAATCCGTGCCTCTGTTTTTTCTGTGGGAGGTATTTCATTATCTGTGGTAGGCCATTTGTGATGCTGGCCTCTGATACTGCTACTTATTGAAGGGGTATTTCAAGGGTGGAGACACGTAAGTGTATACTTTTGAGTAACTTTACACTCAAATGCTGAATAGGCAAAAGTAGTAAAGTTACTCAAAAGTGTAAGCATAATCTTACACATGTAGAGTTACTCATACCTATGTTTACCGAGTGAATCAGCCTCTCATAGAGCAAACCCAAGGTGTTTGCAGTCTAACTTGGCCCTTATTTACAACTCTTGGTGTACAGTGCATTGGCTTCATGTTTCCATTTTAAATTACTGTATTCGCCCAGCAGATATCAAGGTATGCACAGAGAAGGGGTAAGTCGCTGTCTGCTAATGAGATAAGACTCGTGCACTAGATGATTTTAGAAGAACTGAGACCCACTGTATTCATTGGTTATGTAGTGATTTTCCATCCAATGCCCACCTTACATGTCACTGTAAACATTAGACTTCTCCACTTCCTAAACAACACTTGCAAGAACACCAGAGGAACACATTGAAGCTGATATGAAAACAAATGTAAAATAATAATAATAATTATGGATGTCCGCCTACAACGGGAAAGCAGAAATAACCTACCACGTTTAAAAAAAAGACTGGACACAAGTTTCATAAATCTACAACCATTTGAGATAATGCACGCTTACATCCAAATGTCAGTACATCAGATTTGATGGGTCAAAGATGTGAGAGCTCGTGGGCATGTGTCTGGGAGTGTGTGTTTGTGTGTGAGTTTGTGTGTGTTTGTGTGTGTGATGAGTAAACTTGTTAAATACCTCTGCCCAGATTATCCAGTGAAAAACAGCTCCATTGTAATTCCTTTTTTTAAATTAGATCATTTTACTATTGTTTCTTTCCAGAACAAATTGCCCACCGGTGTTCCATGCCATTTTTTCACGTTAACTGCTCAGAGTGGGTCTGAGAGAAAGTTAACCCATTGTGTTAGCAGGATCTTTAGGTGAACTCTGAGTAATTATTTCACATCATCCTCTGAATGGTGCTTCATTGTTTTTTGTGAACTTTAAAAAACAGTAAGAAGACCAAAATATCAAGTTTAAATCCCCCATCTTGGCTGTACACCCTTTGCAGAGAAGGATACTCTGGCTCGGCATATCTTACATTGCTTCCCAGTGTTCCAGAAAGTAATCTGTCAAGTAAGAAACATAGGGCCTGATTTAGAGTTCAGCAGACTGGTTACTCCGTCATAACAGTGATGGATATCCCATCCGCTGAAATATAAATCCAATTCTATGGTATGGGATTTAGATTTCCGCGGACAGGATATCCATCACTGTTGTGACGGAGTAACCTGTCCGCCGAGTTCTAAATCAGGCCCATAGAGCTTTGAGCCCTTTCCCAGTCATGCTTCCTTCTCATTTCTCCTCAAGGAGCCTCTTTCTCTTGCCCATCTCTTCAATAACCTTCATTCTCAGTGTGTGCCCGTAAAAGAAGAGTATGGATAAGGATGACCACCTTACTCCAGGTCCTGACTGACACTGTCTCCTACAAATCACTGGTTTCAGGTGTTTTAGTCTGATTGGTTCAGTGGAAGTAAAACAAGATTACAACACCCAGAATGCATTAGGCTATTACACAAATGTCCAGGACTGGAAGTAGTGTCCTTAAGGACATGGAGATGGTCACTGTAAACTGAGTTACTCCTTCAAAAGCAGTAACTCTCCTAGAGTATCGCATCCCAACAATCTGCTGTAAATGGGGCCATGTGTCTGCAGAGTTAGCTTACCAATTCTAGATACTATGGAGGCTGCTCATAAAAGGTTATATTTGAGTAACTTACTCAATGAGCAGGATACACCAACGCCTTGAATAATGTACACATTTTTGGTTACTGGCATACACTCTTTCAGTTTCATGGGCACATCATGCATGGCATGAAAAATGTATGTAAATGTACGTGGTTCACCCAAGTCCTTAAAAAATGATTTACTTATCCCAAGTTGGACACTAGGGAATACTAGAAGCTCCATTTTGCGAAGAATGGATTTTGTTTTTATTTGTATTGCCTACCTTTGGCCACTACTTGACCATTCTCCTAGGCATGCCCACTCTTTTTCCACAATTTGTATGATAAGTGTATTTATTTAAGTGGTTTGGCGGAGTGCTGAATCTGCCAGATGCTCATTATTCACATGCTACACAGCTGTACTGTACACATACAGAAAATATAAATGTTCTGCATTTGCGACATATATGACATACATGCAGAGCATAGACACTCAACTTGCACTTCTTTCTTTTGTAGATTTTACCATTTTACTTTTACAAATTAAGCATTATTATAGGAACTTGTTCTTTTGGAGACAACCTCTCTTCTTGTGAATATGCTGACGATTAGATTTCTTTGGGTTACACTCTTTAAAGTGCTTTATGTTTATCACCCGCATGAGCACCGTTGACCCTTGTGGGTTTTGAGTGCTTTTCTCACTCCTCTAATATAATGTTGCAAGAGTCAAGCAGCAAAATACACAACTTTGTATTATGAGAAGAAAACATGTGCAGTGAATTAGGTTTTCCTATCTTTCAAATCAGTATTATGTGTGTTATTTTATTACTCATGCTAGATTTCTTTTCTTGTTTGTGTTTTTCAGTGAGGACCGGGTGATAGAATACTACAGAAAACTGAAAGGGGTAACCAGAGGAAAAGCTATTGTGCAGTGAGTATTTTTTAAGATCAGTATAGTGTTTATTTTAGCATTTGTATAATGCTTACTGCCCTTATGTGTGAGGCTAAATCATGTACCCACAGGGATAGCAAGCTACACAGTGCTAGGTGTCTAGTTTCAAGGCATTTGTTTTTGTTTTTATCCTATGTATGAAGTGTTTACAATGTGTGCATGATGACCACTGTCATGGGCGAAGCATCTGAAGGTGTGATGGGGAAGGGTATGTAAGAAGTAGACACACAAATTATAATTCTAGTTAGGGCTACCCCATATAGACAGCTTCACTGCATCAGTCAACCACAGGGGCAGTGGGTGCTGTGTATTTTTACACCAAAAAGAGGGTAATCAGAGAAAGCCCAGTAATCCATATGGTATTATGTGTCAGGTAGAGATGCTCTGCAACAAGTAAATTGATGCCGAAAGCGCAAACATAGGAATTGGTGACATGAGCAGCAGCCATGCACCATTTTATTTTAATATCATTCTATTTATTTAGAGGCAGGAATACTGCCTATACTGCCTACTGCTGAAAACATTCACCCAGTGCAGGAGGAAGGAAGTGGAAGAGCAGTCAATGATGCCAACCTGAGCAGAAACTACACCATCTTAAAGAATTGCAGATTCCACCATGTTCTGCTTAGCTGAAGGAAGCCAATATTTTGAAGAATACCTAGTATTCTCTCTCAACCTCTTAAAGGCTCCCAAAGACAATCGAGCACCAATCTGGTGGGCCGTTGTAGGGTCAAGGCTCAGACCCCAGCCAGAGTGCCACACTGCACATGCAAGGGTCAGAGACAAAATGCTTGAGATTGGCCTGCCCTGTGTTACCTCCTGTCCTCACTCCTCCATTTGAGTCCATTTCTTGTTTTAGATTCCAGGGACCCTTGTTCTTTCTAGTTTAAGTAGGCATGCTGTTGACCTTTCAGAATTTCCTCCCACAGCTTTCACTTTCATTATTAGTGGTGAATGATAATTCTTGTTAAAAAAAGAGACAATGTGGTGAAAGGAGGCTTCGCCAGCCTCCATAGTTTTGGCCAAACAGCAGTCTTGCAATGATTTGTGTTAAGTCTAGGAGTTAAGAGCCTTGCCTGCCTTGTTCCTCTACCAACTTTGGATTTGGACCATGTAGGCATGTTGTAGGAAAAAATGAAGGCTCGTCACAATGCTTCGGGCTGGATTTGCTTATTCATAGTCACTTGGCAACATCCTGCTGACCCGATTGTGAAAATGAGAACCACAGTATCCGTTTATCAGCTTAGAAAATGAAAATACACTGATTCCTGCCAGAAAAATTAAACTACCCTTACCATTTTAGGGCTGGCTGCAACATCTCATCACGTCCCCTATTGCTTCCTTATTGCGCTGTTTATTTGTCAGTAATGATAGTTACTGGCTCATGTTCAATAAGGACCAACAACATAATTTCAGGTCTTATTAATGGAACAAATTAGGCATTATTGGCCAAATGACGACTGTATTGTGGCACAGAGGAGCTGGTTTACCATACGCTTAAGATATGCCTTAATCATCGCTCAATTTGTCGATCAGCTAAATATAAATTTGCGAAGGTGGAGTGGGGTTGTGGAGAAAGAACCACAATGCGACAGGTCGTGCTGGCTGCCACAGAATACTTCCTAAGCAGCCGTGTACCTTGAATTACAGCCTTCAAAAGGAACATTCTGGTTTGCATTCCCGTTCCTAAACTTTCGCTCAAATTGCTTTTATTATTCATTTTATATGTTAGCTAAACTAATATTTAAACAAATGGCAAGCTATGTTTTCATCGAATAACTGATTTGTTGCAGCCTAGCACATGGTTATGAGAGACAGAAAAAGATTGTCTAGCAAAAACCCGAATAGAAGAAAAATCTGAAGTGTAAAATGCATATGCTTCTGGCTTGTTAAAGGCAGTCAACTGTAGTGCAATCCTGTCTTCTAATTTGCAGCGAGGTTCATTATAAGTTGCAACCTGCTTCCTGAAAGTTGCAAATTAAAAGCAACTTTTTCAGGGGGGGTGTGGCCAGCCAAATGGCTGACTAGATGTGTCTGTGGGTAGCTCCAGTGGCCCGTTCGGAATCAGACCAATATCCTGCTATCCATCCTTATTTTGAACCCTCCAAATTGCCGCACCAACAAAGAAAACATTGTGGAAGCACGAAACCTAGCCCGGGGTTTGCCAAAGCAGGCAGAATGGTGGCTGTAACCCGAGGCCTAGATGAGGTGAAGAGCCAGATAAGGGTGGCCTGTGGGCATGCATAACTGGCGCGACCGGGCACGGAAAAACCACACCAGAGACCGTAACTCCACACCATGGCCCTGCAGGCAGCAGAGTGCCTCCTTCCGAAACAGTGACACAGAATTAGATCCGCCCCGCAGGAGATGCCCGGGCAGAGGTAAGAGTTGACCCATTTGATCCTCAGCTGACACTGCTGTTGTAGCTACACAGGGAGTTACCCCAGGGACCCTGGCCCGCTTCGATGTGGGTCCTTCTCCCGACTCCCCTGGACCTGATGGGGGAGTGGACTCGGCGTGACAGGCCCCGGGGGACCTTGAGTGGAGGAATGCAGCGTTGGGCCCACCTCGCGGTCACAGCACACAGAGAGGAAAGAGTGCTGAGGTGAGAGAGGGGAACCCTGGAGGCACGAAGCACAAGGGAAGGCTGTGCCAAGGGGCGGAGGGCCGCCTGCCACATCTTCTGCAGTTTGGGGGCTCACCCAGACTGCAAAAGAGGACAGTGAACTGGGGATGAAAGCCCCAACCCAGTTGCCCCAGCAACTTGTAAGCTCACTAATAAATCTACAATAGTGTACAGAGGAGTTCCCCAAAGCTCAGTGAAAACCCACTGGGGTCGTGAAAAGGGACACCCTTCTCCTCACTCCCCCCACCCCAACAGGGGGCCTTCGGACCACTCCCTCCTGATAGCAGTGTTGCCACCCCCTACAGACACCATGCATCAACAGACAAGACAAGGGTGAAGGGAAGTGGCACAGTCTCCAAGGTGCTAACTTGTCAACAAGGGAGATCAACTGTAGGGGAGGGCACCCATTGAAGAGCTATAAGGCCATTCCTTGTCGCCGCTCATTAGATTGGCACGGAATGTTGATAGCACCCCAACTTACAGTTGAAGCACATATTGGGGAGGACACAAGACAGAGGCCACGGCCCCAGACCTCTGGAAAGTCATAATCATCACAATACCCAAAGAGGGATAGATGTGCATCATACCATTTGATCTCCCTGTTAAATTTTGAAATAAAACTGCTTGCCACGATTTTGGCCACACATCTCCTGCAGGTTACCTCCATGCTGATTCACAACGATCAATCCGGTTTTATGCCGGGTAGATCAACACGAATTAACCTTCGACGAGAACATAATAGTCTTACAACAGCACAGACGAGGGACATACCACACATTTTCCCGTTGCTAGATGCAGAAAAGGCTTTTGACTGCATTCACTGGCCCTTCCTAGACCAGAAGCTGTGCAAATTTGGGTTCGGTCCCCAGTTTAGAAAATGGATTGTGCTTCTATAGCACAACCTTGTAGCAGTCATCAGAGTCAATGGACAGACTTCTGCTGAATTTCAGATAGGCAGGGGTGCCCCCTGTCACCCCTTTTGTTTGCCCTCACATTAAATCATTGGTGTGTGTGTGGCAAGACAGCACCCTGAAATGCATTGATTCTAGATTTCTGGAAAAGACAGACAGGAGGAAAAAATATCGCTTTATTCTGACGATATACTCCTATATATAACTGATTTGTCAGTACTATGTTCCCTATGAGGTTCCCCGCCAACGCCACAGAGTCTTAGGGTCGTCACGGAGGGCTGTAAATGCCTAGGTATCCCTAGGTATCTGAGACAGCGAGGAGGCAGAGTACTTTTGAACTTTCAAGTTGATGTTGTAAGATGGGGAGGGCTCCCGCTTATGCTGATGGGACGTGTGGCTCTTTTTAAAATGATCACCCTCCCCAAACTGCTGTATGTGGTCCAGAATACATACTACCCAATCACTCTGGTGGCATTTGCTAAAATTAATGCTGAGTTGAGGACCCTGTTGTGGGCCGATAGCCACCCACAGATAGCGGTCAGCACACTACGGGTCAACCCTTACAACAGGGGCTCCGCTGACGTGGAGGTCTATTATTGAGTAGCACACCTGATAAACATCAGTGACTGGATTCATGCCCTCCAGGGCCACCCGACATTTCGTCTTGAGAGACACCTGTTGGGACGGAAATCCCACCTACATTATCTGTATGGATTGCCGGGCTTAAGTAGTATCCCCCCGCCACGCAAGTCACGATTAGGCCATGGCATAATGCCAGTAGGACACTAGGCTGGGCACACAATGTCACTAGAGAGACGCCCCTTTGGAAAGGAAAATGGTTAAGGGAAATGGCTTCGAATTGTGTAATACAATAGGCCTCTCCACAGTGGGACACATTCTTTAAAATGGAGACATCATGCCCTTCTCGTCAGCATAGCGAGAATACAACTTACATCTGAACCAGTTCTTGAAATATGTGCAGCTGCGCCACCCATGACAAGCTAAGGGATTGAAAGAAATTGAAAGTCCTGAATAAGCCCCACTAGAAGGAAGGATACTGATGGAGAATTTAGAGAGAGGCGCCATCTTGCACATATAAAAGAACATGCCTGACACACTGGGTAAATAAAAAGATAGATGGGGACCGGAACTGGGGAGCCCGATGATCTGGACTGGGAAGCAGCACTGATGCACCCTTGGAAAGTAGCCATTAAATCCTGCCTGCACCAGATTAAATTTAGGATCCTCCACAGGGCATACTACGAAGAACAAAGACTACACCATACGGGCGGTGTGTTTGCAATGCACGGCGGTGAACAGTTCCTTTATGCACACACTCTGTGAATGCCCTAATATCCAGGTTTACTGGAAAATGATTACTCAGGAACTCACAGCAATATTAAAGGTACTGATTCCACAAGAGCCAAAGTTTGTCTTGTTAGGAATCCCAAATGATGTAGACCTCCCTTGGTTTAAGCTTCTCTTTTATGTATTTGGATTGGTGGTGGCGAAAAGAGTTGCATGTAGCTAGGTACTGGGGAGTACAGGAGGAGCCCAATGTACATGAATGGCGGAATGGTATGTGCCTATACATGGCCGCGGAAAAGGTGGTCTACTGTAGTAAAGGATGTCCACGTGAGTTTTAGAAAATCTGAGGTTGGTGGAGGACATATTACGGACTTGTGATCGCAATGGATACTCAAGATGCGACCATGTTGCCAATACACATTAATTCTTTTCAGAACCACAGACTATGGGGGTCATTCCGACCCTGGCGGTTTCAAACCGCCAGGGCCGGGGACCACGGAACACCGCCAACAGGCTGGCGGAGCTTCCCGGGCCATTCTGACCGCGGCGGTAAAGCCGCGGTCAGAAAAGGGGAACCGGCAGTTTCCTGCCGGTTTTCCCCTGGCCCAGGGAATCCTCATGGGATTCCGACCCCCTTCCCGCCATCCTGTTCCTGGTGGTTTTTACCGCCAGGAATAGGATGGCGGGAACGGGTGTCATGGGGCCCCTGGGGGCCCCTGCACTGCCCATGCCACTGGCATGGGCAGTGCAGGGGCCCCCTAACAGGGCCCCACAAAGATTTTCACTGTCTGCTTAGCAGACAGTGAAAATCGCGACGGGTGCCACTGCACCCGTCGCACCCCTGCAACTCCGCCGGCTCCATTCGGAGCCGGCTTCATTGTTGCAGGGGCTTTCCCGCTGGGCCGGCGGGCGCTCTTTTGGAGGGCGCCCGCCGGCCCAGCGGGAAAGCTGGAATGCCCGCCGCGGTCTTTTGACCGCGGTGCGGTCTTTCGGCGGTTCCCGCACGGCGGGCGGCACCCGCCGCCCGCCGGGCTCAGAATGAGGCCCTATATGTCTTTATACCAGTATCCAACACTGATATGTGTTGATTTACAGAAAGGTGCACTGTTCCTACTACATCAAGCTCTGCATCGGGGAAATTGTATTCAATGATTTTGGCGCATTCGGCATGTGACTGTACTGGTCTCTCTTTCAGCTGGTTACAAAATAAAATAAAAATATATTTAAAACAATCAATAAATAACTAAAAGCAACTTTTTCTTTTAAATTCTCCAGAATTTAACATACTAAGATTGTGGAAAAATTTTGACTTTCCTAGGTTTCAGTCCACATATTGCACAGCACCTCTGCCAATGAGACTGTGCACTTGCACCACAGTGCAAGATTTAGGATATCGATGCGCAATGTCAGAATTAAGGGCCAGATGTAGCAAAATGCAAAATTGCGACTTGCAATTTGCGAGTCCATCCGACTCGCGAATTGCAAGTCGCAATTTGCTATGCAGTACGGTGTCTCAGACACCGACTGCGACTCGCAATGGGGTCGCAATGACCCACCTCATCAATATTCATGAGGTGGGTCGCAAATTGCGGCCCCATTGCTAGTATAGGCACTCGCTAACATGGAGGCCTGCTGACGTCAGCAGACCTCCATGTTCGTGACCTGCTTTTAAATAAAGCAGTTTTTTTTTTTTTAAGTGTAGCCCGTTTTCCTTACTGGAAAACGAGCTGCACTTAAAAAAAATCCGAAACCTTTAGTTTCGGTATTTTTTCAGGGCAGGGAGTGGTCCCTTGGACCACTCCCTGCCCTGAAAAAATATTTTTGGGTCCAGTCACAAACTGGAAGGGGTCCCATGGGGACCCCTTCCAATTTGCGAGTGGGTTACCATCCACTTGAAGTGGATGGTAACTGCGATGCCATTTGCGACCGCGTACGCGGTCACAAATGGTATTGCATCCCACAGCGACTCGCAAATAGGAAGGGAACACCCCTTCCTATTTGCGAGTCGGAAATGCATATTGCGAGTCGGTAACGACTCGCAATATGCATTTCTGCATGGCAAACCCACGTTTGCGACTCGCAAACGGTTTGCTACATCTGGCCCTAACTGTGTACATATGCACCAACTGTATGGAGTCGCAAAGCTAATTCTTCACCTTTGAAACCAGAGTAGTGGCGGGTGAAACATGCTGAAACTTGTTTGTTGATTTATACACTCATGTGGGAGGCAGTACGTGTGGAGGATGGGTCGATCGCTGTACTAATACGATGTTAGATTTTCTGTGCATCAAATTGACACATGGAACTGCCTGCCTCTATATTCTTCAAAATACACACATCTTGCATGTAGCCAGTAGACTTTCAGGTCTTACTTGCAAATTATACTGAGGTGACTGTAATACCTTATGCGGTTTTACAGTATCCCTGGAGTAGCACCCACCGTCACAGCTACAGAATTTACTTTTTGTGTTTATGTACTGTGTTGTAAGTTTAAAAAGATGGCTGACCCTTTAAAGTCCCCCAAACCAGTGACAGTATTTGGGTAAACTGTGAAAGAGCTGTCCTTGCTTTCTTCTTAGGTAGCCCTATTAAGTGACACAACCAGTCACACTACGTCTGCACATTAGTGCTATGACTGCAGGTGTGCTGAATAGCATAAGCGTGCCTTGTACAAGTTTGTGCAGCACTGATATGAGGGTAGCTGCAAAATGTCCTGGGGGCGTTTGTGGCATCCAGTCTACTCAATAAAGTCTGTAATGCGGCAACCCCACTGATATACCACTACCCACTCGTTTTGTGTACCTTTTCTGCATATTGTTTTCATGAAAGATGTTATGTAAATAGTGTGGCTTTCTTTCTTGAAACATGCCATGCAGAGACATAATTTACGCAAAAAAAGCAGTCAAGAAGATTTAGATGCTTGCCACTGTCTGGATGCCTGTGATATGACTTGCAGATGTAGAAGCATTTTAAGATAGGAGCCATTTGCACTACTTCCTGATTCAGGACTGCTGTGCGTTGCTTTGGTGAAAGTAACACTGGTAAACGCACACCAAGAACAGAGATCGCGCCATACAATGTTGTACATGAAAATCACCTGAAGTCCCCACTGCAGTTTTGCCTCTATGTCTTACCTAATCTGTAGAAAAGCCAACAGGACCATTGTGTTGCTGCATTACATTTCTAAGGGAAGCTGCTATCTACGAGCAGTTGCACTCAGCCACGCCAGAGACTCTTTCATTTCTTTAGGTAGTACTCAGCTTCTGGCTCATGATTTAACCACATCTTTGGCTACTTCTTCTGCATCCTCATCGACCTGATACTCGGTTCTGATCACACTTCCTTCCCACCACTCAGACACGCTTGTGCAGAATCTTTGACCACGTTATCTGGTGGGGCTCCTCAGGTCCAGCTTCTGCCTTAGCTCTTATTCTGCACTCGGGGAGCTTTTTGCACACTTCCTCCTGCAGTGCCAATGTTACTGCATGAACTGCTTGCTACCTTGAACCTTGTTTTGAAGAGCCTAAACTAACCTCGGTTTTGTGGACTCTTTCTTCCTCTTCTAAGCACACTCATTTTATCACACAGTCCTGCCTTTATGAGTTGGCCCATAACTATTTCCCTCCTATTACTTACAGGCAGAGCATGAGTATTTGTTGTACTTCTGCTACATTTTTGTACATGCTCCTTGACAAAACCTGAGTTGTAGGAAAGCCTATTAAGGCCAACATGTATGTTATATTTCCTGAAGTTATGATCAGTTAATAATTTATGTTCCACTGAACACTTTTAACCTAAGTTTTGCTTTGGCTGTACCAGCAACTTAACTCATTGTTTGAATGTGTATTGACACAAAACATGTTTATTTTTTAACAAATGTGTTTATCAATGTTTGAGGACTTTAATGATATTTGTTAAGTACGCCATAAATGCAAAGTAAAGGACTGGCAAGAATTTTTCACAGTTCTGACATGCCGAATATCATTAGTAAACAAGTTAGGGAGGGCCTTTGAGCTGCCAGCTGTTTATGTTGTTATGCAAATAACTTATTCACTAAGAGGATATTAAGCAATGTTTCATGACCGGGCACAGACATGGCCGCACATATATCCTGTGTACACCAGCCCAGAAAATTAAATTCGGAGTCATTCTGACACATCAGTCTAGTTATCCACCTACTAATCAGCCACAATGTCGGTTATGAAAGGATTTTTGTGGTAACTCTGTGGCCCATCACTGTTTTTACTACTTTCAGTGCAGGCGAATCAACATATTGTGGTTGTATCTGCATGACCTCTGACTTCATCATTGTGCCATGATCGTGGTATCATGTATGTGTCTATTTTAAGAGGTGTGATCCTCGCTGGCCTGTGTTGGTGGTTCCCGAAATCATCTCTGTCCACCAAGGCTCCTCGACCAGTTGATAAGTTCAAAGGGTGCGGCTGGTTAAGCAAATTTTTTAATTTGATGCGCTTTATCATATCATATGTAGGCTTTTAAGTTGTTTTATGTCATCGTGGATCCCATTGAGAGTCATCTGCCCTGGTATTGAATTGTCCAAATTATTATTCTGTAATATTTAAGTGGCATATACGCATACTTAACTACATTAACCCTTAGGAAACATCAATATTTCTCTTGTGTTGATGCTGTGTATCATCACTTCCACACAGTCTTATGTTTTTTTCCTAAACCAACGAGAATTGAAACCTTCTATTCTGTACGCAATAGACAAGAGGCAAAATCTATTCACCAACAGGTTTATGCTACTTGCAAAAATTTTGCAATTTATGTGACGTGTATTTTAGACTTGGACGCTGGTAAATATTCCAAATTCTCATCTATTGTCAGAGCCCCATTTTCACTGGTGAATTTAGGCTAAAGCAAACTTTTAAAAAAACCTACAATGTGAGAAGCTTGATTTAGTTCTCTATCTAGAGCTGCATGAATTTAAACAATATTTGTATCCTAGGCGCCAGGCCGCAGTTCAAGAGAGAATGAATTCTGGTCCTCTGAGGAGATGACCGGTGCACAACGATGATTGGGCTTCAGCACCCCCACACCCTTCCCCCCCCTGTCTGTTGTCAGGTGCTGGGCTCACAGTCCTGTCTTGATCTGAAGTTACTATGTTGGCTTCTACTGAACCTGCAGATGCAGGGAAAGAAAGCTCCATCTAAACACTGCTGTCGCCGCAGAACACACATACAAACAGCCCAAGGTGGGCACCTGAAGCTTGCCGTTTACCTATCTGCAGTTCTTAGGCCCACGCTCAAGCAAGCCCAGAGCACCCAAAGACGGACTCCTCCTCCTTGTGCAGATCACAGATTCAGGCTCACGCACCTCACAGCCTGAGCTAAATAAAACACGCTGACTATTTAAAATACCGAAATCTATTTTAGCTACAATGTTTTCTTTCTGCCCTCATTAGTATACTAGGGCTTTCAAGTAGGACCTTATTTCTGCCATTAAAAATAATGGTTAATGCTTTTGTTGCATTGTACCTTGTTTGTTTTGCAAGCTTGCAACATATTGTGTGCACAATGAGAGTTACATTGTGTTTTAGGTTGGTGAGATTTGCATAATGGTTGTGTCTTTGCTAGTTTGCAGAGTTTGTCAAGGAATGTGGTGTTGCTGAGTATGTTAGGTTTGCAGCGTGTCAGGCGTCACCGCAGAGTAGGCCTTGGAGAGTGTCAGAGGCCAGCAAGGTTTACAAAGTATATCATGTCAGAATGGTTTGCAGGGCCTGCTAGGAGTCTGTGAGATTGCAGAGTGCCCCTTGGCGGTCACACACTGCTCTGAGGACATGTACCACCAGCAAAACAGGGTGCCAGTCCGCAGCACCAACAGAATGTAGCCACCTTGTACCCACCTGGACCTGCTCCTGCTTGATTTGTTTTTAATTAATAATTTTGCAGGGATGAACAGCAGTAGAAGCAAAACACTACTGTTTCAGTGTCACTTCAGTGTCCGAACACTGAATCTGACTGAGCATGTGATATAGTTACAGTTATGTGTTAAATTGGTGTCTCGAGGATTTAGTGTGCCCACTCCAAGCATCTGTGATTGCCTCCCATAGTCATACGTTCGATTCCTCATAGGGTCACTTAGACGTTCATCCTTCTGAGGTCCATAAAATGAGTACCATTGAGCTGAGGAACTACTACCATTCAATAACACAAAAAGACTAGGGGGTCAACTTGCACTCTACTAATATGTGTGTTACCTTTGTAACAAAAAAGAAAAACTCTCAGAAATGTTCAGCTACCAACAGTGGTGCTCTGTTCTTCTAAGCAACAGAAAAAACACAAAAAAAGGCACAGTCGCAGGAATTTCACTGCTGTACAAATATCCAATCCACTTGGAGACCCCACTGGCCTGGAAGCCCCATCGTATGCCATGCAGTTTTTAAATGACTGCTGACGAGCCACCACTGGCTCTGTAACGCCTGGAGTCCGAGCGGTGAACAACTGACAGGCTATTCTATTCGAGTCTATGCAGATTTTTAAAGTGCATGGCTACCCTAAGGCATCCCAGCGCTAACATCTGCAACACAAACCAACATCGGAGGCAACAATAGAATAGGCTAATTGCCAAACAGCCAAGTTTTCAGGTACTTCCTAAATAAAAGCTTGTTATCAATAAGCTGCACAGCATAGGGCGAAGGTCCACAGTAAATAAAGGAGCGCCATCTACTTCTCGTTCTCCGGATAAGGGGGACTCCCTCCAGTCAAGCCTTATGGTCCTACCTGGAGCATAAGGTGAGTTTAGCGCTTGTAGTAAAGGTGGCCTTTTGCTTGAAGTGCCCTATGTTTTATAAATAGTGCCTTAAACTTCACCCGCTAGTGTACAGGACGTCAATGAAGGGTGACTAGGGTCTGTCAAGCTGATTAATATCTTGGGATATTGAAGTAGGAGGAAGAAGGAGTAATGATGAGGAGCATGAGAGTGCAGATGTGTGTGTGTGTGGTGGCAGATTTAGAGCTTAGTGCACTGTGTACCAGGGCAGGCAGTGAGAGCCGATGAGAGCGTGGAGACTGACCATCTTCTCGAGAGTCCTTGAAGAAGAAAATACTGTTGGTAGATATTTTCACAAAAAGTGTTATTATTTTATATTCTTCTCCTTCTATTATTCATTGTTATGTTGCAGGTTTGGGTAGCTGGTCTTTGCTGTGGCAGCACCATGGCTAATTACCAATTGATTTTGGTGTTTCGTGTTGCTGTACTGCCAACATCTTTTCAAATGGGTGTTGCATTTTCGACCATGGGAGTTTAAAAACTAAGAATATCTGAGGAGCTGGAACTCAAGTTTATTGTGCATTAACAAGCATTGCAGCTTCTTCATCCAGTGTGTGATGGTGCCTGATCATAGGCATCCTGCCCATGACAGCAAGATTGTTTGTCTCGTGTACTGACATCCTATCCTGCAAATATTTCAAAAGTATTATATGCTTGTAAACACAGTGTGAAAAAGCAATTGTTAAGCATATACGTATTTATGCTGAGGCTCAGTCAAAATGCCCAGTGTGTTTTAGAATATTTATTTTTCCATTAATTGTCCTAGAATACAGAATACTACATCCCATCAGGTCTGCTGCCCCAATGTGCATTAAAATGCAACATTTAACCATGTTAAATTGCTGTCCTCAATGTGTAATTTTGACATGGGCTCCGAAGACGCTCTGCCCCTACAACTCAAAATCTTAGGGCCCTCCCCAAGGTGGGGGTCTAGTTGCACCCCCGGAGATTGAATACAATTATTGTGGAACAAAGAAGCCCCCACTAATTCACATGGACTGGATACTTGAGCTTCTGTGTGGGGACTGTCCACTTCACAATCCCATTAGGATTCGGCTGTTTCAAGGATTACAGGAGTAGAGAAGCTTTAGCACTTCATAAGAATATTAATGTTTTGAAGTTTTGTCTCCCATGAAGTGTTTAAGGCTATGAAGTCCATTCTAAGGGCCTGATTTAGGGTTTGGTGGACATTTATTACGTCACAAATGTGATGGATATCCCGTCTCCCATATTTCGATTTCCATAGGATATAATGGAACTGTAAATACGACAGACGGGAAATCCGTCATGTTTGTGATGGAGTGACCCCATCTACCAAGCTCTAAATCAGACCCTGAGTGTGCATTTTGCTGCAGCAATAAATTTAACTAGCCCAGTGATATGTTTCATAAGTGTAGGCTGCTAGGTACAGATATTATTCAAGAGTTTTAATTATCTTTTTAATTTCTCAAAAGTCAGGTAGATGAATGGTGAGTTTGCGCTTGTTAGTTTTGTTAAGATAATGCGGTGTGATTAAACACATGAATAAATACATGTATTTAAGTCAGGGTTACAAGAAATAAAAACAATGAGGCGTGTCAGACGCTAAGCCATGGGTACATGTAAAAGTGACAAAGCTCTGAAGTAGCTAGCACGTTTAATTTTCATGTTCTCATGTGTTCTGTTGGTTATGAGGCACAAGTCATGCGTACCTGTGGAATCATGTGTCATGTACTCCTTATCTGCAATAGTACCATTGTGGGTGCTTCATATCACCCATGCTCCAGATACTTTGGCCCATATTTATACTTTTTTTTAGAGCTGCATTTGCGTCGTTTTTTGACACAAAATCGGCGCAAACTTACAAAATACAATTGTGGCCCATATTTATACTTTTTTTAGCGCTGCATTTGCGTCATTTTTGTGACGCAAAATTGGCGCAAACTTACAAAATACAGTTGCATTTTGTAAGTTTGCACCGCATTTGCGTCAAAGAACGACGCAAATCCAGTGCTAAAAAAAGTATAAATATGGGCCTTTTATCTTTGGTCTCTGTACTCTTTTTAACAGAAAAAAATATGATGTACCATACTTCTCCTTCATTTGTTGATTTGGTCCTTTGCATGATGTTTCAACACTTTAAATTCACCATGCCTTTTTCCAAGACGTTTCTCAGATTGTGCTTTGCGTACTCTTCATTGCCTTAAGGCTAAATATGCCATCAGGTTGAACTTTCAGACAAAAGGGAGCTGCTGTTGATGAGTTGCTATTGATAATAAGAGCTTCTCTCCCACAAACTGCGTGCCTATGTAGCATATGTGTTTTTCAAAATGTGTGTTGTTTCTCTGCAAAAGTGTAAAATAGCTAGTTTGGTTAGCCCTGGTTACTTCATCCAGGACATTTCACAGTTTAGTGAAAAAGTCCTTTACAACGTTCCAAACTCTCCCAATATGTACTCCCACATGGTTGCCAATGTTAGCTGTATCAGATTACCAACACGCACCCCATCGCCTCTCAGCGTTAACCTTCTTTCGTCATGTTGGCCTTCTTTCATCACCTGTTGTCATCTGTTTTTATAAAGAACCGTTAATTTAGGCAGTGGGTCATGTGGAGGCCTCTTGAAGGCTTTGCCTGGGCAGTATTCTCCTTGACATATTGAGTTTTAGTTGTTGGCTCATAGCCATAATGTCACTTAACCTGAAAGTATTTTCACTGTAACTACGTTGTCAAAAAGTGTCTTGTTTAGATAATAAGATCAATACATCCTCACTAGTTCACAAAACATAAATATTCCCAGAAAGAAACTTCAGTTCAAAGATATTATGGTTGCGACCCAAAAACCTAAAAAGAAACAATGTCATCATGTATGTTGAACTACAAAACCATAAATATCAGAACGCACCGTGCATGACCTCATACATAGTTTTACACATTACATCTTTTGTGTTATTACTAGTGGCATTACATGGAGTGTGATGAATCACATGAGGAATAAAATGGCTGATGTCTCTTTATAAATGTATCCATGCATTGGTCTACACCTGCTGTACCACTGCTGCTAGAACATTGATATAAGTTGCTATACATATGAACATGAATGTATGTGTGTGTGTATATGTGCTTGTGGGTGTGTGTGTGTGTGTGTGCGCATGGGGCCGCTTAGGTATTAGCTTTGAGTATTTAAAAGAGGATTGGTAGGATTGCATGACCTAGTTAGAAAGTGGCATTTAGAGGAAAAGTGGTGGCAGTTTTTGAAGATATAGTTCTGCTGTAAAAAGAGATCACAACGCATCATCTCATGCACATGATAACACCGTTTTGGTAAAGGAGGCAGTTTTGAAGCTGTGTGATACTGTGGTGGCCTTTACTTCATGTAAAGCCCTCCAGTTATTTGTTAACTTCTGTGAGAACATTTAATAATGGTAAGCTTAACTGTGACCTTCATTTTCTGCTGAAAACAACTGTGGGACATCTGTATAGTAGTATTGCGGCCTAGCTTCTCTACTTAAAGCAACTGCAGGGACAACTAGTAATAGTCAACGGTAATGGTCAATATTACCAGTTACCCCGGTACAAATGCGTTTTGGGCTGCAAAATGTTAAATCTGTGTAAAACGTTTGGTGATAATGACGTTATTAGTCACATTTTATGTGATGTTACAAGTGATGTCATCTAAGATCATTAGCAGTGCATTTGTGGTGTTAAAATTGTATAGTTCCCCATAATTGCAGAATTTAAGTTGGATGTAGGTTTTCAACCAAAACAATATTATCCCTTCAGAAGGGTGTTTCATCGTAATTTTTCGTTTTTTTTGTTAACAATGATGAGAAGTTACTGATATCAGTAGCTAACCATAGCATTTTAACATGCTTTTAAAATGAATATTAGTGTGTACGTTTGTGCCTGCCTTGCGATTTATGTTGGTTAGCTAGATACTATTTGCACTTATGTGAAGAAAGGTAAGATCTAAGAAAAATAAGAAAGAAAGAAAGAAAGAAAGAAAGAAGTTGAAAGAAGAATGTAAAAATGGAAATAAATCAAAAGCAAGAGATATAAGATATAGAAGACAAAGAAAGAAATGGCTTCTAATATGGAGAACCACATTTCGAGTGACATTACAGGAACAGTGGGGCATTGTGGAGTTGAATGTGGTCTAGGTCTGATCTCAAATCCTTTTTCATAATGTCAGAAGAGGGAAGCAATGTATCTGGTGAGGCATCAACTTTAAACAAAACTGGGCACTTAAAATATGTGTAATTAACTTGATTGAGTTAGGACAGTGACCTGTATCATTCGTCACAAAATGAATAAAGACTATATGAATATTCTCAAAATCTGTCTGTTTCCGGTTTCAGGTACATGACAATAGTGGAAGCCCTTCCTACTTATGGTGTTCATTATTACGGAGTAAAGGTCAGTCAGTTTTTTTAACAAGTTCTGGTACGTGATCCTATTTGAAAAACATTGTCATACAGCACATGATTATTATGTTGGTTACTTAACTTCTGGTATATTTGCCTACTTGTAGAAGAACTTGCATTTTTTTTTTCATGAAACCAGTTGCTAATCATGTAAACAGCATAAGTTCACTTGTGGTTTTTCAGTTTGTGACTAAAGAATAGATCCTTTTCATGCGTGATGTGAAAAAGTAATTGAAGAGGTGTGTTTTAATGTACCCAAAAACATTGTTGAATGATATCAAAATACATCTCTTTGTTCAATGTTAACCCTAGCCATACTGTCAAAAAACATATGGAAATGGCCTGCTGTCCCATACCATTGTAATGCCCGTGGCTGATTAGTGCCTTGCAACAGATACGGCTATTGCAGTGCCAACATATTGACGTGTGACACCATTAGATGCAACTTACTGCTTTCCAATACAAGCAATAGTATGTGTTGTTTGTATTTTACCACACAGAAGCACTTTGTCACATTGCATAGATGTTATCTTTTACTGCTTTAGCCACATAGTTGGTCTCATAATTAAGGCACTACCTTGTTAGCAGTATTTAAAATAACCTGATACACAGCGATTGGTGCTAAAGGACTTTGCGGCATCGGCATGGGCTAATTAGCTGCAAAATCTGCGTTTCAAACATAAATCCCTGTGGTCTGCCACAATCACAAACACTCAGTGTCATTGTTCTTCCCATCTAGTTTCAGATTCCTGTGCCAAAGGGGCCTTCATATTAGGAAATCCACTTTGGCTACAGTTACCTCCCAAAAAAAGAGATTACTTAGCATTGAGAAAAGGCTCAAAGTTGTGAAATTACTTCCCTGTGGATCATAGACTGGAGTGCAATGTAAACTCCTCTGAGAAGAAACTCTCAGCCCCCTATAGCAAAATTAGCATAGAAGAGAGGGCCTTGTACAGACGTGTCCCGATTCAGTTAGCCTTTTGTGGTGGAATACTTCCTTCTGAGCCTCAGTGCAAATCCCACCCTTTCTCTGACTCAGATGTTGGCTTGAGTAGGACCTCGACACTGAGCAAATGGTTTTGTGTCATGCCAATGAATGCTGACATAAGCCCAATCAACCTTCACTAAAACTAGTTTGTGAGTTACATTAGCAAATGCTCCAAAACCTAGCACACATCAAAGCTTCACGGAATATGCTCGAGCCATGATGTGGTAAAGTTGCAGTCCCAAAAACAGTTTCAAAAGGAGATGCTTATTTTTTTATTGGAGCAAAGGTTTTTGCCTACTTTACAGGATGTTCTACTGCTCTAGAAGGATATATGTACAGTTTGAGATTGACCAAGAAAAGAAACAGCTGAGAAACACCCCATTTTGTGGGTAAAATGTGCAGAGTTTTGTTTACAATAGCTCAAACTAAAAAAGAGTGATTAAAGTGATTGGCATTATTCCCAAAAGTGGAGCTTCCTAACAGTGAGGCAAGCTGACGCAGAGATTGAGTTATCAGTGCATTCAAAATCTGGATGGATAGAAAGCCTGGAATCCAGTCGGTATCATAGGCATAGTTGTGTTTACTTACTTTGAATTAGGGGTGTGCAAAATTTGCGTAATTTGCTTTTGTGCATTTATGTGAAATACAAATCCATCATTTTGTGCTATCTTTTAGCGTGAAATATATCCTTGCACCAGTTTTTAGAGCGTTAATGCTTTTAAACAAAGCACCTTAAACAACAGCCACTTGCGAGCTGTGGTTCTTTTGGGAAAGGTGCAATTTGCGTTAATGCATTGTAAAAAATGTACTGTGAATGGGAGCAAATTTCACCATTCATGGTATATTTTTTACTGTGAACTGCGCATAATTACGCTAAGAGGCGTAATGATGAGCCTCAAAATTAGGCTTTAATCTATCAGATCAGATCACAGCCTCCCTCTTTCCACTGCAAAGAGTAGCAGAGATTATTCTGCAGGTTTCATGCTACTGATTCAATTTCAAAACTATTGGCACATCTCAAATGCACAAAAAATACTTAGCAGGCCAAGCTAAACAAGTTGTAGAGAAATGTTTATGCAGAGCACCCTGCCTCACCTGCATTTTTATTAAGCATTTCAGCTTTCATCTTGACCATGATAAAAGCACTGTGCGAAAACCTAAATGTTATGTGAATAAACAGCTCGTATATATTTATTTTGGAACTTCAAATATTTTGTGTACCTGATGAGTCAGGAAGAGCTAGAACGTCTGAAAGAACAAACACGATCAGTGCGAGGCATACATTTAGAACTACCAAGCGTACACAAAATAGCACATCTTGGATAAGTTTACTTCAAATGGTAACTGATGTTCTTTTCAAATCACGTAGGTTGTTCTGTGCTCTTGATTTCTTGACAAGCCAGGTCAATAAACTGGTGGGCTTCCATTTTTCACCCGATTTAGAAGCAGTGACCTTTTTTTTAAAGAAACAGTGCGCGGAGTAAAACTGAATATTCATGATACTCCCTCGGCGCATAGCTAAACACTGTTCCAAAAGTGTAGAATGTGAAAAAAGCACAAAAGAAAGAAGTGCGCGTGGTTTATAGAGGTGATTTGCTGTTCCCTGATCCGGAAGCTTCTCACATGGTTTTTATGCGCAGTATTAACATCCTTGAAAACATCCTTTTGGTTCTGTTTCACACAACACAAAATGTGGAGCCCACAAAAGATTAAGTAAGCGCTGGCAGTGCGCATTGTGGATTATAATTTTGGGACGTCAAGAAAGAGGTTGTATTTTTTAGGACGTTGTTCACTGATTATGTCATATAACAGAGATATGTAAATGAGCCATATTATTTCAGACTTGCTGGTACTTATTGAAGGATAAAATGCATTGTTCTTTATCAAGTCCCAGCTTCATGCTTTCCCTTATTGTGTCACTTTGGTAGGACAAACAAGGAATCCCCTGGTGGCTTGGCATAAGTTATAAAGGAATCGGACAGTATGATTTACAGGATAAGGTGAAGCCTCGAAAGGTAAGTGTTCTAGTTTCAAAATGTAGTAGGTCAGAAAAAAAAGTTCAAAGAATGAGTTGCTAAAATCATTTCTCCAGACCCATAAATGCTAAGGGAAACTAAAGTGTAACCTTTACTCATATTGTCATTGATCTGAAATTTTAAAACTTAAAACCATGTGCCATGCCTTGAGTATATGGCGTTTAACTCTGTCTACAAGTACTTTTGCTCTAGATGGGTCCTCATCACCAAATCTATTGGTTTATTTCTTTTTACGGTGGTTTCCAGGTTATGAAATATATTGTCATAAGTCAATTACTTTTTGTACTGAAAGTCCATAAGTTGAAAAGGACAATTGCATTTTCACCTTTGATTTTTATAACACTCCTGTGCTATTCACTTATTGATTTTTCGATGGTTCCTGAGGAGGTGGGGCATCCTCTGCATTGGACTTCCATACTGGGAATCTGATCATAGTGTTGTCATGAAACTCTGGCAACCATATTGCTAATCATGATCCCGGTCCCACTAGTTCCATGTGGTACACCTCCCTCTGTCGTTCTTCCCAAGACATGCATTAAGTTCTCTCTCTCTCTTCTTCTCTCATCCCCTTTCTTTTCATCTTCCTCTCTTTCCCTGTATAGTTATACCGTGTGTCTATTTACTTCCAAATGTTCATTGATCATGTGTACTGCTCTCTCATAGAAGTGCTATATAGATGCCATCCTTATCATCATGCAAATCTTCTCTCCTCTGGTCGAGCCTCCCTTCTTCCAAATGGTCATGAATTCTTCTCTGTTCCACACCACAACAGATTGTGTATCCTGCACTTTCCTTCTGAACTGTCATGACCCACACTGTCTGTAACGCTGGCCCAGTGTTGTGTCTCAGCAGTCAATCCGTTAGCGTGCCCTATCACTTTTCCCATCTGTCATGTGTTCAATTGACCAACTCCCTCTCTTTCTTCACCGCTTTCTTTCTTATCCCACATATCTGTACAGATCTGGTCCTCTTCACCTGGTGTAACGTGTGCCGTTCCCCCTTCCTGTCACATGTTCCACTCACTTCCCCACACCAGAAATGTGTCTTACATTGCCATGCTGTCAGTTTCCTACGTCCCAGAAATTCCCTCCCTAGTCAGAAGTTGGAGCCTGCTCCGTTGTCATATGTCATGGTATCTCGTGGCGCAACTCTCCCGCCATCATGCTGGTGGATGACCTAGAGTTCAACAGATTGATTTAGATTGCAATTACATTTCAAAAGCTGAATTCATGCATGACTGTATGACGATTTTAAAACCCAATTAGTGTGAAACGTGTCAGTCTCTCTCTGTGCTGTGCTTCAGTTTGAAAATTGATTAATAACTTCTGTGTTGGGACAGATAGTTGATGTCATTGCCTCAATGGCATCGCACCCACTAAGTCTCACTTGAGAGCAGTTTATGAGCTAGAATGACCTTTCCCCGACCTCATAATTCTCCCATTTCCCAGCATTTGCAGTTTTTAAAGATTTTTTTTTTTATTTAAAAACTATGAAATGTTCGCTTAATATAGAGCATACATGTATCATCAAAATGTGTATATTGCAGTTTTCTTGCTTTCAATTTGTGTGCAAATGTTTAAGGTGTATTCGTAATGTTGACTATTATTGATGTAGAAGCAAATATCCGTGATTGTTGGAGCTGTCAATTGTAATCACTTTGTGATAATGCCGCTGAAAAACTGCTGGAGATTAGTGATAGAGATTATATTCTGAGAGCTGGCAGTTGCTTAGTACCCAGAGTTTTTTTCTTGGACATAACTTTGCAAGCAGTCCAGGCCTTCCTCTGTTTATGGTATATTCCGTGCTTTATAACACAAGAAATGTACATACTAGAATTATTTTATATGCACATGAGCTTTTCTAGGTATGAGAGACCGGTTCATTGAGGGCATAGTGGGCCGTTTGGACTGGAAGTGTGCATTCTGGACTTGCCAGATGCCAAACTCAAGAGCTGCTGTTTCCTGGTGTTCTTGCTATCTATGCGTTGGCTCGCATGCACCACAAGGGAAGTGGGTCATGTCTTTGTTGACATCAGTAGATCTTTGTTCCTAACATTTCACAGTATAAACCCCAATGGCCAATCATCTTTAATATGTCCCTTTCATTTCTGCCCTTCAAAAGAGTAAATAAACCAGAAAAAGCTAGTGAATTTTACTTGCATAATGAATGTCTGTACCTGATCCTAATAGAGATAGATTTGGGCATGGAGTTGTGCTTTCAGAAGAACATCTGTTTTTGGAATCATAAACATCCTCCTATATCAGTTAGCCACACGCTTCCCATCACAAGGGGGCATGTCTCAGCAGTAGAGCACCAGTGTGAGTGGTGGGAGAGATAAACTTGTGAAGGTGCCTTTTGTGTATCGGGGTGTACACACTATGTATGATTTTTCAAATCGTGCTGCAAAAGGACCACATTTTTTCTTCAGCATCCAGTTACATCGCTACATGTGGTATAGCAGGCCCCAAAGTGTCAGCGTGCTATGTGTGGGCTGTATCAGCTGTGAACCTGCTTAAGGAAGGATGGCACAATAAGTGACTACAGTTATAATGTGTACTTGCAAGGAGTTTATTAAAGGTGTGGAGTGTAATAGAGTGAAAAATTACCATGTATGGTTCGCTAGAAGCCTCATTCTCAAAGAGCCCTTAGTTTACTGAGGAACATAAGTGTGAGTTTGATGAGTGATCTGCCAAAATGCTGTCTGGAGTACAATTTAGGGAACATGCAGTTTTGAATAATTGTGCAAGGCTCTATAAATATTTTGGTGCAATTATAAAAATGCATGGTAAATAATGTAAATAATATTTTGCGGGTTTCCAGTAGTTAGATCATTTGACTAGAGAAACTTTTAATACACTTTTTTCCACCGCAGACCTTAATTTTGTTAAAAATAACTAATGATTGGGTAGTAGGAACAGTCCCTCCGTGCAGCATTTACACACTTTAATACACTTTAATAATGTCGCTCGAAAGAACTGGAAGAGCTTTTATTTCTCCTAGTTATTTACTGTGCATTACCAAGAAGCGCTATTTCCTGGAACATGTGAGAGAAAGTGAACATTACGCCTTCATACTGCGAGGGTTTGTTCTGGCTTATGCATGTTTGCTTGTGGCTCTATGTGATGGTAAACATTATTAAGTCCACTGTGCTCAGGTCCTCTCACACATCCCCCAGTACTACCTTTTCCCCTTAACGCTTCATTTTTGGGTGCGCAGATTGACCTGCAATGTGTACTTCTTCCATTTTTCACACCTCTGTATTTTCTATTTTTTGAATCCCCAAGAGTCAGTGCACATTGGAAAATGCATATTGGATTTTAGCCGTGCAGAGTCTGGGCTGGGTAGAGTGGTCCTAGGTGTGGTGGGTTTAGAGACAGGTCGAGGAGTTGTCTTTAATGCTGCAGATATCCCTGAGACTGCTTTGTTGAATCTAAGATTAAAGGTGCCATGGATTCCTCAGCATGAAGGGCACAGCAACATACCATATGTCCAGTTCATGCATGATGATATGGAGCATGTCTGAATGCCTGAAAAGGGAGTGCTTTTAGGAGAAGGTTGCTAGATCACTCTAATGATGATGAGCAATCTAGGGACTAGAGAGCAGCTTGCCACTTAAAACTTGTACTCGTGTGGTTGACTTTCAGCTAATGGAAAAGAAAACATCGATGATAACTGGTACTGCGACACCATTTTTCTATGCTGTCAGTTAGTGCGTCTCAAGTTCATCCAGGGGAGAAACAAGCTCTCTGTGGACCACTGTCCTAATGAAACCAGGCTTCTGTGAGCCAGAGGAAAACGCACAGGTAGCAAGTAGGTCACTGAAATCACCATTCCATTGGTCATTAAACTTTCAGAGTTTTCCCTTGTCATTGTGCCTAGCTCCACCCACCACATAACCAGAAAGAGAGATGACAAGTGGGCACTTAATGCCACTAGGACTCCCAGCTCTGGACAAACTGAGAAGGCATTGGTGGTGATGAGGGGGCTTTGCCTCTGTGACTAATGCCCTTTTACCCCACGCACAGACACAGATGCACGCATGTGCACACATACACACATGTCCTAAACATTAAGCATAGAGTAGACTTACTCCAAACTCTCAGCTCTTAGGGAAATGTATGACAGTCATTAAGAAAAGCGATACCTGGATCTAATAATAAAATAATTATTAAGAAATACCTTCCACCATCTCAAGAGGCTGATATTTTCTTAAGTGTATGCTAACATGGTGGATAGATTCTCCAAGTTCAAAGGATTTTGTGGTCTGTGTGTTTCAGTCCAGAGATTGTGAATGCCGTGTATTTGCTCAGTGACTTTTAGCGACAAGCATATCTAGAGAGTATTGAAATATTGTTAATGCGCATTACTACAGAGAAGACTAGGGCTACTTTGGTAGCAGGTGCCACCACCACAAAAGGCTAATACATTTTCCGTGAGTATCCTAGGCTAGGCTGCTCACATGCTCTGCCAAACCGTGAGACATTCATTCAGGTCCAACTTGCTTCTCAAACAGCAAACAAGGGAGAGATAAATAAGCTGTTGGGACCCCAATAGGGAGAATTACGGAATCTGTAGAAGCGTAGACGTGAGAAATTAATCCCTCCTCGTACTCTGCATTAATGTGCAGGGGGGTCAGGGCTCAAGCTGTTTCTAAAATGACTCATCAAATCTGATGTTCACTACTAGGTTCGGTGGAGGTTGCAACCTGCCGTGTTTGCTGGTGTTTCAAAATGTGGGGTTTTTTGTGCCGCAGTCGTACCTGTAAGACTCAAGAGCCTCCAGGTTCAGATCGCTAGGACATTGCTTTCAGGTGACATCCACAGGCTCGCCCTATGTGAAATTGACCCATTTTCCCCTCAAAGAACCCATGTATGTTTAGAGGAGGGATAGTGTAGGATGACTCCCATTCCTACTGCTGATTCATGAGCTGGTAAGAGTAGCAAGACACCCATTTGGATTGCTTTCACTGCTCCCAACTTTGACAGGTTCCCGTCATAGTTGTGTTGATGGACCTGGGCATGATTGGCTTGTCCTCACTTTTTTTTCCACGTTCCAGAATCTTTGTGCCTGAAGTGAGTAATTCGCTCAGTGTAGCACACACATTATGGCCAACAGTACTCTCTAATACTATATGTGCATTTTTTAGTGCACTCAAGAGCAGGGGCCCCAGTAGTTGGTAGTAAAACTGCATTAAAAGAAATCGATGCACAAAAAAATACCACGTGGCACTCTGACACGCACCGGTTCTTTCACGAGAATCGCCTGTAGATTGTTGCCACACTCAGGTTACATGTTCTCACAAATTCACCAAAACCATTGTGTAGACATCACTAATTCTGGGTTTGCAGGTGTCAAGCTGTTCATAAATGCAACAGATCGTTTGTGCCCCTCCCTACTCAACAGGAGCGAGCCCCATCCCTGGGAAAGTCAAACTTGCCTCGTACTGTGCCCTTGTATGCAAATACCCATTGAAGAAGCCCTCGGTGCCATCACAGGTCCCCGGTAATGAGGGCAAAGTTTGCCGTGTTGATCAGCTGCCCCTTGCTGTGCTAAGGCGGAGAAATGTGTGAAGAACAACCCGGCGAAGCTCTGTTTGTTTCCCATCAGCTGGGACTTGACTTGAGATCAGTGTATCAAGCAGCGACATCCTCTGGTTTCATACTCAGCTGCCTCTAGGACGTTTTGTCACTACACAGCTGGGGGGCATAAGCCAGCTCCAGTTTACTCACCTGCACATTACCTACTTCACTTACTCAGTGTATTGTTGTGCCACTCAAGAAAAAAATAGGGTTATTTTTGCAATACACTTGTAGACCTTTAGCTCCTGAAATGTCACAATTTTCCAAGTTCAGAAAGAACTCTGTCCAATTCACAAAGTTTTTGCTCCTCTAAAATAGGATTAGGAATGCAGAAAAAGCTATATACAATCGTTAATTCAACATATTGCTTTACTTATTCATCATTTGCAGAATTATATTTCCTAGAGTGTACTTACAATGGTGGATTTTACACGGCAGTGAATTTAGTGTTAGGTGTGGGAAAGGGGAGTTGCTGACGGGTCGGAGGGCTTGAATATTGATAGGTAGAAGCTTGAACTTGTGGGTGTTCACAGACGTCTTAAAGGTATATTCTCCGCCCCCCGAAACCTCAGAGAAATGTACTCTGGCAGGAGTAAAATGCCTTTCCACGAAGGGAAAGGGGAGGGAGCACCTTAAAAGCCGCTAGAATGGGCTCCTTGCCGAATTCGCACTGTTATTGCCCCACTGGATTGTCTAGAAGAAACAAAGTCATCCTCACTTATGGCTTCCACGCCCACCACAAACGAAAACACAAAATAATGATTGCATTGTGCACTCTAAAAAACGAATGACATTTGACATGCTGAACATAAACAGTAGGACGAGTTTTTCTTGTTTTCAAAGCGTGCTCGGTAATTGCACTAAGCACTAGATGCACAAATAGGACATTACACCGGACCACGCATGCTTTTGTGGTTTTAGCTGTAGGATAAGCATTTTTTTAACTTGTTGGCATATTTGGAGCAGGTTTTGTATTCTTTCACTAAGCAGCTTTGTAATGCAATAGGTATTACAAAGCCATTCCAGAATGCTTTTCCTGAGTCATCAAGCGAGTGGGAGCAGCCACCTCCTTGAAAGTGTGTCTCCTCCAGCCTGGTTTTGGTACTGAAGTACCTTCTTGGAGAGCTGGAGTGGTCTCCCTGTCAATGAGCTTCATTTCCTTCTCTTGCGTAACGAACTGAAGTTTCATTGGCACAAACATTGGTTCTTGTTGCTGTACCAGGAACTCTGGCCTTCCCTCAAAACACAGAGTACCGATGCTTAGCCATGGTTTGCACACACTAGAAATACTCTGCTGCTGAAACTGACTGTACCATTGCCAGGGTCCCATTGGAGCTCCCGGGTTGCGCCTCGCTCCTGCACACACTATGTGGGATGAGGGTGGGGGTGAGAGGCCATTCACATGAAGTGTGCGCAGAAGGAGAGGTAGCAGCATGCCAAATCCTACAGTGTTCTGCCCTGTGAATGCTTCACTCTAACCTGCATATACAGTCACTGGGTTAGTCATGTTTTTAGGCATGAAGAAGTGCAAGCGAGAGCTCTGTCCTCAAGTCATCAAATTTGGCAGGACAGTGGCAGTGGTCTCTGATCTTAGGACACTATGCAATTCCTAGGTCCACACAGCAGCATTTGCAGCAGGTGGTCCTGGACTTTTTAAGGCTTGAATTAAAACAGATGCAGTGCCCCAGGCAGTCCTACACCTTCTTCTTTCAGTCACACCAGCATTAGTCATTTTGATCAGTGCTGGAGTCTATTTCATATTCTTTCAAGGGAGACAGACAAAGTGTCAGTTGGGCTCAAGCCAACTCACCACTCAACCTCAAAGTTGTTCCCAAATGTCTGAAAGGAATTAGTCATTACAAAGTGCATCTTTCCTATAGGTGTTGTACAGTTCAGGGGCAAAGAGCTGCCAAACGTGCGCCATCACTCTGGTTTCCTTGGAAAAGGCAGGCATCCCATAATGTCCACTGTGGTATGTATTCAGGCCATACAACCTCCCTACCAATCAGGGGTGTCCTTGGGCTCTTGATTCTTGGACAGATCACATCATAGGATGCCGGGAGATGGTCAGGCTACCCGTCTCTTTTCTAGAGGTCTGTTGTAGCAACCATGCCTTTGGCCACATTTCTCCTTTGTTCAAGTGTATCTCAGTCCAGCATCCTGGAACTAGCTTGATCCATTGAAAATGGACTACAAGAAACTTACCTTCTCCATTGAAATTAATGTGAATCTAGGTAAAACACATGTGTTTGTCCTGCAGTGGCTGCTGGGTGTCCCCAGGAAAGATAGCAACACCAGGGGACATGCAAGAAAGTAGAGACAACAGACTTCTGGCTGTGCCTAAACATGTGAAGCACCCTACACCGTTGGGTCACCATATATTCTGCTTGACCCCATACCTCCAGCTTCCATGCACCTCCCCTCATACACACACCTTCCACTCAGTGTAGCTAGGCGAACAAAGCCACTAAACCCCACAGGGAGGTATAGTAAGCGATTTCCCAAATGGGGAGCAGATAAATGGCTTATACCCAAAATCTACAGATCAGTTGCCACCAACCACTAGTCATGTTGTGACTTTCTCATGGGAGCACTTGTCACCTATGTTAATAAGGAGTTCCCTGCTGCCCAACAGAGTTTAGAACCATATTGGTGAGCAACAACCATAAACATATAAATCACCTGTCAGGTGGCTTGCACTGGTCGATCTATGAAGAAATGAGAATGAGAGTAGCTAATGGGAAAAGGCAGGTCAGCAACAGGGACATGCATCTCCTGCACAGAAAAGCATATCTGATTGGCCAAATTGATAAAATGAGGAGGAAGAATGACATTGATAGCACAAGGACCTTCAACTCCAAACTGGTTTTAGGGCTATTACCCAAGTTAATTTCTCACAAAACAGATTATCCATGTAGTTTTCGTAAGGGTTGCAGGAAGACAGTAGATCAGTTAATCCTAATTGTAGGACATATGTTCTTCATGGATGAGACAGATCGCCGGGAAACATACCAGGTCTTCACTGTAGGGAAACTGTCTTGGACAGGAAGGGAGTGTTTTATGGGGAGGAATGGCTAGTCAGAAAAAGAAACCATGACATCTCTGAAGGGGAGGAGGGTGGGACTCCACTGTGAGTCTTGTCACCACCCTTGGGACTAGGACTCAGTAATGGCGGTCAGTGATTGCAGTGTCCATTTTCTTCATTGTGTATTAAAAACAACGGTTCACATAGCTAAAGAACTTAATTGGTTTGCACCAAAGATAGCTTACATTTGAACAATATACAATTAATCCACTCAAAAAACATAGACCCTTGCAAAATACCATTAGAAGAGAAGACTTTAATTGGTTATTTGTTTATTTGTCAGTTTTCTGTTATGTAGATGTACCTAATAATTTTAGGAACTTTAGAGAGCCAGTTAAATTCAGTAGGGGTTGTGTACGAAGTAGAAAGGTAATAGAGGAAGTTTAACAAATTGAGAATCAGTTTGCATGGGTAGCCAAGAAATTGACAAAACTGGGAAATCATCCTCTAGGAAGGACTGACATGGCTTCACTCTGTCTATTAAACTGACCCAATCGAGTGAGCACTTGTCAAGGGTATCTTCCCCACTTTTGAAGCTTGCTCCAGGTGGGATAACCAAGTGTCCCGGATTTGCAGGGACAGATTATAGCAATTTTAGCTTATGTCCCGATTTTCAGAGAGGGTTGACTGAAAACAGAGAGAGGAACATTTCTGAGTGTTCCAAGGCAAGACCAGTTAGCACCTCTTATCATAAAACAATTTAATCAACAGGTATAATACTGGGTTTAAAAGTTGCACTTCAGTTATTTCCTCGGTGACACTGTCATTCTGTACCGATCAATTAACATAAAATAGTAGTCCTATTTTTTGGAAATATCCCAGTATTTGTTTTCCAGAATCTAACCACCCTATTTTCAAGCGATCAGGCATGCCTCTAACTAATATAAAACAAGTTAAAACCTCCTCAAGTCAAAGTGCCCTTCAAGAACTCCAAAACTCCTATTGTCAGTCCCGAAACCTCCTTCTGATTAAGCGCTCAGCCTGCACACTTTGCACAAATACCTGTAAATCCAGTGACTCCACCCACTTTGTATATAGTGTGCTCCACTCCAGTACACAACACTGTCTGCCACTCCACTCTATAACACTCTCCTCCACTCGTCATCATTCCACTCTACGACACTCCATTCCACTCTTCTGTATGCTACTAACCTTTAGCTATACTGAACAGCAGCCACGCTGGTGTACAACATGGCTAAAAAAAACTGGCAAAGCCGATAGCTGTTACATAGGCCGACCTACTGGCTTTGCCAGTGCTTGTTAACATAAACTGAGAGTGAGGCTCAGAACTTACGCAGGGTAGAACCAGGCTTGTGCTTCAGTAAATCAACATTTCCTCTCCCTGCCCTGTATATTCCTGGAGTTGGACAGCTGGTCCAGTTAGAGTCCTAATGACTCTTGGGTGGCCGCATTTTCCTCGCCTCCTGGGCTCGTGTCCCCATGCCCATTGAGGCCAGCTGCCCCCCGAGAATTCCCTGCATGAACCAGGTTAGTTTCTATTTCAAATGCAAACAAATGCGCTCAATGAGCAGGGCACACGAACGGAAACCAGGCGCATATTCTGCTGACTTCCTGTTGAAGCTGTCCACGGTGCAGAATATATAATGATCCTGCGTCGTATGGAGCTAGGTGGGTGGTCACTGTAACCGCGGATGCCAGGCCACCCCTGAAGAGCTCCTGCCCCACCACGCCCTCTCACCTCATCTCCCACCCGCAGTCACGCCCTCGGTGCCCCACCCATCGTCTATACCCCCTCTCTCCCCGCTTGTCTCTCTCCACTGCTTGTGCACCTCCCACCGGAAGCTCCCATCCGTAGCTAGGTATTAGCTAAACGTCGTGCACATAGTCGTATTTTCAGAACAAGTTTACTTTTACATCCAATAGTGGGTTTTTTTGTATTGCATGTTTTAAAAGTGATCTGGCCAGGCCTAGCACTGAGAGCCCTAAAACGCGCCAAGCCGTCAACATATTTAGCATTTAAATCGTGCAACAAGCGTTATGTAAAAATATGATAAAAACTCCTCAAAATTAATTAAAACGTAAAAGAGTTTTATCTTTGTGCGTACGATTAGCTATTTGCAGAGAAAGGCATTTAATAACAGTGGTAGCTTTTAAACATCAATTTGTCCCACTGATCCCGCCCTGGTGGCAATGCCCTCAGATTAAGAGGCAAATCGGTTATCGTGCGGTCTAGATTCGTATTATGCAAGGAGCAAACTAAAATTAGAATCTATCAGTTTAAACCGTAAAGACGTTTTTGTACAGCGCACATCTTGTTCGTAGGCATTTGAATGTGTCGTCTTCTGTGATAATGAATAAAAAAAAGTAGGCCCGGTGGAATAACACATTTGCCCAGGATCACACGATGTGCTTAAGTGGGGAAACCATATCGAGCCTAGACTTTCTTGTTTCAGATTGTGTAATTCAGCCATCAGATGGGTATGGCTTTCTCGCTCTTTCTTTGCTTCATAGTTTGATGTGTTTTCTTGGTGTGAGGTTAGGGCGTGGGTGGCAGGCAGAAGCCACATGAAAGCTCGGGTTGTTTGGGCTCGATGGTCCACGGGGGCCTTCAGCTGAGCAAGAGCCTGGCATCTGGAGCGGGGCTTTTCGTGACTCGTAAAGCAGAATCAGTGAAAATAGATGCATACAAGGAAGAGAAAAGGAAGATGTAGGACTCATTCATGAATAATGTAACCTACAAACAATTTTGGTTCTGATTGTTTGCGACTGTAAAGCAGTTTGTCAAGGTGCTGGGTCTGTCAACGCAAACCCGTATGTTTTTCTACACCTGAAATTATAAATTAATTATCTACACAACATATTCAGTGCCGAAATATTTGCATTTGAAAGCAAGTGGGATAGTACAAAAAGATTACCTGCTCAATTTCCTTCTCTTTTGGCCTGGGCTGCCCTGCATACAACTGGTGCCCTGCTGACTTCTCAGCAATCCGATCTAATTAAGCAGAGGTCTCTGAGCCTTTGTGTGTTTTTCTCACAGAAAAGCGGCCACTTAGATTTCTCTTCCAAAGCAGGATCCTGGTGTATAATGCGGTCTTTCTAATGGACTGTAATTTGCTTTTGATGCGAGTTGTTACTCGAGATTCCAGTAAGCAGCAGCGGTACACGCAGGCCGCCATAGTGTGTTGTGATGTTTAGCCACTGTGACGTGTACTGCTGTTCGTTGTCGTTTCTGTACCTGTTTGGTCTTGGAAACACAGAATTAGAACTTTCACTGAGGAGTAAATATACTGGTACATCTCTTAAAAATATTTGCCTTATGTCCAGTTCTGCTCGCGTTGTTCAATGTTTGGCAAACCAAGTCGCAAAATACACATACATTAGGTGCAGTGAAAGTTAATGGCGACTCACTTGGTTTCATAGGAAGCACATGAGTGAAGTATGATATTTCGCACTTCCTCCTCTAGAACAAAAAAAGTCAGTGCAGAATAAAAATGTCTCCATATTGTGCTGCAAGTCGCAGGTTCCATTCCAGGGGATGTTAATCCCTCCCACTTTTGAATTAAGACCTATCCTGTCCACCGGAAATGCTACAAATACAGCTCGATCCTCCATCAGTGGAACGTGTAAAACCAGCTGGGAGACTGTTTTGCATTCCATTATCTATTGGGTGGCTCAGAGGAAAGGGCGCAGGTGAAAGTAAGTCTTACTCTTATAAGGGGGTTACAATATGTCTAAGCACAGCCATGACTGAAGTATTGATGCCTAAAAAAAGACTGAAAAGTGAAAGGAGTGGTCTTTTGAGAAATCTATAGTTCACTCACTTTCAAGGATTCTCGTAAACTGGGGAGAGAGTAGAGGCATTGCTCGAAATCCATCGCACCTTATAATTGAGAAGCAGAGCTATGGTGCCTTAAACCGTAGGGCAAGCAGGTAGGTAGGCACAGTCTATTTGTAGAAATTCAGGGTACCTGCTTTGGTTTTCAGATCTAGTCTCGAAACAGCTTTATCTGCTTCATGTGTTTCATTAAAAAAAAATACACCCACACACGCTTTCAGCCTGCCATCCTCATCTATTGGGCCGTTAAGGTAGCATTCACATTTTGCTTCCAGTCACCACAGCATGGTGCTTTGGGTCAACTGCTTTCAGCCAACATTTTGCGCGTCCACATGTACTCATGGTGGACCATCATCTGCTTTCATTGGTACTTTCGTTTGATTTCACCGTTTTTTTTTCCATTAATGTTGAGATGTTATGTTTTTCTTAATGTTTTAGCAACCATATGCATGCATTCTTAGACAGTGGCATTGTTCATTTTTATTACTTTTAAACATTTAGGTACATATTTTTACTTGGCTTATGCCGTTTTAGCATCAAAAATGTTGATGCTAAAACAGCGCATAGTTAACTCCATAGCCTGTCCCTTGCGCCACCATGCGCCATTCCATTAATATGGCGTCTGGCTGGCGCTCTGGAATGGCGCTAGGAGGCGCTATGGTTGTGTCAAAATCCATAAATATGGGCCTTAATTCCTTCTTATGCTTATGCACGTTTGCAAAAATTGCAAGCTTGCCAACACCAGACCTATTGGCTTTGCCAGTGCTTGTTGAGATTGCAGGTAGGGCTTTACTCTGGGTGTTAGACTTGGATAAATCACCATGCTCATATGAAAATTACCTAATAAGCACAATTTACTTTGATCATTTCAGAAGTAGACCTCATGCTGTGTAAATGAGACTAGGTCAATTTAAACTTTCCTGAGCCAAATAAATGGAACTCTGCAGCCGTTTTTAGAGCAACATACATCCAGAAAAAGCACTCAATCTAAAAATCCAGCGCACTTTGGGTGTGTTTTTGTATCGCTCATGCAGCTGTAATGTCTGCAGACACCAATATTAGACAGTGTATTTCCAGGACACTGCTGGCGTTCCTATTTTCCAAAATCAACTGAGAGACACCCACTGTGCCATCACTGGAGTTTCTTTTGTTTTATACTCTCTAGTAATCGGAGCAAGACATTGTACCATTCCCAGACGTCTTGTACACCCACATTGGTTTTTCAGGACATGGCTAATACTAGGGGTGAGACTGAGACAGAATTGGTATAACATTTTCAAGAGTCATGAGGTTCCACCTACCTTTTAAAAAACAGATTTATTACTGTAGTGTTAGCAATAAAAGAATGGAATGGTACCTAGTCATCATACCTTCTCCAGACAACCAATCTGCTCCCTTAGGTTTCCAGTCGCTCTTAATGTTTTCACTTCTCAGAATCATCATTTCCTCTCCAACAATCCACATTTCCTTCTGGCCTCGAATCTGGCTGTACCAGCCACCCGCTAAAGAAACCAATCCTTGACACAGTTGACTAGGGAGATGTCTACCTCTGAGTGATGTCGGACCTTTCAGCAGCATCCACTATGAGACCCTATTCAACATTCTTTATTCTAGAATGAGGAAATCCGTCAAAAGCATAATGGTTCACCTCCTTCCTCTCCTCTAGAATCAAACTGACTTATAAAATGTGACTCTTTCAAGTCTCCGTCCTCAGTGCTTAATTGCTTTTTTTACTCAAGGTCCCTTCCTTTCAGCCGCCCTCTTTAATCCCTACATGGAATCACTAGGCTCATTGCTTCACCATACAGACATTTGTATGCATGAGTATCCACTTGATACACAGCAGTGCCTCAAAATGTCACTTTACACAGACACATTAAGGGTACATTTCTTCCAATAAATATGTATAAACTGAACACCCTCATACTCCTTTAAATAAAACCCCATGTTCAAGAATGGCTAGAGTCACTGACAGACCTTGACATCTCACCTGCCTTGGATCAAATGAACATAGCTTTATCACTTAACCATAAGCTATCTATGACTCTTCGCAGTTCCTTTTAACTCCTTATACTGAGTGAGGTAGCTAAAATAATACTTTCTTACCAGCTCTTTTGAGTCCAGATGGCGACAGTGCTGTATTATCTTGCTGTCCAAGTCAGCTGTTGCACCTCTGTTAGAATTGGGTCTCTAGTTACAGAGGTAGGGACCCTCTCTAAGTAGGGACCACAATTCTAGTCAGGGTAAGTCAGATGCACACCCTAAATTAGCCTGTGCTCAAACTCTGGTAGCTTGACACAGTCATGCTTAATGTAAGAGGCAATGTGTAAAGTGTTTGTGCAACACTTAATTACAGTAAGAAAGTGAAGGACAAAAGAAAAAGGCGCCACACCAGTTTAGAAAAACAAAGAATGTTTATCTGAATAAAACAAGATCAAAAATCCTATAAGTAGGTCTCAAGATATGAACTTTGTAATATATAGGTCAAAATGCGTGTAATAATGTGCTCTACACGGGGCAGTGATCCAAACAGTGGATTGTCAGATTGCGTAAGCATAAAAGTTATCTATAGGGAAATGCAGAATAGTCACTAGAACAGGAGAACCTTCATGGGTTCCTCGTGACTGATGTACTGAGATCGTGTCAGCCACCTGTGAGAGCGCAGGGCGACCACAGGGACTGCACTGGTCCGATAACACGCTCACAGTATCTGGTGCAAGGCGGCGAGTATAGATGTGCTGATGCCACTGACAGCCTAGGAGACGGGCTCCCGATGTCATGCTGATCCGGTTTCGAGTGGCTCTGCTGCGGTCTCACCTCGGGATTGTAGGCAGGGCACAATGTTGCTCTGACAACATCTTGGCACAGGAAAGCAGTGTTCTAGGGTAATGTGCTGCTGTCAAGTGCGGTCTATTGAAGGATTTAACACAGAGCATTGAGCGTAGCTGATGATCGGGGCAGGCACTATCAGAAACCAGGACTCTGCCGCATTCAGAGATAATGCATGGGACCTTTGATGTGACGAGTGGGGAGCGCTGAGCTCCGCTTGCATGAATCGCCTCCTGTGGGAGATAATACTCCGATCGGGGCAGGCTCAGATGCTGGACTCACAGATAGCAGAGTCTAGTCGCCGTGTAGGAGTTATTGAAGTGCTTGATGGCACTGAGACTTCGAGAACAGGGAGCAAGCCAACAAGCCCTTAGAGACTCTTGGGTTCAAAGATTGTGATATAGACCCAGTCCTTCTCACTTCAGGCAAGAAGCAGCAGGCCAACAGTGCAAAGCAAGTAGCAAAGTGGCAGTCACTCCGACAGCACAGCACACAGTAAGCAGTAGGCCAACACAACAATGCAGTTAGCAGAGTGGCAGTCCCTCCTGGCAGTAGAGCAGTCCTTTTTTTTTTAGCATAATTGCCTTGTTTCCCATAGAGTTCTGATGGGGTTTGGTAGGGTTTGGGGTCCAGTACTTATACTCAGTTGAGCCTCTGAAATGGGGGAGACTTCACAGAGAGGCCTTTGAAGTGCACAAGGTCTCTATCCTTCCTTCCCTGGATCCAGACACTCTACCGGGGGTTATGCAGTTCTTTGTGTGGGGAGAGGCACAGCCCTATTCAAGTCTGTCAGCTCCTCCCTTCCATCTAGCTCATGAAGACCTATCAGCCTGTTGGTGGGCCATCAGGATGCAACTGTCACGCCCAAGCTCTCTTTGAGTGTGACTGTCTAGAGGGAATACACAAAGCCCATCTGTCATCCACTCCAGACGTGTATTCAGAGACAGTCAGAGGAACAGAATGGTTAACGTAAGAAAATGCCAACTTTCTAAAAGTAGAAAAAAACAAGTGGGGTTAGGCTCGTATAAGGAACAGCAAGGGTGAGCCACAAAATTTAATACAACAAAAAAAAGCCAGTGCTGACCAAATTCCTTGATCCTATTTTAATCTCAAATCACATGATTAAATCAAAGTGATCTGCATTGAATATACAACAAATTGCAAAGAAAATTCAGTGAAGCTCATAGCTAGACACAGGAAGAACCACAAAGGGAAAGACAAAAATCAGGCATTTCACAACAAAAAAATGTTACCAACCCACAACAATGAAAAACCAACTCAGTCCAAACCCCAACAATGCTAAAAAATACACAGATGTGTCAAGGTTCTGACATTCAATTCCCAACAGGGCCCATCATTAGGCTCATTTTGCGGCACCTTACATATGGGAGACGCCAGAGGAGACAGACGAAAGTATTATATTAAATATCGAATAGGACACTTTTTGTCAGTCCAATGCTCCCCGTGGGCTTGTACAGTCTTTGTTATACAAGCCACTCTCTGATGAATGAAGTCGACGCGTTTTGACCACTTCATAAATTGAAGGGTTCTCCTCAGGACTCAAAACCTGTAGACACTGAAAAGAAAAAAGATACAACACATACAAAAAACTTATAAAGAACCAATTATCAAAAGGCGGGCTAAACAATTTTTTTTAGATTGATAATTAAAAAACACACCTTTCACATTGCAACTTACACGCTGTTCACTGAAGAATCAACAACTACATCTATGATTGCAATCTGTAAAACAAACACACCAAATACTAGTCAAATAACAAGTCAGCTTGAAAAGGTGACCAGGGGAGGCTGTAAATGATCACTCACATGAACATAGGTCACCACACGCGATCTTTAAGGCCCAGTTCTTGATGTGTGGCTAAGCCTATAAAATTCATTGATCCCTGTATAATCAAAAAAGGACACATGAAACTGAAGGCCGCATAGCCAATGTAAATGGTCTACGTAGCTTCCGAGAGTAATGTAGGAACGAGCCCCATGATTACCAGAAAAACCATGTCCCAATTGAAAAATGTGGATAAAGCATTACAAGATTGTACCATACTTAAAATGACTGACTGTGAAAGGGGCATATTGCACGATATTTTGGAAAAACGCAATATAGCTGAGGGCTCAAACGAGTCAGCTCTGAAGCTAATATGAAACTTGACTCACTAAATACACTGAAAAACTGTGTAGGCAAATAGTCTGGGCCACCATCTGTGATACAATTGTAACTGGATTGACGCCAAAATGAATAGACAATTTCAAAACTGAAGTAAATACAGCATTGCTTACGCTTGGAATGCAATGTTATGCATGAACTGCAACAAAGTAACTATGGCGCCCGCCTAGGGAAGCTGATACACCATTGCAAAGCGGTCGCTGGACATGTTAATAAGTGCTTGTCCAACTTTTTAAATAAACTGCACCCTGCCGTTGGAGCCAACAAGCGCCTACCTTAGGGGTTTGGCTTATATTGTAATTATATTTCCATAGCGCTTACTACCCCTTACAAGGCGTCAAAGTGCTTTTCGGCAAGTAGCACACTACTCTGGAATCCAAAAGGATTAGTGGTGGATTAGTATAGGGAAATATGAGTACAGTATTAGTATTAATAAATGGAGGTATGAGTTAATTTGAGCAGAGGACATGTGAGTCAATTAGTTGATTTGAATAGAATAATGGAGGGTTAGAGAAGAATCCAGAACTGTTAATTGGGAGATCATAGTAGTAAGATGAGGTTTGGGATAAGTAAAGGAGAGGTGGACGATGGAAGAGTCTGTAGAAAGAGATTAGTGAGATCATAGTAGTTAAATGGGGTTTGGGGTGAGTGAGGAGGGGTAGAGGAGGGAAAGTATGGGAAGGGGTATTTTGGAGATCATAGTAGTAGAATGGGTTTAGGATGAGTCAGAGAGTGGAGATGGACGATAGATTGATAGAAGTATAGGGTGATGGTCAGAAAGAGTAAAGCTTTCGAGAGAGTATTTCTTTCTCTTGTACAGTAGGATGTGAGTACTAAATATGTAGATACATGATTACATAATCATGGGAATAGGTGTGTAAGAAATACAATATATTGAGATTTAAAGTTGTATCCTATAAACCCAGGCTTTCAAGAATTACAGTATTTGAAGTTAATTTATTTGTGTACATCTTTACTCAGTATTTCAATAGTGAAATGCTTGTAGATAGTTAAGATAGTATTTACCGATTGTGACAGATAAAATAAAAACAGAGACTCAAAAGCATCTAATCAAGCAATGTATATATAAACCATGCAATGACCTAGGAACATGTCAAGTGTAGAAATATATATATATATATATATATATATATATATATATATATATATATATATATATATATATATATGTGTGTTACTCCATACTTTGCCCAAAAAACAGAAACGCACTCACGTTCAGGCCATTTATTCATTTAAGGCAGGAACAAATCCAATACTTTCATAGCACTTCATTTTTCTGTTGCTTTCTCCACCTAGCACGTTTCAGACTTCTAGAGTCCTTGTTCACAGGTGTGAGGCAAACCAACAATGCTGTTGCACATTACTAATTATATTTGCTCCTGGCCTCTAGTGTGCTCCCAAGTGGGCTTCCAATACTAGTGCATGCTAGATTTTGTAGTGCCTCAAAAACGATTTTTACCCATCAGTGGGTTAATTTACAACAGTTCTCCTCACCCTCCATTGGGCTTACAAATATTGTGCAGGAATTGTTTCAATAAAAGTCTTTAGCCCAGCCTGAGCTCTCCGTTGTGGCTGTGTCAGGTTCAAAGCCCACGGACCCATCTGCACTCTTACTGGTGGTGCAGTCTCCACAGCAGGGCTACCGTTTTGCATAACATCATACTTTGCCCAAAAAACAGAAACACACTCTCGTTCAGGCCATTTATTTATTTAAGGCAGGAACAAATCCAATACTTTCATAGCATTTCATTTTTTCTGTTGCTTTCTCCACCTAACGTGTTTCAGACTTAGAAGGAGAGCCAAGTTCTGAATGCGTTGTAGTTTTTTTTTTATAGTAGATAGAGATGATCCATGGTAGAAGCCATTGGCGTAATACAGTTTAGATAGCACAAGAGAGATAGTAGCCTGCACCTTGTGTGGAGATCTGAGGTGGGGGAAGATGCATCGCTGAGTTTTCATGGTGATGAAGCTTGCTCTTGCTAATTTGTCCATGTGAGCATTCATTGTTTACTTGAAGTCCATGGTAATTCCAAAGTTTCATTACTTCCTTAGATAGGTTAGGAAGTGACCCCAGAGCATCAGGCCAGGAGCAGAGTGGGTTATATTTTTTCCAATTGCAACATGTGAATATTTCCGTTTTGGAAGCATTCAGTTGGAGATGGCTTCATGTTATCCACTGATCAACGGCTCTGAGGCAACTGAAGATTTGTGAGTTTGCAATGTCTTTGGGGCATTCCAGTTTAAGGAGTATTTGTGTGTCATCTGCATAGTTGTAGTATGTGAATTGAAATTCATTGATCATTGTTGGTAATGACATCATCTAGATGTTGTAAAACATGGGGGAGATGATTGATCCTTGAGGGACCCCTGCTTTTGTGAAGTAGGCTCTGGAGGAGAAAGGGGGAGAATGGATGATATTAGTTCAGTTTTGAAGGTAGGATGTGATCCAGTCAAGAGCAGTCCCCTCTATGCCGGCTTTGCAGAGTCTTCGTATTAGAGTGTCATGGTCAACTGTGTTGAAGTCAGCTGAGAAATCCAGGAGAAGTACTGTAGCAATTCCATTGTGGTCTGTTGTGTTTTAAGATCATTCCAGATGGAGAATTCAGTTTGGTATTCTGAATGAATTGTGACATTTGGGCAAAAGCCGCTCTTTCTATCAGTTTACCCAGGAAAAGGACCATTTGTTATTGGTCTGTATTTGTTGGGGTTCTGTGGGTTCAGGTTTGTTTTCTTTGATAACAGGCATATGTATGTTTTTTTAAGACCTGCAGGAAAGATTCCCGTAGTTAAAAAATTATTAATGATTCTTATTACTCTTGTGTCAGCAGAAGTAGATAAAAGAATATTCTTGAAGATGTGTGGGGGTCAAGGGACAGAAGGGGAGCTGGAAGGCCTCCTTGCTTTGACCAGATCCATAAATTCACTTTGTGATATTTGTTGTGATGTATGTAATAAAAAGGAAGTCTTAGGCCTGGAACGTGGATGCACCTGCCAGGTCGAAATGGCAGTTTAAAACTGCACAGACAGTCTCTGCAGTGGCAGGCCAGAGACATGTTTAAAGGGCTGCTGTAGTGGGTGGCACAATCAGTGCTCCAGACCCGCTAGTAGCATTTAATTTACAGGCACTGGGCACATATAGTGCACTTTAGTAGAGACCTGCAAGTAAATTAAATTTGCCAATTGTGGATAAGCCAGTATCACTATGTTTAGAGTACAGAGCACTGGTCACCAACGGTAAAGTTCACAGAATCCTAAAGTCAGCAAAAATGGAGTCAGGAAAATCAGGAGGTCAGAGGGCAAAAAGTTAGGAGAAACCACTCCAGACATGCCAGGTATAGCAATCTTGCAGAACCAAACATCATGTGGCTTCTCCTCTTGTTACAGTCACTAAGAAATCAGGTTATGTCATACTGACTCTGAGAGACCTCCACTAACTTCCCTTAGTTAGCAGTTAGACTTCACTTCAGAATGGTGTGTACATTTACATAACCCAGCTGCTTGATGGATAAACAACACCCACCTGGAAGAGAAACAAGCATTTGCAATGCAGTGGGTCTCGCATTTCTCTGAGTAAGAGCTATTAGCAGTTGTAAACTCCCAACCGGACTTTTCTTGCCACATTAAATGGAAAAAAAGAGCGCGATCACGCTGCTACAGTTCACTCGTAGTGAAACCTATCGGCAAAAGTGCATTTATCTACGTAACCGGCAAAAGTGCAATTAACTATGTAACAGGGTTGATGTCATGGAAAGTGCTCGACTTCTGCCAAGCGAGATCGCGCTGCGAAAAAAGATAACAAGTAGTCCACAAACCGGATGGAAAACAGCGAGCCTCGCATGTTTTCAGCACTTGGTCGCTGCGCTCGAGGAGGGCTAACCACCGGAAAAGGCATGACGTATGCATGCCTTCCACTAATGAAAGCAAGCAGATTTTAACAGGCAAGCCCACGAACCAATGAAAGACACTGACGTGACATGGACGGGGCTCCGAGCCCTTTTCTAACTACTAAAGCGTCTTGCAAGCGAAACACATGCGCAAGCGCATGCAACACAGGATCGACCCTAAAAACACTGGAAGTAAAAGCACCAAATCAGCAAACTCCAGGCATGAAAAAATCTAAGAGAGTGAACTGGTCTTTCTCTTACCAAGCACCAGGACCTTTGACTCATTTTCTTGAATCATCCCTAATTTGTTATTTTTCCAAAAAGTAAAGATACATGTGTTCAAAAGATTGGTAAATGTCCAACCCCAGTTCCTCTCTTTCCCTTCCTCGCCCTTTCCAAGCTTGTCTCTGGTATGTATAGTTCACAATTGATTTGAAGTGCTCTGTTGGCCTGTGGCTAGGTTCACGCCATACAAGTACAAAAAATTAACATATTTATATATCGTGTTGACTGAGTAATACACCCTTGAGTAGTTACACTCAATAAAACAAATGTGTAGAAAAGAAATAATTTACCCACATGCAACTTCTAAATCCAGGAAAATAAAAACACGTAAAAAAGACAGCAAGAGAAACACCAGATGTGAGCATCCACATAATCAGAAGCAAATGTCTACTTCTACCATTCTTCAAAAAGTGTATCGGGGTCATTACTTGATGCAGTTGAACAGAGAACATGATCCTTAAAGACGATTAAGGCAAATATTCCAAAAGAGAAGCTAGTTGTGATTGAAAAACATACTGTCACAATACGATGTAAGCTTGTATAAGCAGAGGGTGGGCAAATATGTGAGAGAAGTCCTAAAGCAGGAGACTGAAGCCTTTTGATGTGCAACACTATCTGTGAGGCAACCAGGAAAATGAAAGGCCTAACACAGCACCAGCTGTATACAAAGATACAGCATCTGGTGCGGAATGTTTGATTTCCTATTCCCCTTGGGTGATGATGTTTTTGAGACTCTTGGTACCCACATTCCATTATTGGCAAATAAACCATCTCAACATTACCCAGCATTGGAGACCCTTTGATTAGCTTCAGACACAGGGATGGTGGCCTGCATAGAACAACAGATCCCTATCTCTTCTGAATTCCCAAATGGTAAACATTTCTTTAAAGCAGCATGTATTCCTTAAAGGAACTGGTGCTGCTTTTAAAAAATGGGTTCCCATATATCTGCCTAGGCATTCACATGAGGTCACAAATAGTGAGCTGCCTAACAAGCCAATACCACTTACAAAAAGAAGGGTGCCCCCAGGGGACAACTCCATCTTTGTAAATCAGTTACCACCACCGTTGAGGTGGCAGTACCTCATCATTTTTTTTCAGTCGCAAAACGTTGATACATACCATACCAAGTAATTTGTAGGGGACTTCCCTTCACTCCAGCCTAATTCAATGTGTGTTGGTAAACACATTTTTGCGAGTTACAAATGCTTTCACAATTTGCAAAATGGATTAAATACATTCCACATGCCGTTTAGCGATCACATACCCTGCGATTTTGTGAATCATAGCATTTGTGATTCCAAAATGGCTTTATAGCTTTGACTTTAAGTTTTAAAATAGCATATGTTACTCTTGCCCATTTTAATGAGACTCAGTTCATTGACCCTAATTTGTCTTAGTGATCACCCACCGGCAGCATTAGAATGCAATCCACTGTGTGGCTATAGTTAAACCTTCTGTCCTTGCTTCACACAATTGTTAATTACACTTCAATTAAGGGCTCAACCTGTTCCTTTGCCTCTGGTCAGGTAGGGTACCAGTTTATCCGCCACTGACAGTTTCATAGTCTGATGCTAAAGTGAGCCATATGGACTCCATCTTTCCCTTTGTTTGGAACCCCTAAATATTTAATATATTTTTTCACTAAAGATACTTTAAAAGGGTCTAAACCCTTTATGTTACGAGATTGTTGCTCAAATCTAGCCAAAGAACTTACTAACATCTTTGCTCATGCTTGCTCTCTCCTAAGTCTCCCATGTAGTTGTTCTGAGTGTAAACCAATTCATTAGAAATGTATAGTTCTTAAATCATGTTTGTCTTTTTTGTGGTGATCACATTATATAGACGAAATGTGTATGCCCCGTGGTGGTTCTGCTCGTTTTAGTAATGTATATGCTGTTTCTAGTGTGTGTTGATTTTATTAATGGTGGGTACTCTGTTGATACTCATAGTATGCTAAGTGCATTTCATCCTTTGCAGTGCTCGTTTTAGGTCGGTGATGTCCTTTCTTTGTGGTGTTCATCCAAGTGTCAGTCATTTGTGCGAATGGTATGTTCATCATAGAATAGGTGTATGCCCTGTTGGAGTCTGTGGCACGGTAGCGATGTTTAGTGCTTCTGGTGTTCATGTTCTTTTATTGAGGTGTGTATTCAACGTTGTACTTTCGGATGGAAAATATACTTGAGCTAAAGTACCATAATTAATCGAAGAGACTTCCTGCAATGAAACCCATTGCAGCATAATGAACGGAAGACATACTTCATCTTCACACACTGAATGGGAATTGGAAAAATAAAAACATGTGCGGTGCTTAGAGGTGAATATCTCTCCATCTCTCAAACAGTGTGTTAGATCCCTTTGCTTTGAAGACACCTAGTGTCACTCATTATATGATATTTGTGACTAGGAACAGGATGGTATTGGTATTGTTATTAGTAGTAGTAGTAGCAGTAATAGTAGGTGTAATAGCAATAGTAATAATACCATTAACAATAGTGTGTTTATATAGAATCTGCTGCCACAGACACACTTTATATACTAACTGAATAATGTACAAGCACAGAAATCAACTTGAGGGATGGTATAGTGCAACGCGAAGGAAGATACGATCAGATAAAGGATATTCATTATTTTTTTACTTTTGTATAGTGTTTTGTCAAGGTTCAGGAAGAATCACAGAACTGGGATATTATGACCAGGCTTCTAGGGATCCTTCTGCATGGCCAAGTAGAGAGGAGGCCTAACTATGTCCCCATGGGCACCTCCAGGTAACAAAAGATTCCTGTCACCTGCAGAGTTTCCTAGGGATCCACACCAGCTCCGGCCATCTTCAACCTTTGCCTGGAGCCGCTTTATGCTCTAAACATAGCTCATGGTTGCGACTCACCTTGTACCAAAGTAGTTTCAAGGGACTGAAAAATATATTGATTGTATTGGTGTGGAGCCAGGCAGACACAATTATATATAGTTGTGTATTGTTTAAAACTATATGTAATTGTACATCATAAACAATTTGATTTTATGTGTGTTGTATAAAATATACATAAAATACAGTACATATTGAATTTCAGCTGTTAAAGGGTTAGAGATATGCAGTTGTTTGGATAAGGTAGAGATGTCGGTCCTCTTCCTAATTCTTTGCTGATTACTTGTGAATGTTCAAAGGCACGTGTGTAAACTAATGATGAATAATCCGAATATTGTAATTTTGACTGAGACACCCTCTATATGGAAATCCAGGCTGGTCAAAACATTAAACCTTGGTCAAAAGTATGCATCATTGGCTTGTTAACTTAAAGAAAATTATTGCTGTCGAAAAGTGACTCTTTTTTTATTGTCTGTGGTCTATTTTAATATTCCATAGTGCAATATTGCTGTATTTTTAGGTTGAACAGCTAATTAGCTAATGTTTTCACACATATTATTATGATTAATTTCATGTTGAATTTGTATTAGTTATTAATTGGAGTATGTGCAGTTGTCTTTTATTTGCGTATATGTGCTGATAACCCCGAATGAAAATGATTAATTAATTAAAGATGATGTGGGAAGAACAACTAATTACTATACAGGCCCAACATCCCTCACATGGCTTTGAAATTGCTAATTAAATTTCCCCGTTTTACAGTTGGACACAATTTCATTATAGCCTAACGTGTCATCAGAGTTTAAGGAGAGTGTATATTTTTGAAACCTTGTTTAAGGTTGTTCAGTTCTCATAACTTTATACCCAGCCTACTTTATCATACTTCGCTTAGTTCTCCAGTTTACACTGCTTCCTTGAGCAACTTGAATGACCTTTGAACGTTCTCCAGAACATGGGAATCAGGCTGAGTGCCTGGAAGCAGTGACTTCCCCTGCCACAGAACATACATTGGACGAGGTCCACTATTGTTACGGTTATTCAGACGGAGTTTCTATAGTTGACTCCTCATTTGAACATTTCCAGGCTTTTAAGCTGGTTGATTGTGTCTGAGACCTGCCAGAATGTTGTCTGGGTCACTGAACAAAGTGACTGTGGTGGTACTGTGTTCCTTTACAGTCAGTATAAAACAAAGTACTGCGTTTTCCCAGCTAAAGTTTGGCTTGTAAGCAAATACTGTGAATTAAAAAAACAAATAGGACGACTGTGATAATATAGGAAAATGTTTGGGGCTAAACAAGAAAATGCGAACATAGCAGCACAATTTAAGAATATGTACTTTGCTGAAGTGTGAGAGGGTAGCCGTCACATTTCCACTAAGTTTTGTTCTTATCTCTATCGTTTTCTTTGCAAATAAAGCACCAGAGGTCCTGGTCCTGTTGTTTATGGTGCCTGCGCTTTTGCCTTATGCAGGTGACCCACAGTTTAAGCTTTTCTGCTGCCACTTTACCCTTACTACTCCGACTTTACCTAAGCTACTGCCACTTTGCACACTAAAGCCTGCTCTGCCCTGCCCAGCTCACCATCATCCTGGATCCTTTCACAGTTAATTGTTATTGTTGATGTAAGTTCACTCCATTTTCCGAATGACCAATTGGGTCAGCCTTGCACTTTGCCTATCCCTACCTATTCACTGCTATCACGTGAGTTCTGATAGCTAAACCCCTTTACTAAAACCAGTTACATCACCTTCAAGGAAAAAAATTATAATAATTACTAAACTCTGCTTCCACCCAACTCCGCCAAGCCAAATAGCCCTGAAGGCATTCATTATGAACAGCATTACCGTACAGTTCTTTAAATAAGTATTTCATTTGTTGATATATTTATTAATCAACCTATTCATTCAATCACTATCTTCCTGTGGCTACCACTTCCTTGAACCAAGTTACCATTTGCTTTCCCTTCCATGTAGTTCCCTTGTCCTGATTGCCATGGTCATTCCTGGGAAACCCCCCTTTATCACTTGCTCTAACATGGTTTCCCAGTCGGATGTGGCGACTTCCCCCTATGTTCTATACCTGCGCCTGTCTTTACACTGGCTGTGCCCTTCCTTGGCCTTGTTAGTCTCTTCCTTATCACAGCTTCATTCTTCCCACCAGTCTTCTCTTCATTTCTCTGGTTATGCCATGATTTACTCTCACTACTTCCTACCTAATCCTGGCCAGCCAAAACTACCTTTGCCTCAGTAACACCTTCTAGACTTTGGCCATCTTTCGCCCTTAAACTTGTCACTCGCTTAACTTATTTTCTGCAGTACCCATATGCCCTCTTCTTTTATTACTTTACTTAAGAGACGAAAGTCAATAGCCAGAGATCCCTACACTACAATTAAATAGTTCTCGTCATTTCAGAGATCGACTAGGAGCATCAGAAACTTCATCTGCTCCTTTCACTTGTGGGGTGCCCATCCTTTAACTCTCTTTTCCTTTGGGCACTGACATGGCAAACTTAAGCTCCCACACCAAAGTGAAGTGAAGACCAAACAACTTTTTGTAAGCTCAGTTGCAATTGAACATCACTTATGTAATATTTTAGATAATGTTTTGGTTAAAAAATATCAACTGTATAACAAAACGTGTGACCATCATGTAATTGTAAAGTTCTCAGTTTGGCTGGTTGACACTAGTTCGTCTGTGTGCCAACACCCCTTTGATTCATAAAAGTAGTAAACCTTGGAATGTGTTGATTTGAAGTATGTTCTTGGGTTTTCTCGGGGTCTAGATGACAAATACGGGGTGTTGGGATGGAAGAGGTCCCTTGTATGACTCTGGGGAGTGTGCATCCTGTCCAGACCTCTCCTGGTGTTGAAACTGAATTTCACCCTCAGTGCACATGCCAGTCATGCATGTAAGCTAAGTGTCCAGTGTAACACACAATGCTGTCCAGAACTGAGTCTTGTGGTCTGAAAAGGCACACCAAGTGCACAATCATTTACAGACCATGACTACTCTCAGCTCACAGAATTGTGGACGACTGATATTGGTGGGACCAAGAGAATACAGTAGCAAGACTGGCTTTTTTACCCGATACCTGCCAGGGTACGTTAACTTGCCTACTGGCTTTTCCTATTCAAATTGGTCTATCAGTACCCTACAACGGGGTCTTTGCATCCATCTATGAGGGACATGAGTGACGCATCCATGATTATGGGCTGTATATACAGTAAGATATGTGTAGATGCATGTGTTACTCCTGACTGTAGCAGCCCAGGAATCTATTTTGGTTTCCTTTCCATACGTGGTAAATTAAATGGAGGTTGGAGAGAGGCTACTTCCAAAGCACTCCTGAAGTCCTTTGTCATGTAGCTGCCCCTAGCCTCCCACTGACGTATAGCAAAACCCCTGCCCCAGTTTGGTTCCATTCTTCCAAGTCTTACCTCCACTGTGGTGAGAGGTAGCTTTCTATGGATGCCTTTCTCTCTTTTGTGCCTTTTTCAGCTTCCCATGACAGGGAGTGTCCTGTCCTGCTCTACCTTTCTGCTGAAACCACAGAACAAAGACTGTGGCCTAACCAGCCCAGAAGGAATAAGCATATCAGGAACGGTCTTAAATCAGTCGCAGTACTTGAGGTGGGAAAACACCCAAACTCTGTCTGCCAATTTGTATAGCAGTGGAGCTCAAGAAAGACATGGTTTGGGGTCGCTGGCTGCCAACTCCCCTTGCCAGGTTTGGGAAGAGGAACCTGGAAAGTTCTGCATCCCACCAAGAAGAGGTTCGTTGCAATCACCTTAAAGAAAGAAGCCTACTTACAGCTGGATAGAGTAATGAAGGTATCCAAATGGAATGCTGCCTAGAAGAGGAGAGATTGAGAAAGTAGGGAGGCAAGGCACAGGGTTGGCCCACAGTAGCCCAGGTAAGCAACTCTGATTTGCACCGCCAGACCACGTGGTAAAACTTTGTGCCCCTGTCCATGCGCAGCAAAGCCACTCAGTCCTCATCAAGCAGAAATGCCTGTGACGGCTTCAACCTCATTCGGCAGGTTCATCAAAGGAAGGAAAAGCGCTTGAGACAGCTTGGCACTAAAGAAAATTCCAGTTGCGTTCAATGGATCCATGAAAAGAAACTGAAGTGCCTGTAACGGCTTAGAGCTAGAAGAAATGCCCAATTACAATATGCATTTGTGCATCCCAGATCCTTGACCAAGCTCACTGCTCCGATCCGGGATGGACTCTGCATTTGTTTGGGTACTTGGCTTGAGTCTGGCCCTAGAGGAAGTCCCAGCAAAAAAAAAATCCTTCTCAGCACTGAGCGAGGCCAAGCGCAACGTCTGCGCCTGTAGAACTGTGTCTCCGCTGCTCCACCTCTTCAGAACTGAAGACTCGACCCTGCACCTAAACTGAGACCTTGGAGTCCGTTGTGAGAGCCAGCGGAGCTGGGGCTGAGTCTGTGCAGCTGCTCTCCAGAGTCTGAGGGCACCTACCAAAAGGAGCAGTGCTTCCTCCCTTGGGGCCGAGTGAGGCAGTATGGTGGTGCTTCATTTCCTCGGGGTACTCTGCTCAGCCAAGGGTTGGGGTAGCACAATAACTCTAATCTGGAGGCAGCCATACACGGGTCGCATAAAAACAACACCACCTTACCCACAATAGCAGTGACAGAAGTACAGCATGGAATAGGAGGAAGAGATAGTGCCAGTCATCCATGGGACGGACTAATTGTAATATGAACTGATTTCTGACTTAATACATGTGGAGGACCTTGGAATTACTCCAAGAGAGAATTATCCCCTCGTAATAACTGTGTTCATTGTGTCATTTTGCTCTTCTCATTTTGTATGTAGGTTTTAGCTGTGTGTCAGGAATATAGTGTGTTTTCTTCTTCAGTAGTAAAACATTGACTGAACAGTGATTTACTAATTGTGCTTAGATGTTTCATTGAGGCTTTACCCCACACTGCTTCTCTGAGTAAGCTTTGGGCTGCTTGACTTCGCTACCCTGGGACTAAAGGGCTAATGTGGTGTACTCTGTGCCCAGTTTGGGGTCGAACAGTGAGGTAAAGCCTCAGGCCACCAGTCGTAGTAGCCCCCAGTGTTACATTTGAAGCCTATTAACACCGCATACTGCAAGAACCGGGAAAAAACAGATTAGAGGGACCAGATGAGTTTTGCATTGATGATAAACAAAACAGTGAGCCCGCGTTGAAAATACTTACACCTCGTACTTGTTGCAGTCGCGTCACTGTGATAATAAAAAGAGTGGGTGCAGTGTTTTAGCTCCTTATCTCCCGTACAAGGCCGAGAGAGGCCCAGAGTTTCCGTGAATGGGCCTCTGGCCCGGATTATGCAACACAGATAGTAGTGGTGCTGGTCTGACACGGGTATTGGTGGGTGAGTGATCTGCTGACGTCACACGTGTGCTGGAAGGCGGCTCATCCGTGCCCATTGCTCACCGCCGGTATCACTGCTCTGAGGGTGAGTGACTCACTATCGGCTGCAGCCAGGCGCTCTTCCGGGCCCGGGATGCGCCGCTTCCGCTGTGCCAGGGAAGCGTGCCGGCCACCCTCGGATCCCCTCATTTCCGCGCTTCGTGATAAGGGTGCGGGCTGCCGGGCGCACGCGCAGGAGGGGCGCCGTCGGCAGGCCCCGCACCCGGGGTGGGGGAGGGAGTTAGAGCAAAGACTCCTGAATTCAAGGTCCCGCGTTTCAAACCCCCCGTAAGAGGCGGCGCTCGCACGGTGCGGACATTGGGGCAGGCTGTGTAAAATGCAATTTCATGAGAGGGAATGAGATGAAATAACATGAGAACACTCTACACAAAATATTGACACAATGACGAGACGTCCCTATAAAAATCAGAGTAGGTGGCGAGCTTATTGTGCGTGGAAATTGTTAACCCGGGTGAATTGCTATCTGTTTCTAATCAGTTGATTCTTGAACTGCCCTGCCCTCTCCCTAGTATCTGTATTTTTCCACTCGTATCGCTCTTCAGTCTGGCTGTCTTTGTACAAAGGTTTCCCTCGATCGCCTCACTTTCTCCGATGATATGTGTACTGTGACGGGCTCTTTTCGGTCTCACTATCTCTTAGTGTGCTTCTCTTAATCTCTGCTTTTCTCCCACTCTCTCTGCCACTCGCTGCACCTCCTTCACTGTTTATGTGTCCCTCCCTCCTTCAGTTCATGTCTCTCTCACGGGCAGCACACGCGCACACTCCACTCACTTCCTGCCCACCCCTGCTCCCGACCCTCTGCCCATTCTCTTCACTTCTCGTTATCTGTCTCTTTTCCTCTCTACACTCGCTTTTTTTCCCTCCAGCCCAACCTGCCATCCCTGCACTTCCCTTGTGTTTACTTTTTCTCTTCATGGTCACTCTTTTGCACGTGTCCTTCCTATTGTCTAGCTTTCACCGTCTCTATCGCCACATCTAGGTCTTCCCATCGCTCGGTTCCTCTCTCTTTAATTTTTTTCTAAATCCCTTTCACTGCTATTTTCATTTTCTCTATCCCTTTCTCTCTCTTTTTATCTCCCCACTCCTTCTATGTACCCTCTCTTTCTGCCTTCCTTCCAGTGCTTAATTTGTAAATAAAAAGGTGCCTGTGCCCAAAGCCCTCCTCATAAACATGCGGCTGCTGCAATTAAATGTGTGAACACTAAATACTGTGGCGGCGTAATCCCGAAGCACCTCGGGCCTCTTCATATAAAGCCACTCCCTGCCCCTTCAGTTCACTCTAACAGCTTTCTACTTTCTCCCTTTGTGACGCTTTTTCGTTTTTCCCTTCCTCCGTCTTTCCCATATGTGTCTTTTGCTCGCAGCAAATGCTTGAGGCAGAAGAATAAGCCCTGTCCCTCAAAAATAAGTGCTGGTGCTCAGCACCGGAAACAACAAGCACAAATTAAGCACTGCTTCCTTCCTTGCAGCTGTCTCTGTTAATCTTTCTCTCCCAGTTCTTACCCTCTTGCAGCGTCCTTTGCCCGCGCTTGTTCACCTCTGATACACATACTGTTGTAGGAGGCCCCCCTCTGCGGGGCTGGCTGCCTGCGTCTACCTGGCTTCCTGGGGCTGTTATGACAACCGTTTGCCAGCAGTAACATAGGACGCCTTTGTAAGTAAACGAATGCCATTTAAGGAAAACATTAATTAGGCGGCCCTCGTTATCCATGTCTCTGTAGATGTGGCTAACTGCATTTACGGAGCAGAACTTTTCCTGGATCTGTAGACTCCTTTCACACCCCCAAGTGTGTAATGTCCCCTCGACCAAAACCTCGGACTCTTCCTGCATTTCACGATGTTGATTGAGCAGACACCCCGACACTTGGACCCCTCTCACGGCGCCAGTGCTGTGAGGTGAAGACTGACACTCACACCCAGGGGTGTGGAATCCAGCAGGGCCGCATATTATTTAGTTTTATGGAGGGTTTGGCGACGACCTAATCAGTGATTGATTAAAATTGCAGGTTAGACCACAGATAAACTACGAATAATTGTAGTCTGATGAAGTTTCACATTGCTCCGGTGTTTGGGTTGATGGGTGTTAGCTGGTGGCTGGGTCGGTGTCCGCAGAGCTCCCCAAGAATGCGCTTTACGGCAGCCCCGGCTGCGTGTGGCCGCAGTCTCTTCCCTTCTACTGACTGCATTCCTCCTCTGCGACTTCCCTGGGTTCAGAGGCCCTCGTGGGCTCTGGCATTTGGAAGGGGGTCTCTCCCTCAGTGCTAACCTGGGAGGGAGAGCGGGACAGCCGTGCTTTAGTAGCCGACACTGCATCCTTAAAATTGTAATTGCACTGGTAAATTGTATTTATGTAGCGCTTGCCACCCCTGACAAGGCATTGAAGCTCTTATAAAGCGCTTGCTGTCCCTGACAAGGCATTGAAGCTCTTTGCAGCGAGTAGGACGCCACTCGGGAACCCAAGGTTAGGGATAAATAGGTTAGTGATCTGTGCATCTTTTTCCTAGTAGAAATAGTTGTGTTGAGGTTATTAATGGCAGAATGGTAGTATGAAGTGCTAAATGAGAAAAAAAATTGTTGTATTAGGACCCGGATACCACCAGTTTGGCCCTAGCCCCAACACAACCCAAACGAGTCACCGACAAAAGGTACTGGGCACTGGAATTTTGAGTGGAACAGTGTATTACAAAATGGACAAAGCACTTCAAACGCTGGCAACAAAATTAAACATTTGAAGTAAAAACATTGTTGTGTGCAAGACATCTTTTACTGAGTCAACACCATTAAAATAGCATAAAGAACGTAAAGAGATCAAACAAAGCAATATGTGGGTTAATACTGCCCCCAGAACACCAGGAATCTCCTGCTTCCTAAACACCATTGTTGGACCACACAGGTGAAACCACCTGTATGGTGGTGGTGGTGGGAGGATGGTGGAGGTGCAGTCCCCATTCACTGTCCCTTGTCTGCGTGCCAGGGGCCCATCCCCCAAACACCAAGCTGCTAGAGGGGCTGCAATGAGGTGGCTAGGAGCTGGAGTCCCGTTGCCGCTTCAGTGATCTTGGCGCCCTAACCCCCAAGCTGATGGGTACATCCACTGGTTGGTTCAGGACTGCTGGTCCCTAGCCTTGGTGCTGTCCAGGGGAACCTGCTTTGGAGGGCCCCTCTGATGCTTAGGGGTGAATTTAGCATTTAAGATCCTGCTACAAGGGCGACCAGGGCCAAGGGGCTCTTCCCACCCCAAAACATACTCTGAGCAAATGACCAAATGTCTGTAATGAAAAGATCTGTACCGTCATCCGAAAAGTGAACATCGTCCTTATGAAACATCTTGTTTCTCTTTAACAGTTTGTGTGCAATGTTCCAGAGGCACCCAGGACACAGCCTAGCCAGTTCAGAGTTCAGTCGTCGCAGATACAACAATTGTCCGAGACCTAATGTCTTTGCCCCAATTGCGGTGTGGGACCATGTGGGACCATGTGATGGCCGCTGTCTGGGAAGTCCTTTGCCAACTGAGGAAATTCTTTCAGGATCGCCTCCCTGAGAGCCTTGCGTCCCATCTCTACCATGTAGTTACTGCCAAGGTGAGCAACAATGAGGTCCAGGAACTAGAGTCTCTCTTAACTCCTTGATACCTCGAGCAGCCATTGCAACTGTGTGATGCAGAGGCCTCCAATCCCACACCACCAGAAGGACACATCGCGTAGAGGTGCCAGCTTGAGTTTACGGAGCAGTTGGAACCTGTAGGCCACCCAGCAAGATTAAGGAGTAACCAACAACCCACACAACCCGTGACGGCATCCTACTAAAACAGAAAAGACACAAGTGTGAGTACGCAACCATAAAGCACAATTATTGTTAGTCAGGGCACATGTAGTGTTTGTAGGGCCTCGATGACCACCGGCCTCTTTTTTGCACCGCCTCAGAGAACATGCCCTCGCCCACAGCCACCGTGGCCAACCCTGTCCTAAAGGAGTGTGAAGATTAACAAGTTGGGTAAACCATGGCAGCCTGAAGAGCAGTGGTCAGGACTGCTGTAAACTGATAACACAATAATCAGTTGCCATTCGAATGGAGGAACAAGGCAGCTAATCCTGTGTCTGGCCAAACTTCCATGTAAGACCCTAAGTGAGCTATGGGACATAGAGGGGAGCCTGGGGCAGCTATGCGTTTGATCGCTGTCCTTTTTCTCTCCTGATCGTCTTTGGACTTTCTCATCCAAATCAGAAACCAGTCTGCACCTAACCAAACATCTCCCCACTGTAAACCCATCGCAAATCAGTTTTGGAAGACCCCATCAGCTTGCAGATAAAGCTGGCTCATATGAGGAAGTGCAAACCCTTTGTAAATTAGACAGGAGGAGACCCAGAATATGTGTGTTGTCCTCAAGACTGGCCCAGCCAGTTAATGCTCTCTTCATAATGAAGGAATTAATCCTTTTTTTCAGCGCCTTGCAATTTGGCAAAACATTGTATGGCAGAGAGATGTGCCCGTGCACACAATACAGGTTGGCCCAGCTGTCTAAGGCTACCCAAAAACAGGCATATAACTTCTGCAGAGAACATGTCTGAAATCCTGCATGTGTGCAGAAAAGATCTATACTGTGCAAAGGACTTCTCATAAGACACCCACATGCGCTTTGCTAGTGAGGCCACCACCAAATCCGGTAGGGCTAGACTCCAGTCCTCCACAGATATGTTGGGAACTCTGTCATCGCCTCCGCCGCCTATTGATGGTATTCCCGAAACTCCTGCATCATGGATCGAGATAAGTCATCAGCAGCGTTATTATGGACACCGGGAATATGCTTAGCTCAAAACAGAACATTAAACTTCAGTCATAACAGGACCAAATGTTTGAGCAGTCTCAAAACAAACTTATATGAAGCCCCTTGTCTGTTGCTGGCTTCTACTACTGCCATATTTTCAGACCAAAAAATTATGCTTCTATCCCTGAGAACCTGCGCCCATAACATTAACCGCTACCACAATGGGGAACAGCTCCAAGAAGGCAATATGCAGCTCTCGTGCAAAGCCAATGGTCAGTTCCCTCTGCACCATTTAGAGCCCAATATAGCTCCAAAACCTGTACTGTCCGCTGCACCAGTAAAAAGACCCATAGCACAATTAGAGACAGGGCAGGAAGGCAATATAACAGCACCATTAAATTGCTGTAGAAAGGTAGACCAAATCCACAAGTCCTCATTAACTTCCCAAGAGAACCGTGTATGGTGATGTTTTTCTTTAAGGCTTGCCATTGCTCTAGCAATGGACCGAGAGAAAGGGCGAGTCATGGGGTTAATCCTATGGGCAAAATTCAACTGACCCACCAGAACCTGGAGCTAATGCAAAGTGACTTTTTTCTGCGCTAACATTGTGTCAATCAACTGCCTGAAAGCCAGCACCTTATCAAATGGGAGGCGGCACTCGCCAGCCACTGTATAAATTTCAGTGCCAAGAAATGTAAGGCTAGTCGATTGGCCCACCGTCTTCTCTGGCACTATGGGAACCCCCAGTGCCTCAAACAGGGAAATCAAAGAGGCCAACACCCAAGAACACCACCCTGCACCTCCAAATCTGGAGGGCCTAATACTAGGAAATCATCCAGGTATTGAATCACCCCTTTATAGCCTGTGCTCACAGTGAATATCCATTGCAACAGGGAGCAAAACTGCTCAAAGTAAGTGCAGGACACACTAAACCCCATCAGCATGCATTTATTATAATTATAGGAGCCCACAAATTGGAACCCCAAAGGTGGCAATCCTCAGGGTGCACTGGTAGTAATTGAAAGGCAGATTCTATGTCGGTCTTTGCTAGCAGGGCCCTCCTGCCGAGTTCACGTAGCCCCGCAGGCATCTGATCTGCTGACACATACCGCACTGAGCATAGGTGTGGGTCAATCACCTCATTCACTGAGGAACCCCTAGGAGCTGAGAGATTATGGATCTGCCTAAATTGCCCAGGTTCCTTTTTGGGGACCACTCCCAATGGGGAACACACATTTCTCCAGGGGTGGAGTGAGGAAGGGGCCGGCTACCCTACCCAAAGACCTCTTATTCTCAATCTTTCTGGAAACCACCACTTGATGCATACAGGTGGACAATAAATTGCTTCGGGGGCACTCTAAGGGCTGAAATCCTGAATCCAGAGGAGAAACCTAGATACAACAACTTCACTGTGTCCTTGCTGGGGTATGAGTTCAACCAAGGGCTCAGTTTGGTGATTTGAACTGGGGTGGAAAAAACGAAGTTGGAGGGCCTAACTCCCTCTTTCCCTTTACCCATTGACTTTTTGTTGCAATTAAACTCTGGGTGTTACAGGTGGCCACAGAAGGAGCAAATGTGTTTACATTAACAGGATTATGCTGGGCTCGTGCACACCTTTCTACCAATGACCCAATAAGAGCCCTTCCTGTCCCCTGTATGTTGCTGCAAAAAAGCAGCTCCAATGGGGTCTTGTTTTTATGGCTTTCCAGCCATACATTAACCTCAGTCTGATCCCAGCCTATACCAGGACCTTCAACCTTTGCCCACTTAAAGATCTAGTCATAATCGAACCAGGCGGTATCCCCATACACATGGTGAGCTTTTAATATTGTATTAGAGTAAAATATCATAGAGGTAGCTAGCTTGGGCTTCTCCAATATCACAGACATGTACACATTAAACTTGTAAAGCCAATTAGTTATGTTAGTTCAACCTTGGGTTTCTTGCCCTTCGCTGAACCATCCTTTCCATCCATATCTTTCTGTTCACATTATCTTCTCTTAGCCCTGATCAACAAAAATATATTCACATATTTCCCCTTCTAAATTTGATCTTTCACATCCGTAGACATATGCAAATACAACTTGTCTGGTCAAGATAGCAGCATATCTTGACCCATGCAGACTGAACCAGAAGCGGAAGTACTTTCTCCCCACCTTGGTCACCAGCCTTACCCGACTCGTAATCGACTTTAAGAGGCTCATTCCCCCCAGTTGGCAGTGCAGTGCACTGCCCGAACCATGGCTGCAGACACCTGCTGTCCTGCTAACACGAGATGCACTAATGGTTACACTTGCTTTTTAAGATCAGCCTCGGCTGCCCCTGGGGGATATTCAGCAGTTGCTCATTGGCCAGGGGGTCTACGGGCAGCGGGTGGTGGCTTGTGACGGGGGAACTATTGTGGAAGGTAATTTCCTGTCTTGTGGTTGACCACTGCTACCCCCTGCTGGTACTGAGGACAGGACCATAAGTGCCTGCCTGATGTCAGCCAGGACAGCACAAGCCCTCTGTGGGTCTGCCGCAGACAGCAATTGTGTACTGAGGCTATGCACCACCTGGGGGTCCTGGAAATGGGCTGCATCATGTGACCACCCTGGCGAGTTATCTCACCCCCCCCCCCCCCCCCACCTTACTGCTGCTGCATCAGGCGGGCAGAGAGAGCTGTCAGTGTAGTGAGCAAAGGAGCATCAGGAGCAGGTGGAACAAATTGCAGCACAGCGGAGGCAGTAGGGGTAGCAGGTGAAGAAGCTTCAATTGTTACTGATGGGGTTGCGGGTGCTGACTTAGCCACAGAGGGGGCACCTGACTGCTTCTTTACCCTGCGCCTGACAAGTGGGAAGGCTGAAAAAGGGGTGGCATGGAACTGCCTAGGGCACTCCCCTATTGCACAGTCTTTCTGCCTCTCTTACTCAGACCCAGAAGCTTCAGAGCCCCCCACATGCCCTAGCTTTGGCAAAACCAGTTTCAACAGCTGCGTCAATTCCAGGCCCTTGCCCATCATCTTGCCTACTCGACCACCCTCCAAAGCCATGAGAGGAGTATACTCAATAAACAGCAGTAACTGCACAGGAAAAACAGCACCTCTGAAACAGGACAGCAAAGAATTAGGGACCCAACAATGACCAAATATAATAAAGGACAGTGCAAAACAATCAACACCCGATCCCCACACTTACAGCAAGATCACCTGGTCTTCGTTCCTGGCCCCCGGCTGGATCCTCACGTCGTCACCAAGCGGTAAGTAGCAAGCCCGAGGCAGCCGCACCAGGCCGCAAAAGTGAGGCAGGGCAGTGGGGTTAATAATGTATTTAAATAAAATTATCAATACTAAAAGGAGAGGATAATGCTTAGGAGATTTGCAAATTAGAGCCCACTTCAGGCTTAAGAGCCGAGCTGTTCACTGTGCTGATGTGGGAGCCAAATCAGGAAGCGGAAAACCTTCTAATGTTTATCCCTAGCCCTCCCAGGTGATAATGTTAAGAAACTCGAAGAGCCAAAAACAATTACCAATGCCCAATTAGAGCCCACAACAAATACCTTCCCTGAGAATCGAACCCAGGACCTTCAGATTATGAGACCGGTGTGCTGCCTGTTAAACTAAGGAGTCCGCGCACCAAGCTCCGCTACAGGCTATTAACCACACTGATGTGCTAGCCGGGAAAATATCCCTCTAATTAGCAAGAGTATTACGAGCCGGCCTACGGGCCTAGTTGCCCCCCACCCCACCACCACCCCTCGCGGCAGTGCGGGGCAATCCAGAGACACGGGTGCCGAAAAACACAAAGGCCGTGCAGAGAGAGCTGATCTTGGGCCGCCGGCATGCAGCTGATTTCGACGCCCGTGCAGAAGTCAAGTGGGGTGACAAAGGTGCCCCATATCCACAGCAAGGCTGGATGAGGACGCCGTGCAGGAACACTCCTAGGGCTTCTGGCTGCAAAGAATCCTTGGTGGTGCTGGTCCGCATGCTGTCGCTGCGAAGGTCTGCGCAAAAGGCAAAGGCCAGGGGAAGGGACACCTAAATACCCCCAGCCATCACAGCAGGCGGAAGTGAAGCGCTAGCAGTACAACTTCCAACTTCCTTGGGGTGGAAGTCCCGCATGGCCAGTGCATCGCAAGAATGGAGCAAAGGCCCAGGCCACAGTGGTCCTGGGTCTTAAACCTCCCCCCCCCCCAATGGGGGGATGGAGTTTAAGACCCAGGACCACTGGGGATGGAGGGGCGCTCTGACCAATTACCAAAGTGGCATACTGTTAAAAATAGGGTCTCTAGTTGGCAGTGTCTTGCACCCTGTCTAAGTAGGGAACCTCACTCTAGTCAGGGCAAGGGAGTCACACAGCTAAGATAACCCCTGCTCACCACATTGGTGGCTTAGCTCAAGAAGTTAAGCTTATCACAGAGGCAATGTGTAAACTATTTGTACACACACACACAGTAACGCAGTGAAAACACTACAAAGGAACTCTACACCAGTTTAGATAAATAGCCAATATATTTCTGAGTAAAATCAAGACCAAAAAAACAAAAATCCAACATACGCAAGTCAAGATATCACTTTCAAGCAAGTCTTAATCCATAAGAATCAATAGATGTATCTGCTTAGTACAAAGTACCTTTGATGCGTCAAAAACAAAGATGATGCAGGCCACAGGGGAGGGGAGGAGCCAGAAAAGCAAGGCGATGTGTCGGTTCCTTACTGTGCAGGTGAGACGATGCACCAGTTCCTTACTGAAAGAAGAGGTGATGTGTGCATTCTTTCCTCACGGGAAAGGCGATGCGTTGATTTTTGGGCACAGGCCTCGATTCTCTACTGCTGTACATGATCAATGAGAAAATGGCACCTAGGGTCGATGCATGGAAAATCCAGATGCGCTGTGTTGATGGGGCCGCGGTGACACAGGTGCAATGTTGATTCTGCAGCCACGAGACAGGTGCTGTATTGATTCTTCAGCCGCAGGGCAGGCGCTGCCTTGATTCTTCAGCTATGAGGTAGGTGCTGTGTCTATTCTTGCGGCACACAGATGCGTGGATTTTCTCCTTCAGATCACCAGCTTTCACTTCCAAGGGCCCAGGGACTGGATTTGGCACCACTTGACAAGTTAGTACTCTCAGCAGAAGAGTCCAGGCACTGCTAGATGAAGTCTTTGATGTCCCTGAGACTTCTTAACAGGAGCCAAGCTCAGTCCAAGCCCCTGGAGAACCTTGGAAAGCAGGATGTAGAAAGCCAAATCCACTCTTTTCACTCCCAGGACAGAAGCAGGAAGTAGCAGGCCAGCACAGCAAAGCTGTAGGAGGCAATCCCTCCTACAGCATCCAGCTCTCTTCTTCCTGGCAGAATGTCCTCAGTCCAGAAGTGTTCTAACTGTGGTGTCAGAGGTCCAGCACATATACCCATTTTTGTCTTTGAGGTAGGCAAACTTCGAAGAGGAGTATTTATAGTGCACAAGACCCTGCCTTTTCCTGCCCTGGCCCCAGACACACTCAAGGGGGTCAGAGACTGCTTCGAAGTCAGTCATAGCTCTATCCAGGTACAAGTATATATGCTCCTCCCACCATTCTAGCTCACAAAGACCCATCAGGAAATGCAGGGCACACATCAGCCTCCTTTGTGTGGCTGTCTAGAGTGAATTTACAAACAGCCCAACTGTCATCCTAACCCAGACGTGTATTCGGCAGACAGGCAGAGGCACAGAATGGTTAAGCAAGAAAATGCCCACTTTCTAAAAGTGGTATTTTCAATCTCACAGTTCAAAAACCAACTTCACCAAAAGATTTATTTTTACATTGCGAGTTCAGAGACCCCAAACTCCATATCATCTATTCTATATTATCTTCCCATTGTAATATTGTAATGCCGCATTTGTGCTACCCTGCCACTTGAAGATGTTTGAGATAGCTTTGCTGACCATCTGTTATTGGTTCTGATTTTGATATGCTTGAATGAGGGAAGGGCAATGTCATTTATTAGTGTTTAGCACAGGTTTTGTGTGTAATATAGTGCTAATAACATGTTACCTACTGCATCAAGCTTGCAGGATTGTACCTCTATAAATGGCATATTACTTATGTTGCTCCACTGCTTAATTGTCAGGCACTACATTTTTTTTCTTTTTTCACTAAGCACTCCTTGAGAGTGCATTTGTTATCCTGCTGTCCCTCATGTACTTCTACCCCCCCTCCACACTCAGTGTTGCTTTTTCTCACTCGCTTGCTTCTCACCTGCCCCCCTCTGGGTGTTCTGGCCCTCATATGCTTCCTCCCTCCCCACATTGCTTTTTCTTCCATGTGCTACTTCCCAAAGCTCCACTTTGCTCACACCTGTGTACTTATCTTTCCCATGTGCTCTACATTTCTCTCTATCGCCCATGTCTCCCCCAGCCCTCCATGTTGCTTCCACCTCCCTTCGCTCTGTGATGCTTCTCACCTACGCCCTCCATATTGTTTCTATCCACCCTCTGTGTTGCTTCTCTCCACCCATGCCCTCTGTGTTTCTTCTCCCCACCTGTTTGTTTAAAAAAACACTGATGCACTACTTTTTTTCATTCACTGCTCCAACTAATTCAACTAGGATTGATAAAGAAAAAAGTCCCCACATAATTTTCGAGGTATGCACATTCATGATCTAAATGCCTACAAAATGATGCAGTCAGTTGTGTCATAGACTTTCTTTTTCCTCTTTAATCATGCTGTGAAGCACCGGGAATGCTGTACAGCATCACTAGACACCATTTTCAAAGCCAGAAGGTCCTAAAGAACAGATCTATTTACTCTGTGAATGCTTGTTAAACATTGGGAGAATGAAAATCAAGTTGCATAGAAGGGGGGAAGACCTAACTTCACTGTCTAAGATCTCTGGCAAAGAGCCCCCTTGAGGGGCATTGCAGTGGTGGCCCAAAGAGAAGCTGCCCTACGATGAAACATGCCTTCCTTCTGGGTGTGTGGGGGCTATTACTTCTGCTCAGTCGGATCCCCGATCCAGTTGATTAGCCCCTTTCCCGACCTACAGCTTACCCCATCTCTGTTCTCCTTTCATGAGGAACAGCACACTTGTGATCTAAGTTATATTTAAGGAGCATGTGTGCAGGACCTACTAATTAGCTCCTTGTCCCTCCTTATTCCTTATGGCATACGGGTACTGTAGCAGGATAACTTATACTGTGCATGTAGATCAGGGAAGTAAGACCTCTAAGTGAAGGGGCACATCCAAACAGACCACCTAAGGGGGAGAACCAATGGCACACAAGTTATCCTGGCAGATATCAAGTCATGCCGAAAAAAGAAGAGCAAGAAATCCACAGGTACCAAAAACACCTGTAACAATACTGGAAAAACATAACAAAAGATGCTACAATATAGAAAGAAAACGTCAAAGTTTATTTCAAGATACCACTTTCCAGTACTCCATACCTGGAAAAAATTCCACATGTCACACCCACAATCCAGGATGGATAATGCCCTCCATCCCCAGTGCTAAAACCTAGTGGAAGGTGGCACAAGTACATAAACTCCACAGATTACCCAAAGGACTAATACATTAAGGTCAGCAAAAGCACCAGTCCGGACCTATAAAAGCAACCTTACAACAGATGTACAACTCGAGGATGTGCAATACGTGGTCACCCTTCCCATCCTGGTCCATTTTAGAATGAGGGATATTGATCACCAAGGACCCTGTCCCTGCCAGCCAATGAATGTCCCTTAACTGCAACAACCCCCTGTTACGTCCTTCTTGTTGCTGACCACCAATTTGCCCAGTCGGAAGGCCTCATAAAAGGCTAACATAAAAGCTGTTTTGAGAGAAAAACAAATTTGGCAACACTAAGCAACAGTATCAATGCACATTTCCTAATTTACCCAAGTATAAATGCTGTTAGGTAGTGCTCATAAACTAATGCCCATCGTTGCCCTGATGTGCTTTCCGTTTTTTTTTTTAAAAACGTAACAATAGAACCAAACAAAATGTACTAGCGGAGCACAACAATTTTTTTCTTTCTTTCTTTCTTCAAAAGTATTGATAATCAAAAAGTCAAATATGACTATATAATTAGTAAATTGTGATAGACTGTCCACAATCCATATACATTCATATATTATTGACCTCAAGCAATGTAGGTTCTCATAATAATATATAATGAAAATATTTATTTCAAAAATTGGTGACAATAATAAATAACATACAACACTAAACCCCTACAGTAGACAACCAATCAACATAAAAGACATAATGTAAATAGATACAATAAAAGTCCATAATCTAACACAGAAATAAACTATGAGTCAAAGGACCGGATGATATTTTGTCGAATCCACATGTAACATCAGCCGACACGTGTTTCGTCCACACATTGGACTTCTTCAAGGCTGATAAATCATAATTCAAAAATATTACATTAATAATTTAAAAATACAAAATCTGAAAAACAACTCCAAAGACTAAAGAAAGGATCACAGTTAGTCAACCTGCACCAATAAAAGCTGTTTTTAATAGGGCAGTCTTCCATGGGGATGTACAGATCCAATCCAGGACCCCCAAAAGCGAGCCTAACTTCCTTGTGTCTGTGGGGCGCCTAGTATCACTCTTGACCAGTTGTAGCCGTTGCCAACCCCTAATGGTCCTCCTTACTAGGAAAGATTTAGTTCCGTCATGCACCCCCTATAACTGGGCAAAAAAAGGAAATGGTAGCTGTGTGGCACCTAGCACATGTAACCGACCTCCCACTCTTCCCCAGGACTTCCAGAAAAGCCAAAAACAATGAAGCGTCTGCCCCCTCATAAGGCTTCTTCGTCTTTGGTGATAAACTGGCTGCCACAAGGCCTGATAGTCTTGGGCACCAGTCCGCCACAGATGTTTCGGGAAAGGCATTGGGCATTCCTCCACTTGTGGATGGTAGGACCTGAAAACCTGCATCTTAAAACGGGACAGGGCGTCAGCAGCATTATTCAAGACCCTGGGCACATGTTTTGCTCTAAAAATCACATTTAACTTGAGACACAGTAACACAATCATTTTCAAGAATCTTAGAATCATTTTACACCTAGCAGCCTGTTGATTTATGCACTAAACCACTGACATATTGTCCGACCAGAAAATAACCGACTGGTTGCAGAATCTATCGGGCCAGATTGACAATGACACCAGAATTGGGAATAGCTCTAGGAAACCAATGTTAGTCACTAGTATTGATTCCACCCGTTCTGTGGGCCACCTCTGTGCACACCAGGCCGAACCAAATATGGCACCAAAACCCTCACTGCCTGCTGCGTCCTTAAAGAGACCAAGCTCCTCACTGGACCTGGGTTGACTAGGCCACATGACTGCCCATTGAAGTCATGCAGGAACGATTCCCAAATGTTCATGTCCTGCTTAACCTCGCTGGAGAGCCTAAAGTGGTGGTGTTTGACCTTCAACCCTGATATGGCTTGCGCAATGGACTGAGAGAAAGGGCACCCCATGGTAATGATACGTAGCCCAAAATTGAGCTGCCCAACTAGGCACTGCAACTGATGGGAGAGTGACTTTTTTCGCCCTCACGCATGCTTGGAGTGCTTGAGAGAAGGAAAGTACTTTGTCTCTCGGAAGCCTGTACACCCCTGCAACAGAATCAAATTAAATTCCTAAAAATTCCATCATGGTGTGGGGACCTACTTTTTTGCCATGTGCCAGCGGAACCCGGAGCTCCCCCATCAGACTCTAAAAACTTTCAATGCACCCGCACACTGATCCGACCCAGAGGGACCAAGAATGTTGAAATCATCCAGGTAATGCAGAACCAACTGATGCTGTGCCTTGCATCTGAAACCCCACTCCAAGAAGATGCTACATTTTTCAAAATGGAAATAAGACACTGCACCTCCCATTGGCATGCACCTGTCAGAGTAGTACTTACCCTCAAACTGGAAGCTCAATAGATGGGAATCATCCTGGTGGACTGGTAGCAACCTAAAGGCAGATTCAATGTCTGATTTTGCCATCAGAGCCCCGGGCCCCAGCTCCCGCAGCATCTGAATTGCCTGATCCAAAGAAGCATACTTGTCTGGACAGAGGGCCCCATGAATAGCATCATTTACTGACTGGCCTTTCAGAGCCGACAGGTTATGGATCAATCTGTACTCTCCCGCTCCTTCTTAGGAACCACTGCTAAGGGAGAACAAACAAAGTCCCACAATGGAACTCCATCAAATGGACCTGCTACTCTCCCCAATTTTAGTTCCTTGAGAATCTTCACTGTAGCCACCATGCGGATAAACCTCAGGCTCTTACAATGGGGGGAGCCTGCATAGCCTTGCACTGGTATCCTGAAACCATACCTAAAACCCTCATACAAAACGCACACGGCTTCCTGGTTGAAGTATAAGTTAAGCCAAGGGACCATAGCCAATAACTGAAGAGGGGAGTGGGCCTTGCTGAAAACCGAGTCACAAATCACAGTTCCTGCTGAACCATTGCTCTTGTTTCTTGCTACCCTTATCTCGCGATTTCTTGAAGCAGGTAAATTCAGGGTGGGATGCCTGACTGCAGAAAGAACAGCAGTGTTTAAAATGACAGGTTCCCAAAGGACGGGCGCATGTTCTCCTGTTGAAATCCCAGCAGGCCCCTCTCCTTGCATTACTCCTCCCGGATGAACTTGAGGCAGTCCCCAAGCTTGACCAAAAGGGCTGTCTCCCACTCCCTTGTGGCCGGTTCTTGTACCGCAGCCACCTGATTATATCAATCTGTTCCCAACCCAAGTTAGGCTTATTAGCCTTGATCCTTCTAAACTCCTTGTCATAGTCCTTCCAAGCAGTACCACCATACTCATCGTGAGCACCCACAATCCTATTCTGATAACAGGTTAGCTGAGCTCCCTGATCAGTGAAGCGCTCCGCAATAATGGCTTGGTAAATTGAGAAGGCCCTCACCCAGTTGGTCAATGACTCGTCCACCTTCCTCTTCTGAGGCCAGTGCCCACACTTCCTTGAGTGAGCACACTCTTTATAATGTTTAACCTCATCCTTATCTGAGTTGTCAACCAATATATTAAAAATGTCAATGTAAGCACCTTTCCAAATCTTTTTCTTAAACTCCATTGGCACATGCAGCCCTAGGCGTTTTTGTGCAGAACAAATATCACCAAGATCCAAGAGGGGGGGGGGGGGAAGGGGGGGGGTGGCCCGTACCTGAATTTGCTGTTGTCTGAAAAGAAGAGAATGTCACAGAAGTGCTTGCCTCCGCTGATGCCTTGGCCAGTTGTTGAGCAGCCACCACTGGCACTGATGCAGTCTGACTCCCGGCTGTGCAGGGTAACATGGATGAATTGGCCTCTTTCAGCCTCTTGTTACTCACTTTCCCAAACGCACACCCTTGAGATTCTTGGCTACCTTTTGAGGTGTTAAGATGGGAAACCAAGAGCCAAGCCCTCTTCATAACATCCTTCTCCCCTTTCCCCGCCAGGTGACCTCCAACCAAGGATGGGAACAGCATTCTCCCCTCAGACAACCACAGTAGTATGGATTCCAGGTGTCCTACCACATCCTGTTGCCCGCCTCCTCCCGCCCCCATTATTGGCCACACATATGGTCACAACAGGTGGCCACTCGCAACTGGCAACACAACACTCTCGGTTGCTTTCTGAATATGGACCTGGCTGGCTCCAACCACAGCATGCGCCATACAACCGGAGGGAGGAGCCCACACCACGGGCACCAGCCTCTGAACTTTGGGGGGGCAAAAGCACAGTCAAACTATCTGAGATAACCCCTGAACCACTCGCCTCCTGTACTGGGATGGCCTGGCCCGCTCCGTCTGCTCAGGTTTGGCCCCCTGCCTTTCCTTTGGCCCCCAACTTTTTTCTGGATGGGGGAAATGGCTCCCGAGGAGGCACCCCCCGCCCACCTCGGTCTCTCTACCCAATCATTGAGCACCGTATCTGAGACAGAAGCCTGAGACCTTAGTGACACTATGGCCTGGTCCATAGCGTCCATCCGAAGCATCAATGATTCAAGCAATGCCTACGTGCGAAGCATTTTGCACCTCTGTGTCCACTAGCTGCCATGGCATAAGAAAACCAGGATAAAAAACACAAGAACACCAGATCGAACCAAGTCAATCCCTACTCCCACGAGCCCTAACAAAATCCACACAAGCTAACCTAGGGAACAGTTGAAAACAACCACACCTCAGGCAAGGGTAACAATATCCAGATGAAAAAGAAAAAAAACACCACCAAGCAGCCCTGTGCTGGAAGGAAGGATCCAACCAGTATGGCCAGGATTAGCCAAGTATAGAAATACTCTGAGTGCCCAAGTTATGAGTGTCAGCGGAACCCCTCTTTCACCCATGTGACCTGTGCAGGACTCTCACCTGCAGCCCCAGGTCCCCCACTGGAGTCGCCACCAAGATTGACTCGGGTCGGGTGAGCATTACTCTAAACCGAACGGCTCCCAGTGAGACGTGCGCTGACCTGCTTGTAAAATTCGGGCCAGATATGCAGAATTTGCGAGTGAAGCGTTCTGCCCAGTGCTTCCTCGTAGATCAGATCTGCAAAACAAAAGGAGAGAAAAGGGAAGTTTCCACACCAACGGAGCGCGCTATCATCCACGTGGCTGGCGAGCAGGAGCAATAGAACTGCTTGATCACTACTACCCACTTTTAAAGGGGGAGAGATCCCGGCGTCATTAAACCGTGCAGCCTGGAAGCACTTAAGTGCTTCCGGGGTGCATCACCCTTGCTGCCAATCTCTGAAGACCTAATGGAGGGGGTCGGGCGTGACGCTCCCCCTTCCCCCACCGTCTCGCCAGTTCCTGGCATGCCACCATATTTGGGGCCCTCCCGATGGATGGATGGATCTGTTTGTGGTCGTTCCCCTCCATTCTTGTGTTTGTTCCATCCAGTAGCACTTGGTGTTGTATCCTTCACTGTATAATTCCTGTAATTTTGGAAATTTTGCAGTGTGCTTCTGACATGAATTTATGCTATTTTGCACTGTTCACCATAAACATTTACAGCGAATGGTTCAATTAGCAGTCATTTTCTGCAAATAAATTACCACAAATGCACAGGAACAACAGCTGTGGTTCGTGATGCTATTGTTTAAATGCATCCTTGTGTTTAAAAGTGATGTATGGTTGTTTTTGGCACTAAAATATAGCTTGAAATGACAGATTTGCATTTTACATAACTATGCCTAATTGTCTTAATTATGCAAACACAGATAACACAAATTTCAGACACCAAGAATCTTGCTGTGTGCGTTCTCATGCCAGTGGCAAAAAGCATCAGCAAAGAGCTGGGCTTTTTCAGCCCAAAACATATTAGCTTGGCCAATGCTTGTTTATAAAGGTCTGCCCCATGCTTCTCTCTTGGTGCCGAATTTGATCTACTTGAAGCTAGGTGATGAATACCTCGATTTTGGTGACTGCAACAAGCTCCCCGCCCTGTCTTCATATTTCCAAGGCTGCTGCTGTGTGGGTATGTTTTTCGGCAGCTGTTGTGTGTGCTCTGGGTTGTATTTCTGCACCCCCTCACCTTCAGCTGTTCCATTCTGTGGATCACTCTGTTCTACTTCCTTTTGACATCAGATTATGCAAGGCACCAGGTGAAAAGTGAGAGCACGCCAGGCCTTAGAAATCAAGTGCACAAATTAGCTTCAGTGTTTCTGTACAGTGTATTCATAATAAAAACATTGTTCTTTATTGAAGAGGTGGAACACGCTGTCACTGATCCCCTTTCTAGTTATGAGACATGTAGGGGGCTTAGCTGTCAATAATACAGCAGGTGCAGTGGTACAGGGACCCGGGGGAGCGAGGAATACACTGCACCACAGTTATAGATGTGCCTTTAATACCAAACCAGGGGGTGTGGGCCAGTACCTTTGCCCACATTGGGCCCTATGGCACCCTTGCCACACCACTGCAGTGGAAATATTGGTTGCGCGATCAGCTCCTAATCATGGACCACCTCCACCACAGGCAGACAGCAGTGTGTGGAAGAGTGGACGCCTCCTGAAAGCACTCCCCAATCCCTTTTTTTCGCTCTCTATCTCTCTCTTCCCCTTGCTACCGTCTCCCTTGCTACTTTCTTCATTCATGTTTGTTCAGCCTTTGACTTTGATTCTTGTTTTGCCACTGATTCTGCCCGCCTCTGCTGGTTTAACGCTGCCATTCTCTCACTTCTGCTCATGTATGCTGCTTTCTCTGTCTCTTCTTTCAACATTTTCTGCTCATTTTTGCCACTTTGTATTCTCTCACTTTATGCTCATTTCTACTGCTCTCTCTATCTTCACTCACTCGTTCTGCTTCCTTGTAGAGTTTCTGTATCTCCTTTCTTTTATTGTTTGCTCATTTGTGCTGTTTCTGTATCTCCTTTTTCACTAATTTTTGGCCATTTATGTCATTTCTGTATCACTTCTTTTACTAATTTTCCGCTCATGTGAGTTGTTTTCTTGTTCTGCCACTTTCAATCTCCCTGTTTTTCTCTCTGTGACTGTTGTTTTTCTGCTGTATTTTTCACCAGTTTTGGATCCATTTCTGGTGTTGGAACCTTCCCCATCCTCCCACCTCCTTCTTGGACCCTTCTCCCGTTTTTTCCCTAGAGCCACCTGCCCCTACGTGCTTCTTACCTGTTTCCCACTTCCCGCGCCACCTTCTACACCACTGTGCACTTCCCCACTACACTCCGCTTAGTACCCTCACAAACCACCATTACTAAGCACCAACTTGGCCAACACCATTGCAGGCTTCTTGCCCCTCTCATCCTCAACTCCAGCGCTTTCATCTTCCTCAGGGACCTAATTTCCACCTGGAAGACCTCACTCACCCAGACTCCAAAGGCTGTCTCCAACAGCAATTGACACATGCAGCAAGGTCTTCCATCCTATCCTCATCTGCTGCCTACACAAGACTGGAATCAAAGGACTCGTGCTCTGATGGATTTTCTGCATCCTGACTGTCAGGACTCAGATAGTAAGCCTGGCTGCCTAATCCTGGGATTTCCACAATCTCATCTGTGGAGTACTGCAAGGAAGTTACTCAGCCTGACCCTCTTCAGTGCAAACATGATCCCTCTGGCCTGCGTCATCCTCACCTACAACATCAACATTCTTTCCTATGCTGACGGTACTCAATGCATACTATTCCTGTCTGACAAGACTTCCTACACCTGGGACAAGTTAATTGCCTGCATGACCAAAGTCATTGATTGAATGAAGACCAATTTCGCAAACGCAGCACCCACAAGACAGAAGTTGTGATCTTCAGGAAGAACACATCACTGTCGGATTCCTCCTGATGACTGGCTGAACTTGGACCCATCCCCATCACCTATGCCAAAAACCTCAGGATTGTCATTGTCAGTTGTCTCGACATGACCGCCTAAGTCAACACAGTGCTTCCTGCTTCCACGTGCTGACGAGGCAGAGGAGAACCTTCAAATGGCTCCCAAACCAGCAAAACCGTCACCTACACCCTCATCACTAGCAAGCTGGACTATGGGAACACCCTATATGCTAAGAGCTCCCCAGACAGCAAACCATTCAGAATTTGGTACCCAGACTCACTCTCAACCTTCCACGCAGTACCCACATTGCACCACACCTCAAGGAGCTCCACTGACTCCCTACACAAAGGGTGCACAGTTCAAATTCCTCACTCACAACTTCAAAGCATTACACAACACTGGCCCAGCCTACATCAGTGGACACATCTCCTTTCACAAATCAGCCAAACACAGCCACTCAACAGGACTCCTACTTGCACACATCACTCATAAACGCAGAGCCAGATATAGCAATAGGGCCTTCTCCCACATCACTCCTAAAACAACTCCTACTACACATCAGAGCCTCGCCCTCACTCCTTGAGTTCCGCGAGGCTACAGCCACACCTGCTCAGTGCCAAGATACCCTTTCAGGTGATAGTGCGCTTTACAAATATACATAACAAATTCCTACTTGAAATTTTGAAAAGCCACAACCAGTAAGTTTTTTTTATTTTTTTCAAAATGAGGCGAGGTCATCTGGATTAGGCTGAAGTTCCCCCGATTCAGTACAAAACGTATGACGTGCCTCTCAGTATTCAATCAAAAAATATATGTTGTCGAACTGCCTTCCTGCCTCCAGTTGCAAAGGCACTTGGTTGGAACCCTCCCTTTAGTTCCACACGTACATGGAGTCCTGCCTCTGCAAGTCGAAACATACATGGCGAAGCAAAGGTCCCCCAAGCAGCAACTCAAAACACACCTCAGGCTATGCTCAGACAGCCCATAGGCTCTGCCTCTGTGAGATACAACGACAGCGAGGCACCGTATTATCCAAAATATAGAACTATGGTGTGCCCCTCCGCACAAAGAGTGCCAGGGAAGGTTCCTGTCATGACACGTGTCCTGACCTCTTATTATTCCGGACATACTTGGTGCCCTGTTGGCCATGCCTTGCGGGTGAACATATCAATGCTGTCATGTCATGCTTCATCCAGTTCAAAACATATTCCGTTACTCCCCCGCCTCCATATCGAATTACAGATAGTGGCCAGCTCACTCCACTGCCCAGGTTAGACCATACTTAATGCCCTTCCAGCTCAGTGCGTGTCCTTTCTACTCCACCCTGCTCAAATTGGAAACCTGAAGTACCCTGTGCCTTCTAGGCGTTCACTGTAAATTATACCTGGGGCATTTCCCCTCAAGTTGAAAACATGTCGAGTGCTCTTTAACACCCAGTTCACGCCTTTGCTGGTGCCCAGTACCCCCAGTTAAACCATGATTTGGTGTCCTGTCCCCCGCCCTTCGTTTAAAAACAAATCTGTGACCTTCTGCCCTCTACCCTCCGATTTCAGCCATGCCTGGTGCCAGCCCCCCTTCTATTCAAAACAAGTATGCAAGCTGCTCCCTGCTATAGTATTCAGACCATACCCTGGTGCCCTGCCCGTCTGATTCAAACCATATATGCGTGGTGACCTCTGCCACCCTGTTGAGACCTCAGCTGGTGTACCAGCAACCTTGCCTTTTCTCTCCCTGCACCCCCATTTTAAGACATGCCTGTGGCCTGCAGCTTGCTACCCTCCTTTTCAAACTATGGCTGGTGCCCTGTCCCCTCCAAAGCAGGCCCTCTACCATCCTATCAAAATAGTCTGTTGTATGCCATCCCAGCTGCCCGCTGCCACCATTTCGTCTGTACGTGGTCCCACGCCAGCGCCTGGTAGTGGACCTGCCTGACTGCCAGCCCACGGGGATCTCTGAAGTGTCCACATTGTGGGCCAGCTCCTCTGTTACTTGTAAATTATTGATAGGCGCTGCACGGAGGCCTCGCTGCGCCGAGGCAGTGTGCTGAAGGTGAGGGCACGGTTGGTGTAAGGTTACACTTCCCGTGTAACCGGTTCGCCCTCATTTGTGGAGATGTCTCAGCGGGGTGGAGCAGAGACCGCTCTGCCTGCAGCCGGGAGCTCACTTCAGTGACGTGCAAGTGGCTGCAGGCGAGCCCAGCGCTCTCGCGAACTCACCCCTGATCCGTGACACATCCCGGGAGAGGGCAGCCTTATCTCCGAGGAGGGGGCGAGGGCGGGGCCAGGCAGGGGTGCAGCCCGTGATGTCAGCCCGTGTCAGCAGGGGGCGGGCAGCGCTGCGAGGCCGCGCTGCACCCAGGTGTCTGCTGCTAAACCAGTCTGAGGGGAGGCTCGAAGCGCCGGAGATACCCGGGGCGCGCGCTGCTTTTATTTGACTTCACCTCTCGCAACTTATTTTTACGGGTTTTTAAGGAATGGAGGCGGACGCCCGCCGGACCCGTGTAAAGAGGTAAGAGGGAGATGGCATCACCGTGGGAGGCTAGAGGGAGATGGCACAATTGCGGCTGTGACAGGCAGGCGTGGAGTGAGTGTCAACGTGTGAAAGCGCTGCTGCAAAAGTGCAGAGCACTCACAGCAGACCATTCCCTTTGTGCTGTATTTTTATTTGGAGCCACTTACTGACATCGCGCCGTGAAGTTTATGTTCTAGGCGTGTTTTCGAGGGGTGTTATTAGCCCTGCATGCACCGACTATGCCGACTTGCTTGGGTGCTCCGAATCATTTAGCACAGCCGCGTGCTGTAAACTGTGATTAACACAGCAGTTGTGTGATGGTGCACACCCGAATAAATGTTTTATTTCCCCTTTTGCGTAACACACTCCGTGAAATACCTCTCGGCGATGTGTGCATTAGAACATATTTGCATTCAGGGTTAGATTGCTCCCAGGACCATAGGCACTTCCAGGCAGTGTGACTTGACCAGGGGGCCACCGGGAATTAAGCAGGCCTGCGTACTTAGAGGTGTCCCTACACACAAATCTGTCCTGCACAAAACATGCCAAATCCGTTTTCGCCATTTTGCTGCCTGTGCACCATGGGATGGGGCAAACAGTTTTTGCTCCTGTGGTAAAGATGTGATTTTTGTCTACTTCTTACTGTGCCACCATCAAAAATAGCGTGACACTGGTTTCCTTCTTGTTCTCTATTCGTGTGAATTTGCTCCGTCCTGTATGTCACACGCTAGTGGATTGGCACTTTTTTTTTGTACCAGTGCAAAGTTTCAGTGATATAGTGTGTAGTATGTAGCTCTCCGATACGCGCTATCATCGCATTTTCCACAGCAACATCCGCTGCAAATCACATAGTTGAATTTGCAAGACGGGGTTACAGAGCCTCGGCCCCTTTGAGTTAAGCGGAGCAGTGTGGGGAGACAATCGCTTCTCTAGCCCCATGCACGCACCTCACTGTTTATTCACAAGGCACCTCTCTCACCGCGTCAGTCGAGTCTTAAAGCGCAGGATGGCGTTCACTATCATACCGTGCAGCACTGTGTTACCCGCACCATTGAAGAATCTGTCAGAGGAGTGATGTTTATGATTTGCAGTGAGCAGTGGGACGTAGGGCCCCTGTTTCTCAGGTCTCTCGACTGTACAGAGTAACATCGGTACAGAAGTAACTGGGGCGCCCCGAGAGTGCACTTACCTAACTGCTCGCCGGGGGGCAGCAATGCTCTGGTGTAGGAGACGGTGCATGCAGATGGAAGTTAGTAAGGTCTCTTTTGCGCTTTGCATGGCTCACTATGTGTCTGCCTAGGATCAGTTTGGCAACCAAAAGTATGTTTTAATCTAGTGTGTTATGTTACTTTCGGCGCATTTGTGTAGCGCATTTCCATAATTTCTGTGGTCACGAAGCGCTTTCAGAATCTGGGCGCCTTTTATGATTCTCGTCGCCTGGTGTCAAGGTGGTCTGTTGACCTTGTATTTTGTTGTGATTTTACCGTTTAGAGATGAGTCTTATCGGATAGCAGCTGGAAGGATGGAGCAGGCTGACATGGCCTGGCTCCTTTATGGATCTCCGTGGAGCACTGTGTCCACACATTGTGGTTTATTTCATTCTGATGCAGTGCACAGTTGTCCATTGCTCAGCCTCGTGGGGGTTGTTTCCAGGCATGATTTTACCCCTACGATAGCCTTGGAGCAAATATAGATGTACATTGTTTTTTACTTCTTCTGAATGGTTGACTGATAAGAGGAAATAGACGTGGAGCGAGAGGGCGGGGGTGCAGAGTTCCTCTTAGGACGCTGCTGTCCACGGGGTCAAAAGCCAGGGTCGTCGAATACAGAGGCTACCGAGTATTGATTACACCCAGACCTCTTTCTGACACCACCTACATTTCCTGCATCTGCGTGTTTCTCAACACGTCCCTTTCAACCCTGCTTTCTCCCTTTTGTCACTCTTTCCCGAGCCCCGCACCTTCCCGTTTGAATCTCTTTCCTGCCTTTGTCATTCTTGTTTTGGATCAAAATCTTATGCTGAAAAATAAGACAGAAGTCCCAAAAACAAGTGCTGGTGCCCAGCCTATGCTCACACCGGCTGAAATTAAGCACTGAGCGTCACTTCAATGGAGGTTCAATTAAGTTGGCTTACACGTATCCTAATATCGGCCTTGTGTGAAGTGCAGGTATCCATGGTCAGCACCTCATTGACTCTAGCCAATCCTCTTCAGCACATTGCAGGTTAACGTGATCCTAGGTTGCTCCCATGTTGGAACTTAGGCTCCAAGAACTAGCCATTTTTTTTATTTTTTATTTTTTTTAGAGAAGCAGTTGCAAGTATAGAGCTTGTGATTTGACATGTGAAACTGATACGTCTTTAGGTGGAAATTTCAGCAAACGCATGCTCAATTATCTGTTCTCCAGTCAAGGCCTCACCACCATCTCTAGGCCCTGCCCCACTCTCTGCACTTTCAGTCACAACACTCCCTGACACCCCATGTGTCACGTCTTGGGTCTGATCATTTTCTTGGTTTTGGCCTCATCCTCCAGTCATAAGGCCAAGAATACTGTTATCACCCCTTTAAGCTATGTAATTGGCCATTTCCCCTCCGATTCATTATGGGAACTCCAGCCCCTCTACTGCGTTCTGCCTGCTTCAAGAGAACTTTCCAAAGGTGCAAATAAATCCTTCATCCTCTTCCCACCTCTCAAATCTCACCGCGGCCCCCACAAACGATCTCTATCAGACAAAGTACATAATCTCTTGAAAGAGTAGTAAGTAACTGATGGGTTGTCATGGACTACCTCCCTATTCACCCACCCTTCCACACCCCAGCTTTCAATACTGGACGAAGTCCTAAATGCTGCTTCTCATTTAGCCTTGAGAAGAAAAAAAAACTTTTAAAAAAAAGTCATTGTACGGGGTGCCAAGGTGTCACTAGAAAACCCTTAAAGAACAGAATGCAAACTCTTTGTCATTGTGCGTCTCGGGTTGGTGAGCCCACAGTGTCTGCTTGACAGAGACAACATCAAATGCTTGAATGTGAGAGTAGTGTGATGTAGAAATTCAGTATGTAGCACGATTGTAACAGAAATACTTTCTCTATCACCTCACAGCTATTTCAGTGGAAGCAGCTGGAGAATTTGTACTTCAGAGAAAAGAAATTTGCTGTAGAAGTCCACGATCAACACAGGTGAGACATATTTGGCTGCAGCTGGACGTGTTCCCTGTCGCATCCATTGATGCTCATTTGCACCACCTGAGCCACTGCCTTTTGTTTAAAACTCACATACGAAGCTGTTTCTTTATTTCATATAGAATCTATTCTGAGCACTGCAAGATCTGCCACTTATATTCAGCGATTCAGCATAAATTATACTTTCTTTTTATAACAATAATATGTATTCTTTATTGATCAACTACTTTAAGGTTTCTTTCACAGTAGGAAGGCCATAGCCAACGTAATTACATAAACCCTCTACAGACCCACTGTGCTTTCAAAACCTTCCAATGGTTCCCAAGCCTTAAGCTTTTTTGCGTACCACACTTTTGATTGATTTCATCACCCAAACCTCCAGCACAGAGACAGCCTCAGCGAACTGCCTTGAAGACAGACACATTATGGATCCCAGACACTTTGCATTCTGCCGCGTCATAGAACCAAACGTTTAGTCTTAGTGGGCAAGCATGAGAACCTGACCCAAGGTGATGCAATGGTGCTATTTATACTAGCCCTTTCCTACCTCTCTGTTGCATTTAGCACATAATTGTGGTATTTTAAAGCACAAACTTAGCCGAAAGGCAGCAGAGGTGGCCTGTTAACTGCACTGTGATATAGTGTCATTTAAAGAGGTGTGTCTTCAGCTGTTTGCTACATTGGGGCAGGACTGAGACAGTAAGTGCTTGAAATAGAATTTAAAGGGTACTCTCTGTGTTGTTTGCTGTGGAGAAGCACCAGTGTTTTTCCATTAAAACTATTATAAAAGTGTTCAGAAGTGCAGGTGCTTTCTTTTTTCAAGTTAGAAAAATGCCTGTACGCAGTGCCTGATAGTACCTGCCTTTAGAAAGCGCTAACAGTCCTGTGATAGATATTGGGATGTTGTTCCAGTATAAAGGGGTGCACAGATGAAGGTCAGTTTCTCTTACCTAATTGACAGATTAGGAACTGCCACAATTGCTCCAGAATATACCTGGGACTTTATTTCCTTTAACTGAGTCCAGCAAATTAAAAATAGCCCAATTTCCCCTGGCACATGCTTATCAGCTGTGGATTGCCACAAAGCTCGACACAGTCACCAATCCTTCCATGTTCTCCCTTCTGGGTCATCGCAGACACCGATGTGTCTAACTTCTGTACCAAAGTTAGGAAACTAACATTGACGTTTCTGTACCAACAAGGATTTATTTCTTATCTCTAAGAAACTCATTTCCAGTCAATATGTATTGAGCAAGAGAGCACAAACTTCAAGGGAGTACACAAAGAAGCCCACAAAGCACACCCCCTTCTCCTTCATCAACTAATCGTCACCCTTGTCCTCACACCAAAATAATCTGGCAATATACAGGGCAATAACCTTTATGAAGTCTAACTAGATCAGAACAGTGACACAAAGTGGTGTCCACTAACTCTCCAATGATACCTCCATGCAGCCATATTCAGAACCTTTGTAAACTAAAGCTTGCTGATGCTCTCACACTCTTCACTGGCCTCCCCAGTTGCCATCTTGATATTGTTCAGAAAGTTTAATACGCAGCTGCCACCTGCAAGTGTAAATGTCTTTGCAGAATAAGGATGGCTGCCCATCACCTCAGTGCTATCCTAACAGGTAACTGATGGAGAGTACATCTTCCTTGAATTCATTTAATGTTGCATGCCATATCCCAGCAGCGTCTTGTGAACTTACAGAACCCCGCACCTCCTTCTCAATAGTAAGTGTCTGGGTGGGTGGGATATCGCGCAGTCACTTGGCGGCGACAATGTGTCGCTCCGCTCCGGATGTCGCAAGGGCCCTTCGAAAAGGGGGAGCACTGGTTGAGGCCTTCCCTAGATAGCCGTGCCCTCCCAACATGGGGAACAGAAGTGACGGCTCAATCAAGTCTGAGTCTTCCTGTCCCCATCCTGCGACTCGCAAGATGAGGGCCAAGAAGTCCCATGTGTGCTGCACACAGCCTCCCCTACCTCGGGCCACAGGGTCGCAAGAGCAGAAGAGGAGCAAGGATCCACAAGGGTCCTAGCATTGCTAGGGGTGCGCTCTCCATAGGTAGTGGTTGAAACCTATCATAATCTGAACTAAATAGTCAGTGATAGATGGACCAGAACAGTCAGGGGTGCAATATTCTTTGGTAGGAAACAAGTCAACGTGGTGTGAGCTAGTGTGGTGTTGCCAGATGTTCCTTTTATCAGCAATCCATAGTGCTCCCTCACAAAGTGGACCATGCGATTTTTAAGAAGCAAGCTTTTCCATTAAATTGTGCTCATCACTCGTGGTGATAATTACATTTGGAATCTAAAAATAAAGACAGCTTTTCTGGTATATGAAAAGGCACAATTTCGAAATGGTTCCTTCTTCCAAATAATTTATTTAAAGACAGGATGTAGATTAGTTTCAAGCCTGTCTTCGTCTCCCATTTTATGGCAAAGGCCACTGGAGTAATGCGGCAATGGAGGACTAAATTTGCAGCAAGAAAAGGTAAACTGTATGATCTAATGTGGATGATTTTTGTTGTGGTATTGTGTCGGTATTTTGTCATTTTAACACACATTAATCAGCGATGGTGGATTATGTGACAAGTGTGGTAAATCCATAAATATGTACAAAATACTGTAGCTGCAGAATTGCATAGTTCAAGTGGCTGCAGTTCGCATTCTGTTTTTTGTTGTTTTCTACATTTACACGTTGTTTTTGTATATTTGTTTTCTGATCTAAGCAATCAGTCTCATCGGTACTTTAATGGTAAATGTAATGGAAATTTCTTGCCAGATGGCTCAGCGATTTAAGCACTCACCACTAAAGTTCGTATGATCTTTAGGTCTAAACAAAATCAAAACAGCCTGTTATCCTTCAGACATAGGTACATTGAGTACCATTACCTTGGTTAATACTAACATCTTGTATTTACACTGCCCTGGAAATGGCAAAAACTGAAACATTGATTGTTCTGTAAAAGCAGGGTTTTATTATTAATCTATGCAGTTGAACATGTTTACTTCCCTGTTGGTTTCTAAATCTCATGTTAGTAACAAAGAAGGCATCAGACCTGAGAAACTTGAAATCATCGGGACCTGGTGAAACATTAGAGCGTGATGCCCCCAGGATTGTAGTGGATTCAATGCAAAGCTGGCATCTTAACTTTCACAAGACTGCACAGCGATAACAAAGTGTCAAGTGTGCCTGTTGTGTGTGGCAGGCTGCCCTTGTAATGCAGGGACCGAACTATTCAGTGTGCTGCAAGCGCGCCGATGTGGATGTGAAGATCTAGAATAACTCTCATTTAAAGGAGTATTAATGTTTTGTGAGATTGAAGTTATTTCCAGAGATACTGATTATGCAGTGTACGCGCCTCCCTCCATCTAGGTGCTGCGTGCAGTCCAGACGCCCGCTGGGCAGGACACTGTCCAAAGTCGATGCCTTTGGTGTTAGTGTGTGGTTTGTGCCAGGAGGTACTCTGCAGGCCTCAGTTTTTGTACACAACACCGCTGATCCTCTGAGTGTGGCGCCTGCCTCCAAACACATTTGCACACGAGGAAGCTTGTGCGGCTTGAGTGAGTTGTGAGTGAGCCTCTCCTGACCCTGACCTCTGCTTCCCCTCCAGGATCTCGGCGTCCAGGAGAACCTTCGGGCAGAGCGGGCTGGTGGTGCAGACCTGGTATGCCAGCAACTCCCTGATCAAAACCATCTGGGTGATGGCCATCAGCCAACACCAGTTCTACCTGGACAGGAAGCAGAGCAAGGTGAGCTGCCCGAGACGTCTGCCTGGGCCACGGGGAATCTGAGCCCTAGTGCGTGGCAAAGCGCTGTTCACTAGTTCGAAGTACACCTCTTGCACAGATAAAGGAAATGATGCGGCACAGCAGTGTTCACTAGTTCTAAGTACACCTCTTGCACAGATAAAGGAAATGATGCGTCACAGCAGTGTTTACTAGTTCTAGATATACCTCTTGCACAGATAAAGGAAATGATGCGGCACAGCAGTGTTCACTAGTTCTAGGTATACCTCTTGCACAGATAAAGGAAATTAAGCGGCAGAGCACTGTTTAATTGTTCTAAGTATACCTTTTGCACAGATAACGGACGTAATGCCACAGAGCACTGTTTATTAGTTATAGCTATACCTCTTGCACAGAAAAGGGAGTGATGCGGCAGAGCACTGTTCACCAGTTCTAGGTATACCTCTTGCCCAGATAAAGGAAGTAACGCGGCAGAGCACTGCTCGCTAGTTCTAAGCATACCTCTTGAACAGATAAGGGAAGTGATGTGGCAAAGCGCTGTTTACAAGTTCTAGATATACCTCTTGCACAGATAAAGGAAAGGATGCGGCAGAGCACTGCTCACTAGTTCTAGATATACCTCTTGCACAGATAAAGGAAAGGATGCGGCAGAGCACTGCTCACTAGTTCTAGGTATACCTCTTGTACAGATAAATGGAGAGATGCGCAGAGCACTGTTCACTATTTCTAGGTATGTCTCTTGCACAGATAATGGAAGTGATGCCCCAGAGCACTGTTCACTAGTTCTAGGCATACCTGTCTCACAGATAAAGGAAGTAATGCTGCAGAGCACTGTTCACTAGTTCTAGGTATACCTCTTGCACAGATAAAGTAATGCGGCAGAGCACTGTTCACTAGTTCTAGTTATACCTCTTGCACAGATAAAGGAAGTAATGCGGTAGAGCACTGTTCACTAGTTCTAGGTATACCTCTTGCACAGATAAAGTAATGCGGCAGTGCACTGTTTACTAGTTTTAGGTATACCTCTTGCACAGATAAAGTAATGCGGCAGAGCACTGTTCACTAGTTCTAGGTATACCTCTTGCACAGATAAAGTAATGCGGCAGAGCACTGCTCACTAGTTCTAGGTATACCTCTTGCACAGATAAAGTAATGCGGCAGAGCACTGTTCACTAGTTCTAGGTATACATCTTGCACAGATAAAGGAAGTGATGCAGTAGAGCACTGTTCACTAGTTCTAGGTATACCTCTTGCTCACATAAAGGAAGTGATGTGGCAGAGCACTGCTCACTATTTCTATGTATACCTGTTGCACAAACAAAGGAAGTGACGCGCAGGGCTGTGTGGGTATGGGTGGGGGGTCAATATTGACAGTGTAGCATCTATTCTACATGCACTCACATGTGAATACTCTTCATATTCAAGTGTACTTGGCATTCCTCGAGGAGAGGCAGTGTAGCTAAAGGGACCCTCCTTTGATATAAAAAGAACACGATTGTCTCACTTTTCTGACAAACTGTCTAGTATTGTACCCCGCCTCCGAGGGTTGTACTAGTCATTAAAGGCCCTCTACTGGAGGTATGGGACCGAGCCACAGGCAGAAGGGCTATGAATACCCGCGGGTCGGACCTATATCTCTCATCTGGGCCTTTAACAGCCGTTATAGCCCTTCTCAACAGTCTGTAATTCTGTATTTTGGCATCTTTTGCTGGATAGCCCGCCAGTGCAAAAGACCAGACAGTGAAAACCAAACAAATTTTGCACAAGCCAACCATCTATCTCAGTTAAAGAAGAGACCCCTTCCGGAGTAGCTATTTTCTTTGTATATTTCTCACCTTGGGTTCTGCTTTCTCCATTCGGAGACGGCATCTGAAGGTAAGTCATGTCACTGACTACATTAAAGCCCCTTTGCGCCCCAGTTCTGCCCACCAAGTGTTGCCTTGTATGAAACAGAAGCGTGAACACACCACTGCCGAGCCCATGTGTCGCCCACGTTTAGACAGAATCAAGCGCCCTGGGGCCCCATGGTTCACTGATGGTCCCTGACCTGGCTCAGGCACGCACACAATTAGAGCCGAATTTAAAGATGCGAGGGCGCTGAATGCCTTTGAAGCCGCAGCGCGAGATGTCACGCTGTGTGACCTCTGGGCCCGGCAGACAGAGACTAACGGGGCTGTGCTTTTTCCCTGCAGGCGAAGATTCCCTCGGCTAGAAGTCTGGACGATATTGCGATGGAGCTGAGTGAGACAGGCACCCCGAGGGGGTCCAAGCTGGTGACCCTGGAGCTGAAGAACCCCCTCATTATGGCCAGCAACGGCAGCTTAATCTCTTCAGGTATCTTTCATTGAGCAGACGAGACGATTGGGCCGGGCCTGCGGAGTTATGTTATTTTGGAAAATGTGTAAAGCGCCCATTTGTCCTAAGATACAGAGTTACAGAGCTATTCAGAGTTGAAGAAGACAAACCTCGCCGGGGAGGGGGGGGAGGGGGGTGTTGTCATTAGAGATCACGTGGAAACAAAGTACGAAAGGAAGCAAAAGCCAACAAATATGTAAATATGCGAAGTTTGGAAACTCCGATATGAAAAAAGTGCACGTATATCCTCCAGTGCAGATGAATCTAGAGAACCTTTGTGTATGCAGCCCTGGTACCGTCCTTTCAGTTCAGTGGTCCACCCAGTTTCACCTTCTCAGCAGAGGACAAAAACGGAAGGGCCTCTAAACAGTCGTTCACGGCTATTATAATGTTCCTTTTCCGGCGAAGTCGGCAGAGGTGTGCTTGATTAACGCCCACTGGCATATCCGCAAGCCATTATTTATAAATTTTAGGGTTTAAATAACTCTCTGTTTAACACTAATCACAGCTACGCTCTGCTTTACCACAACCTTCCTGAGGCATTGCACCGCCTCATTAATAATGGTTGTAGAGGAATTAGCCTTTAACGCAGCGCACACTACAACCAGAATTGTCTCTCAGCGCTTTAAAAATGGGTGTGATTTAGAGCGACTGTAACCTTTAATTTAACATAAAGTATGCATTGTCATCGCACCCCCCCCCCGCCTTTCCATGTGCCCCGGGTTAGGGCTGAACAACCCCTAATAAGAAGAGGGCTGTACTGCTCTCACCGGGGTGTCCCAAGCCCTCCGGCAGAGCTGTTGACGGAATGTGTATTGAATGAGATACATGTGTTCAGTGCTTTCGCACCACAGGCTCCAGAGATCCCCCCCAGGCTCACGTGCAGCCTCCAGTGGGTCTCCGTCCTCACTGTCGCTGCAGGAGCCAGCGAGGCCAGGAGGCTGGCGCGGCAGTGTGCGTGCACGGTGCTCTGTGGCCCTGAGATAGGCCCCCCTAGTACGGCTGCTATACAACCCCACCTCACGAGGTCCTAGTTCCATCCCAGAATGTTCCTTTTACAGCCCCGTCTTTTATACCTGATAGCTCAAGGGGTTGCGCTGAACCGGTTACAAGCTGCAGAACCCAGTGACCTGATATGGGGGTGGGTGGGGCGCTCAGGCTGGATAAGGCACATCCCGCTTACACAAGCCATATTGTAGCATAGCATCTCCGTGTTTCACGTTTCCTCCAGTGTGCAAACACACACTACTCCTTACTTAGGCATTATTTTTTAGAAAAAATGCGATATTTATCGCTTTCTTTGCCGGACTCCACTTCTCTCTCACAGTCTGTGATGTGAAAAAGGAGCAAATTGTATTGTAACCGAAAGTGGCAAAAGCAACGGAGACTGCGCGCTTTGTAAGAAAACACCCTTTTATATAAAGTTACAGTCTACGGACAAATTATTAACTGAGAGAGAAAAAACACCTTCACACAAAATATCTTTAAAATGCACAACGTCTGGGAAAAAGTGGCAGTATTTTCATTTTTGGCTAGTCCCGTTCACTGTGTTTATAGGAATCGGCAGAATTTCTGCCACGATTCATTTACAACACAACACTTTTTTATCTGTATGTTTATTTAACTCGATTGCTCTATTTTTGTTGATGGTTGGGGGGGGGGGGGGGGGCTGGGATGTTATATTGCATAGGCCTTTGGTAAGCCGTAAAATAGCAGCGGCATAGTTCCCAGGCTCACGACATTGTATAATATGCAACATATACCTTCGAGGTTCAGCTGTGCTGCCGCTCTCCTTTATCCTTCCGATGTCGACAAAATAATCCTAATTGTGTTGTGCAATAGAGACCCTTATGGCAAAGGCTGCATAAGCAAGTGTTGCAAACATATAACTATAGTGAAGAATGACCATTTTGTTGTAGTTACTTTTTGCTTCATACTTCATTACCAAAACAAAACGTTTGATATCTGCATTAAAAAAAGACTATTTAAAAAATGTAATCTATTTTACATAAATCATGTGCTGCCTTAGCAATATTTGCACGGTATAACGGTACAGTACTCTGGTTTCACAACAAACCATGAAGAAGCCATATTTGCACACTGCCCTCCTGCCTGGTCTGAGGCGACTTCCATAAATCTCACACCCATTTTTCTGATCTATTGATGCAGCATTAATAGTTGGAATCATTGTAGCCACCAGAGGCAGACAGCAATGGGCCCGGGCATTTATCTTGACTGAGGCAATGTAAAATATGAGCCTTCACCCCACTACATCAGCCTTTTTAGTCTTCGATCTTTGTAGAAAACCAATTTAGATTCCAAAGCAGACTCGCACTTGCGTTTATCATTGATCCACTCTTTTCTGGCCTTGTTTCCAGTAGATACTGCATGCTCTGCTGAGCAACACCACTTCACATGCAGGAATTAAAACTGCATTTTCAGTGTCATATTTAGGTATTCTCTTACAGAACATTATGTTTTCAACAAGAGCCTTCCCTACAAATTCATTCCTTGAATAACTGACTTGCTTTCCTGGGATGCATTATAAACAGTGCCCCACTCACAAAAGTGCCAGGCACACACACACACACACATAAGTTGTTCTGTGTGCAAGGTGTTCCTGTGACTGGTGCAAAGTGAAACAGGTGAAAAGGGCTAAAGTCTTTGATACTATAGCAACTTGCTAGTGTCACATGTGGCACATGCCCCAGGATGTTGTTGGTCGAAACATTGTGTTTCCATTTTTATGTATAACCTGTTATTTCCTACACCTGTGAGTGCTGTACATACTTAATAAGAGTACACAGTTTGAGGCATGAGCTGATACATGAATCTAGTAATTGTAGGACACCGTAAGGGAAGCATAGGACACAAGCTACAGCAATCCTCTGTCTACATTTTCATGACTTTCAAGTTGAAAAATACCTTTTAAAACATCAGCACCATATTAAAGACATCCTGAACATATCAAAGCATTATCAACAGAAAAGTTCTTATATTCCCTAAGCCAGTTTGGCATACATGAGTTATTAGCGTAAATAATTTGCTCCTTTTTGGTGAATCCATAAAGTTAAATGCAGACTTTGCTTCTTCGTGCGAGATGTTGCCTGTCCTTCTCCTCCGCCATTTCCTGGTTACTCCAGTTTTGAGAAATGGAATGATTAGAATCTTTGTTCCCATGTCCACCTGCCTTGTTGAGTCAAGCCATATTTTCACTAATGCTCTTACGCATTTGTATAAAAACACGCAACCAAAGCTTTCATTTTGTAATTCAAGCACATTTACAAAAATCTCATTTTTCTGTCCTTAAGTCAAGTGCATAATGCTTCTTTGTAACCTGGGCTTAAAGTATTTGTGTAAAACTCTTGGACTGACAACAACAATCTGTGTGCAGGTTCTCAAGATTCCGAAACCAGCGAAGAACAAAGGAAAGAGAAAATTCTGGAGCTGAAGAAGAAGGAGAAGGCACTGCAGGAGGCCTTACTGCAGAAGGTGGAGGAGCTAAAGAAGCTATGTTTGCGTGAAGCGGTGAGAATTGTGTTCCCATGTTTCAGGCTCAGTGTCCCTCCATGCTCCCATTGTAGGCAGTAACTCAGTGAATGCTTTTCCACAGGAGCTGACGGGCAAACTTCCGGTGGAATACCCACTGGCTGAAGACGAGAAACCTCCCCAGATCAGGCGGCGCATGGGCACAACATTTAAACTAGATGACAACATGCTTCAAAATGAGGAGGTATTTAGCTGTTTTCAAAGTTTTAGAGCATAGCACGGCAAATAAAGTTCTCTTTAATATTCTTATTTGTATGTTAGTCTTAATGGAACATACAAAAATATTTGTAAATGCAATTGGGTAAGCTAGCGTCACTTTCCCAGTTGTAAGCCTGCACTTATTGACTATGCACACAAGTCCCTCATTTTTAGACTGTCAGTCGCCCACCAGCATTAAGTAGTAGAGGAGATGTGGCCTAACAACCAGAGCTGCCAACTTTGAAATTGAGTGTATAGGTCGCCATTATTGGTGGTTTATGGAGCTTTTTCGCTGTCAGCACATGTATCTTCCTTGCTCTCTGTACACAGTGCTTCTTCACTGTTTGTACATAAGCCTGCACCTCAGTAATTATCGGCACAGTCATCTCCCTCTTCATACATACTGCTTGTACACTATGAGTACGTGCAACCCTCTCATTGTATGTACATACAGATCCTTTGCTGCTTATAGCTACAGATCCCTCTCTGCTAGCAGGTACATCCTATCACAGCCAGTGTAAGTAGCTCCTTCACTATCGCTGCATGCAGCTCCCCCGTCTGTGCATGCACTTCCTCTCGGAAGATGCTGCGCTCTTGATGATAATGACAGCTCTTCCAGTGCATGGGCTGATGGCCCGTTCATTGTTAATCTGTCCACCTCCCTTAGAACCCGGGCACCACCAGCAGGCCCTCCCCCCGACACCGGCTATACGCAGATCGACAAACTTTATTTGTTGGAAGAAGTTTTGTTTACACATTTTTGTCATGGTATTTTATCACACATATCTAAACCATAAATCACTTCAAAATAAGCTCCAGTCATATTTACAAAACGTAAATCACATTCATAAGATATCATCTGTAACCATAAATCATTTTCTTGTGACAGGATCCCTTCCTGTCCTGAACCACCATTGGACCACACAAGTGAACCGTACTTCATCTCATTCCTTGCCCACACGCTCATGGTTCCGCTCCTACTCCAAACACCAATCTGCCAAGGGGTGTAACGGGGCAGCCAGGAGCGGGAGCCACATGGCCCCCCCAGCGATCTGGGCTCCCTACCCCTTAATCTGGTGTGTACATCCGCAGGTTGGCTCAGGACTTCAGGATCCTATCTCTGGTGTTATCCCGGGGCCCCAGCCTTGGGGACCTCTCTGTTGCTTCTGGTTACTTTAATACCTCACTTTCTGCTAATACCTTCTTCACAACTTAAATTAAGGAGAGGGTGGGTGGTACAACGACGCACCCTCCGATCCTCCAGCCGCAATGAAACAAGAAGGCCGAGCCTTCCTGGGGGGCGCTTATGTAGCCCCCCACTGGCGTGCGGCAGCTGGAACTAGATCGGCAGCCGACGCAGCCACGACGTAGCCACGACGTTACAATTCTTTTTGACTTCCGCCCCCACATCTCGCGAGGCATGGGGGCAAAAGTAGTGGCCAGCCCCACGCACAACTAGTGCGAAGGGGGTGTGGGCCAGGGCAGCCCCATTTCCTAAGTGACCGCACCCCCCCATCTTGGGGGTGGGGGGGTTCGTTTCCCTACTGTCAGGCATTGTCACTCATTCTCTTTCTCCGCTTTCTTCATGTGGCTCCTTTTCTGCCAATGCATGCAGCTCCCTCACTGAGCATGCAGCTGTCCCACAGTTTACACATTCATCTCCCTTACAAGGCAGTACGTGCAGCTCCCTTGCTCTCAGCAGATTCAGCTGCTCCTCTGTTATTCCATGCAGCGAATTAACTAGTTGTCACCACATACTCTACATATAGATCCATGACATTGTATTGATGCAACTCCCTCACTATCCAAACATGCAACTCCTGTCACTGTATGTGCAGCTTCCTCACGTTGATTACATGAATCTGCTCCACTCTCAGTGCAGTCAGCTTTGTGTTGAAAACATATGTCTAGATTGCAATAATTGTTACATTTCTTCACCGTATCATGGTGGTAACCGTGAATAACAGAAGCAAGTTATTTTTATTAGTTCTGCACTAGGTTTAGCAAAAAGTAATGTCATTCTCAAATCAGAATCTGTGCTTGCACCTGACCAGCATCGCTCTTTTGCTCTTTGCAGGATCCCACATTGCAGGGCCTCGAAAGTAAGTTCTTTTTGCAGCAGAAGATAGTGGAAGCTGCCAAGAGGCTGGCCAATGAGCCTGACCTGCACAAAAACATGAAGCGAAAACGGAAGCAGGACTACGCCGATGCCATGAAAAGGCTGCAGGAGATGGAGGCTGAAATCAACGAATATAGGGTCAAGTGTGGCAAGAAACCTACGAAGCACTCATCTCTCATATTGCCAGGTGAGCAGGTGGCACCTCCGACCTACCCAGCAGCAAAAAGCAGCAATTTCATCTGTGAGAGTGACTCTGAAAAGGGCTTTCCCTTGCCCTGTACCCTGTTACATCTAGTCAGTTAATCTACAAGAAGGGACCTGGCCTGGTTCATAGGGCAGGGCATTGCTTTACAAGTCAGGTCACAAGTCCCTGATATTATAATCCCTGCCCTTGATTAACACTGTGTCATCCACACCTAATCTCAGTACGTCCCTGTGACTCATTTAAATTAGCTATTATTATGAATGCTGATAGTGTGGTTCTCTTGGTGCGACGTTCTCTTGGTGCGACATCCCAGAAAACAAATTCTGCTCGTGAGATATCCTTGTTGTCCTAGATCGAAGCAAAATTGTGTCTGAATTGCAACAGGGTTTTTTGCCGCATCTGAAATTTGCATTGGCACTGGCATATCAAGAATATGCCAGTTCTCCAAATTGTGCTGCTGAAAGTCACATTGCCTGTGACCTCAGACCATTCTTTCTGCTACAGTAGATCTTATATGGGGCCAGCCACAATCACATTCTCACAAAGTGAGCTGGTCTTATCACTACGGGGCATCTGTTAGTTAAAATAAAGAGGAAAGGTTGTGATGAAGATAAAGCAATGCAGTTCATTTCAGAATATCATGGATTGCAGATATGTTTTCCTATGTGACCAGTGCACACTTTATACAGTGCTGCCAGAATTTGAGACTTATAGTTTTATTTCTGTAAACAATGCCTATCTGGTTCAAGCATCAGTCCCCATTTCAACTGGTTAATTCTGTTGGTAAATATATGTATCCTATAATGTGAATTACGTGGATGTTCGGCTTTGTCCACATTCATAAATATTTCAGTTCCACAATTCAGATAAAACTCATTAGATTTGTGCAGCTGGCCCAGAGTAACAGTTGCCGGGGACTATGTTGAACTTATGCATGTCTAGTCCTCAGAGAGCGAGGGAGCGAAATGAAGAAATTTTGCTGGCAGTGGAGGCAGGTATCCCACCATCTTCATTCCAGTGATGTGAAGTATCAGGCTGCTTGTGAAACAGTGCATGTGTGCTTCGCAAGCATCATTAATACTCCTTTTTTCTTTGGTTTCCATGGCTCGCATGGGTATTTACAGATTAATTATGTTTTGGGGATGTGCACATGCGGAAGTCCTGCCGCTGCTGGATATCTTTGTGCCTCTCCGCTGCATATGAGCCCACCTTGTATGTCTCCCTACTCTATGTCCTTTACATACCTCCCCAAATATTGTAGAAGTAGAGTTAGAGAAGCCGTTTGTCAACTGTGTCACTCTCTGGTATAATTATTGTTGTTTTCTTTGCTAATTAACAGGGAGATGATGTCTTTTTTAGCTATAATTAAAAATTTTTGAATTAATTTATGTTTTGCATGAGGACAATCGGATCATCCAATATGTATTATAATGAGGTTGCTATTCTTTTTTTAACGTGGCATGTATATATCAGTCATGTTTGAAACTAAGATACATCTATAATTAGGGACTATTTGATTTTTTACTGTATTAAATGTTTCTTAATTGTGTTCGTAGATGACATCATCCCTTCTGAGAGCAGCTCGTTGTCTGATGCATCTACATTTGATGATGGTGAGTTACTCAAGCATATCCTTATAACTCTTACTATGGTTTGCACGCTACACTTTAAGTCTCTAGCCCTTTTTTCCTAACTTGTCATATCTTTGTTCATCAGCAGATAATTCCCTCATCATACAAGGGCAGAAATCGAACTCTCCGAGAATGTGGCGCCCAAAGTCCCTTGGGGTTGATCGGGAGGATCTGAGACGGTCATCGTTCAGTGATCAGTTCATAGAGACAGGGTGAGCGCTCTCTCTTCACTGACGTCTCTGCATTTGTCACTCCATTCCATGATTGTTCTCTTCCTCATCTTACAATTTTTCACTCTCCCATTCTCTAAGGTCTCCTGTGCATTTGGTCATGCATCCATCCCTCCACCCACCCTTCCGCCCTCTTAATGAAAATAAATGTATTTTCTAGTAGATATACTTTGCTGTAGTTCCCGCTCTGTCTCTTGTTCATCCCTTAATACGCTCCCTCTGCTCTCTTCCCCTCTAATGCACCTTTTACTTATTCTCTCTGTCATCTCTGCTCCCCGCCCTTGCATTGATAGTGAATTCTCTGTGTTTTTATGAATATTAAGTATCCTCCTCCCCTCTCACCAGGCCTTCCTCCAGTGTCATACCAGTCAGGTACTTTGGTTTGTGTCTGGTTTTGCTAGAGCCAAATCTAAGCAGGTAAAGGCAGCGCGCACTGCACAACACAGGAGTAGCTGTGAGCAGCATCTGGTTGATGTTTTTGGGAAGGGCAGATGTCTGATAAGAGCCTGGAGCTCACCAATAGTGCAAGTCTAATCATGTATTCAGACACTGAAAGATTTGTAAGCAGGTTCTGACTTGGGCCCTCCCTCTCTCTGTTATCTAACACACACAGCATTGAATCAAGGCAGAATAGCCATGGCCAAATGCTGCCTTCCTCCGCGAAAATATTTTCAGCTCCCTGCCATCTGATATTTTTACTTAGCAGCAATTGTGTATGCATGATTATTGTGCATAATGCGAAGGGGAGTCTGTGCATCTGAACATTTTCATGGGGTCAGGATTCTGGTGGTGAGACTGCTGACGATAGAGCTATCTACAGCTGCAGGTCTAGGCAAGATGTTTTGGAGTCAGAGACTCTAAGGCCATAGCCCAGGCCCTGACATTAGCAGGTGCATTAAGACCTGGTTTAAATGCCTTTCTGCCACACTTCCTGCCATGCATAGTAATGATGATGTTTATTTTTCTCCTTGTTTACAGCCGCGGAGAGCCCTCATCGACCCACAGTAGCCCCTACAAAACGTCAGACAGGCAGCCTCAGGGCAGGAGAAGCATGCCTGCCACACCGGTCCTCACGCGCAATGCCTACAGCACCAACCACTTACAGTAAGAGCTCCTTTGTTCACTGACTCTAACCCCTGGCTTCTTCATCAGATGTTGCTTTTCTGCCAGTGGAAGATGGGGTCGAACTGCCTATAATGTGAGCAGAGGGTCCCGCCTGAGGACCCTGTATGTCCCTATAGATCACTAGAAGAGCATTACACTTGCTCCACAATAAGACTATTCATTATTATAGATTGTGCAAGCCAGAGTGGTCTCTTTAAAGTAAACATATGGTTTACAACATTGTTCTAGTGCCTCGTTATGGAAAAAAACAGTTCAGTGTACGTTAGTTGATGGAAACGGACTATCAAGTTATGTCATTCGTAGTCGATTAGAGAACTGTGTACCTTTTAATTCTGCTTCTGAAAGCGAAATTGCTGCGTTATGATCTCGGTGTGGCAGGAGTGTGAACGCAATCTGCCTGTCATGGAGAGCTGTCAGAATATGAGGCATGAAGCAGGATTGAATGCCGAGGCTTTAGCAAACAGTGCAGCTGATAAGAAATGCTTGGGAGAGAGAACTTAAGAGTTCATTGAGGACGGACTGTGAACCTTAACCCATCCTTCACTGGCAGCCACAGGATCTAGCTGGTTGCTTCATGCCATACAGATAAGAGGCAAGAAGCCTCTCTGAAGCATCTGCAAACAGTGATGCAGGATGTCCAGAGGTGATAATGAAGTGCAAGGACATGTACATTTATAGATATGTACCACAGCAACACAGTGCGTGCAAGAATATACACATGCTGGTTGGCTGCGCGTGTGTGTTTGCATGTATAAGCGTGACTGCATGTGTTTGTGTGTTTCCATGAGAAGTAACTGCTGGAAAACACTCTCCTCAACATGAGGTGCCTTGTATGAGATGAAGATATTGTAGATATGTTCTTGAATGAATGGTGCAAGTTGATGGCATTAGAGAGGGTCTTGGCAGTCATATAGATGCAGAGCGAGCTTTGGTTACCAGCGTCTCACCTTAACTGACTGCTTATCCCCTGCCGATCTTCCGCCCCTGTCAAACTCTGTGCACACTCTGCTGGTTATGGGGCGTGCAGAGCATCAGAAGTAGGAAGCACCTCACACTCACTTGTGTATCTCTGTGTCTTGCTGATTTATTTAAATTCCATCGGTTCAAAATCAGTAGAAATGTACACAGCATATGTGTCGCTACTGATAGATTCCAAATTTAGCCAGTTTTGAAATATCCTGTGAATTTCCTGAGCAATTGTGCAATTCTAAATTACTTGGGACAAAGCAAGGGGCAGTGTATTTTTTAAACTCACTTTAGTCGCAAATAAACATCTCCAGTTCCAGATCCAATGTCATTTATAATTGGTGCCACCGATTAACACGTACAAAGTTGGTAAGCATGGTGAAAAGTAACAGGTATGCAACAGGTTTCAGTAAGAGCAATGTATCTCCAGATTACGGCTTTCCCTACTGAGGCAGCTGGCATCAACCACAATTTAGGGGAGGGTCGTGTTGATACTCGCATCACACACATATATCAAAAAACAAGGAATGCATTGTGGCTTCTTATGTTTTTTAGCTATTAATATGAGGAGTGTTGACAAAATGCATTTTTCATTGCGTTTTTGAGCTATGGAATTGTTCAACTTTGTGAAATGCCACCGTGCAACCTATTCAGGGTGTGTTTTTTGTCCTCTTCCAGGCCGGACGTTTCCCCTGAGAACTGCAGACCTCGCAGTGGCAGCTTGGAGTCCCAAACACAGCTACTGTCAGACGTGGCCAGTGATAAGTTGATGTTCCCTCTGTCAAGTTCCCAAAGAAGCAACAGCACCGAAATACTGGACGATGGCTCGTCGTACACCAGCCAGTCAAGCACAGAGTGCTACACCACGGCTGCAACCCCAAGTCCCTATTATACAACCCAAACCCTGGATAACCGCTCAACCAACAGGAGGCGGTACAAAAAGCAGAACCTTCCCGCTGCCAATTCCGGAAGCATGCCAAATCTGGCACACAAGGATGGCCGGAACAATGCATACCAATTGACTTCTCACCAGCCGCCCCCTAGTTATTTAATTTCAGGATATTTGCCCTACACGGACAGCGAGCCGTACCAGAATGGAGGATACCTGTATGAAAATAACACGGAGGGTCAATACAGCGTCAATCCCTCGTCATACCGGGCATCCGCCCACTATGGCTACGACCACTATCGGGATTACAGGTATCAGGATGAACAGTTTGAACGAGTGCCTCAGAACCCCTATGCCACCTTGAGGCTTCCCAGGAAGAAGCCAGCCAAGACAACCGAGCAAATAACAAAAAACATTAACAAGGCCTTGGTGGCAGAGCATCTGCGGGGGTGGTACAACCGTGCCTCTTCTCAGAGAGACTTGTGTGGCGGTCTGCCGGCAGACTGTGACTCTGATCGAGGATCACAGAGGAGCCTGTGTTTCTCTCCCATGCAAGTGCCGTGTTCTCCAAGCATCAGAGCCCCTTCTATTTGTTCAGGTAACTTCAAGGCTTTGTTTTCAATGTCATCTGAGGGATGCCGGGTTGTTCTCTAGTCCTATTCGAATATTGAAGTTATTAAGTGGATGAAAGTGTGTGATCAGTTGAAATGGAAAGAACCTACTAGGAACTATAAGGAATGTGGTTACAATCTTGCTCAGCTCTGGCTCAAGGTGTCACCAGTGTCTTAAAACATATAGACACATTGCAGTATTCTGGTTAGCCAAGGTAGACACAACCCTGAGTTGCCCTAACTATGAAAGTATAGAAAGTCATGAGTAAGCAGCTCAATAAAATGTAAAAATCCACCAAGTCCTTATTGCTTGTTTAGACTCAATGGAACCTGTCTTTTTTCCAGCGCTCTCTGGAGGAGGTGGTCACTTTTAAAGTCATTCCTCTTACAGCACTTTTTCACACCTCTCTAGCATTTTATGGAATTGTAATAGTGCTTTTCACACTGCTGGTATGGTCACTAGCACCGTTGAGACGTTTTAAAGGCCAAGCCACAGAAATATTCCTAAAGCTGCACCAATTGGTTTTCCCATTCACCTGGGTACAGACATATAGACTTTCTGTGGATTCCTAATTACATCTCTGCAACGGAAGTTCTGTAATCCCAACTGTACAAATAGTAAAATTGTGTGTACAAAAATGCCTATGCACAAGTGCAATTGCACTTGTATTCATTCATTTTTCTCTACAGTGACACATTTTTCCTGGGGGGGGGGGGGACCATTTTCCGTATGCTTTCATGAGTTATAGGGCTGTTAATACGTTTGTGGGTGTCCCTAAATCTTTCAGGGTATTCCCACTTTTGAACATCTACTTCCCCAACCTCCAGACCTTAATGGAGATTAAAAAAATTCGAATATCTAGTAATTCTAATATTACTCCATATTGGGGCAATCTTATACATGCCTCTTCTATAAGGCAATACTCTTTCAATACATTCCTGATTGATAGATAATGGCCGTACGGGATCGAGACTAGAAATGATATTTTTTTCTGTACTGAAGTTCCTCCATGAGAAACAGACATTACATTCAACGGGTTTCACCCAGGGTTCCATAGTGTTGTTTTTAAAAAAAAAAGTTGAATAAATACTATTTTCCAAATGTGTAGCTGTGTGATGAAAACAGTAATGCCATAAAAACTATACAACATAACTAAGCTGTGGATTATTATTACTAATCAACCAAATTTGGCAATTCTCAGAATCCTTTATATAATGAGCTAATGCTAGATCGGACAATTTCAATTTAAAAACAATTAAAGTATAGTTGTTATGTCACATAAGTGCATTAGACATTTCTGTATTATTGATTTAACACATTCCTGGAGCCTGCACTGTGATTTTGATGTGATGTTTCGCCACCACTGTACATACATGGTTTACAGTGTTGATAAGCAATACCTCTCTAACAACAAAAGTGCCTCTCAGTGGTCATATGAACACGGAGTCTGGAAGTAATTCCCTTACCACATTTTATCAGATCTTCTGCTAGGGCAAGGTTACTTTTTCCTTCCTGGAAGGTTTCTTCAGCTCTGGACCTGCTGTCTGACGTCTTATTATTGCATTAATCAAGCAGAATATGCATTGTGCTGGCAGGTGCCGTAGGCTCTTAGATGTTGCTCCTCGCCCCCTGCTCTGTGTATGCATCGTGAGGCAAACCATGTGTTTTTGTGACCTGAGCTTACGCCCATTGAAAGCTGGGTTCAGACCTCAATGTATTGTACCATTTTTGAAGGTTTTTGGTGATTCTAAGAGGGCTGGGCCACACACGCTCCTACTCTTTAGATGCACTATGGTTTTTACAGTGCTTGGTGGTGTGATAACATAGAACATTCAAGTGCCAGTTCTTCTAAACAGATGTGCTCAAGAATGGGAACTCCAGTGTACCTGTTCACAATAGTGAGAGGGCGATTCTGAAATACATCATTACCAAGTGGGATTTTTTTAGGTCTGACTTTGCAGCACGACTGTGTCGCCCTGTTGGTTCCAGTTGTTTAAAATATACATAGAGTGGACTTTGGCTCCACCCACAGCTGTTTACTCTCTCACCTTATGCTGTTGCCTGTTTGTATAATTCTGCTCTCTAGGAAGTGTTTCCATTGGAATGCGTGAAGGGACTACTTTGCATATGAAAGATGCTCTCAATCATCACATTCTGTTCTTTATCTCCTATATTCATTGTATACAGAAAGCAATACGTTTTGGTCCCTTTTCCTCCAAATCGGCATGGTCAATAAATCTGGCTTTACCATGCATATTTGTATATGCAACGCATCCAAACCGAATTTTGTGCATCCCTGTTTGCTTGCAGTAGCACATTAAAGCCAGACCTTTTGGCTTTGCCAGAACGTGATGTTCTCTGTACTGATAAAATGAAAAAGGTACTATGTGTGGAGTTTCAAGAGCACAATTAACAATAATGCCTGTCTGCTCCGCACTGCATGCACACACTGTTTGACTGTGAAGCAACACTGAGTATTGGGCCTCTGTTTTCTAATTTTTCTGTCAAGTGGTCTTTTATGTCACGTGGAGGCACCTACCTTTACTGTGAGTGTTTTGTGCTATGATTGTCCCCAATGCCTAATATTACTGAGATCTTACTTGCAAGAGAAGCTAATTTCTGCAGTACTCGGAGGTTTGTGGACTGTTTGCCTGGACTGTTTTTCACAATCATGCACTCTCACCCTAACCACAAGAGCACCAGGGGTGTAACACAGGCACCTGCAGCGCAGGGGTGCCCCTACCATTCAGGTGGTCCCGATTCAGCCCAAAGTCAATGAACATGTGTGACAAATGGGAGACTTAAGGCCCCTCATCACATTATATGGGGGCGTTTTTTAGGTTGAGCACGCAAGCGCTTTGACCTGTTGTTAGTACTGTGGGCTTTTAACCACGCCCACCTCACGCCCATCACTATCGCTCATTCGTAGGCTTGCCCTTCAAAAATCCTTTGTAAATGCATAAATGTATAAATCATTGGTAAATGCTTTATGTTTGTCCCTCCTTGGTGAATGACCCTGTTACATAGATAATTGCATGATTGCCGATATGTTTAACTGTGAGCAAACTTCTTTTTCCTTTTGTCTCTCCTTCGCTCTCATGCTCATGGCGGCCATGGCGCTTTGAATCGTCTCGCTTTTGTCAACTAATGTTTCACGTTTCATTTTCAATTTATGTGGCAAGAAAAGTCCAGTTAAGCACTTACAACGCCAATAGCTCTAACCTGAGCAAATACGAGACCGATTGCACTGGAAATGCTTGTTTACTTTATGCTGCTGAAGTGCAGATAGATTTCAGGAGAGCCCTCAGCAGCTTTGTAAATAGAGATCATGTTTGCCACAAACTGGTTACTTCCACATTGCATTTGGTTGAAACTAAGACACTATAAAACCTGCCAATGCCGGTAGGTTTGTCATCAACACAAACCGATTCAAGGTTGTCCCTTCCAAGAGGGAGCAAAACCACCACACACGCCAGCAGTCTGTAAATTTCGGGGAATTCACCTGCAAATGTTTCTGAGTTCATGTGCACATTCTGCTCTTGCTGTTTTCCTTTGCACCACAAACCAGTCTTAAGGATAAAACTATTGGTTATTAATAACTGTTTATGTTGTTCAAACCCCACATATTCCTGTTCATAGAAGTTCACAGCAGTTCCAGGGAAAGGTGGTGAGGTCAGAGAGCTTCTCGTGGCCCTCATGCTCTTGCCTTGCCCAGTTAGTGAACTTTAATTATGTAGCATTTGTCAGCTTCATATCAGTCACAGGTTCCGGTCCTCTCAAGTTTACTTCTCCAAGAAAGAAGCAGTATCATGTGTAAAGACGTGTTTACCGCAACACATAGTCACAAAGTTACGTAAATAATAAAAACAGAACATACTACATCAGTCACAAGCCAGTGGATGCAAGTGGGCCGCCGCCCCTTGAGGTGCCCCTATTCATCGTAAGGCCTATGAATAATTGTGACATTTGGGAGTCTCAGAGGCCCCTCACCACATTCTGCTGGGGGCCCTATCATTTTGCATTAAAATACCACTTCGAACAGTGCTCCAGTAGATTCCTTAACAAACATTTACCTGACCAACAGGTTACAGGTTATGTTCTGCCATCTTGTCGGCCTAGGGATCGCACAGATAAGCCCTTCGGCTGGCAACAACCACGCCTCTTCTTTAGCAAATGCAACCTAGACAGCAACACTGAGTCTTTATGTGATGTCCAAAAGATGGTACCGCTGTCATAAACTACCCAGGAGAAATCAGAAGACGTACAGTAAAAAGTTGACAGTCTTAAGTCACCCTAAACTCCAATTTGCACCTAGCACTTTTATTTACATAAAGCATGTCTTAGGAGCCTAAATAATTGTAGGCCTGAATTCACACATGCTCATTAAGAATTTGCAATTCTTTATGAGCATGTGTGACCTACTCCTAACGTATCCCTGAATTTCCAGAGTAAGATGCACTTACTTGTGTAAAAAAACTTTCTGAATCCGTTCTTGTGTGAGTAACCTGCAGAGCAAAAATACAGGAATACATTGAAATATTAAAAATTCTTCTTTCTGTTGGAAAACGGTGTCAGGCTCCGAAATAATGTACAAGCGTCTTAAAATAAATTCTTTGCCATGGATACTCTTCTACACGTTAGTAATACTGTAATACATAATACAATGTGAAATGTATACGTTATGTGATTGACATGAGTATTTTTTGTTTCCTTTTAGTGTCTTCCTCGAATGCTTCTGGGAACTGGAAGGGCCAGGGCAGCGCGCGCGGACACTCCGAGTATGAGTCGTATGCTCACCCCACGTACAGCAGCTGCTACTCCAGTGTCTACAGTTCCTTACCAGCGCGGGGCAGGTGAGTGTGCTTGTCCCCTACCTGCTGGTCTGCCCGGTTTACATTCCAGCTTGGAGGCGGTCTGCTTTCCGACAGCCGACGCCACCTGCAGTGGCAAAAATAGAGCCACCCACAAGCCCAGTGGCGATCTCCAGTATCTGTGAAAACCTGAATATGTGGGAGAGACTTGGGAGGGAGAACTGTGAGGCTTGAACTGAGTCACCTGTTCTGCCCTATTTAAAGTTCTAAAGAACATGTTTATAGTGTTATTTGAAAGCCAGTATAGCATAAAATAAATGTAGACATTTTACGTTGATAGAAACTATGGTCCAGTGGGCTTTAGCCAATCCTGGCAGTTCCATTTTAAATGGATGTTCATCAGAAATTCAACATAGGTTGACTGATTCTGCCCCATTGAACCCACCTTTAGAGAGGCAGTACTAAGTGGCGGTAGGGGGCTCAATTTCCCCCACAGACCCATACACATCCCATGCATAAGGATCTCTCACTTTCACTGTGTCTGGTAGACATCCCCAGCAACCGAAGCCCATGATTCTAACTTCTTGGTGCATGTTTAACACACTCCGTGAAGAAGTCTTCAGAAAAGTAAATGGGAAGCGATAAGCATGAGGCCAGTTAATTAAAAAAGTGGACTTTGTCCTTGGATTGAGATGATTAGTGGCACTAGATGATTCTTCCTCTTTTGAGTGTGTTTTCGAATGAATAATTTGTCTGGATTTTCCAAAGGTAGTATATTGATGATGATGTTGCATGAGGCCTAGCTGGGAGCAATCAGCTATTGCTTATGTCCACTCGTGTCCGGTGGGTTTGTTGAAGGATTGTTTTCTCATTCAGCCACTTCAGCTGTCTTCAGTCAGAGAGGATTTGACATTAAGCTTTGTAACCAGTGTTCAAATGAAGGCGTGTGCTCTTTGCTATGGTGTGATTACGGCCAAACGCAGCAGCGCGGTTAGCAGAGTGATCAACAGGCTCGTCAACATTGTGACCAGCTGAGTGAACCAGTAGCGTGGCCTGCAGTGTGGTTCAGAGTGTTGCCAAATGTGTGTTTAACACCGTAACTAAATATTGTGACCAACAGCTTTGTTAACAGAATTGCCAACAGTGTGGTTAACAGTATTACCAACAGTGTGGTTAACAGCATTACTAACGGCGTGGTTAACAGTATTACCAACAGTGTGGTTAACAGTGTGATCAACGTTAAAGTTAAAGGAGTGACCAACAGTGTATCAGTGTGACGAGCGATGTGGAAACAGTTTGACCAACAGCTTTGTTAACAAATCCAGCAGCAGTGTGGTTAACAGTGTGTACATCTTTAAGACAACAGTGGGGTTAACAATGTGATCAACAGTGCTGTTATCTGTGGCAGCAGCAGGGAGCAGAATGATGGATAACAGGAGGGGAGGGCACTTGAAGGGGAGGGGCAACTGAGGCTGAGTGACTAGCAGTCTTACTAATTGTGTGACCAGCAATGTGGCCCGCAGTGTTGCAAACAGTGTGACCACAGTGTGGCTAATATTGTCACCAGCAGTGATATTTGCAGTGTGGACAAGGGTGAGTCCAGCATTGTGACCTGCAGTGCATCTAACAGTGTGGGTAGCTGTGTGACCTTGTGTTACAGTGTGATCAGCCATGTGGTTAACAGTGTCACAAGGAGCGTGGCGTACACTGCCCTGCAGTGTGCGTAACAGGGTAAGCTGCAGAGTGGTCAGTCAAGGTGATAATAAATGGAGAGCTGTTTACAGGCGGTTTGTGGAAATGACTGAATTCAGAGCTTGCATTTTGCTGGTTAATTTCAGAGTAGAGGAATGCCTGTAATAGGTGTGCTAAACCTACCAGGCTTTCTGTGTGTTCTTAGAAAGACAGTTTTTGTGGATCTAGCATGTCAAGTAAGATGGTATATGTGCAGCTTCTGGTACAAAGATGACGTTACTCTGAACTGGCTGGGCTAGCTCCACATTTTGCCTGTAAGTAGCAGAGCTTGAGCCAGTCAATTGCTGCACCTCCCAGTAGCCGTAGTGTGCGAGCCACCGCTAAGCACAACAAACCCGCCCACAGTTAATAGAACTGGATTTGAGTGTTGTCTCAGATTTAAAGTGATCTTGCAGGAAGAGTTGTCACCAGGGAACGGAACTGGACCTATCTTTGGATGTCCCTAACTTGCACACATGAATGTCTATGTGGCAATATTTCCGATGGACGGGGTGACCGCACTCTGGCCTAGGGCCAACCTGCTTGATAAAGGCGAGCAGTGCATTGTGGGTAATATGCCCAATACTACATGGCACTTTGGGGCATATTTACAAGAAAGTAGTGTATCAGCATTGATTCGCCACTTTTCTTGCACCCACCCCCGCAACAACATCATGGGTGCTCCGTATTTACAATACGGCGCACAATACCACAATAGCGTCAACATTTTTGCCACTATTGTGGCAGCTTTGCTGCACTAGTGTCAAAAATGTTGACGCCAGTCCAGCAAAGCACAGGGAGGAGATTATGGGTGAATCGTTTTAACGCCTGCCCTGAGCAGTCGTTAAAAATGATGCCAAAAATGTCCCAGTGAAATCTAGTAAATTTCACTGCTCCTGTTTTTGGAGCCTCCCTGCCTGCAAACGCCCCACTTGCATACATTATGCCTGGTGCAGGCATAGTGTGGCGCAAGGGTTTACAAAGTGGCGCAAAGCAGGCATTGCGCCACTTTGTAAATATGGCGTGGGGAAATTGCCTTCTTAACACCTCATTAGCGGCCTCCCACAAAACACATGACGCTAGTGTGGCGCATGGAGGTGCAAGGGGCTTGTAAATATGCCCCTTTGGTTCTCCGGTCAGAGTACAGGCCAGTGGAGAGCTTGACTCGTTTGTTCATCACAGGACCTTCGCCCTTCCTCTCTCAGCCCCGCCCCCTCTGTCTAACGGCACCTGTTGTGCAGCAGAACAAAGGGCCTCTGTGCAGGCAGGCGCTGGGGTCAGCAGAACGGGGATATTTCGAGAAGCTTCGACACTGGGCCCTGCCTGTCGTGGGGGCCCCTCAAACTTCATGTCTGCCTCCTAATGGCGGTCAGCCCTCAGCTGTGTGGTGTGAAGCCGGTGCCGGCATACCTTTCATTTTTGTCAAGCACACACTAAGAGTAAGAGCGTCGCAGTAAGGTACTAGGTAATTCGTATTCAGGGTCAGCGTTTATTGCACTAAGAAAAGAGAGTCAGACTTTTAGAAGTGGCGTCGACTCCTGTGCATATGTAATTGCTATTGTGTATGCATCCCTACTTTGATCAGCATTTTGCTTCGAAAATGTGAGTTAAACACTTTAACATTACTTTCATGTACTTACATTAATATACAAATGAATTGATTGTAGTCCAGGGGAGGGAAAGAGCAGAGCTAGGAGAAACGCTCAAATTTACTATAGGTTTATGGTGCCCTGGCCTGACTTTAAACTATGGTGCGGAACGGACTGTGGCGTAGACAGCAGCATGGATCAACTTTGTCACACAAAAACGACTCTGGACAGAAAGTTTAGGCGCTACAGTACCAAAAACCGTTTGTGATACGCAGGGCTGACTCCAGGTTAATGTACTTTAAGGGGTGTAATGGGAGAGATGTCAATGCAAGAAGCCACCGGATTTGATGCTAAGCCAGTTGACTTGAATAGCATGAACTGGCATTGCGCAAAATCCTCACACCAAATACATGGCAGGTGGAAGCGGAATACCGCATTATATACTGGCACTTAACACAAAGTGTAAGCAGAAGTACACATTGTATGCAGCCTACATTTCACCAGTAGACACCGAGTAAGAATTTGTTTTAGAGGGTGTATCTTGAGTACACACACCAAGCAAGATACCAGCAGCCGCACCTCTGCGCCGTAGTGCAATATTTAGCATGACACTAAATCAGCTTTTTAGCACTTGCATACCCAATGACTTCATCTACTCACAACTCTGTGTGAATTTGGTGCTGCACATTTTCTCATTCATGCAACGGACAACTGCAGTTTTTTCCCTCCCCGCTATCTGCTTCTCTAGTGATTTTAATTGTAGGCCAAACTTTGGCCCAGATTTGAGGGCCTAGTGTCATCCAGTGACATATTAGCATCATTTTTTTTGTATGCTGATGTGGCGTTTGATGGTCAGAAACGGCGCTCCATATTTACAAAGTGGCACAATGCATGCATTGAGCCAGTTTGTAACCCCTTGCGCCACATAATGCCTGTGCCAGGCATAATGTATGCAAGGGGGGTGTGCCCCATTAAGGGGGCCCAAATAAATGGCACAAAGGAATCTAAGAGATTTCTTTTCATCATTGTTCAGAGCAGGCATTACAAGGGGCCACACCATTATTTGTAATGGGCCCCTATGTACTGTTCAGGGTTAGCACCAAAATGTTGGCGCTAACCCTGAACAGTACATCAATAGCGTCATAAATTCTGATGCTGTTGCCCCCTACTCTGCACCATGGTGCGCCGTATTTTTAAATACGTTGAACACATGGTGGCGGTAGGGGGCACTAAGTGGCGCAAGGAAAGTGGTGCTGCACTGGTTGCAGCGCCACTTTTCTAAAATATGCCCTTCTGCAACCCTGAATGTGCATATTATAGTTATCATATCTTAATCAGTGCTTTAAATGAGAAAAGAAAAGTGCAGGTTCTCACCAAATTGAGCTATGAGCAAGGGGGCGTGGTGAAGAGGCGGGGTTAAGGATGGAGCCAAGGGACAAAGCTACTGGGAAACATTTACCGGGAGTCAAGATTTTCTTGGTGTGAGTGATAGCAGATGCAATTTTGCAGTCTGTGGCTTGAGAAACGCGTTCCTGGAATAATTTTCAGGGTGAAGGTGCTGCAGTGAAGGTTGCATCTCTGAAGTCATAGGGAAGGTGAAAAATCCAAGTAGCTAACAAAAAACAAGTGTAGCATGAAAATGGTAACCGGGTGGTGTATAGCTGGTCTTGCACAGTGTGGTAGCACACTGTCATATAGAGACAGCACATTTTCCACTGACATGACCACTACACTTGCACACACATGCAGTTTTACTGATAAAGCTATACAGTGCACCAAGATATAATGTGTGAAATTGGGTTCCAGCTAGTGGCATAGTCAGTGTGTCATGGTTCTGAATGCAAGTTAATAAACGGACCCATGCCCCGGTTGATCTGTTAAATACAGCAATAATCTTGAGTTTTGATCTGTGAAATACAGCAATAATCTGAGTTCTGTGGGCCTCCCAGGCATTTACACCTGCTGCACTAATAGAAGCTAAGTCCTTTGTGCCAGACAGTATTTATGTTTGTGTATCACCCAGTAAAGTTTCATGCTTTGTTTTGATCCTATTAAATTATTCCATGACACTTCAGAATTACAAAAGAACTGTGAAAGGAAATGCCTCCTTGGCATGGTTACCCCCTGACTTTTTGCCTTTGCTGATGCTAAGTTATGATTTGAAAGTGTGCTGGGACCCAGCTAACCAGGCCCCAGCACCAGTGTTCTTTCCCTAAACTGTACCTTTGTCTCCACAATTGGCACAATCCTGGCACCCAGGTAAGTCCCTTGTAACTGGTACCCCTGGTACCAAGGGCCCTGATGCCAGGGAAGGTCTCTAAGGGCTGCAGCATGTCTTATGCCACCCTAGGGACCCCTCACTCAGCACATACACACTGCTTGCCAGCTTGTGTGTGCTGGTAGGGAGGAAATGACTAAGTCGACATGGCACACCCCTCAAAGTGCCATGCCAACCTCACACTGCCTGTGGCATAGGTAAGTCACCCCTCTAGCAGGCCTTACAGCCCTAAGGCAGGGTGCACTATACCACAGGTGAGGGCATATGTGCATGAGCACCATGCCCCTACAGTGTCTAAGCAAAACCTTAGACATTGTAAGTGCAGGGTAGCCATAAGAGTATATGGTCTGGGAGTCTGTCAGACACGAACTCCACAGCACCATAATGGCTACACTGAAAACTGGGAAGTTTGGTATCAAACTTCTCAGCACAATAAATGCACACTGATGCCAGTGTGCACTATGTTGTAAAATACACCCAGAGGGCATCTTAGAGATGCCCCCTGAAAACATACCCGACTTCCAGTGTGGGCTGACTAGTTTTTGCCAGCCTGCCACACACCAGACATGTTGCTGGCCACATGGGGAGAGTGCCTTTGTCACTCTGTGGCCAGGAACAAAGCCTGTACTGGGTGGAGGTGCTTCTCACCTCCCACTGCAGGAACTGTAACACCTGTCGGTGAGCCTCAAAGGCTCACCCCCTTTGTTACAGCGCCACAGGGCATCCCAGCTAGTGGAGATGCCCGCCCCTCCGGCCACTGCCCCCACTTTTGGCGGCAAGGCTGGAGGAGATAATGAGGAAAACAAGGAGGAGTCCCTCCCCAGTCAGGACAGTTCCTAAGGTGTCCTGAGCTGAGGTGACTCTTACTTTTTAGAAATCCTCCATCTTGTAGAAGGAGGACTCCCCCAATAGGATTAGGGATGTACCCCCCTCCCCACAGGGATGAGGCACAAAGATGGTGTAGCCACCCTCAGGGACAGTAGCCATTGGCTACTACCCTCCCAGACCTAAACACACCCCTAAATTCAGTATTTAGCGGCTCCCAAAACCAAGGAAGATAGATTCCTGCAACCTAAAGAAGAAGAAGGACTGCTGACTTGAAGCCCTGCAGTGAAGACGGAGACAACAACTTATTTGGCCCCAGCCCCACCGGCCTGTCTCCCTACTTCGATGAAAAACTGCAACAGCAACGCATCAAACAGGGACCAGCGATCCCTGAAGCCTCAGAGAACTGCCCTGCATCTAAAGGACCAAGAAGCTCCCAAGAACAGCGGCCCTGTTCAAGAAACTGCAACTTTTTGCAACAAAGAAGCAACTTTAAAGACCCCACGTTTCCTGCCGGAAACGTGAGACTTTCCACTCTGCACCCGACGCCCCCGGCTCGGCCTGCAGAAAACAAACACCTCAGGGAGGACTCCCTGGCGACTGCGAGCCCGTGAGTAGCCAGAGTTGACCCCCCTGAGCCCCCACTGCGACGCCTGCAGAGGAAATCCAGAGGCTCCCCCTGACCGCGACTGCCTGTAACAAGGAACCCGACGCCTGGAACCAGCACTGCACCCGCAGCCCCCAGGACCTGAAGGAACCGCGAACTCCAGTGCAGGAGCGACCCCCAGGACCCTCTGCCTAGCCCAGGTGGTGGCTACCCCGAGGAGCCCCCCTGTGCCTGCCTGTATCGTTAAAGAGACCCCCGGGTCTTCCCATTGATTCCGATCTGAAACCCTATGCCTGTTTGCACTCTGCACCCGGCCGCCCCTGTGCCGCTGAGAGTGTACTTTCTGTGCCTGCTTGTGTGTGTCCTCCCCCCCGGTGCCCCACAAAACCCCCCTGGTATGCCGTCCGAGGACGCGGGTACTTACCTGCTGGCAGACTGGAACCGGGGCACCCCTGTTTCCAGTGAAGCCTATGTGTTTTGGGCACCACTTTGACCTGTGCACCTGACCGGCCCTGAGCTGCTGGTGTGGTAACGTTGGGGTTGCCTTGAACCCCCAACGGTGGGCTACTTTGGACCCAACTTTGAACCCTGTAAGTGTTTTACTTACCTGTAAACTTAACAATTACTTACCTCCCCCAGGAACTGTTGATTTTTGCACAGTGTTCACTTTTAAAATAGCTTATTGCCATTTTTGTCAAAACTGTACATGCTATTGTGATTATTCAACGTTCCTAGAATACCCGAGTGAAATACCTTTCATTTGCAGTATTACTTGTAAATCTTGAACCTGTGGTTCTTAAAATAAACTAAGAAAATATATTTTTCTATATAAAAACCTATTGGCCTGGAGTAAGTCTTTGAGTGTGTGGTCCTCATTTATTGCCTGTGTGTGTACAACAAATGCTTCACACTACCCTCTGATAAGCGTACTGCTCGACCACACTACCACAAAATAGAGCATTAGAATTATCTCTTTTTGCCACTATCTTACCTCTAAGGGGAACCCTTGGACTCTCTGCACACTATTTCTTACTTTGAAATAGTATATACAGAGCCAACTTCCTACCAACTGCTTTTTAAATGTTGGTTTATGCTGCATGTATGTGTTGCAATTCATATGCTGGCAAATCTATTTTTTCGGAACAATTTCCGTTTGGACCATTGTAGTTGATTTACCCAGGTCCTTCGGGTTACTAATGGGTTACCCTCTTTGTATTTAATGGTTCCTGGGGATTAACAGCTCACGGACACAATTGTGGGAAACAAACAAAAATAAATATCAACCCGACAATATTACAGCAAAGTGTGCTCACAGGGCACCACCATTGGCCTCGATGAAAGCGACGAGTCCAGCTTACCTTTTTTTTTTATCCCCTGAAGATCTCTGCAGCAGGCGCTGCATGGTTAGAGGGCACAGGAGCTGCAGAGTTGGGACCTCATTGATGTTGCAAGGATGGGGGGCCCAGCTTCAGGAATTTGTTCCTTGCGTCCTAGGTCCCAGATGGCGATAGATGGAGGAATCCGGGCCCGGGTCTCTGGCTGGCTCTGGAGGAAAACTTGCTTAGTAGCTTCTGCTCCTGACAGGCCCTTCATTGACAATCTTCGCTGCTTTATGGTAAAGAAGGAAAGGAAAGTCATCGCAAACTACATTTTCAAAGGGCTTCCTTTCCTTACCTCCACACAGTGAACTGAGTGGTGAGGTGACGCCAACATGCCCGTCACTGCTAGTGTGAAATGGTAATCATGCGAGCATGATCCACAGAGTGAAAATGTTGGGTATGGGCTCACATGACCACCATTTCTTTTGGAAATCCCAACATGCTGCAGGCAGTACTGGTACTCTCCCTGGGCACGGGCACGGAGAAGATCTAGTACTGAATGGGGGGAAAAAGAGAAGTGCTGGCACTCAAGCACTGATCTGATACCAAGAGGCAGGCAATTATATCAATTAAGGAGTGAGAGTAAAACTAGTGAGAATTCTGCGATAAACTGCAAAGGTTTCACTATATGTCAACCACAACAAGTAGTAGACATGGCAGGTAAAGGTGCAAGTGGCAAAATGATATGCCAACCTCTGTATCAAAGTGAAATGTATTTCTTTGGGCAAAAACAGAAGCACCAACACTTCAGTGCTAGAAATACTGCACGAAGTGGTTTTACACTTTCGACCATGCCACTTACTCAGTTTTCAACTGTGATTTGTTTCTGTGAATTTCAAGGCTTTTCTTCCCAATCCTTTGGCTGTGCACAGTGGGCTTGGCTGCAGAGCCTGGCCTGTGCCCAGGCCCTGCATCCAACCAGCCATGGGTGGCTGATCACCACTGCATGCAGCCTTTAGCTGTGTTTAGTGGTGGGTTAGCTACAGGCCCCGGCCTACAGCCAGACCATGCCCTCAACCCACTACATGGTGTGGATGGATTCAGAGCCTGTTTTTTCACTGGGCCCTGTATATATAAGTTCTAGTTCAAGGATGAAAGCAAATTCTCTGTAGGGTGGCAAAACATATTATTGGACTGATAAAAAGAAGATAATATAGAGATGTTTCAATTTATCACTTTTGATTATCATAGATCTGTCTTCTTAAGACACAGAGGGACATATTTATACTTTTTGACGCACAACTGCGCCAACGCAGTTGTGCGTCAAAAATTTTAACGCCGGCTAACGCCATTCCAAAGCGCCATGCGGGCGCCTTATTTATTGAATGACGTTAGCCGGCGCAGCTGACTGGTGTGCGTCAAAAAAATGACTCACCAGGCAGCGGCGGCGTAGGGGAAAATGGAGCTTGGGCATCAAAAAATGGGGCAAGTCAGGTCTGAGGCAAAATTTTGGCCTCAACCCGATTTGCGCCATTTTTTTTGACGCCCAACCCCCATTGAAATGACTCCTGTCTTAGCAAAGACAGGAGTCATGCCCCCTTGCCCAATGGCCATGCCCAGGGGACTTATGTCCCCTGGGCATGGTCATTGGGCATAGTGGCATGTAGGGGGGCACAAATCAGGCCCCCCTATGCCACAAAAAAAAAAGCGAAAAAATATACTTACCTGAACTTACCTTAACTTCCCTCAGATGGGTCCCTCCATCCTTTGGTGTCCTCCTGGGGTGGGCAAGGGTGGCAGGGGGTGTCCCTGGGGGCATGGGAGGGCACCTCTGGGGTCCTTCTGAGCCCACAGGTCCCTTAACGCCTGCCCTGACCCAGGCGTTAAAAAACGGCGCTCATCAGGCTCGGCGCCGTTTTTTAAGGCCTGCCCCCTCCTGTGCGTCAAAATGACGTCACAGTATAAATATGGGGCACAGGCCTTAAAGTCATTTTTTGGAAGGGAACGCCTACCTTGCATATAATTAACGCAAGGCTGGTTCACCCTTCTAAAAAATGACGCCCATGGTGGAACTTTGACGCCTGCGGGGTCGGACGTCAAAGTATAAATAGGGGGCAGTGTTTGCGCCGAATAAGCGTCAAAAATGTTGACGCACATTCGGCGCAAACAGAGTATAAACATGCCCCAGAATATCATATTTTTTTCATGTTTTGCACAGTGGTGCTCATGCTATGTCCCCATCACTGCTATGCGTATTTGATGTCTTCCATTGATGATGTTTAAAGTCAATAGTTAAACTAAGGTGATGCCCACTTTATCTACAAATTTAAATGAGTTAGTTTGGTGGGTCGCTTCTAGTGACCAAAGCAGTCAACTCTAGGGTTATAATGTTTGCTTGATGGAGACAGAAAAGAGTGAAGTTGAGTCGGAGGCACGCATGATGTGGAGCACACTAGTTGGTCAGTGCAAAAATAATCTCTAACATGACTCGTTTCATTCTTTCCCAGAAAATACATGGAACCAAGCCAACTAGACTACATGACAAGCAGCCAACGGGGTGAAGCCTTGCTCGATGATGATCCAAGCTTGTACTGGCACGAGGACCCCAAGCCTGGCACACTGGTGTAAAGCAGTGCCCACCCTTGTTTAAGGACCTGCCTCCTCCTCCTCACTACGTGCCTTGCAAAGTTGGTTCATCCAACAGAATTATCATGGAGAAAATTCCAATGATCTTCTTCGACGAGACTGAAGTGAGCGTGGACGCAGGATTGAAATCAAACAGCAGCAGCTCAGTCCTTGACAAGATGGCTGAAACCAGAAGAAAATGGAGTGAAATTGTGGACACCCACAAAAGACAGCACTTGGAGTATTTATACCTAGGAAGCACTTTTTAGGAAGCTGAAAGGTGTTAAAAATGTGAAAAAGGGCTCTGTTTAGGGGAACGCGTTATCTTCTTAGCACAATCGAGACAAAAGCAAAACAACGATTGGTCCTTTTCTGAGTCCGTGGTGTTGTGACAGAGAGCATACGTAGCACAATACCTGCCTGTTGTTGAACATATGAGTTGAGGACGGCCTTTGAGTGACTGATGACAAGGCAGTCCCGAGAGTGATTGCATCATGGCGTGTTGTGCCAAGTAGGTCTGTAAGTCAGTGTATGACCTTGAGTGATATGTGGGAATGGAGGCAAATGTATGAGGTGAGGCATGCCTCTGAACAAACACATGCTAGAGGATTGAAGGAGGCACCCTTGTCAGTGAATGCCTCCGCGTGTACGTGGGGTGAGGCAGGACTGAGTGCAGGATAGCTTATGCGGGATGACTCTGGCTGGCGAATGGAAGTGACTAAACGGAGCGTAAGGAATGAATGACAGTGAACAGGATGCAGAGGTCTGTGAGTGAACAAGGGTAAATGTAGTGGTAAGAAGACAAAGGAATAGCCGAGCCCGTGAGTAACAGGAAGTGAATGGGTCGAGGCTTGCCCAGGAGTGTGTGCAAGCGCCCGAGTAGACTGCCTTGGTTATGAATGGTATGTACCCTGGATGAGTGTTTTAATGCACAACAGCGTGAATAAGCTCACACGACGTGTGATTTGTGTAGTGGCTGACTATTCAGGTATCCACAATATCTTCCAAGAGAAAAGTACAATGTAAATTTGTAAATATCTGTAAATGTGGTCATAGAGATCGTCGTTTTTAAGTCCGAATTGGTTCTAAGCAAACTCTCCTTCTGAACTTTCCATGGTACAAACCTAAAGCGGTGATGATGATGATAAATACGCTCATAATGAATGCGCAGAGATCTGCTGGTCAGATTTTTATTTACAGTGTCTTGTGCCATTAAAGGTGGACATTTTTGGTGTGGAATGCTCGAGGCGTGTTGGTTCATTTTTAATTTCACGGGGCAGTATTTTAAAGTAGACAGAAATATAGCAAAAAGGTCGTGATCGTGCCTTATAAAGATGGGCATTTTAAGGGTATGGGTGTCATTCCTGCATTGCAACTGCAAGACTGAGTCACCCGGCGACATAACATTTTAACGTTGTGTTGATCACATTTTCAAAAAGCACAGGAGGGTCAAAGCCAGCTGAAAGAAGGGGGCAAAAGTCCCTACGAAGGGCCCACTCGCTGCCCCTAATCACCATGGAAAAGATTATGGGATTGGCTAAATGGTAAATAGCACGCCTGCTGGAAACTAAACCCCACATAGCCTCCTAACTAGGGAATCTATCCTGTCTCCACATCCCAGACATCCTTTTTGGTCTCTGCAAGTTTCACTTGTAGTCATTCATGATGCATCCCTGGTTTTAGAAAGGAGAAATATTGGTCCATACAGGGACTTTGCTCTTGGACTACAGGTAGGGGTCTTGTTGACGTTCAATCTCCTACATTGATGTCGTACTTCCTGTTACCTGCCAAGAAGTCGGCCCCCCATGTTCGCCGAGATAGATGACAGGCGCACCATCACGGAGCTTTTCCAAAGGCCCTGACTTTCAGTTTGGCTATGGCGCTCATTGTTAGACGAGCCCCTCATATGACGCAACTCTCAGGGGAAACCGCGGATCATGTCCTGTACACAACGAAATGACATGTCTGAAATCATTCCATTTTCTTAACTGTGCCGTACTTCACAATTCCCACAAAGGTGCTCGTTTCTTTCTTTTATATTCAAGTAATTGAGAACTTCCTTGTTCATACTGCAGCTAGAAACATTTCTAAGGAACACGTTTGGGACATTTTTTTTACCTGTATAAAGCATGTTATGTAAACATGCGTTTGTTAAGCTGGTCCTTAGGCATTTGTACTGTTGAGGTTTAAAGAGAAAATCAAAGTACAATAATTTATTCCCTTTGGTATGTATGGCAGTTTCTTGTAAAATACCTTTTTGCATATCCTTTTACTACTTCTGACTTCTGAGACCTCTAATGTCCAGGTCAATAAACTAAAAGTGTGCAACTAAATCTGTCCAGGAGTCATTGTGTGTGTGCGGTTTGTTGAACCCTTCAGCACAACGCGTGCGATGGCTTTGGTTTCAGTAGCAGAGGGGCAACGGGAGGGGGTGTCTTGTGCAGTTCCACGTTGCCTGCTGAAGTTTCAGGGCACGGCACGTGTTTCTGACGTCGTGGCTTCCTAAAGAGGAGTCAACATAAGGTGGAGGGCAGCTGCAGGCTACATTCATCAAGTGTTGAAGCCCAGTTTGAAGCACATCGGGCTGTCCGCAATGGAATTTGCTGAAACCGGCTACTGAAATGTGTCACAAGCATACGAGTGACTCACACCTAGGAGCAGAAACCGACTCCCACGCTCTGAACACACATAAACATCTTTCAAGAGAGAGCTAGCAGTACAAGTATGTTTTCCTTTATGAAATGGAGGCTATAAAAAGTACAGAACTGAAACACACCCAAATAACTACCAACTAATGAGGAAATATTTGAATAAACATTTGCTAGTCTGATAGGTCTGGCATTTTTATAGTGAAAAGTTGTGCATTTTATGTATGGTTTTATAGGGATGAGAGTGACTGTTGCTAAGGCATGGGCAGTCAGTACTGGGTGTAGTGTGGTGTGAGGAGATGATGTGGAAGTGGTTAATCGTTGGGGTGGTAGTGCGGTGGTGGGTTTTGGATGTGCGATGGTGGGCAGTGATTATTGTTGGTAATATGGTGCAGTTTTGACTGTGTTAGTGCAGTGCCAGGTGTCTAATTATGTGGCAAAGGTGTTTAACAGGAGAAGGTGGCATGGCCAAGGTGTGTCAGATAGGTAGCACTGTTACACCAGGGACACCCAGACTGTTGATACAAATGTCCATGTTATGTTTTCGGGTGGGATACTTTAATTCCAGGGATAGCCGTAACATTCCTAAAAATTATCACGGTGTGCCCTGGATGTGCTATTTTTATGGTATTATTCTGGCAAGAATGGACCACTATTTTGGAAGGGCTGGTCAGAAAGTCACCAATAATACCCACATTACCCTATGATATTAGGAATAGGGCCCTATTATTGTCAAAGGTAATAAAAATGTCACCAGCAAAGCCCTTGAAACGTCATGATGGGGCAAACACTTTACCTATACTGGTGCTTATGTGTGAGGCAACGTGCAGGGATAAACATGCATTTACTCTCCTCACACACATCTACATCTGTCTCGCACTTTCATTCATACCGTTGATACTCATTCCTCACATTCCTATTCCTATCACCAACATTCCTCACTCACATTCTCCTCACACGCTGCTCACTCGTTTCTCTCTCCGACTCATGGTCACACTCCACTCACTTTTAGACTCTTAATGACCCTCATGCCCATTCTGATTGTTCTCACAGTCACTCCCTTCTCACAACCAGAAGGAAGTGAATGTGCCTAAACACCAGGAGCACCCCAACTAGACTACTATGTGTGACATGCTGTAATGCTTGGGGACCACATAAGCTAGGTAGTACGCCGTATTGCTTGAGGCAATAAATAGTCGAATGCTTACACATGCTCTCATGAATCAAAGGGAACTTCCTTTACCCTTCATCCCATTTGGTGATGATATGCACACTTTGCATCGTCAGTGCATATGCCATGGAAATGAACACAAGGAAACTAACAATCTGTAAAATGGCCCCTTGAAACTCAGACAACCAATTACTTTTCAAGACAGTTACAAAAAGCTAGAACACCTAAAGCAAAAGAACTTATGTGGTGCAAGCCTAAGTAGGATGTGTGCATTGGCGCTTGTCGGAGTGGAGAGTATGTTTGCATCATCTGTAAATATAACAAAGTAGAGAGACCTGGTAATCCATTGGGCACCTTCCTTAATTCTGTGGGCGGCGCAGCGACTACTAAAAACATCAGTAGTGTGATAAAAGTGAAACGAGCAGGAGCTGTTGGGCTAGGACAGTAGAGCTACTCACATTAGTCATCATTCTCTTTAAAAAAGAGAAAAGCAAGTGTTAACTAGCACTCACGGCATTGTGCATGAACAAGAATTGGGTATGTCTGAGTGCAGACTCACTACCATGTTTCCCAGTCTCAATCAGTCAGTGTGAAGAGGGTAGTAACTTTCAGGCATGCCCTTGGCAACTTGTGCTTTAGTAATGGTGCTTTACCTGCAGGAAAATGTTAATTGTGGTCTAGTAATGTGTTGTTACATACTGAATTATAAATTATGAAATTTGTCACAGCAATGTATATCTTACAAACTGGTTATAGTGTAATTTATGGGGCCTGCGTAGAGTGAGAAAGCCAGATAGGAATACGAAAATGAAACAACCTAAGGACTCACTTCTGCTTAAAGGAGGTTGAGGTATCTTATGTGGATGTCCTAAGCCAGCTTTCTGAAAACTGGACTGCCCTCTCTGCCTTAGTAGATAAAGACTTTTCTGACATTATTGCTCCAAGAGTGATGAACTTGATACATCTGTCTGTTAGTTCAATAACGCAGGTGTCCAGAAGGTCTGTCATTACCCCATTATCTAAAAGATCGTGAGTTGATTCTAGTTCGCCTAAAAATGTCCAGCTTCTTGCAAGGTTGCAATGGCCATCCAAGGTCCTAACACACATTCTCGTAGGCAGACTCTAGGGGGCATATTTATACTCTGTTTGCGCCGGAATTGCGTTGTTTTTTTTTACGCAATTCCGACGCAAAACTAGCTCCATATTTATACTTTGGCGTTAGACGCATCTAGCGCCAAAGTCCATGGAGTTTGCGTCATTTTTTAGCGTGGACACCTACTTTGCGTTAATGATATGCAAGGTAGGCGTTCCCGTCTAAAAAAGTGACTCCGAGGCATGTGCGCCGTATTTACACTCCCGGGCAAAATTCACGCCCGGGAGTGGGCGGGTCAAAAAAAATTACGTCCAGCCGCTTTTGCGCTGTTTTTTAGCGCCTGGACAAGGCAGGCGTTAAGGGATCTGTGTGCCCTCCCATGCCACCAGGGACCCCCCCTGACACCCTTGCCCACCCCAGGAGGACATCCAAGGATGGAGGGACCCATCCCAGGGACATTAAGGCAAGTTCAGGTAAGTATTTTTTAAAAAATTTTTTGTGGCATAGGGGGGCCTGATTTGTGCCCCCCTACATGCCACTATGCCCAATGACCATGATCATTTTAATGGGGGTTGGGAGTCGAAATAAATGGCGCAAATCGGGTTGAGGCGATAATTTTGCCTCAGCCTGACTTGCCCCATTTTTTGGCGCCCAAGCTCCATATTCCCCTACGCCGGCGCTGCCTGGTGTACGTCATTTTTTTCCACGCACACCAGGCAGCGCCGGCGGCTAACGCCGGCTAACGTCATTGAATAAATACGGCGCCCGCATGGTGCTTCAGAATGGCGTTAGCCGGCGCTATTTTTTTTGACGCAAAACTGCGTTAGCGCAGTTTTGCGTCAAAATGTATAAATATGGCCCTAGGAATTTCCGGAACAATGTGAACTGTTGAATGTGCACCACTCTGAAATTTTCCAACGACAAGGAACAGAAAAAACACGTATCAAAATGTTAGATGATCTAATACCCTTGGAGTTGAAAGAAACGTAATTCTTCTCATCCACTATAATCGACAAGGTTTGCTATTGTCACAGAGGTCCTCTTAGTGGTGGCTAGGGCGAATGCTGCAGTCCAGCTTTTGTTCTGCTCTCTTCGGTGGAGGTCTTTTTGAGGGCAAGGCAAGTGTGTTTAATCGGTAGGGGCTTCGAGGGGTTATCCTTAGTATCAGTGGAATATTGGGCACCCAAGGGGGCACCCATCTGTCTCACCTGATGTGCAACACCTCCATGAAAACGTTGCCGCATTGATCAGAGCTTGAAGCTGGAAACTCCACTCGTATGGCTAAGAGTGTTAGCTGCAAGCCAGGAACAATTAATTTAGCTTTGTGTCTGAGATGCATAAGTCTGTAACTGACTAGAGAACTATTAAGACGTCTAAACATAGTGAATATAAAAGTAAAGTCATGTTGTTTGCAGTAAATGACTGAAATAATTTCAGACTGTTCTTGCCCCTCCTTGGATTTTTAGCTAGACATGCGAGTACTACTGAAGGGATATTTTAGCATATTCTCCCAGATTGCTGTGGTTGTACGGGGCTGTGCACCCTGCCTGTGCACAGCGTAATGCACTTGGCCTCCTTGCGAGGTCACATATTGAAGTCCTCCTGGAGTTTCAGAAATGGAGCCGAGATTTCAGATTTTCAATGTAGGTGTCAAGGCTGTGGACTTACCTGAACTTAGATCCACGCCATCACTCCTCTAGTCCAGTCCACCTTTCAAGCCCTTTTTTAGGGGGCGATTATCTCCAATCCTAGCTTCTCTGATCCATTCTATTTCCATATCCTGTTTGTGCGTACGTGTGATGTGTTTGACAGTGTGTGTCTGTAGGAAGTTAGCGCTGTATATACTATCTCAAAGTGAGAGATAGAGTCCAAGGGTTTCCCTTAGAGGTTGGTAGTGGCAACATTAGATAATACCAATGCTCTATTTTGTGGTAGTAGGCTTATCAAAGGGTAGTGTTAAGCATTTGTTGTACACACACAGGCAATAAATGGGAACACACACTCAAAGACTTAACTCTAGGCCACTAGGTTTTTATATAAAAAAATATTATTTTCTTAATTTATTTTAGAACCACAAGATTCAGAATTCAAGTAAATACATACATTGTAAGGTACTTGGCATAGGTAAGTATGGAACTTTGAATTAAATCAGTAATGTACACAGTTTGGTCAGAAATGACAATAAGCTATTTTAAAAGTAGACACTGCAAAAATCAACAGTTGCTGGGGGAGGTAAGTACAAGTTAGTTTATCAGGTACGTAAAGCACATATAAGTTCAGTCTCCGGGGCCTAGGCAGCCCACCGTTGGGGGTTCAAGTCAACCCCAAACACCTAGCACCAGCAACACAGGGACGGTCAGGTGCAGAGGTCAAAGTAGGGCCCAAATAACATAGGTGCCTATGGAGCCTAGGGGTGCTCCGGTTCCAGTCTGCTAGCAGGTAAGTACCTGCTTCCTCGGAGATCAGGCCAGGGTTTTTTTGTAGAGCACTTGGAGGGGGTCACCAACAGGCACACAAAATATACCCTCAGCGGCACAGGGGCGGCCGGGTGCAGTGTGTGAAGTAGGTGTCGGGTTTTAGATTGAAATCAATGGAGAGACCCGGGGGTCACTCTGGCAATGCAGGCAGGGCACAGGGGGGCTTCTCAGGCCAGCCACCGACTGGGCAAGAATGAGGGCCGCCTGCTGGTCACTCCTGCACCGGTAGTTGGTTTCTCTCGGGCCTGGGGGCTGTGGCTGCAGTGCTTCTTCCAGGCGTCGGGTTCTTTGTTTCTGGGCAGTTGCGATCAGGGGGAGCCTCTGGATTCTCTCTGCAGGCGTCCTTGTGGGGGTTCAGGGAGGTCGTCTCAGGGTGTCCACTGCGTTGGGAGTCGCCTTGGGGTCCTCTCTGCAGTGTTGGTTCTTCTGGACACGAGCCAGAGGCGTCGGGTGCAGAGTGTTGGGGACTCACACTTCCGGAGTGAGGCTGGAGTCCCTTTAAAGTTGGTTGTTTCTTTGTTGGTTGAACAGAGCTGCTGTCCTCAGGAGTTTCCTGGTCCTTTGGGTTCAGGGCAGTCCCCTGAGTCGGCAGAGGTCGCTGGTCCCTCTGGATGTGTCGCTGTTGCAGGTTCTTGGAGTCTGGAGACAGGCCATTAGGGCTGGTGCCAAGTCAGTTGTTGTCTCCGTCATCTCTGCGGGGCTTTGAGATCAGCAGTCCTTCTTCTTGTTGCAGGTCATCAGGAATCTGGTTTCCTGGGTTCAGGGTCACCCCTAAATACTCAATTTAGGGGTGTGTTTAGGTCTGGGGGGCAGGAGCCAATAGCTACTGGCCCTGAGGGTGGCTACACCCCCTTTGTTCCACCTCCCTGTGGGGAGGGGGGAACATCCCTAATCCTATTGTGGCGAATCCTCCAAAGCAAGATGGAGGATTTCCTAAGGCAGGGGTCACCTCAGCTCAGGACACCTTAGGGGCTGTCCTCACTGGTGGGTGACTCCTCCTTGTTTTTTTCTCATTATCTCCTCCGGACTTGCTGCCAAAAGTGGGGGCTGTGTTCGGGGGTGGGCATCTCCACTAGCTGGAGTGCCCTGGGGGCTGTAACACAAGGCTTGAGCCTTTGAGGATCACCGCCAGGTGTTACAGTTGCCGCAGGGGGAGGTGTGAAGGACCTCCACCCAGTGCAGGCTTTGTTCCTGGCCGCAGAGTGCACAAAGGCACTCACCCCATGTGGCCAGAAACCCGTCTGGATGTGGCAGGCTGGCAGAAACTGGTCAGCCTAGCACTAGTAGTTGAACTGGTATACAGGGGGCATCTCTAAGATGCCCTCTGTGTGTATTTTTCAATAAATCCCACACTGGCATCAGTGTGGATTTATTGTGCTGAGAAGTTTGATACCAAACTTCCCAGTATTCAGTGTAGCCATTATGGAACTGTGGAGTTAGTATTTGACAAACCCCCAGACCATATACTCTTTATGGCTACCCTGCACTTACAATGTCTAATAATTGACTTATACACTGTAGGGGCATAGTGCTCATGCAGCTATGCCCTCACCTGTGGCAAAGTGCACCTTGCCTTAGGGCTGTATGGCCTGCTAGAGTCAGTGGGCATGGCACTCTGATGTGAGTGCCATGTCGACTTAGTCTTTTTCTCCCCACCAGCACACACAAGCTGTGAGGCAGTGTGCATGTGCTGAGTGAGGGGTCCCCAGAGTTGCATAATACATGCTGCAGCCCTTAGAGACCTTCCCTGGATACAGGGCCCTTGGTACCAGGGATACCATTTACAAGGGACTTATCTGTGTGCCAGGGTTGTGCCAATTCTGGAGACAAAGGTACAGTTTAGGGAAAGCACACTGGTGCTGGGGCCTGGTTAGCAGGGTCCCAGCACACTTTCAATCATAACTAGCATCAACAAAACGTAAAAAGTTAGGGGGTAACCATGCCAACAGTGGCATTTTTCTACAGTGTCCTATAAATATCAATTCCAAAGAAGTTGGTTTTACCTATCTATATACCTTCATTTGGAGCAGTATATTTTCCACTGGAAACTGGGATGCTTATTTCTCAATACCTCACTGGGAACAAGCCAGAACAGCAGTAGTTTGCATTGTAGAATCAATGGGAGAAGTGTAACAGGAAAGGGTCAGGGGATAAATTGGTCCTTTTTGTCTTTGCCTGTCCGCATATTTAGATTTGTACAGTTTCTGCGTTGGACAAGAACAGACAACCGTAAACCGAGTGAAGTTCACAGTTTGAACTGACTTATAAATGTTACAGAAGTGGTCATTCCATGCTATCTTTTTGCTGTTCCTAAATTCTTACGCTAAAGGTGCAATTCACAGTTCTTTCTTTAGCCTTATGGGAACTTGGTTCACAGTATGAGAAAGAACAGTAGCTAGTCAGACACAGTCAGGAGCAGCACTCATTCATATAAACCAAACCATAAGCAGTCTGCATGGTATCTTATGCTACTCTTCAAATGTAATGCTGAAGACACAAATCACTGTTTTCGATTTTACTGCTGAAACGTTATGCAGATGTCGCAAATCAATGTTCGTGGTTGTGGTGCTAAGTTGTAGATTTTCCAAAGTTCACTGTTCACTCTGCAGCTATCCAAGAAAGCGATTTGGATAGAGAATTCTCGCAGCCCAAGTCTTTAGTTCTCTTATGGCCTAATTTATATAATGGTGGGCGGACAGTTTCACCGTCATGGAGATGGAGTCAATTGCCACCTGCCAAATTTAGAAATGACCCCCAAGCTGGCGGTCATTTCTGTAGCATTGACTGAAACTGTCGTCACAGTGGTTCCTGTCCATGCTGTTTACACTTTGGTGCAGGACTGTCAACATGATGGAGCCCGCATCAAATTTTCTTTTTTTATTCTCAAAAAGAAAACCTCGAAGCAGGATTTTCTTTTTGAAAATATAAAAGAAAATATTCCCCCTGCCATGGGAGTCCTCTCCCATGGCAAAGGGAACGTTTAGTAACTTTTACTGCCCCTTACCGCCCAGGTTTTCCAGGCGGTGACGTGCACTGAGAACTGACCTTTAAATCAGTTATGGCAGAGAAGACATACCACCAAGATATAAATCAGGCCCTCTGTGAAGTGGTTAATTAAGTCTGCTAATGGCACAAAGAGTGGCATTGTCCATAAACACTTGCAGTAGACCTCCAACTTTAGAAGACACCTTCACTGAAAACGTCAGGGTGGGACTGGATACTGACACATCAGCAACAGCAGTTCTTCATGCAAGCTGGATGTTGCTCAGAAAACAACTACTTCACACAGGAGTTCCAACTTATGCAGAAGTTTCAGGTCCCACTTTTGGAGTATTGGTGTTTTTGCTTTTGTCAATTTGTCCCCTGTCTCTGAAGCTCCAGGGTTGTCATTGTTTTTGGCATTCCTAATCGGGAACTATCATCAGATCATTGTCCCAACTGATGGATAACTCTGCTGTTTGATGCCTGGGTCTGTAACATCCAATGATCGCAATATCATTAGTAATCCATACCCACAGCAGGTTTTCGTAGCACAATGAACAGGCCCGGTCTCTTTAGGTGTCCCCTCTCATATATTGAACAATGCTGGCGTATTTGGCAATCACATACGGCAGGCTACATATCACAAAAAATACATTGTACAGCTCTTCGTTAAGCACTTTGCGTGAAATGCAATGAGCCTATGATTTTTTAATACATCGTAATATTCAACATAAAGTGAATGGAATTTTCAAATAAAATAGCCATGATCATCTAACTCCGATATCTGGATGGAGTATTTATATAGTTATGAATAATTACAGATTTGGTGTTCTTTTTGAAGAATTTATATTGAATAACAGCAGAATAACAAGAAGAGATGCTGAAAACATTGAGGTCTGTCTTCTAATAGGAAAGGATGCAGAATCAAGACTGGGTTCCTGGTCTTATGTTGTTGTATTGCAATGGCGTCTTGTGCCAGGACTCCGTAACGTTGCACCTTCTTCAGGATGTAATCAATGCATGGGAGGCCCTGAGGTTTATAGCTGTCTGTGACTTTTCTAGGTAAGGGGTATTCTGGAACAATATCTAAAATCACAGATAAAATACTTGAAATCTATCTTTGTTAGTGAATAAATTGATGAACTACTGCCAAATGAAGACAAACTACATAACACTGATTATAAGTAAATTTTATATAAAACAATCTTTACTAAGGACCATATATCTAAGAAGCAATATTAGTCAGCACCAAAACTCCCAAAACTCCTGCTCACAATAACACATTCCCATTGTTTTTCCTAGAGCTTTAGTGGCACCATTGATGAATTTGATCCAGGTAGGGCAACTTATGTTGCTGCCATCAAGCAGATGTAGCTCCACAGCCCCCTTAACTGTGTGCACCTTTAAAGATTAAAAAAATTAAATCTTCTATAATGATTAAATATATGTATCGGGCTACCTCCTTCACACTGCAGGAAGAAATGGGGGAATCCTAATGTATCAATCTCTGGAGATCCAGAATCAGATTTATTTTCTCTATATCCAAAGTCCTAGATGCGGTTGTCTCACTGCCTAATTCTAAAGAACATAGGGAAGACAGTTTTCCTGCCAAATATGGTAAGACATTATTTGCTGCCCTTATCCCAATTTCACTATACTAATTTAATCATATAAAGTGGGTCATGGTCAACCATATGTTTGGACAGGTAACCTAGTAAGCTGTATTAAAACGAATAGGCTTCTGAATCAGTCGGACTCACATCACCCTATTACACTGGCTATCAGGTTCTTGAGATTATATTAACTAATAGGTTTCTGCTTTTTATTCCTGAGCATCTGATTTATCATGACTACCAGGTCTGTGCTAAGATATTACCTAATAGTTTTCCGCTTTTCTTTAAGAAATGCCTTCATCATACCAGACCAGATCAATTCCTGGTTGGTACTTGACTTCAAACAGCACATTTTTAGCCAAGAATCGGATGTTCTCTATGAACTTAATTCTAGTCATTATTATAAGACCTTTGATCTTGTGAGCTTGGATTTTCTCATTGGCCTTAAAGCAATCTATTTTCAGCCCTTTTACTAGGTTATTGGCCTCCCCTTATCAAAGATCTGAAACAAATATCATTAGCAATAGTCACAAATCAGCAAGATCTTGTTAAACTAGGGGGACCTGCCAGGCCTGTCATATGTCACTAATTTTGTTCACTTTACTTATCAACCCCGTAGCTATAGTCTTCTGTCACCAGTTTGTGATCTTACACCTATGAGTTATATGCAGATAATTTTGCTTTGTACTTAAAAGTGGTTTAAGAATTTATTGCCAATGCATTTCAAGTTGTTCAGACATTAACCCATTTCAGGGATACAAAGTGAATCACACGAGTCAGAGATCATACTATTCAAAACTACAATGGCAATAACTCGTCCCCAATTTCTATTAGAGTATGGTCCACAACAAAGGATTCTCTGAAGATCCAGCCGTTCCTTTCCCCTTAAACTATTTCCCACTTGTTTGTAAAACAGATCAGCTTCTTAGTTGAAGGTCTTCATTACCCCTGAAGCTTCTGGAGCACTTTACACTTTTTTAAATGGACATCCTGCCCATATTTTTAGTTTTCTTTTGCTTGATTCCATGGTTCTGATCGACAGATGTTTCTAAGAAGCTCGATTGTAAATGTATTGGTTTATTTCGTTCAGAACCCCACCAAGAGTTTAATAGACCGAAAATTAAAACAATACTATGTGGTCTATCCTCACCAGATCTTTAAACAATAGTTTTTAGCATTGCCGCAATCAGATTCTTAGTTCTGGGCACAGACAGCCTTACAGCTTTTCGAATACTGCATGTCATCAAATCAAAAAAGTACAATAATTTTCGTCTTCTTGGCATTCCAAATGATTTAATATATGCCTTGCAAGTAACTTTTCCTTGCTTTCTAACGGGGCTTTTTAGCAATAGATTTTGTCACAATCAGTGTTTTAGATCTGGCTGTATTTAGACTTAAAACATCTTTAATACTGCATGTCATTCTTCAAAAAACAATAAGAAGTAGGGGGTGGGGTGGGTGGTGGTTACTGGTCAGCCCTAGTCAGCTATTGGCTTTCATGAGTTTTTTAAAAAGTTTATTGATACTTGGATGGGCTGTCCATCAAATCTATGGAATGTCATTGATAGGTATCTTGTGGCATTCAAGATCCCATTTAATTCTGGTGGTGGGCGTAAAGAAATCCTTTTGATGAACTGCAAATGCAACATGACATGTAGCTTGTAAATGAGACCAAGTATTTGTTCTTTGATGTATTTTTTTGCAGACGCTGCAACATTATGGGCCAGATGTATCATTTTATTAAATTACGATTACCAAATTGCAATTCCCTGTGAAGCACAATTAGGTAATCGCTATTCTAATGTATGAAACTCACTGAGTTTCATTTTGCATTTCTTAATTGGTTGCCAAGCGACCTACTGCATTAATATTCATGAGGTTGGTCGCAATTTGCAATCCATTAGGAAATGCTAAAATCACATGCAGACACTCAGCAGACCACCATGTCTGTGATTGCTTTCAAATAATGCAATTTTTTTTTTAATGCAGCCGGTTTTCTTTAAAGGAATATGGGATGTGTTTAGAAAAAAAAATGAAGTTTTCTTTTCATTTTTTAAGAGCAGGCAGTGGTCCCAAGGACCACTGCCTGCTCTTAAAAAATATTTTCGCATTACCACCTTCTTGAAGTAGGTGGTAAAATGCAAATGTTTTGCAACCGCATTTGTCACAAAACATTCCTGCAACCGCTGCAATTCAGAGGAAGGGACTCCCTTGACACGTCCCTTCCTAAGCGGTATGTTGTGGCAATTCCAATTTGCGATTCGGTAACAAGTTATCCAATCACAATTTGGAATTCATACATGTCGATCAAGCTGTCTGCGACTGCAAAAACGCATGATAAATTTGGCCCTTAGTTACTTATTTACGGGTTTTTTATGACGTGCTGGTTTGGATGCCTTAATCTGTCTAATGACAAAGTGCTATTCAATAATCGCCCTCACATGTTAATTTGTTTTCTTTTCTGTCACAATAACATGTTTGGTTTATGTTTCTTTTGGTCAAAAGAGAAAAGCTGTGAGCCCACGTGGGCATTAGTAAAGATACAACGAAAATATTGGTCCTGTATGAAAGGTTCTATCTTGCAATATTTTGATGTGTGCCTTTTAAGTTCATTGTTTACAACACGAACTTCATTTTCTGACTCTTTTCTATAACATTCTTCCTTCAGGGCACAGCTTAATGCTGCAGTCTGTTGAACAAAGGGACCCTACTTTATGCTTCCACACTGCTTGTGTAGCCCAAGATATTGTTTTATTGTGGAAAGGGCTGTGTCCAACACAGAAGGTCACCCAAACGCTTCCTCTAAAACAAAAAGTTAGAGCTGTTGGCGTTCTAATGGCTTGTTTGTGCATGGGGATTAGAAAGCTGCTCTTCGATGACTCTAGATATAGTCTTTGGTTAAAACTGTGAGACACCGAAAACAAAAAATATGCGCAGAAATTAGGGTACAACTTAAAAAAATTAATTGCTCTCCCATGTTGTCCCAGAGCCCAATACGATTTCGGCAACATTGTTAGTTTCATTATGGTATCAGGTGACTATTATATCTCTGGAGTCCAAATGGGCTAATAGTGACCGTCACTGGTTTACCAGGGCAGAATAATACACGGATATGGTCTAACTAGTCTAGGACCTCTGTGCCCAGTAATTTAAACAGGAAGCGGAGGTGACATGAGTGTCAAGGGAATGTTCAACAAGTTTCTTATCCAAGGCTCCATGCTCGCAAATCCTCGCTGCTTCCCGACACCGCCACAACAAACAATGCTGCTTCCTGGCTGCCCTCGGTAAAGTGTATGTGCAGCAAATAACTAAAAAAACAAAGCTACCTTGTTCATACTTCAATAAATTGTTATTAATTATGAATATTTGGGGCAACTCAATAAAAATAAAGACATTATTTTTGCCAGTATAGCAATAGTGTGCCAGTGAAAATCTATGCAGTAATACTGGGTGAAATGCCAAGCTCTGTTTTCTCAATTTGCAAACTCTCTTGCCATCGAGACCTCTCATTCATGCATCCCTCTCCTGGCGTTAGATCCTGGGCAGATTTGGAATGCCATAAAAAGGCAGGGAAAACACCTTCTCTTTAGATTCATGGCCATCAAAACCGCTTCACTAGTCACTGACCAACACCACCAAAGCTTCGTTTTCAGAAGCCTTTTTTTAAATGCTGGCCTCAAAGACCTTTAACATGGCGAAGTTTATCCTTTAAATCATCAAGAATTAGTGCGTTATCATACTGTCTCAAAACCTCCAGTCTCCTGATATGATTCTTGAATAAAATCCTATGCAATCCTATATCACGATTGCAGTGCTGTATGGAAACCTTTAAATGACCTGATATATAATACCCTGGTTTCCTTAGGTGGTGTGGGCACTCTCAATCCAGCTGAAGTGCCTTCAACAATATAAAATCAAAGAAATGCATTTGTTCTTACTGATCCCAACCAGTACAATGGTGTCTTTGATGTCTGACACTAATACCTGCTATCAATGGCCAATCCCTTTCCTCTCTGTGGTCCCCGTTCTGTTCCTATGCTAAGAATATCATTCTCCTGGGATACATCAAACAAGAATACTGTAGACTATAAACATGCCTCAATGTTATTGACAAATGTATGAGACCAAGTTGCTATCAATTAAACTCTGCGAAGACAGAGATTTTGGTACTGAGAGTTCAACCCAAACAAGGGTAACCAATTTAGGTCTCATAGAGGAGTACCTGGAATAGCAGAGTAATTAATGTTTACCAGGCTGTATCACTGTTTTTCAGTTTGTATGGCCTTCATATAGTATTTGCCTCTTTGGGAAATACGTTATAGACCCCTTGGATTCCCTCTATTTCCTTTGTATGTTTGTCTGTATGACGGGTATCTGTGTGAGTGCTGTTGTGCAGGAGATTTCATTACAAGACTGGAGGCTACCATTATGCATTAATCGTTTAATTGCCACTCCTGCAGCATCGTTAAAGAACATTCCAAAACAAGAAATCCAAACTAGAACCAGAACTCTGTAGTACATAAATAGTCCTCTCCCAGAACTCTAGTCCTCTTTTAAATGCTGCTCCTCCCCAGATAAGTATTGTTTAAATGGTTCCTTTTAGTATAAAGCAAATGGATTGCACTTTAAATTTCTAAGGACTGTAGGTATGTGTTTTTAATTATATGTTTACAGCTGTTTGTTTATGAGTTATAAATACTTTATTATTTTTTTGTAGGATAGTTAACATATATTTTTATAATATGATTTAATAGGGAATATTTAGGTTTTGTTTTTTAAAAAAAAGCAAGGAAATATTGTTGGAGTGTCGTGTGAGGTAAGCATGTGAAGAGACTCCTTCTCGCGCCGCATGGATCGCGTTATGCATTTTTAAATCTGGAGCGCAAGACAAGATTAGCGCCTGTCCTTGCATTCATGTGTCCGTGACAGGAGCGTGGTACAGGGATAGTGTGCACAGTTTGTTTTGCGTGAGACAAGGTTTTTTCACGTATCCGTTCGCTCCCGTGTTAGTAGCAGGAGGGCGGAACGTGGATAACCTGCGTACTGTTTGTTTAGAGGTACGCGATGAATAAGGAAATTTTATTTGGCTGTTGAGATCACGCAAGATCTTTGCGGCCATTTTAAATTAAGCTAAAATACATTCTGTACATTATCGTATTTGTAATGGGATTGAAGTACCGTTATGAATCTTATTCAACAACATCGAGGAGTGAGGACAGAACAGTATATTATTTGTGGAAAAAAGTTGGGTTTGGAAGTTTGTTTTGTTTTTATTAGAACAAACATTTTGTTTTGTAAAGGTTTGTCATTATGGATCCTGAACAGTGTTGTTTGTAAGGAGGTTACTAGTGCACAGGTTAATGAGGAAATTATCAGGAAGTTGATTCAGCAGGAAATTAGGGTGCAGGTAAAAGATACTTTGGATGGAATTCTAAAAGAGAAAAAGAGGAATGAAATGGAATCTTGTGAAGAGTATTTTTCTTTGACTGAGGATGATGAGGTGAGAGAGTCTAGTGGAAAAAGGCTAAAGAAACAAAACATTTACGAAGGATCCTTGGGTCTTAAGGACGGTTCAGGGTTTTGAAATAGACTTTTTGGAATGCTCTTTGCAGGGAAAAGAACAGTGAGAAATTGCTTTATCAGAAGATCAAGTGGCTATAATATATGCAGAGGTAAGAGTTTTGTTACAGAAGGGTGCAATAAAACAAATGGAGAAGGGATGAGAGGTTACGTAAGATAAATTTGTTTAGTACTGAAAAAGGACAAAGGTTGGAGACCAATTATAAATTTAAGGGAATTGAACACATTTGTGAGTTACAGACATTTCAAATGAGAGATTTGTTATTGAAGAACGATTGGCTATTAAATCTGGATTTAAAAGACACTTATTTCACTATTCCAATGGGAGAGGACAGTCAGAGGTTTCTGCAGTTCCAATGGAAGAGAAGTATTTATCAGTTCCTATGTCTTCCGTTTGGGTTGTCTTCGGCCCCATGGTGTTTCACAAAGGGGATGCAAGTGGCAATGGCTTATTTGTGAGAAAGAGGAGTAAGGTTAATTGTTTATTTAGACAACATTTTAGCTATGTGTCAGGACATAGAGCAGTTGAAGAGAGAGTTGAGGATGGTGAAAGATTTATTGCAAAGTCTGGGATTCATTATAAATTTGGAGAAGTCAGTTCTGGTTCCAGCACAGAAAATGGAATTGTTGGGGTTCGAAGTAGATACAGTAGAGATGCAACTTCAATTACCGGAAAGGAAATTGAAGATGATTCGGAAGGAAATTTTGTTTGTGTTAAAGAAAGATTTGATTTCATTAAGGGATTTAGCAAGGGTGATAGGTTTGTTATCTTCGTCAATTCAGGCAATCTTTCCAGGGCATTTGCATTATCGGGCTTTGCAAAGCATAAAGAGGATGGCATTGAGGAAAGGTTTGTGGTATGGAGACAAGGTGGCCTTAGATCAGGAAGCCCAAGAAGAATTGGATTGGTGGTTGCAGAACATGGATGCTTGAAATGGTTGAGCAATTTTTTGGTTGTGCACCAAATTATTTGTTGGAAACAGATGCCAGTTTATCAGACTGGGGAGCGTGTTTGGGAGACAAGTGGACAGTAGGTGTTTGGTCACAAGAGGAGAAGAAAAAGCATATCAACTATTTGGAACTAACAGCAGGTCTGTATGCTTTGAAGAGTTTCAGACAAATATTGGAAGGAAAGAATGTGTTGATGAAAATGGACAATGTGTCGGCTGCAGCGTGTTTCAATCGGTTAGGAGGGAGCAGATCCCGAGGCCTGTCAGATTTATTGAAGGAGTTTTGGTATTTTTGCTTGGAGCACAAAATTGTAGTAAGGGTGGAGTATTTTCCAGGTGAATTAAACTGGATAGCCAATTGGAATTCAAGGAATTTGAAGGATTTCAGCGATTGGAAACTGAATCCTATGTCTTTCAAGAGGATAAACGAGGTTTGGGGTCCGTTGGAAGTGGATCTCTTTGCAAGCAGGTTGACATATCAGTTGGAGAAGTATGTCAGTTGGATTCCAGATCCAGGAGCCTGGGCAGTAGATGCTTTTCAAGTCAAATGGTGGGGAATGAAAGCGTATTCTTTTCCACCCTTTGCAATGATACAGAGAGTCTTGATGAAATTGAGAACAGAGAAGTGTCGGATTGTGTTGGTGACACCATTTTGGGTGTCTCAAGTATGGGTTCCGTCAGTCATGGAGTTGGCATGCGAAATTCCTTTTTTGATTCCAGCAGAAAAGGCTTTGTGTTAGATTGTGAGGGAGTAGAGCATCCTTTAGTTGTGGACAGAGTATTGAACCTTCTTCTTTGGAGGATATCAGGAGATTGGAATGTTTTGAGGGTCTTTCGAACATGGCTGCAGAATTGTTACAAGAATCATGGGCTCCAGGAACAATAAGAAGATATAGGGGAATTTGGAGAATATGGTTTGGTTGGTGCATGGAGAGAAATTTGGATTCTGCAGAGGTGCCTATAGTGGGGTTGGTAATTATTTTAGTAGAACAGTTTGTGATAGGATTAAGTTATAGAACTTTGAGTTGTTACATATCTGCAATTTCTGCAGGGCATGCAATAGTGGATGGAAAGAATGTAGGGACTAATGTTTTTGTTTGTAGGGTGATGAAGAGCATGAGAATGAGAAGACCTCCAAGAGTTAGGTATGATTCTTTGTGGGATGTGAATTTGATTTTGAATCTTTTTCAGTTTTGGCCTGGTAATAGTTACTTAGAGTTGTAAAGGCTTTCAATCAAATTAGCTACTTTACTTTGTTTAATTTCTTGTCGAAGAGTTTTGGATGTTAAAGCTTCAGAGGTAAGTAATAAAATCATGGCACCAGATGGTGTTTATTTTGATGTAACGAAGAGAACTAAGACAATGTCTGGTTCCATATTTTATCCAAAATTTGAGGAATGTAGGAAATTGCGTGTGATAGATTGTCTAAATGAGTATGAGAACAGATTAAGGGAATATAGAAAAGATGGAGAAAGTCAATTATTGATTTCTTATGTGAAGCCTTATAAAGCAGTGTCTACAGCTACTATAGCAAGATGGGTTAAATGGTCTATGTCGCAAGCAGGTATTGATATTAGGATTTTCAAAGCACATTCCGTAAGGGGTACTATGGCTTCTAAAGATTATTTATCAAATGGTAGACTAGAAGAGATTTTAAAAGCTGTTGATTGGTTGAATGAAGGCACTTTTGTGAAACATTACTTTAGACAAATACAACACATGGCTAATTTGGTGTTGAAGGGCTTTCAACATGCATAATAGTAGCATCCGGTCCTGTAATGAAATGACGATTCTCATAGTATAATGAACAGAGAATCAAGATTTCATTAAAGACATGGAGGCTAACATTCCCTCCGATTCCCATAAAAAAAAAAAAATTACAAAGAGAGAGAGTGCGAGGGGAAAATAGGGGTTTAACATATAGAAGAATATTTTGCATTGTGATGTATAGTTGTTTTGTTTTATGTAAAAAAAAAATTATTTTAATAAATTATTTGTATATTGTTGTTCTGTATAGGTTTTTAAATTTGTTGTTCTTTTGATTTTAGAGATATAGTGCAATGGGGTGAAGAGAAATCTAACATTGGAGATTTCTTTGAAAGAAGATCGGAAGATTCAAGTTTTTCAAGTTTTCCATGTTTGACTGCATTTAAAAGAGGACTAGAGTTTTGGGAGAGGACTATTTATGTACTACAGAGTTCTGGTTCTAGTTTGGATTTCTTGTTTTGAAATGTTCTTTAAAGATGCTGCAGGAGTGGCAATTAAAAGATTAATGCATAATGTTAGCCTGCTTGTCTTTAATGAAATCTTGATTCTCTGTTCATTACAGTATGAGAATCGCCATTCTGGAGCCAGTGCTGAGACCTTGTGAGGCCATCAATAGAATGTTGCTGGCTAGGTGCAGAGATGAAGCAGCTGGGAGTAGGAGCCACAGGTAAAACGAGAAGAGATGGGTGCCATAAGAGAGTGAAGCTTAGGTGTAAGCATAAGGTATGGCAGTCAAAGCCACAGTATCTCTCAGGAAACCTGGGTAGTAACCTTCATACTACTAGCCCTTGTTTAGCTTGTGTTGTATTGCAGAAGTTATATAGTGATTACTACCCCTGTGTGCAGCGCAGAAGTGCTTGCTAACATGGGTGCCACGCTACACAATGGTTGTAAGGATGTTGTCTTTGTTTTGATCCTATGTGGGAAGTGTTTCCATGTCGTGTGATGATCACTGAGGTATGGTCATCGTGTTAAGAGATGCAATGCATAGCAGTGTGGTGAATGGTTAAGTGTGCCACGCAGACACACTGTGTTATAGTATTCCAAATGCTGATAGCAATGAACAGTTCTTTAGGTCCTTTTATGGTATTTCTTATGACTATAGTCTGCTTAGCTGATTACTTAACTGGGTTGTCCAATCTGAGATTTTGTGCATAGTTGTGATCCTGAACTGGCATGGTTGGAGGGAGAGAGAAGTGGTGAGATCTGTTGGGATAGGCATTGTTCTTATTATCCCAAATCTGAATGTCATTGTGAGATATAAAGAAGTGGGCGGAGTTTATAGATGTTTGGGACCTGCAGTGGTGGACTATATTAAAGTTCTCCGAATTGTCTAGCAGTGAAGGACGGATCTCTTCAGTTATTCCATGCTTATTCATTCACTCATGTCTGTTTTTTTGCCTGAACAGAACTGCTGATGGACAACCCTCGTAGCAGATGTGTCATATGGGAATATAATCGGTATAAGTTACAATTTGCTGCTGACCGCTGCTCAGTATGATCTTAGTATTATTTTTTTTACCAACTGTTTTTATTTGTTTTGAGTTATAAAACAAACAGTGAGAATAAGGAAAGCACCCAAAAGGGATGGGATCTATTGTGGAAGGTGCAATCTTCAATTAACTCATCTATGCTCGCAGGAATGGCAAAGGAATAACCCACATGAACAATCATTCTAAAGCCTGCCGTGGTTCTTGCCTGGGGGGACCACTCAGCAGCAACCGGGCACAAACAGTAGGAAGTGGTATTCTAAATCTATAGTATTTGCCCTGAGAGCCCCACTCACGAGTCTCAGAACATCTGTTCTGTAACCACTTATAGTGTATGCCTAACAAGTTTAACAAGGAAAGGCAGAAAAGTCACCCAATATTAAACCTGCCTCCATATATGTCCACTCAGGAGTGGCAGAGAAGCAACCTAGAGAGTTGGGCATTATATAATCTGCATGGTAAATTCTTTGAGGATACACCCAAAACCAGCAGAGTAGCAATCCGTAGGAAGGGCATTACACAACCAGTAAAACAGTTTCTCCCTATGGAGGCTAGAGGGGGATCCACAGGAACAGGCCATGTAGAAGCCCTGAGAATACAAATCATGAGTGGCAGAGAAGAAAAAGTTACTTACCTTCTGTGACAATATTTCTGGGATACATAATATTCTGACAATTCCTGACCTTAGCAATACTCTTTCTAGGCTTCAGACTGGCCCAGAAAACATTTCCCAACAATGTCCTCCAGAGTGGCGCTAAAAGACAACAGGCAGAGTCATAGTTGGGGCGACATGGTAACGCTGGAGGTGATGTCAAAGATGTGATGTTATGGGAGTGGATTAGGTGTCAAACAGCACCCTAGAGTCAGTTCCTGACGTTCATTATATGGCCCAAGGCATGCAGAGAGTTCAGAGAGTGGCACAACAGTAACAAATGCAGCAGACATCATGTTTGCTTACAGCTAGCTTTTATTAAACAGAGAACTATCTTGTTTGGGAGGAGAGAGAACTGTGAGGTATGGGCATGAAGGGAACATTCACTTTGGTAAAAATCTTTCTGGTGATTCTTTATCTAGCTGTAGATTCCTGTGCATATTCAGTTGCCCTAGATCTCTTATGAGCTATCCTAAAATAAGTACTTTGTGCATTCTAGTGAAACATGCCTCTTCCTCATTTATATAATCTGCAGATAAGAGGAGGACTCTTAGATATCTAGTATTGTATGTGAACCACCACGATTCACAAGAGTGTGCAGCAGTGAGGTAAGAGAGTTGTCCCTGTGGGATATATCGAATGGTGTAGAGGAAAACATTGATGGCTCCATAAAACTATTAATTTATCACTGATTCATTGATATAGTTCACTTAGATTGGAACTGGTAAGTGTAGGTTGAGCTCAGCAGAGTTTAATGGTCTGTTCAATTTTAGTTCCTGGTTAATATTTAAGAAAACAAAAGGACATTAAATCTAAGGGAATTGGGTGGTCATTTGTTTGTTTCACTGACACTGACATGCCCCTCATGTTTTAGCCCTAATGTCTTTTCTTATTTGGTGATTGAAGACCTAAGTGATTGAACCTGTAAAAGAAGTCCAGGTTCAACAAAGTGGAGGACAATAAGGTTTAAAAATGCAAATCTGTAACTTAATAACCCCAACATACATGAAATATATACACACACATTTTCCAAACCCCATTGCTAAGAGAGTGAGAACCCCAGCTCCAGTTGTGCCCACACAGCGCCAAGGGGGTGATATAAAATGGGAAGGTTTGCTTTTGCCACTGACAGGTTAATGTTGGAACTAATAATTCTGCTTACATGGTGAAGACTGATGAATGAACCAGCACTGTAGGAGACCAGTGTAGATCTTGGACCAATAACATGTGGCCATTTTCTTAGACTCAGTAACTTGAGACCTATCTGTGCCATGCATTTAGAATGGAAACCGACCCCACTCCGGCATTAAAGGATGGGACTAACCAACATTTAACAACCTGGTGAAGTTGAGGCACCAGTAGCTTTCTGTTCAGGAGGGGAGCCTTAAGGGTGAGGTTTATCTTTACATTGTCAGCAAGTCAGCCCCAGAGGCATGAACCATGGCCCCTGATAAAAGCTCATATGTTCAGTAGCTATTCTAACCTGTTGTCGTCCTGCTATGAGATCAACAGTATGGCCAACTTTGCAATGGTTGCAGCAGGTAAGAAAAATACTTCATAGTGACTGCCCATGGTATGCCATATGTATATATTGGCTACGATGAAAAGGTTCACACCAGTGTACGTTTTTTCTGGAGTATCTCTACTCTCCTATCCACTTTGCCCCATGGAAGATTCTCTTCTGTCATGATGGAAAGCACATGTAGGACATATAGGGGGTTATTACAACTCTGGAGGAGGTGGTAATCCGTCCCAAAAGTGACAGTAAAGTGACGGATATACCACCAGCCGTATTACGAGTCCATTATATCCTATGGAACTCGTAATATGTCTGGTGGTATATCCGTCACTTTACCGTCACTTTTGGGACGGATTAACACCTCCTCCAAAGTTGTAATAACCCCCATAGTCTGCTAGGATCTATTTGTTCCTTTCTCATATGAGATTTGTGGAACCATGAACTATTTGGTCACCAATGAAATGTTCTGAAACTCTGTCTGTGGATGGAGCCATCATAAAATGAGTAGTCAATCTCTTTTGTCATGAATCTCCAAATACTTTACCATTATTTTACCATTTCACTGAAGTCTGAGTTCTGTTTACCGGGCCTATATTTTTGTTTATGGAAAAACCCTTCCAACGTGTATACCACACTTGTAACAGGCGTGTGTGGCCTACTCCAAGGTAGGCCTACTGCTCTGCACGTAGGGACTTTGATTTGTTTCCTCTACATTTTGTCTTTATTCACATTAAAAGATGCATAATAACACAAATATATTTGTACCATCAGGTACACTGTCTTCTACGTCAAGTCCAGACATTATGTCACAATGATAGCTATTATGGGATACACCCTCCTCTACATCAAGGCCAGTCATTAAGCCCTAATGCCAGATATTTTGAGGTACACCCGCTTCCACATCAAGGTCAGTCATTATGTCACAATGTAAGCTCCAAAGTGTGATTAATCTCATCCAGACAACTCATCTTCAAAAGGTTCTGAGCGCAGCACAAACTGCACAAGTAGAACACGGACACCGACGGGGATGACCTAAATAGTAACACTCAAAAACAGGAGCATAGGCGGTAAATATGCAATTGTAAGAGAAAATGTAGCATTCATGCGCTAACAATCCTACTTAACTAATATACACCTCACATAATTATACTTATAAATCCCAAAATATAATTTAAAGCTAGCCATGTCTAAACACAGACTTCTTTTAAACACAAATGTATCCCTTGTGTGATACAACCACACCCATCTTTAATATCCAGCGTTCAATGTCAGTGCGATGCGTAAACACATTGTAAGTTTTGTCTTAGCAATCAGGAGGGTGAATAAGGAAAACCTAGAGAATCTTTGTACCTACATCATCTTTAAAGAATAAAATCATAAATTTACCAGGCCTGTTGATCTAGTTCGGTGACACATTTTGGATACAGTTGACATAATCCAAAAAGTCGAACCAAAATTGGTGGACTTCTGAGTGGAAGAAAGTGTGATGCAGAAAATTACTTCATCGTCTGCATTTCCATTTTCAATAAGACCTATGGAAACCATTCTGACTGGAGTTCCATGTTTTCGGACGATAATCTGCAATTCTATTGTCTGAAACTGCAAAATAATGATTAGCATTGTGGAAAGGTATACACTTATGTTTTTTAAAAAATGTAACAATCTCATTCACAATTCTCTTAGACAAATCAGGAGTAGGCATGGCATAAATTAGCTTTTATCATAATGCCATGAATCCAAAAATACCAAAGTAGGCAAAAATTGAACAAGTGCCCAAAAAAACATGACCTCTACAGCTTTATAGATTTTAACTTGATATCTCATCATACAGCCCACACACAGCATCTTTAGTCAATTTCCATGCTGGTCCTGCCATTAGGATTTCTACTAGATGATGCCAATAGGCTCCCACATATCCTGTACAATTGGATTTTGTACGTATTTGCAACAATGGAACACTGAAGAAGAAAAATAGCCGTGGTGAAGTGAGAAAGGTGGAAATCATGATAGAGAGGAGGATGGAGACACACCACTGCACTTTTAGCAAACCGATTGAGCTAACACTCATGGAGCAGGAACTTTGAGGAAGGTTAAGCCTCCAGCACTTCCTTGATGCCTGTGAACACAGAACATTGAAATCTCAGAGAGAGGTCAAGGCAATCCCTTGACTATCCACTGATGTGTTCCGTTAACCCTGTGACATTCTTAAATAAGAAATCAGAATGAGAGGGGCAAGAAGTGAACCCAACACAAGTGTAGTCACAAAAAACCCTATCTATGGCCACCTATTCTACTGATCTAGAGCTAGGGGTGCTTAATAAAAATGGAACATTTGGGAGAAATTTATGTCATATTTTAAGTTGTATAATGTAAGGAGGGTGGGCGAGCTTGAAGTTGCCAGTGCACTGCTGTATTTATGTTTGCTTTATGCATTTTTAATGTTCTTGAAATGGCAATAACATTCACCAGTGGCATCTCACAGGGCTGTAGATACCACTGGACCTCAACGCAGTATTGTCTTGGCAACGCAGCCGGTACACGAGGGCCTCTGCAGATGGTTTATGGTTCCATGCACTAGTGCAGTCTGGGTGCCTCGCTTGAACATAGTGGTCCACATCAGTGCTCTAAATGTATGTGCTGCCCAGCATATTGTGCCTGGGGATGGGAGACCACAGAAGCAACAGTGACTATGCAGCTGCAGTGCTGCAATATCCCAAAACGCCCTGGGGCTTATTTACGAGCCCCTTGAGCCTCTGCTGCAACACTTTTTATGACAATCCGGCGGGGCAGAGTGCAGCCTCATATCTACGAGGCCTTTCAAAGCCACTTTGCGTGGCTTTTCATGGCCTCGCAGATATGGTGTGAGGCAGTACAGTGCAAGTGGATGCGTTGCCTTACACTGCATCAGGGGCACATTTCATGGGCTTTGTGGTGGGTGTTCCCACACAACACCCTTGGGTTTTGACAAATTCCCAGATTTACAAGGATCTGTAAACCTGGGAATGCATCAGAACTGTACCTCTCCCCAGGGGAGGAGTAACAAGGAGAAATCTCTTTATTTCTCCTATTATCATTCTTTCTATGTGTGCTGCGTCCTGCAGCACACATAGAAAGGAGAAAAAGGCTCCATGTATTGTTTTTGTGCAAGAAGGTGTCCCTTCCTGCACAAAAACAATCCTGCTAACTAGGCACCAAATTGTGCGCCGGTGCGGGCCAAAAGGACAGGAATGCACTGTATCTCGTAATACATCGCATTCCTGCCCTTTCACATTGGTGTAGGGAAGTGCAGCAAAAAGAACTGCGGGCCTGCCCTACCCCAATTCATTGTAAATATCCCCACCATATACAGGAAAGAAAGTGTGATTGACTGAAAACCAAGGTCAGGCTCAATATTTGCCTGGCGTGAGTACACGTTGATACTCATTTCTTCGTGCCTGCTTGCCCCTGGTGACCAAGAAAAGCTCGATGTCATCCCCATAAGAAAATTCCAAGACAGCTGGAAGGGGAGAGGAGGATGTTATCAGAGAAATGTGAAAGGGGGTTCACTCAGCACCAGAATGCTGAAGAAGGAGGGGTGTTTCTTAATTTGGGAGAAAGGCAAAATAGGTATCTATGGGAAAATATCTATAGAACATAGGGAGGGGTTTATGTAAGAAAAAATATTTTCCCGATGCTTTTTGTATTTTGTTTGGGAGACCATTGGGGTTCTGCAAATTAAAGATGGACAGGCCACGAAATAATTTCCACTTGCTTCTGTATAACTTAACATTTAAAGCCCTCTGTGATGGCACTCCTTTCATTTGCATTTCTAAACTGCTGACTGTTTCTTACATTAAAATCCATTATTCCTGCATGCTTAACGTGTCTTCAAGGGCCTTCAAGACTTCCTCTGGTCTCTGAAACACTGGTTCAAACTGCACAAGCATTCACCTCATCTCGGTTTGAGTCTCGCTCGTGTTACACAGCGCAATGTGTACCATGAGAGTTTTAAACTCTTTTACAATGTGTTTCTCAGTTTAAAAAACATAGGGGCATATTTATACTCCGTTTGCGCCGGAATTGCGTCGTTTTTTTTTACGCAATTTCGACGCAAAACTAACTCCATATTTATACTTTGGCGTTAGACGCGTCTAGCGCCAAAGTCCATGATGTTAGCGTCATTTTTTAGCGTGGACACCTACTTTGCGTTAATTATATGCAAGGTAGGCGTTCCCGTCTAAAAAATCGACTCCGAGGCATGTGCGTCGGATTTATACTCCCGGGCAAAAATCACGCCCGGGAGTGGGCGGGTCAAAAAAAATGACGTACGGCCGCTTTTGCGCCGTTTTTTAGCGCCTGCAAAAGGCAGGCGTTAAGGGACCTGTGGGCTCTGAAGGAGCCCAGAGGTGCCCTCCCATGCCCCCAGGGACACCCCCTGTCACTCTTGACCACCCCAGGAGGACACCCAAGGCTGGAGGGACCCATCCCAGGGACATTTAGGTAAGTTCAGGTAAGTGTTTTTTATTTTATTTTTTTGTGGCATAGAGGGGCCTGATTTGTGCCCCCCTACATGCCACTATGCCCAATGGCCATGCCCAGGGGACAGAAGTCCCCTGGGCATGGCCATTGGGCAAGGGGGCATGACTCCTGTCTTTGCTAAGACAGGAGTCATTTCTATGGGGGTTGGGAGTGAAAAAAAATGGTGCAAATCGGGTTGAGGCGAAAAAATTGCCTCAACCTGACTTGCCCCATTTCTTGACGCCCAAGCCCCATATCCCCCTACGCCGGCGCTGCCTGGTGTACGTCGTTTTTTTTAACGCACACCAGACGGCGCCGGTGGCTAACGCCGGCTAACGTCATTCAATAAATACGGCGCCCGCATGGTGCTTCAGAATGGCGTTAGCCGGCGCTAATTTTTTTGACGCAAAACTGCGTTGGCGCAGTTTTGCGTCAAAAAGTATAAATATGGGCCATAATTTTTCAACAGGTCGCATTTTTTTTCCATATTTATTCTTAAGTATAGATGCAAATTCATTGAAGGCTCCCTTGTATCCCCAGTGCATTTCAGGGATGTGGAAAAGCGTTTTGGAAGGGGTCGGTTTCTTTAAGTTAAATTCCTTCCCCCTTTATACGGTCCTCCATCTCCTAAAAGAGAAGCTGGCTTGCAACGCACACCGTATGCATCTCTACACATTGAAAAGGATAGAAACAAATGTGACACGTTGAGAATCATGCTTTAGTTCAAAAACACATCAACGTATGAAGAAGGAGATTTTCAGTAACAAATGAGTAGATATTAATTAAATGAGTTTAGTAACGGCAACGGGCCTATCGTTTTACGTGCAGTGTTCGTCGTCCCGACTGCGGTCTCTCCACGCTCTTAAACTTACTATGAAAATGCAGTTTTATGAATACTGAAAAAGCGTTCTTAATAAGCCCCAAAGATAACACTAAAATAATAATTATTAAAAATTAATTGTAAACATACACATAATTAATGTAAAATTAATAAATTAAAATGAATGATAATCTAGGTAAAAAAATAACATGTAATCATTAACAAAATATTATAAAATATATTTTTTTAAATGTTTCAACATTATTCCCATACAAACCCAACACTCCACCATTAAGTAAAAAAATAAATGAAATATACTCTTTAAATATATTACTAAACCCCAAAAATATACTTTAAAAAAAATAATTAAAAATCTGTAACATAAAAATAAATACCTCAATATTTTAGGAAAGTAAAAAAGGTATTCTTACCTATGCGATTATGTTCCACAATATTTTTATCATCATGATATATTTTTCACAATATTGCTTAATGATATCAGTGTACCACATTATATTTGCTACAATATTTTGGCTGGAAACCCTGCTTGATCCATCCAATTACCCCAAAAGTATGCTATATCAGGGGTAGTACTGTTTTAACCTAATTTCAGCATACATGCACTGCATACAATACCGTTCTCAAAATAGAAGAAAGCACCATAAGATTTATTTTGGAACTCACTCTACTCAGGATGTGCGCTCTGCGCGCTCTGCTCCCTAAACCACACTTGCTCACTCTTATTCTGTCTCATCTAAATTAGTGTCATTCTTTGCTGAGCTGCTTATCTCCAGATTATTCATAACTCTTGGGTTAATCTGTTTTATATTGCCTTCTACATAGCGCTGATATCTCATCTTATCTAGCTTGACTTCACTGGCTACCTGTGCTTCTTTAATTTAGATTTTACTTTCTTGTTTTTAAATGTGTTTATTTACTGAGGCTCTGCCTTATTTGTACTCTCTAGTTTTCGTTACAACCTTCCCCTCAAACTATTTGATCTACTCTTCTGTTTTTATGTGTTTCAAGACCTCCATGTGCTTCACTCCTCTCTTGATCGGTTGTCCTTTTAGCACTAACACTGTGGAATGAACTTCTAGTCCACATTAAGCATATCTAAGTTCAGAAAATTACTGAAATGCCAATCTCCTTTATTCTTAATGATTGAACGTGTTTTATTCTCATTCCCGGGTTCTTCTCTTCCAATATTTTCTTTGCTAAGTACAGCAGTTTAGTTAAAACATTATTATACCAGCAGACATTGTAACAAACAGGCTGTGTAAAGAAGCTGTATGATATTGACGTGGCTACGGTCAAAACCTTGATTAGACCCCATGGGATGAAGTAGGCACATGTGTGCCTAGCTCCAGACTACCAAAATATTGGCATCATGTAAGACTCCTCCATAGACACCTGTACAGTTCAGAATAAAAGTTGTACTAAATAAACTAGCATTGGCAAAGCCAATTGGTCTTGCCTATGTGAGAGCTGTTCAGCATGGCTAAAAGTTAATGGCGTGCCATTGAGGAAAGCAGGGAGTGGAGTAGAGTAGAACTAGACTGGATTGGCGTAGAATAGCATAGAATGTACTGGCATACAGCACAGTGACATAACGAGGAGTGCCGTAGACTGAACTGGCATAGGGCAGACTGGCACAGAGTAGAGTGGAGTGGCATAGAGTTCAGTGGCGTACATTAGAGTGCTATACAATAAAGTGCCATATACTAGAGTGGCATAGAGTAGAGCTGCATAAAGTAGGGTAGAGTGGTGTAGACTAGAGTAGCATATACTGGAGTGGCGTAGAGTAGAGTAACATAGAGCAGCATTGCATAGACTAGAGTGGCAAAGAGTAGAGTGGAGTAGAGTGGCCTAGAGTAGCCTAGGGTGATTTAGATTTGAATGGAGAGTCATTGAGTAGAGTGGCGTACACTGGAGTGGCATAAAGTTGAGTGGCGTAGCATGGCATAGAGTGGAGTGGACAAGAGTGAAATTGAGTGGTGTTGAAAGATATTGAGTATAGTGGCATAGTGTACAGTATAGTGGTGTAGAGTGGACTGGTGTAGAGTGGAGTAGAGTAGAGCGGCACAGAGTGGAGTGAGTGTCATAGAATAGAGAAGCATGGAGTGGCATAGAGTGGAGTGGCATAGAGTAAAGTGGTGTTGATTAGGGTAGAGTGGCATAGAGTGGAGTAAAGTGGAGTAGTATGACGTGGAGTGGCATAGAGTAGAGTAGAGTGGCATAGATTGGAGCCACATGGAGTGGAATGGCATAAAGTGGCGTAGATTAGATTGGTATAGAGTGGAGTGGTGTAGAGTGGAGTGGCACAGAGTGGCCTGGAGTAGAGTGGAGTAGTGTCATGGCGAAGAGTGGCACAGAGTGGGATAGAGTAGAGTAGGGTGGCATGAAGTACAGTGCGTAGAGTAGAGGGGAGTGGAGAGGCATAGAGGAGAGTAGCATAGAATAGAGTGAAATGGATATAGATTGAAATGGCGAAGAGCAGAGTGGCCTAGAGTAGAGCTGTATAGAGTGGAGTGCCATAGAGTAGAGTGGCATACAGTAGAGTGGTATAGACTAAAGTGGCATATGGTAGAGTGGTGTAGAATAGAGTGACGTGGTGTAGAGTGAAGTAGCGTTGAGTGATGTGGAGTACAGTGAAGTGGTGTACAGTGGAGTGGCATACAGGTAGTGACATAGAGTGGAGTGGCATAGAGTAGAGTGATGTAGAGAAGAGTGGCGTACAGTGGTGTGGCAATGAGTAGAATGGCATAGATTGGAGTGGCATAGAGCTGATTGCCACAGAGTAGAGTGGCGTAGAGTGGAATGGAGTGGTGTAGAATACAGTGGCATACAGTTCGGTGCCTTAGAGTGGAGTGGCAATAGTGGTGTAGAGTAGAATGTCATAGAGTGATGTAGAGTGGCAAGGAGTAGCGTAAATTAGAATCACATGCTAGAGAGTGCTGTATAGTGGAGTGGCATAGAGTGCTGTAGAGTGGAGAGGTGTAGAGTAGAATGGCTTAAAGTAGAGTGGCATAGAGAAGAATGGCGTACAGTAAAGTAGCCCAGAGTGGAGTGGCGTAGAGCATCATAAAGTAGCACTGTGTGGAGTGGTGTGAGGTAGTGTAAAATGAAGTGCCATAGCGTGGCATCAGTGGCATAGAGTAGAGTGCCATATTAGATTTGTATAGAGTAGAGTGGCATAGCATGGCGTAGAGTAGAGTGATGTAAAGAAGACTGCCATACAGTTCAGTGGCATAGAGTGGCGTAAAGTGGGGTGTCATAGAGTAGAAGGTGTAGAGAAGAGTGATGTTGAGTGGAGTGCCGTAGAGTGGCATAGAAAGATGTAGAGTAGACTGGTGTAGAGTACAGTGCCATAAAGTGGTGTACAGTGGAGTGTAGTGGAGTGGAACGGTGGGGAGGGGAGTGGAGTGACACTGTATGGAATGGAGTGGGGTGGCATACAGTCAAGTGGCGTTGATTAGGGTGGAGTGGCATAGAGTAGAATTGTATGGCGTGGAGTGGAGTAAAGTAGAGTGGTGTGGAGTGGAGTGGCATAGATTGGAGCCACATGGAGTGGAGTTGCATGGAGCAGAGAGGCATAAAGTGGCATAGATTAGATTGATATAGAGTGAAGTGGTGTAGAGTGGAGTGGCCTAGAGTATCATGGTGTGGAGTAGAATGGCACAGAGTTCAATGGAGTGGAGTAGGGTGACGTGAAGCTGAATGCATGTAGTAGAGTGGAATGCAGTAAAGTGGCATACCGCAGAGTAGTGTAAAATAGAGTGAAGTGGATATACATGCAGAGTGGCCTACAGTAGAGTGGTATAAAGTGGCCTGCCATAGAGTAGAGTGGTATACCGCAGAGTGGAGTGGTGTAGATTGGAGTGGCATAGAGTGATGAAAGTACAGTGGAGTTGTGTACAGTAGAGTGGCATACAGGTAGTGACAGAGTAGAATGATGTTAAGTAGAATAGAGTGGTGTAGGGTAGTGTGGTAACCACTAGAATAGCATAGAGTGGAGTGGCATAGCGTGGAGTGGCATAGAGCTGATTGGCATAGAGTAGAGAGGCCTAGAGTGGAATGGAGTGGTGTGGAATACAGTGGCATACAGTGGAGTGCCTTACGTTAGAGGGGCAGAGAGTGGTGTAGAGTAGAATGGTGTGGAGTGATGGAGAGTGAAATTGAGTGGTGTACCTTGGAGTGGCAGACGGGAAAGTGATGTAGAGGTGATTGGCATAGAGTGGTGAAGAGTTTAGTGACAGAGTAGAGTGGCATAGAGAAGAATGGCATAGAGTAGAGTAGTGGAGAGTGGAGTGCCGTAGAGTACCATAAAGTAGCACTGTGTGGAGTGGGGTGCATGGCGAGGTGTGGCATAAAATTAAGTGCCACAGCGTGGCATCAGTGGCATAGAGTAGAGTGTCATATTAGATTTGCATAGAGTAGAGTGGCTCAGAGTAGAGTGGCATGGAGTAGAGTGATGGGCGTAAAGTAGAGTGTCGTAGAATAGAAGCTGTCGAGTAGAGTAATTTGGAATGGAGTGCTGAATAGTGGCATAGAATGATGTAGAGTAGACTGGTGTAGAGTACAGTGCCATAGAGTGGTAAAGGGTGAAGTGGAGTGGTGTGGAGTGGAGTGGAGTGGCATGACGTGGAGTGGTGTATATAGAGTAGAGTAACGTAAAATAGAATAGCACAGAGTGGCATAGGGCCATATGTAGAAACACATTTTCCCACTGACACAGAATGGGAAAAACCCTTTGCTACATCTGGCCCTTAGAGTGGTGCAGAGCAGAGTGGCATAGAATAGAAAGTATAGAGCAGAGTGATGTGGAGTGGAGTGCCATAGAGTGGCACACAGTAGAATGGCGTAAAGTGGTATTGAGTAGAGTATCATAAAGTATCATAAAGTAGAGTGAATTGGCGTAGAGTGCCATAGTTTGGCATTGTAGGGAGTTGAGTGGCATAGCATAGTATGGCATAGACTGGAATGGAGTGGAATGGTGTAGAGTGGTGTAGATTAGATTGGTACAGAGTGGGGTGTCACAGAGTGGAGTGCCATGGAGTAGAGTGGCATAGAGTAGGTTGGAGTGCTGTATAGTGGTGTGGTGTAGAGTAAAGTGGCATAGAATGGCATAGAGAACAGTGGCATAGGGTAGAGTGGCATAGCATGGGGTGGTGTGAAGTTGTATAGAGTGGCATTGTTTGGAGTGGAGTGGTACAGAGTAGTGTGGCATACAATAGAGTAGTATGGAGTTGGGTGGAGTGGCATAGGGTGGCATGGAGCAGTATGGAGTGGCATAGAGTAAAGTGGCATAGAGTAGACTGAAGCAATGTAGAGTGGAGTGGCATAGATGGAGTGGCGTAAGGTAGAGTAGAATGGCATAGGGTAGAGTGGTGTAGACTGGAGTGATGTAGAGAGGCATTGTAGGGAGTGGAGTGGCATAGAGTAGAGTGGTATAGAGTAGAGTGGCATGGAGTAGGGTGGAACAGAATGGAGTGGCATAGAGTGGCGTAGAGTGGCGTAGAGTGGAGTGGTTTGGAGTGCATAGTGTTTTCTAGAGTAAAGTGGCATAGAGTAGAATGGCATACATTAGATTGATATAGGATGGAGTGATGTAGACTGGAGCGGCGTAGACTAGAGTGGCATTGAGTAGAATGACAGAGTGGTGTACAGTAGTGTGGCATAGTGTGGGGTGGAGTGTAATCAAGTGGCGTGGAGTAGAGAGGAGTGGCATAGAGTACAGTAGAATACAGTAGAGTCGAGTGGTGAAGAGTAAAGGGGTGGAGTGGAGTATTGTAGAGTATAGTGGTGTACAATGGAGAGGCATATAGTAGAGAGGCGTACAGTAAAGTGGCATACAGTAGATTGCCAAGATTAAAGTAGAGTGGCATAGACTGGCGTGGCGTAGAGCAGAGGGGTATAAAGTGGAGTGACATAGAGTGGAGTGGCATAGAGTAAAGTGGAATAGTGTGAGGTGCCATGAAGTAGAAACGCATAAAGTGACACAGAGAGGAATGGAGTAGTGTAGAGTACAGGTGCATACAGTCAAGTGGCGTAGAGTGAAGTGGAGTGGAATAGAGTGGCATAGAGTAGAGTGGAATAGAGTGGAGTGGTATGGAGTGGCATGGAGTAGAGTGGCACAGAGTAAAGTGACATGGAATGGAGCTGTGTGGAGTAGAGTGGCGTACAGTGGAGTGCTGTACAGTGGTGTAGATTAGAATGGATTGGCATTGAGTGGTGTAAAGTAGAGTGTTGTGGCATAGTGTATAGTGGAGTGGTACAGAGTAGAGTGGCATAGAATAGCATAGAGTAGAGTAGAGTGGCATAGAGTAGAGTGGTGTAGAATGATGTGCAGTGAAGTGGAGTGGCACAGAGTGGAGTAGGGTAGAGTGGTGTAGAGTAGTACAGTTGTTGGTGTAAAAGCAAAATAATTAAGAAGCATTATGCCTTTGTTCAAAATGGGAAAGCTTATGAAATAAAAAAAGTAGTCTGTGGCAAAAGAATGAGGAAGAACAGAGACAAGGAAGCACAAATATACTTGGTCCATGCTCCAGGTAGGAGCTCATAGAAGAAAGGAATGGAAGGCCTGTGCAAATTAAGCAATCTAAAGATTGCAATCGAGAGTGACAACAAAAGCAACAAGGAGTATTGCTGTGGAGGGTTGTATGCCGGTGCCAAGGGAGGTAGTGATATCAGTCTCCGGAAGACCACATTGCTGGAGCTTCAAGTGAATATTCAGATGTATTTTTTGTGAGGAGCTTTTCTGGGAAGCCATTATGTCCTCTTATATGTAGCATAACTTGTCTTCCAATTAGACAATTAGTAAAGATGGTCCTCTTTAGTCAGGGCCGCTGGAATTATGCAGCAGTGGAGGACCAAATTATGCACCAGGAATGACTAAATTATGCAGCAAGAAAAGGCAAATTATGTTGCATAATGAGGAACAGTTTGTAACAAGGTTACTTTATTTCTGTGTCAGTTCCACACTTCTAAAAGCTGTACGGGCATAGGTTTCAACTCATTAGTACCAGTTTAACACCCAATCATAGCAATAGGCAAAGGAAACATGACCAGTCAACCTTCGCGAAGGGCCTACCACTGTGCGGCAACCAATGGCGTTACGTTTTTATTAACATTTGATCCGTTTGAGCTAGAACCAATTATTAAAAAAGGGGAAATATGCCGGCTGAGATGAAGGACGTTGGGGCAAAATGCGGCAGATCCATAATTAGGTGGAAAATGTTGTGGCTGCACGATCGAATAATTCCAGTGGACTTGCCTTTGCTCAACAATGTTTTTTATTCTTCCTTCTGGGACGATTAAAATCTCTTGCGTTTCCAGCTTGTGAAACTTGAGGGATTGTGTTTCAAGTAGCTTTAAAACCAAAAGAAAACCACAGGCTTAGACAAAATCGTAAGGGATGCTTACATATACATTTAAGGGACAAAATACTTTTACATTTCTCTTGAACAAACTAATTAATTTTGTGTCTAGGGGTTTTCCAACTGCCAACTTGTTTGCAACAGTGCCACCTAGTGGCTACTCAAGAAATTAATTTACAGTAGACATTTTTTTGCCTAGATTACACTGTTCCTTCTCGCGTATCACTGTACAATCTACTGTTAGTAAAAGAAATAACCGTTCCTGCGTCACCATACAATAATGGACCAATGTTCTCCCACTAAATAGGACTTGAAGCACTGCGCTTTATCTTTGTTCCTTAGTGCTTCTTCTTTCTCTCTCTCTCCACCTCACCCTAATCCCTTTCCCCTGTCACCCTCCTCTTTTTCTGCCTCAATCTTCTCTCGCTTTTTACCTTGATAACCTCTCGCTGCACTTCCACTTTATTCTTCTGTCTTCACTTCATTCTTTTCTGTCGCTCACCTTTCTTTCTCTATTATGTATTTCTTTCTTTCTCTCCCTCACTCACCTGCTTCTTTTCTTCACTTCTCAAGCCTCAATGTCTCTTTGCCTGACCCTCCTGTCTCCCTCGCACATTCCTATCTCCTTCCCCTCTCTCTGCTTCAACCCCCCTCTGTGAAACATCACATCCTCTCTCCACCTCAACCTCGAGTCTCTCCACCTCACCCTCTTCTGTCAGCCTTACCTTCACTGCTGCTGCCTCCGTTTTGCGTATTTAAGGGAAGCCTGAACTGCTTCTGCACAAGTGGTTGTGATTTTGTCGATGTGCATAAATAGACTGTGTAATCCTGCTGCCAGGTACTTGTTCTTCACTGGCAGCTCTCTGTATTTCAGACACCAGCAGCACCAAGACCTGGATTATACAGTGTGTGTTTGCAGAAAATCGACAATGACCTGTGGGACCTGCATATTTTATAGAGATTGTATAGGGCTGTGCAACATTTTGAAGATCCTACTTTTCTCCATTTACTGCAAATAAATGTAATAATAATTGAAAGATCAATCACAGGTGGCAACTGGCTAAACATCACATGCAAACCTGTTTGCTCCTTTAGCTGTCCACTGTGTCAAGAGCACTGATCCTGAGGATGAAGAATGGAATTGAAATGTGATGGTTAGTTTTTCAACCAACATTGAGCTGTCAGTCCTTTGAGTAGAGAGTATTTTAAAGGGAACAATGTGGAAATGTGCAGCTCACGTGAGTGCTTCTAGCCTGAACAGTATTTTCTAAATTGTGACTGACATTTCTCCTCCACTTCTTCCCTCTAGTCTCTTCTATCCCATCACACTCTCTGTCTCCATCACCCTCCCCACCCATTACTCCCCCTTCTGTTCTACCACTCCCCGCTCATCACTCCTTCTCTGCCCGACACAATTTAGCATTTGCTCATATCGCTCCTCCCTGATTACCTTTGTTTTTCATCATCCTGATCCTTTATCAGCATCATATTCTCTACCTTGTGACACACATCACTCTCCTCCTCCACGATCCGTCCATGTGTCATTTTTTCCTCTCCCCTTCTACTCACTACTTTACTCTTCTTTCATCCACCGCTTTTCTTACCATTTATTTTTGTTATCCTTCCTTTTTTCCCTTAGCCTCATCTTTTCTATCTCACACTCCCCTCTAATTAATCTCTGCACCATTACCATCACCATGACCTCTTGTAAAGAATTTTTGATTAAGTTCACTACCCTTTAGGGCAGAGGTCTTCAAACTGGGGAGCGGGCCCCCCTAGAGGGGCCTCAAGTGATCCCAGGGGGGGCGCCAGACACTGGCAAAAAAAAGCATTATGCAGATAACATGCCTTTGTTTTCAGCAGAAGCTTGTGCATTTTTATTTTTATTGTGCTTATTGCATTTTTAAAAAGGTAACAGTACTTAACTGCAATGTTTAAATAGGTTTAGACATATTTAAACATTGTGATTTTTATAAAACAATTGTGAAAAATTCTAAGTGGGGGGCCCAATGATTTTTATTTTTCAACTGAGGGGGCACGGCATTAAAAAGTTTGGAGACCTCTGCTTTAGGGCCACAGTGGTGGAAGCTGCGGACGAAGGTTTTTCAGGGCTTTTGACAAAAGGCCACCATCACATCCATAGCTGTGAGTTAATTGATAGTTAATGCTTTAGTGGTTTAGCTGGATTATGTGCTCAGCTTTTCAAAATGTGCGAAAACACAATTATTTGCAGCTCAAATAAGTGTGTTGTTTATCAGAAATCGGGGACCGCTAGAAGCTCAGAATTTTTATATTGATGGTAGGGCATACAATTTTTTACAGCTTGTACTGTCCCATTCTTTAGTAAAAAAAAAATGAAAAGGCTGAATAGCAAGATTTGAACTCCACAGACTGTAGGAACATCTTAGCAGCAAGTGCATTAGCCCACTATATTACCTTATTGGTTTACGACCGAGGGTTTACAGTACCCTTAAAATCCATTTCCAACCATGTGATATAAAGAAAGCATTTGTTGGGAGAGAATAAATGCACAGTTCCGTGCGCCCTAAAGGGTTCTGTCTCTGCCTTACGGTCCTTCAACCTATGTTATACTCAGCTATCACCATTGGAGATTTGGAGTAGGGGGGGCAGTGGTAGGGCATGTTGTCAGCTCTGGCTCATAATGGTTGGCAATGTTGTTCTTTGTATAACAGGAACTTGCTCTGCCCCTGCCCATTCTGTATCTGAGTTATGTTACTGAAACTTGGAAAAGTCTTTTCAATTTAGAAAAGTAAAAATGTGGCATTGGCAGTGATATTTTTTATATAGTGCAACAAGTTAGCAACAGGGACACAGCAGGAAGAAAGTAAAACCACTACTAAGATATGAATTGGTTGTATGCTTATTTCCAATTACTTTTCTTAGGATGGTAAAATCCTTTTGATTGTTTCTGCCATATTCAGGGCCAACTGTAATTGCCTGGCAAGGGAGGACCAAATAATGCGGCATGGTGTACTAAATTATGTAATAAAAAAATACAAATTATGTGGCCTGATGGGGCATATTTTAAAGCAGTTTTTACCATTTTCTTATTTTCACACATTAATTGTGTGGAAAAGATTTCCCCCCACTAATTTCAGTTTAGCATCTAAATACAGCAGTCTGCAACATGCATGTCAACATGTGGTATGGCTTTTAGGTACTTTTGATCCGTTTGAACTATAAATTTTTTTTGCTAAAATATGCAAATTATTGGCACTATGGGGCAAAGGTGACCAATCCATAATTATGCAGAAATCACCACATCTGCAGACTCACAAAATACCAGTGACTCTGGCCATATGTCATCTCTTAAGTACTTTGTAATTGGAACTTGCAGCTCTTTTAATACAATAGAAATGTTACAGGTATCCTTGCTCTTCATGTGTGCATATAAACAGCCACCACACCACGGACTTAACACCAGTCCCAGGCACTTCAGGAAGCCTACCGCATTGGTGTTTGCCAGGAAGTTTACCAATTAGGTTCACAAAGTGAGGCTGCAGGCCCACATGAATCATTAAGAAAAGAAACAAAATATATTTCCGTACTTCCATATGGAACTTGGGAGGGTCAGGGGGCTACTTTGAGTGGACCTGGCCCACCTGGTCCCCCTGCTAGAACCGGGCCTGGTTATGATTGGCTGGAGAACCCTGGCTGGACGCTCCAAGGCAGACTGGGAGCCTGGGCCTGCTCTCTCCAACCCAGCAACACAGTGCCGGGCTGGAGAGAGCACAGTGCGCATGTGTGTTTGGCCAGCCCGAACCAGCCGGCCAAACATCCATGCACACTGAGGGGAGTGCTCTATGCACTCCCTTCCATGGCTGTCAGCCCCCCATGGCCCCTCCCCTTTAAAAAAAAAAACAATAATAAACACTGTTTATTAGCATTTCATTTTTAAAGGTATGGAGATGCTGCTGCTGCTGGCGCCATAGTGGAGGACCCGTCCCTGGTAAGTTTACACCTAATTAGATCTAGACGTGTAAATTTACTTTTGTACTTTGTAGTAATTTTAATACTTTTGGCTACTCAACATTTTAGAGTGTAAGTTTGCTACAAACTTTGGACATACTTGTCTCCACTCCCTGGGATAGGAGGTGGAGCCAAATTTACAAATGTAAAGTAACCACAGAGAACATGCATTGGCAAAGCCAATAGGCCTCGCCTATTCAAGAGCTAATGGCTTTGCTGATGTGTTTTAGCCATGTTGTACACCAACGTGGCTGCTTTTCAGCATAACTAAAAGTTAGTGGCGTAGAGGAGAGTGCCGCGGAGTGTTATAGAGTGGAATGGCGAAGAGTGGAGTAGAGTGCTGTAGAGTGAAGTGGCATGTTATGTAGTGGCATAGTGTGGAGTCATGTAGAGTTGCGAGGCATATAGTAGAGTGGCCTGGTGTAGAGTGTATTAGGAAAGAGTGTTGCAGAGCATAGTGGTGCGGTGCAGAGTGAAGTGGTGTGGTGCAGAGTGGAGTGGCACAGAGGTTGGAGTGGAGTAGAGTGTAGCAGAGTAGAGTGGCATAGAGTGGAGCAGGGCAGAGGGGAGGGGCATAGAGTGGAGTACCACAGAGTGGAGTGATATGGAGTTCAGTGATGGGGAGTGGAGTAGCCCAGAGTGGAGCGGACAGTGGAGTGGCAGACAGTTCAGTGGCAGAGAGTGCAGTGTTGCAGAGTAGGGTGTCAAAGTACAATGATGCAGAGTAGAGTGCAGTGGTAAAGAATAGAGTTGCGGAGTGCAGTGGCTTAGAGTGGAGTAGAATGGCACAGTGTAGAGTAGTGCAGATTGAAGTTGCACAGAGGAGAGTAGCAGAGATTAGAGTGAAACATAGTGGAATAGCACAGAGTAGAGTGGTGCAGAGTGGAGTGGCAGAGAGTTCAGTGGCAGAGAGAGCATTGATGCAGAGTAGAGTGTCACAGTCCAGTAATACCAGGGTGAAGTGTAGTGGTTAAGAGTATAGTGGCATAGAGAGCAGTGGCATGGAGTGGAGTGGCATATAGTTAAGTTGCGTAGAGTGGAGTAGAGTGGCATAGAGTGCAGTGGTGCAGGGTAAGGTGCAGTTCATGAAGTGGCATGGAGTGTAATGGCCTAGAGTAAAGTGGTTTAGAGTGCAGAGGCATAGAGTTGCATAATGTAATGGCCTAGAGTAAAGTGGTGTAGAGTGCACTAGCATAGAGTACAGTGGTGCAGGGTAGATTAGAGTGGCATACAGTGGATTGGCACAGAGTCCAGGGGCATATAGTTGAGTGTTACAGAGTAAAGTGAAATGGAGTAGAGTGCAGTGGCATAGAGTTCAGAGTTGCAGAGCTGCGTAGAGCACAGTGGCATAGAGTGGAGTAGATTGGTGTGGCCTAGACTGGGGCCCTGTAGAATGTAGTGGGGAAGAGTGCAGTAGAGTAAAGTAGAGTGGTGAAGAGTGCATTGGCATAGAGTAGAGCGGTACATGGTAGAGTAGAGAGGCATAGTGTGAAGTGGCATAGATTAGAGTGATGCAGAGTGGAGTGGAGTGGCATGGAGTGGTGTAAAGTGGAGTGGTGCACAGTAGAACACAGTGGTGTGGAATGGTACAGAGTAGAGTAGAACAGAGTAGAGTATTCATGGTGATGTAGCACACTTTCATTACAGACAATACATTTTCAATTGAAAGTACCATTATATTTGCACAGACGTACAGTTTTACTTATAAAACTATACAGTGCACAGACGGAAATGTGTGGAAATTGCACCACCTAGTGTAATGATTTGTTTTGATCATATTAAAGCATTTATTTCCAACACACTTCAGAAATAACAAAACATTTGCCTCATTTGTGTTCATAATTCTGATATATTCTGAAATACTTTCACAGTTCATATACATTTTGTTGTGCTAGAAGAAAATGCTTTCCTATCCCCAGTTTCCAGCAAGGTTATCACTAAAGTAAACAAGCACCCTCGGAAGACAGGGCCTTACATTTGACATCGGTCTTTGAATGCATAGCAAATGTGAAAAGATAGAACAAGATTTACAGGTCTGTTCACAGAAAAGGAGCACTCGGAAGGATGTGAAATATTTAACGTAAAAAAAAAATATTTAAAATTTACTTAAACGTGTATAAAACATCTAATGTAACGTAAAATAGTAATATTGAATTACTGTGTGTTAAAACTACAAAAAGGTATGTATAGCATTAATTAAAAATAATGTAATTTTTAAAACAAAATTAATTACATGTATTTTTAGATTAAAAATGTTATCAAAATAATTTACCACAAATTTATATTCTTTGTATCCATATATCATTTTCTTAACAATAAAAAAAATATGTATAGTTTCAAAAGTCAAAATAAGTTAATTTATTTTAACTTTATGACCTATGGGCTTCTATTTTAAGTTTCTGCCTCAATTATTTTCTATGAGCGTGTGTTGCTGCACCAGTGTTTGTCCATATGTGGGTCTGGCCTTACTCCAGCTCTGAGCTGGAGTACATTTACTATTATTTTGTGTTCTTACTGGATGTAGTTACTTTAGAAGTGCAGTTTGTTGATAGCAATGGGCTTACTGTCTTTTTGTGTGGGTGTCAGTCCATCACCTAAACCCTTTTAAACCCTCTCCAAACACCTCCCATTTAGTCTGAAGTTTTCCCCTTTTTCAGCCTGTCCCGGTCATTCCCGTATTTACTATTAAGTAGTAAACTTACATATGAGCGTATCTCCTTATAGAAATGATAGGATAGGTGGAGATTTACATTAGTAGATACGTAGATATGTGAGTACTTATGCCCATATTTATATTCTGTTTGAGCCAGATTTGCGTAATTTTTTTTTAACGCAAATTCGGCGCAAACTTAACTCCATAATTTATACTTTGGTGCTAGACCCATCCAGCACCCATGTTATGGAGTTTGAGTCATTTTGTGTACGTGAAAACCTACCTTGCGCTAATGACATGCAAGGTAGGCGTTCCCGTGCAAAAAATGACTCTAAAGCAGAGGTCTCCAAACTTTTTAATGACGCGCCCCCCCCCCCCAGTTGATAAATACAAATCCTTGGCCCCCCCCCTCAGAATTCTTCACAATTATTTTATAAAGATTGCAATGTTTAAATATGTCTAGACCTATTTAAACATTGAAGTTAAGTACTGTTACCTTTTTAACAATACAATAACATGCTTCTGCTTAAAACAAAGCCCTATTGTAGGAAGTTGGCTCTGTATGCACTATTTCAAAGTAAGGAATAGTATGCACAGAGTCCAAGGGTTCCCCTTAGAGGTAAGATAGTGGCAAAAAGAGATAATACTAATGCTCTATTTTGTGGTAGTGTGGTCGAGCAGTAGGCTTATCAAAGGAGTAGTGTTAAGCATTTGTTGTACATACACACAGGCAATAAATGAGGAACACACACTCAGAGACAATTCCAGGCCAATAGGTTTTTGTATAGAAAAATATATTTTCTTAGTTTATTTTAAGAACCACAGGTTCAAATTCTACATGTAATACTTTGCATGAAAGGTATTGCAGGTAAGTACTTTAGGAACTTTGGATAATCACAATAGCATATATACTTTTCAAATAAAACACATATAGCTATTTTAAAACTAGACACAGTGCAATTTTCACAGTTCCTAGGGGAGGTAAGTAATTGTTAGTTCTTGCAGGTAAGTAAACCACCTACGGGGTTCAAGTTTGGGTCCAAGGTAGCCCACCGTTGGGGGTTCAGAGCAACCCCAAAGTTACCACACCAGCAGCTCAGGGCCGGTCAGGTGCAGAGTTCAAAGTGGTGCCCAAAACACATAGGCTTCAATGGAGAAGGGGGTGCCCCGGTTCCAGTCTGCCAGCAGGTAAGTACCCGCGTCTTCGGAGGGCAGACAAGGGGGGTTTTGTAGGGCACCGGGGGGGACACAAGTTAGCACAGAAAGTACACCCTCAGCAGCACGGGGGCGGCCGGGTGCAGTGTGCAAACACACGTCGGGTTTTCAATTGGAATCAATGAGAGACCAAGGGGTCTCTTCAGCGAGGCAGGCAGGCAAGGGGGGGGGGCTCCTCGTGGTATCCACCACCTGGGCAAGGGAGAGGGCCTCCTGGGGGTCACTCCTGCACTGGAGTTCCGATCTTTCAGGTCCTGGGGGCTGCGGGTGCAGAGTCTTTTCCAGGCGTCGGGATCTGGGAGTCAGGCAGTCGCGGTCAGGGGGAGCCTCGGGATTCCCTCTGCAGGCGTCGCTGTGGGGGTTCAGGGGGGGCAACTCTGGCTACTCATGGTCTCGTAGTTGCCGGGGAGTCCTCCCTGAAGTGTTTGTTCTCCACAAGACGAGCCGGGGGCGTCGGGTGCAGAGTTGCAAGTCTCACGCTTCTGGTGGGAAACGCAGTTGTCTTTAAGTTGCTTCTTTGGAAACAAAGTTGCAGTCTTGGGTGAACAGGGCCGCTGTTCTCGGGAGTTTCTTGGTCCTTTTAGAGCAGGGCAGTCCTCTGAGGATTCAGAGGTCGCTGGTCCTGGGGAAAGCGTCGCTGGAGCAGTTTCTTCAGAACGGGGGGAGACAGGCCGGTAGAGCTGGGCCAAAGCAGTTGGTGTCTCCGTCTTCTCTGCAGGGTTTTTCAGCTCGGCAGTCCTCTTCTTCTTAGGTTGCAGGAATCTGAGTTCCTAGGTTCAGAGGAGCCCCTAAATACAGAATTTAGGGGTGTGTTTAGGTCAGGAAGGGCAGTAGCCAATGGCTACTAGCCCTGAGGGTGGCTACACCCTCTTTGTGCCTCCTCCCAAGGGGAGGGGGTCACATTCCTATCCCTATTGGGGGGGATCCTCCATCTGCAAGATGGAGGATTCCTAAAAGTCAGAGTCACTTCAGCTCAGGTTGCCTTAGGGGCTGTCCTGACTGGCCAGTGACTCCTCCTTGTTTTTCTCATTATTTCCTCCGGCCTTGCCGCCAAAAGTGGGGCCGTGGCCGGAGGGGACGGGCAACTCCACTAGCTGGAATGCCCTGTGGTGCTGTAACAAAGGGGGTGAGCCTTTGAGGCTCACCGCCAGGTATAACAGTCCTGCAAGGGGGAGGTGATAAGCATATCCACCCAGTACAGGCTTTGTTACTAGCCACAGAGTGACAAAGGCACTCTCCCCATGTGGCCAGCAACATGTCTCGAGGGTGGCAGGCTGCTAAAACCAGTCAGCCTACACAGGTAGTTGGTTAAGGTTTCAGGGGGCACCTCTAAGGTGTCCTCTGGGGTGTAGTTTACAATAAAATGTACACTGGCATCAGTGTGCATTTATTGTGCGGAGAAGTTTGATACCAAACTTCTCAGTTTTCAGTGTAGCCATTATGGTGCTGTGGAGTTCGTGTTTGACAGACTCCCAGACCATATACTCTTATGGCTACCCTGCACTTACAATGTCTAAGGTTTGGCTTAGACACTGTAGGGGCACAGTGCTCATGCACTGGTGCCCCCACCTATGGTATAGTACACCCTGCCTTAGGGCTGTAAGGCCTGCTAGAGGGGTGACTTATCTATACTGCATAGGCAGTGTGAGGTTGGCATGGCACCCTGAGGGGAGTGCCATGTCGACTTACTCGTTTTGTCCTCACCAGCACACACAAGCTGGCAAGCAGTGTGTCTGTGCTGAGTGAGGGGTCCCCAGGGTGGCATAAGATATGCTGCAGCCCTTAGAGACCTTCCCTGGCATCAGGGCCCTAAGTACCAGGGGTACCAGTTACAAGGGACTTACCTGGATGCCAGGGTGTGCCAATTGTGTAAACAAAAGTACAGGTTAGGGAAAGAACACTGGTGCTGGGGCCTGGTTAGCAGGCCTCAGCACACTTTCAAATCAAAACATAGCATCAGCAAAGGCAAAAAGTCAGGGGGTAACCATGCCAAGGAGGCATTTCCTTACACCTATTATCTGTAAAATGTTTCTTTTGGCCAGAGCTTGGTGCCCCCCCTGGGATCACTTGAGGCCCCCCTAAGGGGGCCCGCCCCCCAGTTTTAAGACCTCTGCTCTAAGGCATGTGCGCCTTATTTATCCTCCGGCGTCAAAATGACGCACAGGAGGATGCGGGCCTTAAATCATGGCACCCAGCTGGATTTGCGCCGTTTTCTAACGCCTGGGTCAGGGCAGGCGTTAAGGGACCTTTGGGCTCATTTCCATGGTGGGAGACCATGGAAGTAGTCCACAGGTGCCCTTCCCTGCACCCAGAGACACCCCCTGCCACTCTCCCCACCCCTGGAGGACACCCATGGATGGGGGGACCCATCCATGGTGAGTGCAGGTAAGTATAATGTTTTTTTGTTTAAGTGGCATGGGGTGCCTGACCTGCCACTGGTCAAGGGGGCATGACTCCTGTCTTTGATAAGACAGGAATCATTTCCATGGGGGTTGTGCGTGAGAAAATGGCGCAAGTCAGGTTCGAGTCAATATTTTGGACTCTAACCTGACTTGCACCATTCTTTGGCGCACAACCCCCATTCTTCCCTTCGCCTCCGCTGCCCGGTTACCGTAATTTATTTTGATGCTAACCAGGCCGCAGCGCTGGCTAACGTCATGCCACAAATAAGGCTCTCGGCTGGTGCGTTGGAATGGCGTTAGCCGGCGGTGAACTTTTTGACGCAAATCTGCCCAAGCGCTGATTTGCGTCAAAAAGTATAAATATGGGCCTTAGTGCTGCTGCTGCTGTAGTACTACTTTCCATACTATAAAATGCAGTTTGTGAATTGGGCCCTATGTTTGTGGAACCTTACCTGGGAGGCTGAGAGGGTTGTTGGGGTGGGTTCTACGAGTATGAATGTGTACGTAGTGCACTTACCAATACAACAGGATTAGGGCTGCATCTTTCTTGTTTTTGTGAAACATCTGACCAAGTTGTTGGTGTGGAGATCTGTCCCTTGATGGCTCTTGAGAGCGTTCCCCATGCCTTGTGTTTGTCCTTTAAAGTTTTGTGGGTTTTTGATTCTCTGCTTTCGTAAACTCGAAAATGATGCATTTGGACTGAAGGCTTTCCTGTGTCATGGTTTCTGATTCAGAGCAGGGCTACTGACAGCTAACATAGCTCTAGAGGACTGCCAGTGGTGGCAGAGTTAAGATTAAAGTGACATGATATCTCTTTTTACCTGTCCCTGACAGAGAGGTTCACTTCCCAAACTCTTGTCCATTTTAAGATCTCATCTACTAGACAATGCAAACTGTCTGTTGGCTAAACGACCTATAGTCAACTTACCATGCCTTAGAGCCTGTTCACTGTTTACCGCTGATTGGCTTTAATATCGCTTTCATTGGCTTGCTTTTCATTTGTCAGCATGAGTGGCCTTTACTTGCTCTTCTTGTGTTTGTCCCTCCTCTATAGCATGGACTCAATATTGTGTCCTTCCACAGTTCACTTTTGAGCACTACTTTTGTATTTTTCTCTAGCCACTCCACAAGAGTGCATTTTTTGTCCATCTGTTCTCCCTCTGTATTGCATCCTTCCCCTTCCATGTCATTTGTTGTTTCCTCCCACCCGTGCCCTCATTGTTTCTTGCCCCCACCAGTGCCTCAAAAAAAAAAAGAAAAGCACCTGCATAATTTTGAGTGCACCTACAAAATGTGGTGGGTGGGCACATTATAGCACATTTTGGTGGTCATTACAACCCTGGCAGACGGTATTAAAGCGGCAGTAAGACCGCCAACAGGCCAGCGGTAAAAAATTGGAAATTACGACCGTGGCGGAAACCGCCAACAAAGACAGCCGCTTTAACACGCCGACCGCCACGTCGGTACAAACAAACAGCGCGGCGGTCACCGCCAACAGACAGGCGGAGGACAATGTACCGCCCACACTATTATGACAGGCCAATCCGCCACCTTTTCCGGGGCGGATTCGCCACGGATAAAAACACTGCGGAAACAGGAATTTCGAAGGGAAAACGCTCACCTCTACACACTGCACGAGGAAGGAGGACAGCATGGACCCGGAACTCCAAATCCTACCTGCAATAGTCTTGCTGCTCCTGTACCAGGAGCACGAACGCCGGCGGCGAAGACCACAGTGAGTACTCATCTATGACACAGGGGAGGGTGGAGGCAAAAAACAGGGACACACACACGCAACACCCCCACCCCCACCCTCACCCACTACAACACACACACTAATACATATCTATACATTATAGTTACACCCCTGAATCCCCCCAGAAGAATGCAAAGACAAAAGGAAATTAGTGGAACCATTGTAATCTATTAAAATGCAGTATGCAAAAATATACATATATACACTATTAACAAAATATACACCAAGAATAGTAGTCCAGTGTTAGACTTTTCATCCTTGGCGTGGTATCCCTTAACTTTTTGGCTCTGTTTCCCAGGTTATTGATGTGTGCTGGACTCTGATTTTGCTGTTTTTATTACTCTGGGCACTTTACCACTGCTAACCAGTGCTAAAGTGCAAGTGCTCCTGTTTGAAACGTGTATGTAACTGGTTCTCCATGATTGGCATATTTGTTTTACTGTTAGGTCCCTAGTAAAGTGCACTAGAGGTGCCCAGGGCCTGTAAATCAAATGCTACTAGTGGGCCTGCAGCACTGGTTGTGCCACCCACACAAGTAACCCTGTAATCATGTCTCAGACCTGCCACTGCAGTGTCTGTAAGTGTATTTTTACACTGTAAATTCGACTTGGCAAGTGTACCCACTTGCCAAGCCTAAACCTTCCCTTTTCTTACATGTAAGGCACCCCTAAGGTAGGCCCTAGGTAGCCCCAAGGGCAGGGTGCAGTGTATGGAAAAGGAAGGACATATAGTAATGTGGTTTATATGTCCTGACAGTGAAAAACCACCAATTTCGTTTTTCACTGTCGCAAGGCCTGTCTCTCTCATAGGATAATATGGGGGCTACCTTTAAATATGACTAAAGTGTAGATTCCCCTAGAGAGTAGATGGACATGTGAAGTTTGGGGTCCCTGAACTCACAATTTAAAAATACATCTTTTAGTAAAGTTGATTTTAAGATTGTGCGTTTGTAAATGCCACTTTTAGAAAGTGAGCATTTCCTTGCTTAAACCATTCTGTGACTCTGCCTTGTTTGTGGATTCCCTGTCTGGGTCAGTTTGACAGCTGGGTTGTTTTTCACCTCACACTAGACAGTGACACAAAGGGAGCTGGGGTGTAACCTGCATTTCCTGATTAGACATCTCTGCTAGGAGGGAGGGGTGGAGTGGTCACTCTCATCTGAAAGGGCTGTGCCTGCCTCTGACAATGCAGACTCCAACCCCTTGGTGTGTGTCTGAGGCCTTGCCTGGGCAAGGCAGGATTTCACAAGTAGGTGTGCGTCCCCTCTGAAGAAAGGTGACTTCAAAGACTAAAATGGGTATAAGAAGGGCACCCAAATCTCCAGACTTTAGAAACACTTCTGGAACCAAGAGGAACCTCTGCCTGGAGAAGAGCTGATAGCTGAGGAAGAGGTGCTGCCCTGCTTGTGACTGTGCTTTGTGGAGCTTTCCTGCAGTACTGCTTCTGCCAGAGTAAGAGGGCAAAGACTGGACTTTGTTTGCCTTCCGTCTTGTGAAGAAATCTCCAAGGGCTTGAGTTAGAGCTTGCCTCCTGTTGTTTGAAGTCTCAGGGACAGCAAAGACTTCTCTCTGCCAGCACCTGGAGTCTCTGGAGAGACTCCTGCTCTGACAAGTGGTGCCCTATCCAGTCCCTGGGCCCTTGAAAGGAAAGCTGGTAGAAATCCAAGGAAATCGACTTCGGACGACTCCGGACTGACGCCGCTGCTGAATCCGGTGACGCCGCCTGCACCTGACGCCGTAACCTTCACTGGAAAGCGACGCTCTTCGCAGGCCCGACGCCGCCGCAGCCCCGCTGAAGTCCGCGACTCCGTGGAAGTCGCCGCACCACGTCGTGACCGACGCCGCTCGAAGTGCATGGACTCAACGTTTCGCACAGACACTGCGATCCCCGACTTTGCGCATTGGCTTGTTTTTACTCTTCACCAAAGGTACTGTACTTGGGGGTCTACACGACTCCGTGTCCGGCACCGCTGGTGTTGGCTTGTTGGGAACGACTCCGTCACGTCGCCGTGTTAACATCTCATCGAAGCATTTTTGTTTCTAAACGCTATTTTTGAGTTTAATCTTTAAAAATTCATAACTTGACTTGTCGGATTTTTGTCGTTTTGGTCTTGTTTTGTTTAGATAAATATTTCCTATTTTTCTAAACTGGTGTTGTCATTTTGTAGTGTTTTTATTGAGTTACTGTGTGTGTTGGTACAAATACTTTACACCTAGCACTCTGAAGTTAAGCCTACTGCTCTGCCAAGCTACCAAGGGGGTAAGCAGGGGTTAGCTGAGGGTGATTCTCTTTTACCCTGACTAGAGTGAGGGTCCTTGCTTGAACAGGGGGTAACCTGACTGTCAACCAAAGACCCCATTTCTAACATCCAGGTATTGCACCATTCATAGTCCGTGGACCACTGGGCCCAAAATGCATGGGCGAGGCCCACACTCGATACCAGATCAAAACAGAGAGAACACTGCAGGGGCATCAGATAGAAATACAACAGGCACCTCAGGGGGAAGGGAAGGAGGGACACCTCAGCCGGATGAGTGCACAACGCCAGATCCACAAGGGGGCTCCATGCTCATTGATGTATCCTGGGGAGTGCAAAGCCACAGTCTCTCAAGTCTCTACAGTGGGGGGTTTGCCCACTGCATTATCCTGGGGAGTGCAAAGCCACAGTCTCTCAAGTCTCTACAGTGGGTGGGTTGCCCACTGCATTATCCTGAGGGGTGCAAAGCCACAGTCTCTCAGGTCTCTCCAGTGGGTGGTTTGCCCACTGCATTATCCTGGGGAGTGCAAAGCCACAGTCTCTCAAGTCTCTTCCAGTGGGTAGTTTGCCCACTACTGCATCCTGGGGAGTGCAAAGCCACAGTCCCTCAAGTCATCATCCTGTGAAGGACAGAGGTAATGGATGCATGTCTCCACTGGTTCTTGAGGGGGACTGGTGCCCAGAGTGCTTCATCCTGTGAAGGACAGAGGTAGTGGATGCATGTCTCCACTGGTTCTGGAGGGGGACTGGTGCCCAGAGTGCATCACTCACCCTGTGACGGTCCCAGTTGCATCATGGGCTAGCGGTGCTTGATTTGGCGGTGTCCTGTTCAGCGGTGCTTGATTTGGCGGTGCCCTGTTCAGCGGTGCTTGAGTTGGCGGTGCCCTGTTCAGCGGTGCTTGAGTTGGCGGTGCCCTGTTCAGCGGTGCTTGATTTGGTGGTGCCTTGTTCAGCGGTGCTTGCCCTGTTCAGCGGTGCTTGCTTTGGGGGTGCCCTGTTCAGCGGTGCTTGAGTTGGCGGTGCCCTGTTCAGTGGTGCTTGAGTTGACGGTGCCCTGTTCAGCGGTGCTTGATTTGGCGGTGCCCTGTTCAGCGGTGCTTGCCCTGTTCAGCGGTGCTTGATTTGGCGGTGCCCTGTTCAGCGGTGCTTGCTTTGGCGGTGCCCTGTTCAGCGGTGCTTGAGTTGGCAGTGCCCTGTTCAGCGGTGCTTGATTAGGTGGTGCCCTGTTCAGCGGTGCTTGCTCTGTTCAGCGGTGCTTGATTTGGCGGTGCCCTGTTCAGCGGTGCTTGCTTTGGCGGTGCCCTGTTCAGCGGTGCTTGAGTTGGCGGTCCTTCATGGCCCAGCGGTGCCTGAGTTGGCGGTCCTTCATGGCCCAGGGGGTCTTGTGCTGGCGGTCCTTCATGGCCCAGCTGGGCTGGGGCTGGCGGTCCTTCATGGCCCAGCTGGGCTGTGGCTGGCGGGGCCCTCCTGGGCAGCTGGGCTGGGGCTGGCGGTGGCCTCCTGGGCAGCTGGGCTGGGGGTGGCCTCCTGGGCAGCGGGGATGGGGCTGGTGGGGCCCTCCTGGGCAGCGGGGATGGGGCTGGCGGGGCCCTCCTAGGCAGCTGGGCTGGGGCTGGTGGGGCCCTCCTGGGCAGCTGGGCTGGCAGTGGCTTCCAGGGCAGCGGGATGGGGTTGGCGGGGCCCTCCTGGGCAGCTGGGCTGGGGCTGGCAGTGGCCTCCTGGGCAGCGGGGATGGGGCTGGCGGGGCCCCAGGGCTGGGGCTGGCGGTGGCCTCCTGGGCAGCTGGGCTGGGGCTGGCGGTGGCCTCCTGGGCAGCGGGGATGGGGCTGGTGGGGTCCTCCTGGGCAGCGGAGATGGGGCTGGCGGGGCCCTCCTGGGCAGCGGGAATGATGGCGGTCTTCTCCGCTGTGCTGCTCTTCCCAGACTTGCCGGGTTTCTTGTGGTCCTTCCCCACCTTGGGAGGTGTCACAGCTGAGTCCACACTCCCACCGGGACCCCTGGGAGCGGCTTGGGTGGCTGGAGTCTTCCCCCTCTCCCGCCGGGCACTGGCCAACTTCTGATGCTTCACAGGGGGGGACTGGCTGTGCTGTGGCTCCGTGCCACACTGGCTGTCCTGGTGGCTGGTGCACTCCACATACCTGTGGCTACAGGCACCACTGGTCCCGGAGATGTTGTGGCTGAGGTGCTACTTCGGGACCTATGAGATGGAAGGGGGAGAGGTGTGGGAAAAAGGTCAAGGCTGAACAGGAAAAGTTTTTTGGACACACTGGGACGGGTAGCTGGAGGGGGTTTGGGAGTGGAGGAAGAGGTGGTGGTAGTAGGAGGTGTACGTTTGGTGACTTTGGGTGCAGGTGCATGCTCTGGAGGCTGTCGTGAGGTGGATGGCTGTTGGGTGGATGTGTGCCTGCGTTTGTGTATCTTGGGAGGGGGCGTCACAGACACACTGGGAGAGGACACAGGGGACGTGTGAATGGTAGTGGGGATGGTGAGTGCACGTGAGCGGGGTGTGGTGGTGGCTGTGCTGGTGAGGGACATAGTGGCTGTAGAGGTAGTGCATGCAGGTGTGTGTGTAGACGAGACTGGGAGGGAGGAGGGAGACGAGGAGGAGGGGGGTACAGTGGAGGCAGTGGATGTTGGTGTGTCTGCATGTGTGTGATGCTTGCATGAGTGCCTGTGGGATGTGTGGTGTTTATGTTTGCCTGAGCTTCCCTTGTGGGATGAGGTGTGTGCAGGCTGGTCTGATGGTGTGCTCGGGATAGGCAGAGGTACAGGGGATTGGGTCTGGGTGGAGGAAGTTGGAGGGGGGAGGCTAGACACAGGGACAATGGCTGCCATGAGTGCTGATGCCAGAGTTTGAAAGGCTCGGTGAAGGGCCGCCTAACCAGAATGAATGCCCTCCAGGAATGCATTAGTTTGTTGCAACTGCCTTTCTACACCCTGGATGGCATTCAAAATGGTAGACTGCCCAACAGTGAGTGACCTGAGGAGGTCAATGGCCTCCTCACTGAGGGCAGCAGGGGTGACTGGGGCAGGGCCTGAGGTGCCTGGGGCGAAGGTGATGCCCACCCTCCTGGGTGAGCGGGCATGGGGTGAAGGCTTAGGGGCTGCTGGGAGGGCGGTGCTGGTAGGGGGGATGGTGGCTGTACCTGTAGATGTGGGGGGCACAGATGTTGCTGCCACCACAAGGGAGCTTCCATCAGAGGACAAGTCTGTGTCGCTGGTGTTAGCTCCTGTCCCCGCCGTGGAGCTCCCCTCGTCCTCCGTCCCACTGGTGAATTCTGAGTCCGTAGTGTGGCCCTCCATGGTCATGTGGGATGCAGCTCCCTCGTGCTCCGGTGCCACTGCTCCTCCGCCTGATGATGCTAATGCACACAAAAACAGGGAGACCACAAAAAGGGGGGGGGGGAAACAGAATAAAGACATGTTGAGTGCATGGATTACCGCTACCGTTGGCGGACAAGACAGACACAGAAGCCCCCTGCACTACGCCGCGCTCTTGGGCTCTACGGTGCAATTCCTGGGAAATGGCCTACAAGGCTATGGACGACATCTGCACACATAGATGACACAGGGGCATGAATAGCTGTACTTGCCACTCTATTGAGGTGGGGTGGGGGGCCACAGGGCCATGCCTTACGGAGGGGCCTAGCCTACGGAACTCGCCCTGGCCTAGGGAAACCCACAGCCCTCCTCCCCCACCCAGACAACTCCACTGCGCGCAAAGTCAGCTGAATGAAAGTGTACTCACTCCCTTATGTCTGCTGTGATGCCCTCAAGCGCCCATCCAACTCCGGGTAGGCCACTACCAGGATCCTGAACATCAGGGGGGTCATGGTTTGATGGGCACCCCTCCCACGTTGGGAGGCCATCCCCAGCTGAGCCTCCGCCGTCTTCTTGCTCCAGCGGCGAATGTCCTCCCATCTTTTCCGGCAGTGGGTGCTCCGTCTGTGGTAGACCCCCAGGGTCCGGACGTCCTTGGCGATGGCATGCCAAATATCTTTCTTCTGGTGGGCGCTGACCTACATGAAATGTACAGAGGAAGAAGAGAAGTCATTACCAACTGCACCGTCAAAGTGAGTGGCCCCCATCCCTACCCTTGCCATGTGGCACATGCACCCACCGTCTTTCATGCACGCAGAACTCTGCCCCCTTCCTTCTTACATCCAGCCCTCTCCACAAAGGCATAGCCCATATAACATGCTCCCTTTGTACTTACCTGTTTGTCTGGAGGACCGTAGAGTAGCGTGTACTGGGGGAGGACCCCATCAATGAGCTTCTCCAACTCCTCCGATGTGAAGGCAGGGGCCCTTTCCCCAGATGCACGAGCCATTGTCTCTTCCAGACCGAGGTCACAGCAGCACTTGCAGTGTAGGTCCTCTCCTGTCGAATATCAGGTATCGAGTGATTAAACAGATACAAAATGGCGGTCATGTCCGCGGCGGTCACGTCCGTGGCGGTGCGTACCATCACCGTCGGCGTACATCGTCATTGGCTCCTGGGACCCATAGGGTCCAATGTTAACCAATGCAGCATTGCACACCGGTCTCCGACCGCCTACCGCGACGGTGTACAACGCCAGCGCAGTTACCTCACATCCCATTGTCCCACTTTAGAGGTCAGACAGCTGCTATTCCAGGGGCCCACATGGCCTAATTTCTAACTGCGTCACACATACCTAGGCCTAGTCTCAACACACATACAGGCCACATTTTGTGTATGATTGGTGTTCTGGGTAAACTGTGGGTACGTACCTCTGAGTTGTTTGACTCTGTGGTCGCTGTTGTCCTTCATAGGCACCGTCCGCCGGGACATGTGAGGAGATGGCGGAATCCTCTGGTGTACAGACCGCTGGTGGACCTGTTGACAATGGAGGAAAGACATTTGATAATCACCTACAGGTTTGACCGTGCCACAATCCAGGAACTGTGTACCCAGTTGGAGTCAGACCTGATGTCAGCAATCCGCCATCCCACAGGAATCCCCCCTCAAGTGCAGGTGCTATCAGTGCTCCATTTCCTTGCAAGTGGGTCTTTTCAAACAACTGTGGCCATGGCATCAGGGATGTCCCAGCCTATGTTTTCCAACGTATTGTCCAGAGTGTTGTCTACCCTGCTGAAACACATGTGGAGCTAAATCGTTTTCCCTCAGGTGGACGATTTGCCTACAGTGAAAGGTGACTTCAATGCCCTTGGACATATCCCCAACATCATAGGTGCCATTGATGGGACCCAAGTGGCTTTGGTCCCCCCCACAGGAGTGAACAGGTGTACAGAAACCGGAAGAGTTATCATTCCATGAATGTACAAATGGTATGTTTGGCAGACCAGTACATCTCCCATGTGAATGCCATGTTCCCTGGCTCAGTGCATGACGCCTACATCCTGCGGAATAGCAGCATGCCTTATGTGATGGGTCAATTCCAGAGGCTTCGTGTGTGGCTATTAGGTGAGCCCCTGGAAGCAAGACAGTGGGAATGGTTGTCTGGGTTTATCCCTACAGGTTAGTGTGTGTCTAACAGTTGTCCCTCGCCATTTGCAGGTGACTCTGGGTACCCCAACCTGTCATGGCTACTGACCCCAGTGAGGAATCCCAGGACCAGGGCAGAGGAACGCTACAATGAGGCCCATGGGATGACTAGGAGGTTGATCGAGCGGACCTTCGGCCTCCTGAAGGCCAGGTTCAGGTGCCTGCATATGACAGGTGGATCCCTATTCTACTCACCAAAGAAGGTGTTCCAGATCATTGTGGCCTGCTGTATGCTTCACAACTTGGCTTTAGGACGACAGGTGCCTTTTCTGCAGGAGGATGGTCCAGATGGAGGTGTTGTGGCAGCTTTGGAGCCTGTGGACAGTGATGAGGATGAAGCAGAGGAAGAAGACATGCAGAACAGGGACTCAGTGATCCAGCAATATTTCCAGTGAAACACAGGTGAGAATACATTCCTGCCTACTACATGTACTTTTACACTACTACCTCTATCCTGTCTGTCGTTTTCACCCAGTGTATGGTCATTGAGTTGTCACTTTCCATTACGGTTTCACAGATGTGGGTCCCAACGTGTGTCATCTGCTTAGATTCCTCATGGACTAGAGCTGTGTGACATAGGTATGTTGACATTACTATTTCAAGAACATTTTGTCACTGTAATTGCAAATACACTATTTCGAAATCACAGACAGACTCCAGATCTTTTTGTGCTTTAGGTGTGTTTATTTAAATGCAAAATATTGGAAGGGGAAGTTAAATGGTGAGGGGTGATGGAGGAGGAGTGTCCATGGCAGAGTCCAGTCTACTAGTCTCACAGGTGCATTGCCCATATGGGCATAGAAAGTGGAGCTGGGGCAGTTTCAGTATGGACAGGGTGACAAAGTGGGACAGTGGGATGACAATCAGGGTGGTCTCATTTCTTGGCGGGTGTCTTGGCATCGTGCTCTGTCTTTTTCCTGGATCTCAGGGACCATGTCGGGGGTGGTTCTCATTGTTGCTAGGGCCAAAGCCATCTTCATACTTAGGAAAAATAATGTTTACTAGTCTATCCCACTAGAGAGTGTCCTCTGTCTTCAGGATCAACACTAAGCATTGCAATGCAAGGCCTGCACTGACTCTGAATTAGAACTCCTATTTCTCACTGAAACTTGGCTGTGGGAAGACAGTACATCTCCACTTGCTGAGTTAGTTCACCTACGCATGAGATGGTGCAGCAGGATACAAAATGTGGTGAATTGGTAGTAATGCTTCATGATTAACTCATGCATTTTTTGCTATGTTTTATGGTTTTAAAAAAAAGAGTCCTCATAACACCATGGTTATGACATCAAATGACAATATCCAATGAGAATCACATGAATTTTTACTTTCACAAGTACTACAATACTATGTCACATATATCTAGGCAAACTTTATTGGGTCTCACTTTGAAACATGCCTGGGCTCATATGTATGCATAGACATACAAAACGATTAGTGCAATAATCAGACTCAAGTTTTTTTTCTTGTTCTGATTCTTGCAGCAAGACATTCAACCATTTGTCTAAGGGCGTCCACATTTGTGCCTTCTTTTCACAAGAACACAGTTTATCTAGTGTGGCTATGCATTTAAGATGTTGCAGCCAGTCTACATGTAGAGGTGGCTCTACTTTGACCCAATTTCTAAACATTTCTTGTCTAGCCAACAACATCATATAAAACAGCAATTCGCTTCCATTTGTGCTAACTTTATTCTTCCCTATTCCTCCTTACTAGGCACTCCAAATAAATTCAAGGTAAGGCTGACCTCCTTCCTCCTCAAGATTTCCAAAGAAGATTTACCAACCTTTGCCAGTAATGTTGTACCACTGGACATTTAAAAAAAATGTATAATGTCCACATCTTTGTCCCGACACCTGGGACACCTGCTGTCTCTCTGGCTCTTGATCTTCAATAATCTGACCGAATTACAGTAGACCCTTAGGAGAGTGAAAAGGTAGATTTTACTTAAAGAAGCAGGTTTCACAGTATCATGAAGAATGCCAAAATATACTTGCCACAGACCTTCTTGGTCCTGCGTAGGCAAGCATTCTGTCCATATTCTGCTTAATGGATTTGGTGCCTCCTCTGCAGTCTTGATCAGTTTTCAGTAAAACCATGCCACTTCCAGCTTCTTGGGTAAGATCTCCTAAACCTCTAATTCTATTTCAGTAGTTTCCCTTTTAATATCTCCATTTCTTTCAAACCACTGCACTAGTAGGTAATATTTAAATTTTGAGAATGTACCATTCGTTATCCATACCAATGAGTCCCAAGACATTAACTCATTACCTTCCATCAGCCCACCCCACTTATATGTATCCGCATGTCTTAGAGGATGGGATAATCTATCGTCCATACATTCTGGGGTACTTAGTGCCAAATTGGTGTTAACTTGGAATTGTACGGAATGTCCAATACCAACTTAACATTGTAGCACAGCTTGGCTGCCAGTCAGAAGGTGCACTTTTCACGAAATAGTTTGTTGTTCCAAACTTATATAGGAAGGCACTATTGTATGGGAAGTCTCTTGTCATTGCCTGTATCATGGCCCCAATTATTGTTTCATCTGGTCTTATTAGCAACATTATTTAGCTTTTAAACTGGAATGCCCATCAGAAGAATTTAAAGTCTGTTAGGGTTAAATGTCTACCTTCCCTATTTTTCTGGAGCTTCTTCCAATAAATTGGAATCCCTTTTGATGCTCATTCAAAACTAGTAATTTTTCCCTGCAGTTTACCTATCATTTTTCTTTTCAACATTTAGAAGTATGTTAATTTATAGAAAGGTGAACTTCAGTAAAACAATCATTTTAACTAGATGAACTTTCCCATATACGGTCGGGTCAACTGTTGCCACCATTTTAAATGCATAGCCACTTCTTTAACTAATTTACTAAAATTAATTTCTGAAAAAGTATCTAGATTATGCACTACCCTCATCCCTAAATACTTAATTTCTGTTCTCATTGGCCTCTCATCCCATGATAGGTTTGAGGTCACTGTCTCTGTTTATTCTTTATTTACCCAACAACATGAAAGCTGCCAAAGTCTTGCATTATTCTATCTACATAAGGGAGAAATGTCTCTACATTTGGAGTATAGATCATCAAATCATCTGCATATAATACTATATTCTTCTCCATTCCCTTGCCTAAAAAAGGCATTATTCTTTTTCCATGTCTTAGTTGCCAAGATAAAGGCTCAATATAGAAGTTAAACATCCTGGTCTAGTCGCCCCGGTAATCTTCAAAAATAAAGTCAAGTTTCCATTCATCAGGACTCTTGTCAAAGGAGAAGTATATATCCGTTATACCGTCTTATCATTTTCTCCTCTAATGACAAAACTATACTAGACTTCCATTCAATAGTTCCAATTTACTCTTTCACATGCCTTTGTTGCATCAAAAGTCAGAATACATAAATCTTCCTCATAGTTTATAGCTAAGTCTATAGTACTCATAAGGGAGTGTGTCAGCTCATGCATACGCCTTACCATAAGGAAGCCCCTGGGATCTTGGTGTATCAAGTTGCTTGCGACCCTGCATAGTCTCTTTGCTAAGATATTAAAAAAATTATACAACAATTTAGGAGAGAGATCGACATATATGATTCTCTGTCTAAAGTTGAATTATTAGGTTTTAATATCATTATATCTGCATCACCTCAAGAGGTCATGATGTGTACCTCCTCCAACAACATGGCATTAAATAATTCCATTCATACTGGTATAATACTTTCTTCTAATTTCTGATATAACTCATTTGAAATGCCATCTATACCAGATGCCTTACCTCTATTTTTTTCTTTTTTTGTATTTCTAATTTCCTCCTCCTCATTTTGTGCATTCAACCTTACTGTATCATCTGGCTCCAACAATGTAAGCTGCACTTTCCCAAACCACGTATTACTTTCTTCTTATCCCTGAAACATATCTTCCATATTGAACTTTTGATAGAAATGATAGAAAGCCTCCTCAATGTTCGACTTTTCCGTCACTTCTTCACAAATCTCATAGATGTTGTTTCCCACCTGATCTGCCCTTGCATTCCATGCTAAAAGTTGGTCATATTTCTCAATATATTCGCAGTGCTCCAGTTGGCTGCATTGCCATCTTTTACTAACTCTGCAAGTGGAGTTTAAAGAACTGTTGAAAGGTTATGAAATATTTACTTAGTTGGTCTCTTATCCTTTTCATTCAGCCTCTGGGAATTTAACTTCTCTTCAACGTATCTGATCTTAATTTCTAAACCCTCCTGTTCCTCTCTCTTCTTGCTTAATAAAATCTTCCCCCGGAAACCCTCCCCACCCCCAGAAAGTATTAATAAAAACTGATCCCCGATTTAGTTGTAAAAAAATAATCTGTCTGCCTTTTTAAATCTTGTACTATCTCCCCCTCCAATAAGATATTTCTACCCAGGGTCCACCTAGGAGCACTCTTTATATTAGGCAAATTCTAACTATACCAGGGAGTGATCAGATAAATGTATTGATCGGTCCTCAATAAAAATAATCCTCTCCACCTCCTTTGTCTCTAATGAAAAACATTCAAGGAAGGAGTAATGTCCGTATTTCTTACTATAGAAAGTAAAGTTCTTTTGAGTGTCAACCTTCACTTGCCAGAATAAAAACTCAATTCTTTTAGGAGGAATCTGAGATAATTATGGATCCTCAATGGATCTCCTGGCTAATTTACTATCCAGAACCACATTAAAATTTTCTCCTAAAATAAGTGGGGAGGGATATTAAACAACCTGAATTTTAATCTTATCAACAGTTCAGGGTCATCAATATTTCAAGCGTAGTAGCCCCCACAAGTAAGATTAGTCTGATGTATTCGTAACTGTAAAATTTTCCATCTCTGCCTCGGCAGTGGAGTCTCTACAGTCATAAAGTTACTATAAATCGGAGTTTGTGAATACCGAAAAAGAGTAAACTTACAGAACAGTATAAGTTTACCTTTGTGAGTTGGGACTGGAGTTTGTAAAAAGTAGTAAACTTACTCAAATGTGTAAACTTACTCAAAAGACTAAGCTGCATTTGTGATTCACGCCTTCGTAGCTGTTAGTTGTTAAAAACATGGGATACCCAGGGGCATATTTATACTCTGGTTGCACCGGAATTGCGTCGTTTTTTTTTACGCAAATCCGACGCAAAACTAACTCCATATTTATACTTTGGCTTTAGACCCGTCTAGCGCCAAAGATCTTGGAGTTTGTGTCATTTTTTAGCGTGGACACCTTCCTTGCGTTAATGATATGCAAGGTAGGCGTTCCCGTCTAAAAAATGACTCCGAGGCATGTGCGCCGTATTTATACTCCCGGGCAAAAATGACGCCCGGGAGTGGGCGGGTCCAAAAAAATGACGTCCAGCCGCTTTAGCGTCATTTTTTAGCGCCTGGTCAGGGCAGGCGTTAAGGGACCTGTGGGCTCGGAAGGAGCCCAGAGGTGCCCTCCCATGTCCCCAGGGACACCCCCTGCCACCCTTGCCCACCCCAGGAGGACACCCAAGGATGGAGGGACCCATCCCAGGGAAGTTAAGGTAAGTTCAGGTAAGTATTTTTTTTTTTGTGGCATAGGGGGGCCTGATTTGTGCCCCCCTACATGCCACTATGCCCAATGACCATGCCCAGGGGATATAAGTCCCCTGGGCATGGTCATTGGGCAAGGGGGCATGACTCCTGTCTTTGCTAAGACAGGAGTCATGTCAATAGAGGGTGGGAGTAAAAAAAAATGGCGCAACTCGGGTTGGGGCAGATTTTTTGCCTCAGACCGACTTGCCCCATTTTTTGACGCCCAAGCTCCATTTTCCCCTACGCCGGCGCTGCCTGGTGTAAGTCATTTTTTTTTACGCACACCAGGCAGCTCCGCCGGCTAACGTCATTCCATAAATAAGGAGCCCGCATGGCGCTTTGGAATGGCATTAGCCGGCGTTACATTTTTTGACGCACAACTGCGTTGGCGCAGTTGTGCGCCAAAAAGTATAAATACGGCCCCCAGTGTTTACAACTGAGCAGCAGTTGATAATGGTTTTTCATTGTGTACCAACCAGGCAGCAACTTATATGGTAAAATCTGAAGAATAAAAAATGAGTCTGATCAGAATCCATGCTTTTTTTAAATATACAAAATATACTGAGTTTAAGAATAGTGGTTATTTGTACATCCCTGAATGTGAGGTTATCCATACTACCCTGTGATTCAGGGGGCATTTCACAAAATGTGTTTCCTCTTCCACGGTGGCTTCAATTTAGAGGTCAGAAATGGAGAGAATTTAAATTGATAATAACAAATCTTCTACTGTTCTATATCCCCACACTTCTCCCCATCAAAATGGTACACTATTTATGTGAGCATTCTCTGTCAGCCCATAAGTCAAAACTACACCCAAAAGAATCCAAATTTCTTCTAGCTTGCTAGATGCTCTAAGCATAAGAGAGTAGAAAGATTGTTGGGGCATTGATCAGTGTTAGAAATGGGGTCTTTAGTTGGCAGTCAGTTTGCACCCTGTCCAAGTAGGGACCCTGACTCTAGTCAGGATAAGGGAGATACCCCCTCAGAAAACCCCTGCTCGCTCCCTTGGTAGCTTGGCATGAGCAGTCAGGCTTATCTCAGAAGCAATGTGTAAAGCATTTGCACATAACACACAGTAATCAGTGAAAACAATGCAAAAGGACACCATTTGAGTTTGAGAAAAATAGCCAATATTTATCTGTGTAAAACAAGACCAAACCGAAAAAATCCAACATACAGTGTTAAAGATATGAATTTTGCAAGATTTACTCCAATAAACACTTCCTTGAAGTCGATAGCTCCACCTGCGGCTATGATGGTGTCGTGATCAACAAAAACAACAGTTCAGGCCTGCTGCAGGGTCGCGGGCCAGCTACGGTGTCGGGGTGACCCGCAAACAGTTCCTTTGGAATTGCAGGGCACCATGATCCTCGCGATGAGCTCCGGAGAGCAGTGTTGCGGTGTCAGTTCTGGAGTCGGTGCGGGGATCGTCGGGCCCTTGAAGTCACACGTGTTGCAGATTGAACTCTGGGCTGATGAAGCCAGCAGCGGTGGCGTGGATGGCGTCGGGCAGCGGTGCGAAGCAGGACAATGTGACATGTGGTCCCCACAAGTCACCGTGGAGGCAGCGGCTCCGTGATGTCATCCAGTGGCATCGGTGAGACCAGGGCTGCAGTGTGAAGCAGAATGACACCTAGGGCAGCAGATCACGGTGCAGGCAGCGGCGGCGGCGTTGCTGAAGCGCTGTTGTCGGTAGGCCCAAGCCAGCGGTGCGGGGCGGGACAGTGCTTCATGTACCTCACAAGCAGTGTCCACAGGCCACGTTGCAGGCAGGATGCCTAGTGACGACCCTGGAGTCGATGATGCTGGCGTTGGTGGACCAGGGCTGCAGTGCGTTGTGTACCTCATGAGCGGTGTCCACAGGCCACGGTGCAGGCAGTAGCCCTGGTGTCAGCAGGAGAAGTGTCGCCGGGATGCCCAGGCTGTGGTGTGAGCAGGCGATGCCGGAGTGTGGAGCCCACAGGTCGCTGTGCAAGCAGTGGCTCGGTGAAGTCATCCGATGACGGCATTGGTGAGACGAGGGTCGCAGTGCAAAGTGGGGCAGTGTGGTTCCGTGCGGCGGCAGCAGGTCACGGTGCAGACCAGCAGTGTCGTTGACAGCGTTGCAGTGGTTTTTCTCCTTCAACAGCACAAAACACACAGTTCCCAGTGCTGGTGGAAGAGGAAACTGAAGTCTTTGATATCCTTGAGACTTCCAACAGGCTTTAGGGGTGGGGTTATGATATGATGCAGGCCATTCACCACCCTTTCTGTATTTTAACAAATAGCATCCCAAATATCTAGTTGCCTTTCTGCCCCAAGGGTATCAGATTGGGTATAAACACCCAAATCTACCCCCCAAGATGATAGACTGGCGAGTCAATTCTGGGGTGGGGGAATGGCTTGATTCCTGGATGGGCTACCCTTACCCCTTCTTTATTTTGACCACTGCCCCATCGAGGGTAGATTGTTGGCAAGCCCATCCAACCTACTCCTGAAGGGTATAAACAGTGTTAATCCTATTGTAGGGTGCGGGTGTAGCCAAATGTCTTGGCAGGCCATTCACACTAATTCTTGTGTTTTGTTAAGTACTATCCATGATGTCCAGCAGGCTTTTTGACTCTCTGTGGTCCAGATTGGTGGTAACCCCACAATTTGCCCCCACGGGGGCAGAAAGACCACTGGGTAGGGTGACCAGTCATCCCAGATTTCCCCAGACAATCCCAGTTTTTCGTGGACTGTCTCGACGTCCCAACAGTTTCACAAAAAACTAAAAAATGTTCCAGTTTTGGAGAACGGAAAGCAAACCGTGCACATTATGTTTCAAATAGAGTTAAATCACCATGGGGACAAAAAGATTATAGTTTTGTATTTTTGAAAGACTCCCCTGCTGTGCTGTAGTTTCTCAATGAAGCGGCACAGCAGGATGTAAAATGGAGCTAAGTAGAAATGGGAAGATACTCAAGTAATGGCCAAGCTCTGTGAGCTTTCCCTTTAACTTTATTACATGTGGGAGAGGCTTGGGGGTATTTAATGAAAACTCTGCACTATTGTCATTTAAATTGTGAAAAGTTAGCACATCTTTAATGTTAAGTCACGTTTCAAAAAGATGACCTGTATTTTTTATTTTCCGGCCCATACCGTAGCACAGTCAAATATATTTTTAAGGATCCATGTGCATTTCTGCAAGTTCTACCTCGTAGGCACATGTATACTCTCTTCATGACTTGGTTTGATCATTTGCTTATAGCACGTTCAGCTCACTTTTCCTTTTATGGATGCAGAACTACATGTCCCAGAATGCAAACAGACTGAATGAGCTACTCATGATTCACTTTGATGCCTCTGTAATGAATTCCCTTGGCTAGGTGAAGTTTAACGAAATGTCTCAAACTCTAAAATGCTTTTTTTGTTTGCCTAACATGTAGTCTGTCTCGTAGGTTTGTGGGATGTGCTGGTGTAATCCTTCTGTGGCAGTTCAGTGTAGTCATTACAGTTAGCGTGACCTGGATTTGCTGGGACGGTCCTTTTTTCTGCAAAGTTTCTCAGCAAGTTTCAGCACTGCCTGGTTTACAGAGAGGCAGAATCAGTACAGAGAGAGGCACGTTTTCGTGTATTTTGGTGCAAAATTAACAATTAGTCCTTATCTGGAAGCAATTCAGTTAACACAGCTAATATTGAGAATAAAAGTTCCATATTGCCTGTCTTCCCTATGTTGGTCAGCACTGTCAATTATGTCTTTCTGTGCCCCTCAATCAATGCAAACTTATAGTCCTACTTCTATGTTTGTGACTATCCTGTTTTTTGTTTGCAAAATCTGGTTACCCTACTGTTGGGGCTGGTCTGGGTAAGATGGAACCGCCTGATGCCTGCATGGCAGCCCCTTCCCTTTTTGCCAATATTCCCTGGCTTTCTGCCCCTCCTGGGGGGTCAAACTGGGTGTACCCTTAATTTGACCCATAGAGGGAATAAAGTCTGTTTGCCTGTAATGGACAGGGGGCCTGGCCCAATGCCTAGCCAGACCACTTGACCCTTTTTCAAACCTGCAAATAAATCCCTGGTGTCCAGTGGGTAGATCCCTGTTGGGGGATCACTCTCACAGGGTGATCCACAGCAGGAATCATGATGTCATCAGATGAAACTTTTAAAAAATGTTCACCCCCTTGTAATACTTCAATATCTTGTTCCCACAGTCAATTGTCATATTCTGCCAAGACTTGACTACGGGAATATAGGTGGTCATTATGAACATGGCAGGAAACATAGTCGCCCGCCGTGGCTACGGTGAACAGAATACCGGCATTGGCGGTGAACAGAAACCCGCCATATAATGTTACCAAAAACAGAAACCTCCCAAAACTCTGACACCTCCAGCTACCGCCAGGGCCGTTGATGGCGGAAAGGCTACACAACCCACGCCGCCACCTCCAAGCAGGCAAATCCCCCGCCCTACAAATAATGATGCACAAATCACCGCTGCGGATAGTGGATGTCGAATTACCATTAGCGGTACGGACCGCCATGGCCAGCAATGGGACTCAACAGCAAGAAATGCACACATTGGCAAGTTTGAAACCCACACACCTGACACACATCCACAACACTTTAAAACACCCACATACACACCCCACAATCTTTTGCACTGACAATAGGACAACTGAGACTGACAACACAACACACAGACCCTGAACGCAACATCACACAAGTCACACACCCAACCACACAACAGCACCCTCACCAATATCCACACAACACACCACCCACAATACACACCATGGCACACCCAAAGCACCCACGCTTCACAGATAGGGAGCTAAGAACAATGGTGGATGAAATACTCAAGGTCCAGCCACAAATCTTCGTCCAGCAGACACTCCCCGGTCCAAGCCCGCTCCCCCATCTTCCAAGAGCAAACCCAAGCCCCCTCCACCTCCCAAACGTAAGCCCAAGCCCCCCTCCCAGACGTAAGTCCCCACCCCCGCCATCCCCTGCCCCTGTTCCCTGAGGTGCCTGGCTGCCCCATTGATGTCCCTTTATGATGGAGTCAACTTTGGGCCATTTGGGCACTTCAGCCTGTTACAGTTGGACTGGCCAATGGCCTTATTTGGACATTGCATTTTTTCCTATTTATTAAAATTTGTTTGCCCAGTGTTGCTGTTGGCACACTCTGGAGACGTGGTTCATTGTTTCATTGTGGGGGTGTGGTGTGCACATGTGTGTACTTTGGGCAGCTTTTATTGGCCTTGTGTCGAGTAAGTACCTCTTGTTCTGGTGTGGATGGCTTGTGATGGTGTGAGGGGTTGGGGTGAATTGCAGGGTGGGTGTTGTGGGTGGGTATGTAACTGTGCCCTTTCTTCCCTTGTTTAGATGGTTGCGGTACTTACCGTCATTGTCTTTGTCGGTGGTCACGGTCGTGGAGGTATATGGCAAGGAGCAGCACTGGCATGATTTCCAATTCTCTCTCCATGTCTGCCTTGGCGTGTTGTGTGTGCTTACGGTGAGTGTTTCCTTTTATTTGATTTGTTTCCGCCACGCCCGGCCCAGAACTGACGGCAGTCTTGTGCTTCATTATTTGTTGGGCAGGTGGGGCCTTTCCGTCGGCCTGGGGCGGCCTCTTCCATCGCTGTCGCCACTCCTATGCTGGCGGTGTGTGGATTTCACGCTGACTGTTTCTCATGTGCTTTATTATTTGGCAGTCCAGACCGCCAGCCTGTTGGCGATAGTTACCGCCGGCGGTGCGGTGTTTACCGCCATGTTCATAATGAGGGCCATAATCTATTTGGAGTCACCAGTAAAGATCTTTGCAAGTCTTTATTTGATCCAGAACGCAACTGCTCAGTTGCTGATCAGCCTCTCAAAGACAAACTATATTATCACTATCATCAAATGTTTGCACCAACTGCCTGTTAATCAGAGAATCTCATTTGAAGCTCTGGTTATTACACACTCGGCATCCTAATGGGTTACCCCTGAATTCCAGACACAAAAATTCAAACAGTGCTCACCTCTTATGTCGGCCCACTCTATACATATATACAAACTCTATGCATCTAAGACTCTCAGTGTGACTTATTGCAATTCTGCCTTTTCCATCGTGTAGGAGGCTGGACTGGCTTGTAGTGAGTACCAAGGGGTACTTACACCTTGCACCAGGCCCAGGTATCCCTTATTAGTGTATAGGGTGTCTAGCAGCTAAGGCTGATAGATAATGGTAGCTTAGCAGAGCAGCTTAGGCTGAACTAGGAGACGAGTGAAGCTCCTACAGTACCACTAGTGTCATATGCACAATATCATAAGAAAACACAATACACATATATACTAAAAATAAAGGTACTTTTTTTTTATGACAATATGCCAAAGTATCTCAGTGAGTACCCTCAGTATGAGGATAGCAATTATACACAAGATATATGTACACAATACCAAAAATATGCAGTATAGTATTAGAAAACATTGCAAACAATGTATAGTTACAATAGGATGCAATGGGGACACATAGGGATAGGGGCAACACAAACCATATACTCCAAAAGTGGAATGCGAACCACGAATGGACCCCAAACCTATGTGACCTTGTAGAGGGTCGCTGGGACTGTAAGAAAACAGTGAGGGTTAGAAAAATAGCCCACCCCAAGACCCTGAAAAGTGAGTGCAAAGTGCACTAAAGTTCCCCAAAGGGCACAGAAGTCGTGATAGGGGAATTCTGCAGGAAAGACCAAAACCAGCAATGCAACAACAATGGATTTCCAGACGAGGGTACCTGTGGAACAAGGGGACCAAGTCCAAAAGTCACGACCAAGTCGAGAGTGGGCAGATGCCCAGGAAATGCCAGCTGTGGGTGCAAAGAAGCTGCTACTGGACAGTAGAAGCTGAGGATTCTGCAGGAACGACAAGGGCTAGAAACTTCCCCTTTGGAGGATGGATGTCCCACGCCGTGGAGAGTCGTGCAGAAGTGTTTTCCTGAAGAAAGACCGCAAACAAGCCTTGCTAGCTGCAAGTCATGCAGTTAGGGTTTTTGGATGCTGCTGTGGCCTAGAAGGGACCAGGATGTCGCCAATTGCGTCAGGGGACAGAGGGGGCGTCCAGCAAGACAAGGAGCCCTCTCAGAAGCAGGCAGCACCCGCAGAAGTGCCGGAACAGGCACTACAAAGTGGAGTGAAACGGTGCTCACCCGAAGTTGCACAAAGGAGTCCACGCCGCTGGAGGACAACTCAGGAGGTCGTGCAATGCAGGTTAGAGTGCCGTGGACCCAGGCTTGGCTGTGCACAAAGGGTTCCCTCGGAAAGTGCAGAGGAGCCGGAGTAGCTGCAAAAGACGCGGTCCCAGCAATGAAGTCTGGCGTGGGGAGGCAAGGACTTACCTCCACCAAACTTGGACTGAAGAGTCACTGGACTGTGGGAGTCACTTGGACAGAGTTGCTGGATTCAAGGGACCTCGCTCGTCGTGCTGAGAGGAGACCCAGGGGACCGGTGATGCAGTTCTTTGGTGCCTGCGGTTGCAGGGGGAAGATTCCGTCGACCCACGGGAGATTTCTTCGGAGCTTCTAGTGCAGAGAGGAGGCAGACTACCCCCACAGCATGCACCACCAGGAAAACAGTCGAGAAGGTGGCAGGATCAGCGTTACAGAGTTGCAGTAGTCGTCTTCGCTACTTTGTTGCAGTTTTGCAGGCTTCCAGCGCGGTCAGCAGTCAATTCCTTGGCAGAAGGTGAAGAGAGAGATGCAGAGGAACTCTGATGAGCTCTTGCATTCGTTATCTAAGGAATTCCCCAAAGCAGAGACCCTAAATAGCCAGAAAAGAGGGTTTGGCTACTTAGGAGAGAGGATAGGCTAGCAACACCTGAAGGAGCCTATCAGAAGGAGTCTCCGACGTCACCTGCTGGCCCTGGCCACTCAGAGCAGTCCAGTGTGCCAGCAGCACCTCTGTTTCCAAGATGGCAGAGGTCTGGAGCACACTGGAGGAGCTCTGGGCACCTCCCAGGGGAGGTGCAGGTCAGGGGAGTGGTCACTCCCCTTTCCTTTGTCCAGTTTCGCGCCAGAGCAGGGCTGAGGGGTCCCTGAACCGGTGTAGACTGGCTTATGCAGAAATGGGCACCATGTGTGCCAATGAAAGCATTTCCAGAGGCTGGGGGAGGCTACTCCTCCCCTGCCTTAACACCATTTTCCAAAGGGAGAGGGTGTAACACCCTCTCTCTGAGGAAGTCCTTTGTTCTTCCTTCCTGGGCCAAGCCTGGCTGGACCCCAGGAGGGCAGAAACCTGTCTGAGGGGTTGGCAGCAGCAGCAGCTGCAGTGAAACCCCTGAAAAGGCAGTTTGGCAGTACCCGGGTCTGTGCTAGAGACCCGTGGGATCATGGGATTGTGCCAACAATGCCAGGATGGCATAGAGGGGGCAATTCCATGATCTTAGACATGTTACATGGCCATATTCGGAGTTACCATTTTGAAGCTACACATAGGTAGTGACCTATATGTAGTGCACGCGTGTAATGGTGTCCCCGCACTCACAAAGTCCGGGGAATTGGCCCTGAACAATGTGGGGGCACCTTGGCTAGTGCCAGGGTGCCCACACATTAAGTAACTTAGCACCCAACCTTTACCAGGTAAAGGTTAGACATATAGGTGACTTATAAGTTACTTAAGTGCAGTGTAAAATGGCTGTGAAATAACATGGACGTTATTTCACTCAGGCTGCAGTGGCAGGCCTGTGTAAGAATTGTCAGAGCTCCCTGTGGGTGGCAAAAGAAATGCTTCAGCCCATAGGGATCTCCTGGAACCCCAATACCCTGGGTACCTCAGTACCATATACTAGGGAATTATAAGGGTGTTCCAGTATGTCAATGTAAATTGGTAAAATTGGTCACTAGCCTGTTAGTGACAATTTGAAAGAAATGAGACAGCATAACCACTGAGGTTCTGATTAGCAGAGCCTCAGTGAGACAGTTAGTCATAACACAGGTAACACATACAGGGCACACTTATGAGCACTGGGGCCCTGGCTGGCAGGGTCCCAGTGACACATACAACTAAAACAACATATATACAGTGAAATATGGGGGTAACATGCCAGGCAAGATGGTACTTTCCTACACAACCCCCCCCCCAAACGAAGGACAATAAGACTAGCCATGACCTGATGAATCTTCATTGTCTAAGTGGAAATATCTGGAGAGTCCATCTGTATTGGAGTGGGTACTCACAGGTCTATGTTCCACTGTATAGTCCATTCCCTGTAGGGATATAGACCACCTCAACAATTTAGGATTTTCAACTTTCATTTGTTTTAGCCAAAGTAGAGGTTTGTGGTCTGTCTGAACAATGAAGTGAGTGCCAAACAGGTATGGCCTCAACTTCTTCAGTGCCCAGACCACAGCAAAGGCCTCCCTCTCTATGGCAGACCAACGCTTTTCTCTAGGGGTCAACCTCCTGCTGATAAAAGCAACAGGTTGATCCTGGCCCTCAGAATTAAGTTGTGAAATGACTGCCCCTACCCCTAATTCAGATGCATCAGTTTGGACAATGAATTTTTTGGAGTAACAGGGGCTTTTCAGGACACGTGCAGAGCACATGGCCTGCTTCAGCTCCTCAAAAGCTTTCTGACAGCTAGCTGTCCACAATAGCTTTTTAGGCATTTTCTTGGAGGTGATGAATTAAGAGGGGCTGCAATGGAGCCATAGTTCTTTATGAACCTCCTGTAATACCCAGTGAGGCCTAATAAGGCTCTCACCTGGGTCTGAGTTGTAGGGGGAACCCAATCTATAATAGTTTGGATTTTCCCCTGAAGTGGTGCAATCTGTTCTCCACCTACCAGGTGTCCCAGATAAACCACTTTCCCCTGCCCTATCTGGCACTTTGAAGCCTTGATAGTGAGGCCTGCCTTTTGCAGGGCCTCCAAAAGTTTCCATAGGTGGACCAGGTGATCATCCCAGCTGGAGCTAAAGACAGCTATATCATCTAGATATGCTGCACTAAAAGCTTCCAGCCCTTGCAGGACTGTGTTCACCAACCTCTGAAAAGTGGCAGGTGCATTTTTCAATCCAAAAGGCATTACTGTGAATTGGTAATGGCCTCCAATGGTTGAAAATGCGGTTTTTGCTTTAGCATCTTCTGATAATTTGATCTGCCAATACCCTGCAGTCAAATCAAAAGTGCTTAGATACTTGGCAGATGCCAGTGTATCTATGAGCTCATCTGCCCTGGGTATAGGGTGAGCATCAGTTTTGGTTACCTGGTTGAGACCTCTATAGTCTACACAAAACCGCATTTCCTACTTTCCATCCTTGGAATGAGGTTTTGGTACAAGTACCACAGGAGAGGCCCATGGACTTTCAGAGTGCTCAACCACTCCTAGTTCAAGCTTTTTCTGCACTTCTTGTTTTATGCAGTCTCTGACATGGTCAGGCTGCCTATAGATCTTACTTTTGACATGCAAGCTGTCTCCAGTATCTATAGTGTGCTCACACCAAGAAGTGGTGCCTGGCACAGTAGAGAAGAGTTCAGAAAACTGACCTAGGAGATTTATGCAGTGGTCTTTCTGCTCAGCAGTGAGACAATCTGCCAGTACTACACCTTCCACCAGAGCATCTTGTTCTGTGGAAGAGAAGAGATCAGGGAGAGGGTCACTTTCTTCTTCCTGTCCTTCATCGGTTGCCATGAGCAGGGTGAGATCAGCCCTGTCATAGTAGGGTTTCAGGCGATTGACATGGAGCACCCTAAGGGGACTCCTGGCAGTGCCTAAGTCAACTAAGTAGGTGACTTCACCCTTTTTCTCAACAATTGTGTGGGGTCCACTCCATTTATCTTGGAGTGCTCTTGGGGCCACAGGCTCCAAGACCCACACTTTCTGCCCTGGTTGGTACTGAACCAAAACAGCCTTCTGGTCATGCCATTGCTTTTGGAGCTCTTGGCTGGCCTGAAGGTTTTTACTGGTCTTTTTCATGTACTCAGCCATTCTTGATCTTAGGCCAAGTACATAGTCCACTATGTCTTGCTTTGGAGCTTTTAAAGGTTGTTCCCAACCCTCTTTAACAAGTGTTAGAGGACCTTGTGGTATCCTAGTAATGTGTAAGTACGGGTCTTCTGTGCGCAAGAGATGAGAGAATGTTGAATTCATTATGGAATGCGGTGCGCGGCTTTTGGAATGGAGAGGGTGAGAGCGACAGTTGACGGGAAGCGAAGAGGACGGTGGTTGGTGTAGGGATTAATGCGTATCTACTATCTCAATAAACCATCTTATCAGCACTTCGGTTATTGGTGTTCTTCCGGCGCCTGTAAATACCCTGCTGACAATCTTACATTGGCGACGAGCAAAAAAAAACGTGAGGAGGGTGTGCGAAGCGGTATGCTGGTCTGTACACTACAAAGAAGAAAACAGATGGTGACTGATCCCTAACAACACGACTAGGAGGCTTCTCCGTAAAGGCCGAAGTATTTTATTAAGGTACTAACGTGTTTATTTTGGCTCCCGATCTTACATGATCTTTGCTTAGCAACAGTAACTATTCTGCTGTGTTTACTTTTGACTTCGGCACTTTCTCGAGCTTCGCTTAGCAACTGTCTCTAGTGACACGTCAAGAGACGCGTTCCAACTGCGTGTGTCCTTCGCGAAAAGCTCGTGTTCTACTGACACGTCAAGAAACGCGTCTCCTACTGCGTGCCTGCTTCGCGAAAAGCTTGTGTACACTCGTGTAACCAACGCATCTCCTACTGAAGCTCAAATTTATCGTGAAATGTTACCTACAGTGATCCTTGTATTGTGAAGATTGTGCCTTGTGTCATGTTAAGCATTTAACCGAATTTGTTTGAGAGAGAGGGGATCAATCTACATCTACTCAACTTGCAACAGTATTCTCTTTTGTTGCTTGTGATACAGAACGTACCAGCTGCACCTTTTTTCTTAACTGTTCCCGGTGACCCACCTATTCAATGGCAAAAGTGGAAGAAAGTTTTTAACAATTATCCTAGGGTGTGTGGTACTTCATTGAGCACAGAAAGGAAAACATCACTTTTAATGCACTGTTTAGGCACAGAGGGCCAAGAAGTTTTTGAAAATCTTCCTGATCTCTCAGACTCAGACTCTAATGGCCTCAATGAATTTGAAATTTGTATAAAAAAATTGGATCTGCATTACTTACCGAAAGTAAGTACAGTTCTTGAAAGGTACCAGTTCGGAAAAAGACTACAACGCCAAGGAGAGACAACAGAACAATATATAACGGAGCTTAGAAGACTTGCTTCCAAGTGTGCATTTGGAAATTCTTATGAGGAACGTTTAAGGGATCAATTCATGCTTGGCTGCTCCTTGGACAAGGCAAAGGAAAGCATGTGGCAAAAAGATAATCCAACTCTAGATGAGGTACTAGTATTAGCCAGAACCTGTGAACATTCCAGGAAGGGCGTTGAAGTACTTCGAAAAGACTCCATCGTTCCTGACATAACAAGGGAAGAAGGAACCTCCGTGAAAGCTGTACTGTGCAACAATTTTGACAATAGAGGCATTGGGGAGACTGTAAAAACAAAGAAAACTTTTGCTGGGAAGTGTTTTAGGTGTGGGGGCATCGGTCACATGGCCAATAACAAAGATTGTCCTGCCTGGAAAATATTTTGTAGAAACTGTGGTAGAGTTGGACATCTTGCAAAATGCTGCAGGGGGAAGAATAACACTAAAAAAATAAGAGAAGTGTGGTGTGATGGTAATGCTAATGATACTGATGTTAATGATGCTGAAGCTGTGAATGTTGTTCAGATCTTACAAACAAGTGTTGGGTCTTTTGATGGTCCTGTGGAGTCAATCTTAGTTAATGGTAAGCCTCTCAGAATTCTATTTGATTCTGGGGCAAAGATCACATTAATACCAAAAACGTTCTATGATCAGTGTCTGAAGGGGATTGTTGACTTATTGAAACCGGATGTGTTACCCAAGGGATATGGTGGTGAACCAATCAAGTTGCTGGGTTACTTCTGGGGAAGTATAGAATTTAGAGGTCGACTCATTTCAGCAAAAGTGTATGTTTCTGTAAAAGGGGACTCTTTGATTAGTTGGTTTCATCAACGTGATCTTCGTATTCTGCTTGATCCAAATGAAGATCCTCCTGTCAGGCTTAAGGATAATCACACGGTTCAATCTGTCTCAGAAGAGGTGTGTACGTGGGTGAAAGAGTTTCCAGATGTGTTCAGCAAGAGATTAGGATGTCTTAAGAACTACGTACATCAGATTAGGCTTAAGCCTGGAGCACTGCCGAAGGCAGCAAAAGTGAGGAATGTTCCCTTGTTGGTAAAGGATAAAATGAAGGCCGAGATTGATAAACTCATCACCAATGGTATCATTCAAGAGGATGAGGCTTCAGAATGGGTGGCACCAGTAGTTATGGCTAGGAAGGCCTATGGCGAGGCCAGACTCTGTGTTGATCTCAGAGATTTGAACAAGTCAGTCATCATAGACCACTATCCACTCCCGAATATTACGGAGTTGTTATGTTCACTGAGTGGGGCAAAGCACTTCTCAACTCTAGATTTGACTTCTGCTTACCATCAAATCAATTTACATGCGTCTTCTCAGGAACTCACCACTTTTATAACACCTTTTGGAACATTCAAGTTCCTTAGAATGCCGTTTGGGTTAATCTCTGCGGCGTCGGTGTTTCAGAGGGCCATGGAAAGAATTTTGAAGGGCATGGAAGGGGTGAAAGTGTATCAGGACGATCTTTTTATCACAGGTACCAATCTGGTTGAGTACAATGAGAGGCTGAGGTTGGTTTTAGAGAGGCTACGAGACAATGGTCTTACGCTCAAAGCTGAGAAATGTAAGATAAATATTTCCACGATAGAGTACTTAGGTCATGAGATTTCGGCGAAAGGGATTCGTCCCAAGGCGAGTCTAGTGGATACTATCACAAATTTACCCAGTCCACAAAATAAAGAGGAGCTTGTAAAATTTCTAGGAATGGCGGAGTTTTACAATCAGTTTGTCCCATGTTTTGCAGAAAGAACTTATAGTATGAGACAATTGTTAAAAAAAAGGGCAGAGTTTAACTGGAACCATGCTTGTGAAAAAGAGTATCAAGATATCAAAATCGGGCTTGATAAAGCAGCAGATTTAGGGAGTTTTGACGCACATGATGAAATTATTTTGATGACTGATGCTAGCTCAAAAGGTCTTGGGGCGGTCTTATTGCAGAAGAAAGACGGTCAAACAAGGACAATTCTTTTTGCATCTAGATGTTTGAAGGGAGCAGAACTCAATTATTCAGTTGTTGAAAAAGAGGCACTCAGTGTCTTTTGGGCGGTGAGAAAGCTGAGGAAGTTTTTGTGGGGACATAAATTTCAGATAGTCACCGACCACAAGCCTCTCATAGAGGTATTTACTAAGAAAGGAATAGAGATGATCTCACATAGAATCAGGAAGTGGGTTGTAGCATTGCAAGAATTTGTATTTGGGATTTCTTACATGCCTGGGGCATTAAATGTTCAGGCTGATTGTCTTTCGAGACTTTGTCCAGATACAGGAAAAGATGACGAGATTATTGAAGGAGGGTGTTTTGCTGACATTGCAGCTGATGAGGAGATGAAGGTCTGTTTTGTTACTGAGGGAGCGATTTCAGAACCAGTGTGGGTGGATGAATTGTTAAAAGATGCCACTTTGCAGAAAGTACTAAGTAATATCGTGAATGGTTGGGGTGTTAGAAAGAATCAATCTGAAGAGATGTCAGGGTACTGGCAAGTCAGAAATGAATTGTCTGTGGTGGATGGGCTGTTGATGAGAGGCAGCAAATTGGTTCCCCCAGCTAGCTTGAGGAAAGATCTCATAAGTCGTGCCCACTCAAGTCACATGGGCATCTCCAAAACAAAGGAGAGATTAAGGAACGCCTACTGGTGGCCCGCCATAGACATGATGGTAGAAAGAGAAGTGAGAAATTGCCATGAGATCGCGTTCGGATAAGGTATTGAAATGTAGAACTCAGCCCATGGTCACGCGTGAAGAGTCCTCCGGACCCTGGGTTGACATAGCTTTAGATATTTTAGGTCCAATCAGACTGAAATCTGTTGACCGATATGTTTTAGTATGCATTGATATGTACTCACGCTGGCCTGAGATCAAATTTGTGAGCTCAGTTGAGTCAAGAGATATAATCAACTTTCTTGATGATTTGTTTGAGAGAGAGGGGTTTCCCTCTACTTTGCTGACTGACAATGGGGTGCAGTTTGTCTCGGAAGCAACGAAGTCCTTTTTAAGAGAAAGGGATGTGGTACATAAAAGAATAGCTCTTTATCACCCAGAATCTAATGGTGTCGTGGAACGCTTTATAAAGGTGCTGAAAGAATGCATGCAATTAGCGTTTGTTAATGGCATTGAGTGGGAGAGTGAAGTGAGAAGAAAAGTAAGAGAATATCGATTGACACCACATTCAACCACAGGGGTGACTCCTTTCCAGTTGTTCAAAGGTAGGGCACCATACAGCGAAATCGAGCCTAGGTGGGTGATAAAAATAAGGAAAGAGGTTAATGATCAGGTGGATAACATTGAGGGTTGGAGAGAGAGAGAAAGGGAAGTGAAAGGAAAAAGGAAACTGAGATATGATGAGCGTAAAGCTGTAAAAAGAACGGTATTGTGTGAAGGTGATAATGTGAAAATAAGGTCTCCAAGGAAAGAGGGAAAACCATCTAAATTCAAAGGTCCATTTAAGGTCATAAAACTGTTTAGGAATGCTGTGAAAACAGAAGACCACAAGATATGGAATTTGAATAGGGTGTCTAAGTGTTTAGGACCCAATGGAGGTGCTCATGTATCTCTAGACACTTCACCGGAAGTTACTGCTCAAGATGCTCAAATCATTCCAGGCGTCACTATGATGCGAAACCCATCTGAGACTCGGCCAAAAAGAAAAGTATCAAAGCTGTCATGGTTCAAGGACTACGTTAAGTGAACTTTGTGTTATGTTCTATCTTCATGGACTTTGTGTTGATATGTTCAATTTGTTTTGTCTCAGCTTGTAGACAATATAATCTGTTCAGGGCCTATGTGTTTGATAATTAATGGTGTTATAATAGCTTGTTTGTAATCTGATATGGGGAAGGTGGTGTGGTATCCTAGTAATGTGTAAGTACGGGTCTTCTGTGCGCGAGAGATGAGAGAATGTTGAATTCATTATGGAATGCGGTGCACGGCTTTTGGAATGGAGAGGGTGAGAGCGACAGTTGACGGGAAGCGAAGAGGACAGTGGTTGGTGTAGGGATTAATGCGTATCTACTATCTCAATAAACCATCTTATCAGCACTTCGGTTATTGGTGTTCTTCCGGCGCCTGTAAATACCCTGCTGACAATCTTACAGACCTCTCACAGGGTGTCCAAATATGAGTTCAAAGGGGCTGAAGCCCACTCCTTTTTGGGGTACCTCCCTGTAAGCAAAAAGGAGGCAAGGTAACAGGCTATCCCATCTCCTGCGGAGTTGTTCAGGGAGTCCCATTATCATGCCTTTGAGAGTTTTGTTAAATCTCTCCACCAGTCAATTTGTTTGTGGATGATAGGGTGTAGTGAACTTGTATGTAACACCACACTCCTTCCACATGGCCTTTAAGTAAGCAGACATGAAATTGCTTCCCCTGTCTGATACCCCCTCTTTTGGGAAGCCCACCCTGGAAAAGATTCCCAGGAGGGCCTTTGCCACTGCAGGAGCTGTAGTGGTCCTTAGAGGAATTGCTTCAGGATATCTGGTGGCATGGTCCACTACCACCAAGATAAACCTATTGCCTGAAGCAGTAGGAGGGTCAAGGGGGCCAACTATGTCAACCCCTACCCTTTCAAAGGGAACCCCAACCACAGGCAGTGGAATAAGGGGTGCCTTTGGAGTGCCACCTGTCTTGCCACTGGTTTGACAGGTTTCACAGGACTTACAAAATTCCTTTGTGTCCTCTGACATTCTAGGCCAATGAAACAAGGGAACAAGCCTGTCCCAAGTTTTCATTTGCCCCAAATGTCCAGCTAAGGGAATGTCGTGGGCTAGAGTTAGGAGGAACTTTCTGTACTCCTGAGGAATCACCAATCTCCTGGCATCTCCAGGTTTTGGATCCCTTGCTTCAGTGTACAAGAGGTTGTCCTCCCAGTAAACTCTGTGAGAGTCACTGACATCCCCATTTGCTTGTTTGACAGCTTGCTGCCTTAGACCCTCTAGTGTGGGACAGGTCTGCTGTGCCACACTCAGCTCCTCCCTGGCAGGCCCCCCTTCACCCAAATGTTCAGCAGTGTCTGCTTCCAGCTCCTCTGGTGTAGGTTCTGCACAGGGTGGAAATTCTTCTTCCTCAGAAGTAGAATCCACTGCAGAGGGAGGGATAGTAGGTAGTGCTTTACTTCTACTAGCCCTAGCTTTAGGGAGCACTTGGTCCATTCTTCCAGGATCCAAGTCACCCTGTCCTTTTTGCTTTTTGGCCTGAGCCCTGGTTAAAGCAAAAATATGCCCTGGAATGCCCAGCATTGCTTCATGGGCCTCCAACTCCACATCTGACCAAGCTGATGTCTCTAAATCATTCCCTAGTAGACAGTCTACAGGTAAATCTGAGGCAACCACAACTTTCTTTGGACCAGTAACCCCCCCCCCAGTTGAGATTTACAACAGCCATGGGGTGGCTAAGTGTGTTGTTGTGAGCATTGGTTACTTGGTACTGGTGACCAAGTAGGTGTTGTTCAGGGTGGACCAGTTTCTCTATTACCATTGTAACACTGGCACCTGTGTCCCTGTAGGCCTGAACCTCAACACCATTTATTAGGGGTAGTTGCTTGTACTTATCCATGTTAAGGGGACAAGCAACTAAGGTGGCTAAATCAATAGCCCCCTCAGAGACTAACACAGCCTCTGTGGTCTCCCTAACAAGACCAACCCCAACTAAGTTACCAAAAGTGAGCCCAGCTACTCCCTTGGATTGGCTATTAGTAGGTTTGCTCCCACCACCACTGTTATTACTAGGGGCACTAGGTGTAGCAGCAGGGGTTGTAGTGGTAGGAGGCTTGGTGCTTTTCTTTGGACAACTGGGATCTGTTGTCCAATGGCCTTTTATTTTACATAAATAGCACCATGGTTTCTTTTCTTTGTTTTGATTTGAAGAGGATTTGGAGCCACCACCCCCACCAGAGTGTTTTTGTGGGCCTGATGAAGACTCATTTTTAGATTTGTCCCCACCCTTGTCAGAAGACTTACCATCCTTCTTCTTGCCATCTTTGTCACCCCCTGTATGAACCTTTCTGTTCACCCTTGTTCTGACCCATTTGTCTTCCTTCTTTCCCAATTCTTGGGGAGAGGTCAGATCAGAGTCCACCAGGTACTGGTGCAACAAATCAGACACACAGTTATTAAGTATATGCTCACTCAGGATTAAGTTATACAGGCTTTCATAATCAGTAACTTTACTGCCATGTAACCACCCCTCCAAGGCCTTCACTGAATGGTCAACAAAGTCTACCCAGTCTTGTGAAGTCTCCTTTTTGGTTTCTCTGAACTTCATCCTGTACTGTTTAGTGGTTAAGCCATAACCATCTAGGAGTGCATTCTTAAGAACTTTGAAATCATTGGTTTCACTTTCTTTCACAGTAAGGAGCCTATCCCTACCCTTTCCACTAAATGATAGCCATAGGATAGCAGCCCACTGCCTTTGAGGGACATCCTGTACAACACAGGCCCTCTCAAGTGCAGCAAACCACTTGTTAATGTCATCCCCCTCCTTATAAGGGGGAACTATCTTGTGCAGATTCCTAGAATCATGCTCTTTTGCAGGATGACTATGGGGAATACTTCTGCTGCCACCATGGGTTTCTAAACCCAATTTCTGTCTTTCTCTTTCCACTTCTAAGGACTGTCTATCCAAATCCAGCTGTTGCTTCTTGAGCTTCAGCCTGGTTTGTTCCACTCTCAATCTATTGAGCTCCCTTTCTAACACTCTGTCATCAGGGTGGGTGGGTGGGACATGCCTTGAAACAGAAGTATGGTGAGAATGAACAGAAGGAGACCTGTCCCTAACAGATGGCACCCTAACAGCTTGGCTAACAGAAACATCACTTCTACTATGATGAGAAGGAATACTCTTACTGTGATGTGAGACAACACTATCAGTATGGTGTGACTCTACATCAGTACCAGCTATGCTAGGTTGTCTGATAATGGCAGGCTAGGAAGTTTCTTCTCTAAATCTTTTGCTAGGGGTGCCCAAGGGTCAGATTGGGAACCATCAGCTAATTTCTCAACAGAAGTGGCACCTTTGGCCTTATCCTGTTCAACAAGCATATTAACCAACAGTTCTCTAGAGGGATTATTCCTTACACTTAAACCTCTTTCTATGCGGAGACTCCTTGCTCCTTTCCAGCTAAGGTGATCATAAGCAAGTTTGGACAGATCAACAGTTTGGCCTGTGCCAGACATTTTTAGAAAGTGTTTAAGTGATAGAAAAAGTGAGAACAAAGTTTTTCAGAACTTTTGGAAAGACAGAAAAAAAACTTTTACAACTTTTTAAGAACTTTTTAGAAAGTTTAGAGGTACTTTTCAGCACTTTAGAAAAGAAGTGAGAAAAGAAAAGCAAAAATTTTGGTTAGGTGTACATACTCTAAACTTGTTTTGTATATTTTTCTCTTATGAAAAGTACAATGACAAAAGTGGTAAGTAGTTACAAAGTACTTATCCCACCGCTGCACAATCAATGTAGGAGGCTGGACTGGCTTGTAGTGAGTACCAAGGGGTACTTACACCTTGCACCAGGCCCAGGTATCCCTTATTAGTGTATAGGGTGTCTAGCAGCTTAGGCTGATAGATAATGGTAGCTTAGCAGAGCAGCTTAGGCTGAACTAGGAGACGAGTGAAGCTCCTACAGTACCACTAGTGTCATATGCACAATATCATAAGAAAACACAATACACAGATATACTAAAAATAAAGGTACTTTATTTTTATGACAATATGCCAAAGTATCTCAGTGAGTACCCTCAGTATGAGGATAGCCATTATACACAAGATATATGTACACAATACCAAAAATATGCAGTATAGTGTTAGAAAACAGTGCAAACAATGTATAGTTACAATAGGATGCAATGGGGACACATAGGGATAGGGGCAACACAAACCATATACTCCAAAAGTGGAATGCGAACCACGAATGGACCCCAAACCTATGTGACCTTGTAGAGGGTCGCTGGGACTGTAAGAAAACAGTGAGGGTTAGAAAAATAGCCCACCCCAAGACCCTGAAAAGTGAGTGCAAAGTGCACTAAAGTTCCCCAAAGAGCACAGAAGTCGTGATATGGGAATTCTGCAGGAAAGACCAAAACCAGCAATGCAACAACAATGGATTTCCAGACGAGGGTACCTGTGGAACAAGGGGACCAAGTCCAAAAGTCACGACCAAGTCGAGAGTGGGCAGATGCCCAGGAAATGCCAGCTGTGGGTGCAAAGAAGCTGCTACTGGACAGTAGAAGCTGAGGATTCTGCAGGAACGACAAGGGCTAGAAACTTCCCCTTTGGAGGATAGATGTTGCACGCTGTGGAGAGTCGTGCAGAAGTATTTTTCTGAAGAAAGACCGCAAACAAGCCTTGCTAGCTGCAAGTCGTGCGGTTAGGGTTTTTGGATGCTGATGTGGCCCAGGAGGGACCAGGATGTCGCCAATTGCGTCAGGGGACAGAGGGGGCGCCCAGCAAGACAAGGAGCCCTCTCAGAAGCAGGCAGCACCTGCAGAAGTGCCAGAACAGGCACTACAAAGTGGAGTGAAACTGTGCTCACCCGAAGTTGCACAAAGGAGTCCCACGCTGCCGGAGGACTACTCAGGAGGTCATGCAATGCAGGTTAGAGTGCCGTGGACCCAGGCTTGGCTGTGCACAAAGGGTTCCCTCGGAAAGTGCAGAGGAGCCGGAGTAGCTGCAAAAGACGCGGTTCCCAGCAATGCAGTCTGGCGTGGGGAGGCAAGGACTTACCTCCACCAAACTTGGACTGAAGAGTCACTGGACTGTGGGAGTCACTTGGACAGAGTTTCTGGATTCAAGGGACCTCACTCGTCGTGCTGAGAGGAGACCCAGGGGACCGGTGATGCAGTTCTTTGGTGCCTGCGGTTGCAGGGGGAAGATTCCGTCGACCCACTGGAGATTTCTTCGGAGCTTCTAGTGCAGAGAGGAGGCAGACTACCCCCACAGCATGCACCACCAGGAAAACAGTCGAGAAGGCGTCAGGATCAGCGTTACAGAGTTGCAGTAGTCGTCTTCGCCACTTTGTTGCAGTTTTGCAGGCTTCAAGCGCGGTCAGCAGTCGATTCCTTGGCAGAAGGTGAAGAGAGAGATGCAGAGGAACTCTGATGAGCTCTTGCATTCGTTATCTAAGGAATTCCCCAAAGCAGAGACCCTAAATAGCCAGAAAAGAGGGTTTGGCTACTTAAGAGAGAGGATAGGCTAGCAACACCTGAAGGAGCCTATCAGAAGGAGTCTCTGATGTCACCTGCTGGCCCTGGCCACTCAGAGCAGTCCAGTGTTGCAGCAGCACCTCTGTTTCCAAGATGGCAGAGGTCTGGAGCACACTGGAGGAGCTCTGGGCACCTCCCAGGGGAGGTGCAGGTCAGGGGAGTGGTCACTCCCCTTTCCTTTGTCCAGTTTCGCGCCAGAGAAGGGCTGAGGGGTCCCTGAACCGGTGTAGACTGGCTTACGCAGAAATGGGCACCATGTGTGCCCATGAAAGCATTTCCAGAGGCTTCGGGAGGCTACTCCTCCCCTGCCTTAACACCATTTTCCAAAGGGAGAGGGTGTAACACCCTCTCTCTGAGGAAGTCCTTTGTTCTGCCTTCCTGGGCCAAGCCTGGCTGGACCCCAGGAGGGCAGAAATCTGTCTGAGGGGTTGGCAGCAGCAGCAGCTGCAGTGAAACCCCTGAAAAGGCAGTTTGGCAGTACCCGGGTCTGTGCTAGAGACCCGTGGGATCATGGGATTGTGCCAACAATGCCAGGATGGCATAGAGGGGGCAATTCCATGATCTTAGACATGTTACATGGCCATATTCGGAGTTACCATTGTGAAGCTACACATAGGTAGTGACCTATATGTAGTGCACACGTGTAATGGTGTCCCGCACTCACAAAGTCCGGGGAATTGGCCCTGAACAATGTGGGGGCACCTTGGCTAGTGCCAGGGTGCCCACACACTAAGTAACTTAGCACCCAACCTTTACCAGGTAAAGGTTAGACATATAGGTGACTTATAAGTTACTTAAGTGCAGTATAAAATGGCTGTGAAATAACATGGACGTTATTTCACTCAGGCTGCAGTGGCAGGCCTGTGTAAGAATTGTCAGAGCTCCCTATGGGTGGCAAAAGAAATGCTGCAGCCCATAGGGATCTCCTGGAACCCCAATACCCTCGGTACCTCAGTACCATATACTAGGGAATTATAAGGGTGTTCCAGTATGCCAATGTAAATTGGTAAAATTGGTCACTAGCCTGTTAGTGACAATTTGAAAGAAATGAGAGAGCATAACCACTGAGGTTCTGATTAGCAGAGCCTCAGTGAGACAGTTAGTCATAACACAGGTAACACATACAGGGCACACTTATGAGCACTGGGGCCCTGGCTGGCAGGGTCCCAGTGACACATACAACTAAAACAACATATATACAGTGAAATATGAGGGTAACATGCCAGGCAAGATGGTACTGTCCTACACATCGCCACAGCCAGTTTTGAGGGGGCAATTCCTCCCATTCCCTCCTTGGAAATGGATTTCTTCCTGTCCTTGACAGTAGTCCATTTTCTAGCTTTTTTCAGGATGGGAAGGGTCAAAGATGTGTTTGAGAATATCCACAAACTGTTCATGTGTTGCTTTTCACAAACTTAAGGGCATTTTCTGATCTGTAACACCCATACCTGTCCTACCCCCGTTACTTCTTGTAGATAACCCCACAAGAAAATATGTGTGCAAGTAAATTGTTTTGAGGTAGCAATTGTTTTGAAATATTTAAAAAAAGCGTATCTGCAGGATTAATTCATACATACACATGAATATGCTTTTGACAAGTGGGCCCATCATGTTTGAAACATGGGGCTCCTCATGAAGATGAGCTATTGAACAGTGGAAGAACCTTAATTACTGCAGGAATCAACGAGGTCTATTTTGCCTTTTTTCCTCTTAGGAGCCCTCTATATATAGTTGCTTGGATGCTCATTGAGGCCTCAGTTCACTTAAATCGTTATTTGTTTGCTATCGTTGATGCGTTTACCTTCTATATTGTGCAACATAGTGTGCTACGTGTATGGTCCATTTTGATAGCATACTTCTAGCTCTTATATTTATGTTATCATTTAAATGACTGATACCTATGAAACAGCATAGTGGCTTTAGACTGGATCCAAATAATTTATTTTATGAAAATGGCATAAATAGCCCTCTGAGAGTAAAAGAACAGGAGTTTGATACTCCCATGACAACAAAGAGGAACGCAGCTCCGAGCAGAGCTGCATCGAGGGCATCATCTCATAACAATCCTTCCAGAGAGCTATAATCCCGGAGGCTGACAGTTTGCAAACTTGAGAAACAGATGAAGTTCAGGCATTCATGTCTAATAGCTATATCAAAATACGGAATAATCATAACAGCAAACCTTCTGATACTAAACATTAAGCATGTAGGGATTCCTAAAAAAATGTAGCATGTAATTTATTGTCTATTTTCATAATAGTTGTATTCTCTGCTTTTGCATTCATTACATTTTAATTGATTTCTGCAATTATACCCTTGCATTTATTCTGCACTACAATTGGCTTAAAATAAAGCCTTAAAATAACTGTGTGGATTTTGTTGGAGTTCAGTCTTACGGAGAAAGGTTGACCGGAACTCAAAACAATAAGACAACATGCCTAACAAGTGTCTCACAGGTTTGTAATTTGCCTAATATATTTTGTCTCTGGTTACGTTTGTGAGAGCTGTATGGGTCACAACAAGTCCCATCCTACGGTTCAAGTTGGTGAGTTGGTACATAGCTGTCCTTGCCTGATGGGCAAGAAGGGTCTATCTGTGTTGTGTTCACAAAACATTGTGAAAATGTAACACTAGTGTTCCTACCAATATATCCGTGCACTTCAAGTGCATACCTCATATTTCAAATATCCTGGCCTCTATAGCACATCCTTGACACTAACTTATGCCTCCAAATTGTTGAGAGTTTATTAATAGTTGCTACTTATGTGCAATAATGCATTCTACCGCCGACCAATTGGCCTAATTTCTTATTTTCTGCAGCACTGTGCTTCCTCCTCCAGTATAATTAGTACCCTGTGTATGTCACTGGTTTTTGTCAACCCCAGCAGCTCACCTGGACAACTATTCCAGGCATTTACTGCTCTGTTACAATATATTATCTTATTTGCAATTTATACCACCAACCACCACTGTTATATCACTGTTATTGCACCCTCCACCTGGGTGCCCTTTTCTGCGGATCTGGAAGACCATCAATCACAGTGGAGCAACCACCATTTGATAGTGGCTACTCGCCAAAAGTGCTTCAATAGGTCGTCAGGGACAGTAAGCGCTATATAAATAAAGTTACAGTTACAATTACAATTAATCACTTGCTAATGCCACAAAGGCCATACTTCCTGCTTTTTCCGTGTAGTCATGACAGGGGACGTACTTATGGGATATTAATGTCCAATTCCCAAACACATGTATGAGTATGTGAAGTAGTACTCAATGTATTTGTATGCCTTTGTGATCTGTCCACAAAATATCCAACTCTCTATTAGTATAAGTACAATAAGGGCACAGTTCTTTCAATTTGCTCAAAACCAGTGGCGAGAGTCACTCCCACTCGCTATGCTCCTGGTGTAACATTTTTGCCACGGCTGGTTTATATGCCCATTCATTGGTGTAACATATGCCCCTGCACCTCCAGCAGTGCGGGGTGGGGCAAGCTCCTAGGGCCCCCCAGCATAGTAACCTGGCCTGTTAAATCCTGTTTGAGTCTGGAGAGGGACCCCTCCATGTACCTTGCAGGGGGCCCCCCCTCAGGATTCATTATGCCACTGTGCCCAGACTGAACCTAGTTGATTCAGTGGCCCATGGGCCGTGCCTGCCACATGTGTCCAATTCACATAGAACCTGATGTTTCAAAGGGTTGTACCCATTCTGTGTGTATGGAAAAATTTATTATTACACCCATTAGATAGGGTGATCACCTATCCATAACTTTCACGGACTGCCCATAATTTAGCCCTGCTGTCCGTTGCTCCTGATGATTGGTTTAATGGACAGCATTTGTCGTTAATTTTAGCATTTCAGCTGAAGGAAAAAAGGTAATTAGGACAATTCAGTTTCCCCAGCTAGGGTGGAAGGCAGGGATTCTCCTGTGCTCTGATACCGAGGGAGGGGCAGACAGATAAGAAACAACACTTCTTGCCAAGGCACTGCTTCCTGAAAGAAATACAAATGTGCAGGACAGTTAAATCTGCAAATGTAAAGGGGCTTGGAAACCTGTATTGGCTTTAATTGATGGGGTCACTTGCAGCTTTCTGATGGTAAAGATATTGGACCTCATTTCAAGTTTGGTGGACGCCAAGCGCCGCCCGCCAAGCGCCGCCCGCCAAGCACCGCCCGCCAAGCACCGCCCGCCAAGTTGAATCTGCCACGCGGCTGCCAATGCGGCCGCTCTCCCGCGGTGGCTATTTGGAGATCCCCACTGGGCCGGTGGGCGGAAATCTAGTTTTGGCCCACCGGCCCAGCGGGGATCTCGGCCACAACATGGGAGCCGGCTCCAAATGGAGCCGGTGGTGTTGCGGCAGTGTGACGGGTGCAGTTGCACCCGTCGCGCTTTTCAAGGGGGCCCCACGACTCCCCTTTCCGCCAGCCTTTTCATGGCGGTTCATACCGCCATGAAAAGGCTGGCGGGAGGGGGACTCGTAATACCCTGGGCAGCGCCCTGGAAGATTACAACTGCTGGGACCAATGTGGCGGGAAACCGCCGGTCCCGGCAGTGCGAACGCGGCGCTTCCACCGCAGTCGTAATCCCATGGGAAGCACCGCCAGCCTGTTGACCGCCAGGGTTGTAATGAGGGCCATTTTCTTTTGGAGAGGTACTGTTATGGTATTCCAAGCTGAGTTGTGGAGTGTGTGCTTTTCATGGACAGTTATAAAAAATGTTTGCACTAGGTATAATCTATATATTATTGAAATCTATATTTTAGAAGCACTTTTTGTCTTTACTCTAACTGTATATGCACATTTTGTGGCAGCCTATATTATGCTGTGTGTAATGCATGTCTCAAATAATGACTTACAAATTCACAGTGCTTTCAGGGACTTTTGAACCTCATAGTACAAGCAAGCCTAGGCAAAGCCTACAGGTCTCATCTGTGCAAGAGCTATTGGCTTTCCCAATGTGTTTTAATCATGTTGTACACTAGAGTGGCTGCTGTTCAGCATGGGTAAATGTTTGTGGCATAGAGAACAGTGGCATGGAGCTGGGCCGGCTTTAGGGCATGCGAGCGTTGCGACAGCACCAGGTGCCAACCTGGATTTGGGGGGCGCTGACTTCATAGGGGCATTGTGTTTAGCAATAACTTACGAAACCTGTAATTTAAAACCACCTGCTGAAAAGTTCCTTGTGCGTCCGGCTTCAGGAAGCAGTTAAAATGTCACTATACGTCTTGTGATTATTGTCCCTACTAGGGGGAGAGACAGGAGTTTTGTCTAGTGGCAGCTTTGACTCTGCATAAAGAAGCGTAGAGGGTTAGTATGCCTGCTGCAAAGAACATAATTATATTTTATGTGGATAGCTGAGTGGATTAGTAAAACCAGCCTTAACAAGTGCTTTAAAACAAATGAATGTTTGTGGAAGGGGGCCTATGGAGAGATGAGGGGGCACATATGCTGGATGGTAGTAAGTGAATCTGAGGAGGTGGTCATGGTTTGGGGAGCTCCAAAACAGACTGTCACACAGGGCCCCACCAGCACTAGAGCCGTCCCTGGCATGGGGTGTCGTACAGTGGGATGGCAGAGAGTGGAGTAGAATATTGTGGAGTGGCAGAGAGTGTTATGTTTAGGACTGGTATACTGTGGCGTTGCATAAAGTGGCATACAGTGGAGTGGCATACAGTTGGGTAGGCTGGTGTAGAGTGCATTGGTGTAGAGTGTCACCAAATATAATGGTGTACAGTGCAGTAGCATTGAGTGCAGCGGTATACAATTCAGTGGTGTACAATGCAGCATCGCAGAATGCAGAGGCTTAGATTAGAGTGGTGCATAGCAGAGTGGAGTGGTGCAGAGTAGAGTGGCATAGAGTGCAGTAGCATAGAGTGGCATACAGTAGAGTGACAGAGAGTGCAGTGGTATAGAGTGGTGTAAAGTGCAGGGATGTACAGTGCACAAAAGAACAGAGTGGCATAGAGTGCTGTGGTGTACAGTGGTGCAGAGTACTGTAGAGTGGTGCAGCACAGAGTAGAGTATAGTGCTGTAGAGTGCAGTGGCATGGAGTGGAGTGATGCAGGGTAGAGTGGCATAGAGTGCAGCGGCATAGAGTGAATTGACATAGAATGCAGTGCTACAGAGTAGAGTGGTGTAGAGTGCAGTGGCTGAGAGTACAGTTTTGCAGAGTAGAGTGCAGTGGTGTAGAGTGGAGTGGAGTGGCATAGAGTGGCATAGAGAGCAGTGGCATAGAGTGCAGTGGTCCAAAGTAGAGTGCATGGTGTACAGTGCAGCTGTGTAGAGTGTTGGTGCAGAGTGCAGTGGTTTAGAGTGCAGTGGCATAGAGTGGAGTGGGACAGTGTGGAGTAGATTGGTTTAGAGTGCAGTGTTGTAAAGTGCAGTGGCATAGAGTAGATTGTTTCAGTGTAGAGTGAAGTGGCATAGAGTGGAGAGGTGCAGGGTAGAGTGCAGTTGTGTAGAGTAGCATAGAGTGTAATGGCATAGAGTAAAGTGGTGTAGTGTGCAGTGCTGTACAGTAGATTAGAGTGGTGCACAGTGTTTTGGCATAGAGTTGAGTGTTACAGAGTAAAGTGAATTGGCGTAGAGTGTACTGACATAGAGTGCAATGGTGTAGAGTGCAGTGTTGCAGAGCGGCGTAGAATGGAGCTGGGCAGAGTACATTGCAGTGGCGGTTGGTGAAGTTTGAGAGTGGTGGGGCTGGGCTTGGCTCGGGGTGGGGGGAGGAAGAGGTTCACATTGTGGGGGGTGAGGAGCATGGCAATTTTTGGGATGCTAGTCACCATTTCAGTGTTTTCAATTTGGCACCAACCCATTTTTCTAAGTACAATCCATGTTATTTCCACATTATTGTGGGCTACTTAACACTGATCAGCGGATGGGGGCTAGTGAAGAATCAGCTTTCCTTTGCAATATTACGTGATTACTTTAGTACACCCACTACATGTTATCCTATAGCGTATTATGTTCACTACATTGGTTAGCATGGTTTTAAATCACATATATCATGTTAATCGTACTGTCTGTTTTTACACCAACACTAAGATGGTGTCTGGAGAGAATCTGTCTCCCTTGCCACACAACATGTTTGCACTAATGGAAGAATCCATCACTGCCCCCTAAACCTGTTAATGGGCAGTTTCAACATATAGCGTGTTTGGCATGTTTTTTCGGCCACAACTGTGCGCACACTTGGCACCTTGCCGTGCAGGAGTTTTAATGGGTTTGCATGCCCTTTGGGGACTTCTGGCCCAGCGTTCACTATATCTGCTCTGTGGCTGGTTCAAGGGAGAAGCCAGAAAATTGAAACACCACACACTTCGAACAAAAGCTCTTACTATATGGCACCAAGCAAACAAAGCAAGTCATCACATCCCTTCCAAAAAGAGCGCTCCTGTTTTAATTGTATCCATTCCCCATTTCCTCCTTCCATTCGCCTGCTGATATCCACCATTTCATTCTGTCATTCATTCATTCTTTCATCCATCATTCAGTCTTTCACCATTCTGTCCGAACACCCATACATTTCCAGTCTATCCATTCATCTCAATATGTAGCCATCAAACCTATCCATCCATGCACCTATCATTCATCCATCCTTTCACACATCCATCTTTTCAGTCACTCACTCATTCATCCATCCACCGACCCTACCTTTCACTCATCCATCCGTTATTTCCCTCATCCATCTATCCATCCTTTAATCCATTTATCAATCCACCTTCCCTTTCACTCATCCATCCATACTTTCACTCAGCCATCCTTTCACTCATCCATCCATTATTTTATCTCTCATAATCTTTCCATCCATCCATCCATTATCCACCTATCCATCCACCTTTCACTCACCCAACAATTTACTCTTTAATCCATCTATCTACCCTCCCTTTCACTCATCTATCCATTTTTTCACTCATCCACCCATCCACCCTTTAATCTATGCATCAACCCACTTTCACTCATCAATTCCTTCTTCTACTCATCCATCCTTTCACTCATCTGTGCATTCCTTTGTTCATCCATCTATCCACACTTTCACTCCATCCATCCATACCATCACTCAACCATCCATACCTTCTCTCATCATCCATCCACCCTTTCACTCATCCACCCATCCATACATTTACCCTTTCACCCTCTCTTTCATTCATCCATCCATTTTTTCATGTATTCATCCATCCACCATTTTATCCATCCATCCACCCATCCACCCTCTCTTTCACTCATCCATCCTTTCTTTACTCACCAATTCATTCTTTTACTCACCCATCCTACATCCATCCTTTCACTCATATACCCACCCACCCTTTTACTCACCCATCCATCCACCCTTTCATTCATACATCCATCCATCCTCCCTTTCACTCACATATCCATCCATCTGACTTTTCACTCAACCATCCATACTTTCACTCACTCAAGCATCCATAATTTCTCTCATCATCAATCCACACTTTCACTCATCCATCCTCCTACCCTTTCACCCTCTCTTTCATTCATCCATCCATCATCCATTCTTGAACTTAATCATCCATTCGCCCTTTTACCCATCCATCCATCCTCTCTTTCACTCATCCATCCATTCTTTTACTCATCCATCCTACATCCATCCTTTCACTTTTACCCTCCAACTGTTTACTCACCCATCTTTCCACCCTTTCACTCATACATCCATCCACCCACCCTTTCACTCACACATCCATCCATCAGCCATCCATCCATTCACTCACACATACACCCATTCACCCTTTCACATTATTTATGACCCCCAGCTGACATTTTTGTTGCCTCACCTGGTGACATGGAGGGAAGCTTCAAGCCAGGCGAGTCGGGACTGACTAATTAAAATAAACACACGCACATGCAATGTGCAACACCTTGCTCTTTGCTTCACTGTCCCCACTGTGGTTCTAAAAATTCTGGACCCATGTAATTTACTTTGCCACAGCAGTACGATTTTAGTATCAAAAGACCGATAATGACTAGTACACTAAGCATGAGCATTTTCGCTCAATTCCAGCAGCGTTTTTACCTCGAAATCGCCATTTTCGTCCTGCACTCGTGGCTCCCATTTTATACACGGCAGCCATTTTTAAAAGTTGCCCTCACATAGGCTTATAATACAGTCAGATTTGATTCCAAGGACACGTACACCTTGATTGACTTTTCTCTGACCTGGGCAAGCTGGAACCATTGCCTCAGGCCAAACCTGTTTGGTCAGTCCCTCTCCCAGTGGCCGAATCAGATAGCATCAAGGCACACCATGCCATAAAACCCTTATTATCGCTCACACACCCTGCCTAATCTTGCTCACACCTGCACCTGCTCTTTTCTTCTTCTTACTTTACGAGGGGGAGGTGCCCGTTTTTATTGGGGGTCCACACTTATCTGATGTAAAATACTAGGCCTTGCCGGGTAATTTATTATGGGTTGGATGACATGAAATATGAGGTTTCATCATGACACTGTTTTTTCCTTTGTAGTGAAAACATGTGAATGACCAACCAAAATGTCAAGAATGTTTGCCTGAAGCTTAAAAAACTGTATATAAGGAAACCTGACTTTGCATTGAAACACAGTCTCCTGAGAACATACAAACCGTGCTGTTGTACTTCTAGGACGCTTGTTACTTGGTTGCAGCCAATAAATTCGATCTTTGACTTCACCTAGAAGACTCTGAGTTTCTGTGGTCTGAATCAGGAAAGTACCCGAGGTCTTTGGGTGTACCCTGGCACCACTGGGTTACCGGATAAGTACCGGTTCTGAAAAACCCAGTACCTCAGTTGGCGCCCAACGTGGGGCGATACCAGCGGTACCGGTCCAAGCCTGAGGTCCGTGAGGAGCTTCGTGTGAAAATTCTGGAGGAAGGCCGCCACTTCATCGACCCCTGCATGTCGACGTGGTCCGAAAGTCTTTGCTGCGAGGTTCCCCGCTTCCCGGCGGCTACGAAGGACTGCTGCCCTGGCTATCGCCCTGATTTGGACCCTTGATGTTTGGTAGAGCGAAACGATAAGACGAGTCTTCTGGTGAAGTCATCGATATTTTCAGTTAAGTATAAGTGGAGCGTCTCCCAGTCCTTAGTTGGACACTTGGTTTGGTCCTTAGTTGGACATTTGGTTTGGTATCCCTTCGGGATCACTTTGATTTGGAACTTGCAAGTACCAAAGCCGAAGGACTCGTGTATTCACGAGACTATCGTAAACGATAATCCTTTGAAGTTTGAAGCTAGACTAGTGAGCGAAGATGCCTGGTCTTAGCAGACTTGGAAATTTGTTTTGTCTTGGTTGTAAAAGGGACTCCCGGTTGGAGGACTCATGTCCGGTTCCTCCGATTGGAACTCCAACCTATGAACTATATGTGAAGCACGGAGTGGGCCCCATCACGTTTAATAAAGTATGGGTCCGCTATTCTTGGAAATAAATGTCTGTGAGGCTGTTTTTGCAGTTTTTTGGAACACTATTGAGAAAGGTTTTCTTTTCTCTTGTAAATATGACTTACAACTAGGATCTGCAAACGGTTCTGTAAGTAAATTGCGACGGCGCTATTTATGAAAAATGGCTAAAGCGCGCTGTATTGTGTGTCCTGAGTGTTTTCTGTTTATATCTGAAATGAGCTCAATGTGTGTTTGTGGGTCTTCTTGATGTTTTCAGTTTGTTAAGTAAAATGTTGGTTAATTAATATTAAGTAGAAACTTAGAAAAAATCCAGAAATGAACCATGTGATGTGCTAACATAGCTATATGTTGCTCTTTAATTTATAGAATGAGCAATTGTGCACATATACAAAACTGCCGTTAAATGCTTAATAAATTAGAAAACACATTCAATAGATATAAATAGGGCCCCAAAAAAAAAACGAAATTATCTATTTTTGCAAAAAAATAAATAAATTTACAGCATTTTTCTTAGATGCATTGTATTAGATGTTCGCAGGCAAACTTTTCAGCTGCAGTATATTTGATAGGAATGTTCAATTCAGCCAGCACTTTCCCAGTTAAACACGGGTGGAATTTTGCATAACCTTCCTTTTAAATGAAAGTGGCGCAAAAATGTGACGCATTTCAAGTTAGGCTTATGCGCTTAGGCTTGTGAGTTAATGTATCCCAAATAATAGGCAAGGGATGCAGCTTGCTTTTATATGTGGAATTATCACAAAAAAACGAATAATTGTTTTTTTTTTTAAAAAAAGAAAATTATTAATTATGGAAAAATTATTTAAAAAATAAGTGCCTTTCAAAATCGTTTTTTAATATTTATAAAGCTTAATACCTATACTATGACCTCCTAGCATTAAAATTTAATTTAAGTTATGTTGCACCGCTAAAATTACATTTGTATGTGCAATTTTCCCTTGGCGCAGGAGCAAACAAGCTCATTTCTATAAAGTATAAGTTAATATTTTCAATGGCTGACTCATGGATTATGTAATAGACATTCTGGTAATGCATATTATGCAAGAAAATTGTAGGATATTGATTTTTAATGCCTAAAATATCAAAGTCGATTTTGGGCAAAAGCACTGTTTAAACTGCATTTTCTTTCATTCAGAGTACTTTTTAAAGTGTCTCAGGCTTCAGTAAATGCATACATTTAGGTTTGATATATATTTGCAGGTTGTGCCTTCTTATGATTCAATGAGTCAATGTGCCAGTACAAAGGCTTGTTTTAATATCAAGGTTGAAGGTTCTAACTTCAGCTGGGCCTACTGAGACGTTCATTCATTCGAGGTTGATGAAATATGTACCATTGCATGGGATTGCAACAAGCATTTATTCTAACAACTGGTATGTGTGTTATTAAGGTTTGTGAATTATTCACAGTAAATGTAGTTTAATAATCTGGAAATAGAGATAATTTTTTTTAGCGCCTAAAAAGGAAAAATTATTTTTTTTTAAAATAGAGTGAATTATTGCAGGTTAGAAGGAAAACAGGAAGGCCTACTGTCTTTGACAGATTCAGAGTGGCAGAAGCTAGGAGAGCTACAGAGGCTGGCTCAAGTCACGCTGCTGAGATGCTATCTTTAGTTTTCCCATAAACAATGGAGGAGGCAGTCATGTTGACACTTGTGACCTTTTAAATTAGGGCCTTGTCTCTGTGAAATGCAGAATGACCCTACGGGCCTCTAAAAGTGGGATTTCTGGTTTCTCCAGAAGAACATCAATACAATTAAAGAACTTAATTCCAAAGGGAAAATATAAAAAAAAGGGGTTTCTTCGAAAGTCCCAACATCATGTTAAATGCTCTGCAGAACTGATACATTTGTGTCTCCGCTCTAAAAAAATAAAATGATGCCTGCTAGTTGCTTTTATTTGACAGAAAACGAAGTGTTGCATTAAGTCTTAGACAGAAAATAAGATGCAGCCCTTTTCTAAAATTTTGAAGGCTACATGCCTTAATGAGAACGATTTACCAATTCAGACTTATTTTTCACAGTGGAAATTGTAGGTGCCAAATTAATATGGAGTGTCAGTGTAACAATTTTTACTTTTAGAAAGGTAAAACTAAGGTGGCTTGATGTTGCGAAGTAACTGACAAGAGGGTAACAGTTAAGTAATGGAAATTTATTTTTGTGTATTTGGTCCTATCATGAATTGTTCTTGCTGGTCCTGTATGTTAGAAGAGAAACAGTAAAGTTATATTTGACAGCAGATTTCCATTGCCTGGTGATCTACTGTCAAAAGGAGGGTAAGGATTTTAAACCTGACCAATTAAACAGGCCCAAATATTGGGTTTTGGGCTGCAGGTTTACAGTGCATAAAGTACATGACATGGTGTTGTGTGTCACCGCTTATTCACACATGCTATTGTTTTGTCTATGCTTTTTGTGCTTGATACACAGCAAGTATATCTGATAGCTTGACGTTTTGTGCGTTTTTATTATTTTTTATTTGTTTTTTTTGCATGTTTGTTGCTGCTTTTGATACTATTACAAGCTCCCCTGTGTTGTGAGGGGATGGTCATGACGATGCCCATCGCTACGCAACAGTTGGTTGAACTTGTTCTGGTTACTAAATTCCACAGATAATGATATTTCATGCTGTGAACATAAAAGACAACACTTCACCAGTGCATGTCTATTTGGCTATAATGGTATTGAAGGAAAATAAAAAGAGATATACAGGATCAAAGTGTGTCACCTGCAGTTAGTCACGTTACTGCCCCTTCCCTTAAAGGAACAGGCAGCCCTACATTTATGTAGCCTTGATTGGACCTAAGGATGAAATTATAGATCTGTGACTCAAGGTGGCCTAATTTCTATATTACATTAGTTAATGATGTTCTGTTTCCTAAGTAGCATATGGCTTTTGTTCCTTAAAAGAAAACCAGGTTTTCATTTTTTCCTGAAGAAGGAACTGAAACATTAGCTAGGAGTACCGTATATGGTGTAGTCACCAATGGTAGAGTTAAAATTTGTGTAACTTTGGCCTTTGTGTATCACCCGTACTCTCGGTGTTGTGTCACATGCCTGACTATCACCCAAATAATTTTTTTGTTCTTCCTATAGATTTTTTCTTTTGTTACTTCCCCTGACCAATGTCGCATCATGCTTAGTTATTGAGATTTTAGCTATGTCCTAGTCCCATTTCTCTTTTTCAAATTCCTTTCACCAGTCAGACCTTTTATTATTATTGATGTATTGTTCAGGTTCACATTTCCAGACTGCAGTGATGTACCAGGGACCCCCATGTTATGTATAATTCCCTTTCGTATGACCAGACTGGTTTTCAAGAATTTGCCTTAGGCCTGCTTCAATGTTTTCCAGCCTGACTGTCAGGGTAGCGATAGACTGGTTAACTGACTCAATATTATAGTAAGACAAGTTTTCCATCTCAATAGGAGATATCTTATGTTTACCTTTTTGAACATGACGAATTTTCAATGTCTATTTTAATTTGGTTTTCGGTTCCCTTCTGTTCCTGCTACTTTTTTTTTTTTTGGTGGGATCAGATGTGTCCTAATCATGCAAATATCATAACCCTCTAGTTCTTGTCTTTTTGTTTGCACATTTGACTATTAGCCTGTGTATTGCATAGTGCACATGATGCACAGTTTTTAAAGGAAGGTTTCTACATGTCCCTGATAATCGGTATCATGTGATTTCTCTATTGAGATGTTCTAAGATAAGGAGGAACACCTAGACTTAATCATTGAGGAAAATATGTGTTTACCCCATTAGACAATGCCACTGTGTGAGGAAATCCATTCAGATAGAATTCTCATGTAGCTATAGATGGCAGAGAATAATGGAGAGAACCCAATTAAAGATGCTAGAGACCCTGTTTTGCCCTTCTGCCTTTGTCTTGGTATTTTATGCCCATGGTGTATGGCTACTCCTTTGAAGATTGCAGACCACCTGCTTGCAGTCCCCTTGTTAAAAACCATGAACTGTTTTTGTACTAAATTGAAGGGAACTAACAACTGTGGCACATTTCCTACGTCACTAGATTCTGCGGGTATCAAGTCATAATAACCTGCAGGACATTGATTTAAGCCTAATTCCCATCAGTGACAGCTACAGATGAAAGACGGACGTTTTGTCCCTACAGTCTCAGCACCCAGAAAGTAGCAAAGCTGGACAGCGATCGCCAGCGCATGGTATCGTACTTGCTCCATCAGACGGCGTTGGACATCACAAAACCAAAGTTTCAGTGTAAAAGAGCTAAAGAGAAGGATTCCTGTTGTTGATGGCAGAGCTGTTTTGAGGTTTCATTTCTCTACCTGTCATGTGCTGGTAACCTCTGACAGTGTGCAATCCCTTGAGCCCCTTGGCCTGAGTTTTGGCCACACCTCCCCTTTTCTTTGCTCCAACGGAAGAAGGGCAGTGCACCGGAGATTTCAAGTTTGGAAAAAGGCACTATATTGTGGTGCCCATGAAAGAGCAGCTTGAGCGTCCTCTGACACTAAATAATGAGTGTTGGAGTCTGAAAGTGCTGCTGAGCTTGAGCTATTTCCCAATTAATGGTGCTTGGGTCTGCACGAGATGATTTGTGCCCTTGATCAATGAAGAGCCCATTGTTTCTGCCACAGAGGAGAGACACTGGTGCATTGCTTTAAGACATTGAGACTTTCGAGTGAGCTGTGGGTGTTTTCCAGGAGGGCACTCCAACTAAGCAGTACTTTTCTCACGAAGAGGCCTGAATTGAGAGGCCCATGCGAAAGAAAACAACAAAAGAAAATTTGATGGACAATAGAAGCCTGCCAGAGAGGCTTTTTGAACGGACTCTGGGCATAGTTGGTTTCACAAGAGGTTTCCGTGTGATTGTATAGACTAGGTGTTAGGAGACTGATTGTTTTGCTGGCATTGTTTTAAAGTACTATTCTGTTTAGTAAAAGCAGAATAAAGTCCATTTTCTGTGGAAAGAGTACCCCCTTTTCACCTTAGAACATTGATGAGAGTCACCACTGTTCCACCTGAACATACAAAAATTACTGAAATGCAGAGGAGCCCTAAAAATGTTACTAGATAATTTTAGGATTTGCTTTTTGGTTAGGGTTGTGAAAAATTATTATTTCATTTGTAATAGTGGTCACTACTTTCTCCCGTTGTCTATATGTTCTTAATAACGTGTTTTCTAGTGTCTTTTAAACATGACGTTGTCATTTATGGGTGGGATTGTTTTTCTCTACTCAATTGACTTCTGCACCCACTTCCCAACCTACAGTATGTCTTTTCCTACTATTGTTTCTTTGCACTCTTTTCACCCTTTTCCTGAACATGAGCAGATTAGAAGATCAGAATTCGTAAGCAAATCTTTTGTACAGCTTCTGCATCAACACTAGTTAGTAGTGAACATCACTAATTGTTGGGTGTGTGATCTTATGCCACCTACTGCAGATAGAGGTATTCCTTATTTTGTCCTGCCATATGTGGCCTTTTGTGCTACTTCATGTTAGAGGAGACCTGGCCAGAGAGAGTTACCAAGTACTAGAATTTTGCTCCAGCAACATCTCCATGGCCTTATAAACATAGACCTGGACTCAGATTAGCATGAGAATAGGTTTATTGCCTATGTAAGGGCAAAAGGAGGGTTTGTGGTTCAAAAAATTCTGGACCCATGTAATTTACTTTGCCACAGCAGTACGATTTTAGTATCAAAAGACCGATAATGACTAGTACACTAAGCATGAGCATTTTCGCTCAATTCCAGCAGCGTTTTTACCTCGAAATCGCCATTTTCGTCCTGCACTCGTGGCTCCCATTTTATACACGGCAGCCATTTTTAAAAGTTGCCCTCACATAGGCTTATAATACAGTCAGATTTGATTCCAAGGACACGTACACCTTGATTGACTTTTCTCTGACCTGGGCAAGCTGGAACCATTGCCTCAGGCCAAACCTGTTTGGTCAGTCCCTCTCCCAGTGGCCGAATCAGATAGCATCAAGGCACACCATGCCATAAAACCCTTATTATCGCTCACACACCCTGCCTAATCTTGCTCACACCTGCACCTGCTCTTTTCTTCTTCTTACTTTACGAGGGGGAGGTGCCCGTTTTTATTGGGGGTCCACACTTATCTGATGTAAAATACTAGGCCTCGCCGGGTAATTTATTATGGGTTGGATGACATGAAATATGAGGTTTCATCATGACACTGTTTTTTCCTTTGTAGTGAAAACATGTGAATGACCAACCAAAATGTCAAGAATGTTTGCCTGAAGCTTAAAAAACTGTATATAAGGAAACCTGACTTTGCATTGAAACACAGTCTCCTGAGAACATACAAACCGTGCTGTTGTACTTCTAGGACGCTTGTTACTTGGTTGCAGCCAATAAATTTGATCTTTGACTTCACCTAGAAGACTAACGCCATTCTGAAGCGCCATGCGGGCGCCGTATTTATTGAATGGCGTTAGGCGGCGCTAGCAGACCGGCGCTGCCTGGTGTGCGTGGAAAAAAACCACGTACACCAGGCAGCGCCGGCGTTGGGGAAAATGGCGTTAGGGCGTCTTAAAATGGTGCAAGTCAGGTTGACGCCAAAAAATCGCCTCCACCCGATTTGCGCCATTTTTAACGACGCCCAGACGCCATTTACATGACTCCTGTCTTAGTAAAGACAGGAGTCATGCCCCCTTGCCCAATGGCCATGCCCAGGGGACTTATGTCCCCTGGGCATGGTCATTGGGCATTGAGGCATGTAGGAGGGCACAAATCAGGCCCCCCTATGCCAAAAAAAATATAAAAAAAATAAAAAATTATACTTACCTGAACTTACCTGAATGTCCCTGGGATGGGTCCCTCCATCCTTGGGTGTCCTCCTGGGGTGGGCAAGGGTGGCAGGGGGGGTCCCTGGGGGCATGTGAGGGCAGCTGTGGGCTCATTTTGAGCCCACAGGTCCCTTAACGCCTGCCCTGACCCAGGCGCTAAAATCCGGCGCAAATGCAGGGTTTTTTGCCCCGCCCACTCCCGGGCGTGATTTTTGCCCGGGAGTATAAATACGACGCATTTGCGTTGCAATAATTTTTTTAGACGGGAACACCTACCTTGCATCTCATTAACGCAAGGAAGGCGTTCACGCAAAAAAATGACGCTCTTTCCTCATACTTTGGCGCTAGACGCGTCTAACGCCAAAGTATAAATATGGCGTTAGTTTTGCGCCGAATTTGCGTCGAAAAAAACGACGCAAATTCGGCGCAAACGGAGTATAAATATGCCCCTGAGTTTCTGTGGTCTGAATCAGGAAAGTACCCGAGGTCTTTGGGTGTACCCTGGCACCACTGGGTTACCGGATCAGTACCGGTTCTGAAAAACCCAGTACCTCACCACGAGTCTGCTTGCTGGCAGTAAATCTAAGGCATACCGGAGCTCAAAAGGCATCCAGCATAAACTGCAGCGTGGGAAGCAGCACCTCGAGTCTGCGCAGTGTGTCTTCAAAAGTCCAGCTCACACACTGCGCACACTCGATTTCGGGGCTTCCTGCTTGTAGTCTCTACCCCACTCGTCACAGGGTCTGGTACCACCCCACCCTGTGACGAGTTGGAAAAGGGTGTGGTGACAATGGTCTCCTCTCACTGATTGACGTGGAGGCCGAGAGCTCGAGGGCTTGAATCTGAAACGCCCAGAGCTAACTCTACCTCCACGTCATCAGGGGGTGGAGACTGAACCTTGATGCAGTGTCTTTGCCGAGTTGTGACCTCACAGGCCTCAGGGATGTGAGATTGTCAGCCCAGCAAAATTCTCTAGACTTTGTGCCTGCCCAGGAAAGCGTCACTCCACTGTCATCACTGCAAGGAGTACAGTTCGTAGTGTAGAGCAGCCTTAGAAAGATAATTCAACATGTATATACACTGTGTTCACAAGTTGTTTTAAGGAAGCAGTTCCAGCTTTGCTTCCATGCATTATTTTTCACCGAGAATGTAAAGGAGGCGGAGCCCCGACGCCCTTGAAGAGAAACCGCCACTGGTACATTGGTGTGTCCTAGACTGGAGTGGTGTAGCGCGGAGAGGTGCAGAACACAGTGGTGTATGGTAGAGTGGTGTACAGTGCACTGACATTGGGTAGAGTGATACAAAGTAGAGTAGGAAGGCATAGTGTGAAGTGGCATACAATGCAGTGGTTCCGAGTGGATTAGAGTGCAGTGACTTGGAATGGTGTAAAGTGGAGTGGTGCAGAGTAGAGTGAAGTGGTGTAGAGTGGAGCGGCGTAGAGTGAAGTATGCATGGTATGCTAACACACTACCATTACAGGCAACATATTTTTGATTGAAATTACTATTACATTTGCACAGACATACAGTTTTAATTATAAAACTATATAGTGAACAGAAGATGATGTGTGGAATTTGCATCACCTAGTGTAATGATGTGTTTTAATCATATGCAAGTATTTGTTTCCAGCACAGTTCAGAATAACCAAAAATGTGCTTCATTTGTGTTACTAATTCTGATGCATTCTGAAATCCTTGCACAGTTGAATTAAATGTTGGCATGTGATAGAAAAAACTATTTCCTACCCCTTGTATTCAGCAAGATTGTCACATAAATCCTCTCACTTTGAAGGCATGGTAAGAAAAGTAAACACCAAGCTCCCACCAAAGGCATAGCCTGGCAGTTGACCTTATTCTTTGAATGCACAGCAAATGTGATGAGATAAGAACAAGATTTACAGGCCTGTTCACAATAAGGAAGCATTCTGAGGGATACTGTAAATAAGGTTTGGGCAAGGGGAGGAACAAACTGAAGCTGGACACCCTAAAACAAATAAAGCCAGCAAATCGAAGGCAAGAAATGTGAGTTACAAACTGCAAAGCAAAGCAAGCAATGGGCAAAATTCATTCCCTGGGAAGATCTCTGAATGTACTTAAAGTGGCAGCTGCGGGATACTTTGTGGGGATACTCCAGTATTTTAGCCCAGTCCTTATCTTGCAGAGGTTTGGCCATATCAGTCTCCCAGGTAGTATGGAGAGAAGCACTGGAGTGGTTGCCATGTTGCAGGAAAGGTCCAGTCCATCTTATCAGTTTGATGCCAGCCCCATGATGTAGAGCTTCTGGCACACCTCATGTGGGGCTAGTGCTAGTTTACGGACATGAAAGGGGGCATTTAATGATTGTTTAAGGTGTTTGCAAGTAAGGAGTTGACCCGGGTGAAGATGGTAGTCTGCCACAAGGATTTGGAAATCTAGTAGCTCGCTGTCCACAAAAAATCCCCTAATTTTAAGATGCCTGCAGCATGCTACTGATGAAGTTGCCCTGAGCGCAGCCGTCCTGTGCGAGTGGTAGGGCTTAGCAAAGATAGTGCAGGAGCGTAGGGTTTCTTCATGTTAGTGAATTTAAAGGTGCTAGCAAGACAATAGAAAGCTGTGCAGGATAACCCTACATGGCGTTCAGTAAACTTGTCAGTAGGAAACAATGACTAGTGCAGTTAGCCCTCCTTAAAGTCTTCACAAATAAACCCTGTCTAATGCCAGAGAGCCAGTGAGCCACCCGTTGGAGCTGTGCAGCTATATAATAGTGTTCTAAGTCTGGAAGGGCTAATCCATCTGCAGTCACGGATAGCTTTAGAGTGTAAAGAGGTACCTGAAGATGCCCCAGGAACCAAATCAGATGTGGGGCATGTCTGAAGAAGGAACGAGGGAAGGGTTGCAAACGAATACAATAATTTGGGTAGCACACCATCTTCACTAGTGCCATGTGGTCTAGTACGGAAAGCAGAAGAGAAGGCCAAAAAGCAAACTGGACTCGGAGGGAGCATGCAGCTCTGCCTAAGTTTCCATTGTGCAGATCAGTGGGGAAATGGTAGATATTAATCCCTAGGTACAGAAAGGTAAGTGATTCCCAGTTCAATCTGTGGGCTAATTGTGTATAAAAAAGGCAAAAACAGTACCATATGTTAAAGAAACACTAATTGCATTTTAGAATCTTTATCATGTTCTCACATTTTGTTTATGCAATTTCCATCTCAAATATTTGGAAGATTCTACCTGTAATTTGACACTTAGGGATAAGCCAGGTCACTGGTTTGGTTTTCTCAAGTGCAAACCATTTTAAGACATGGACTGAGTGGGCAATTGCCCAGCACAACCTTGCAAGTAGTCTGGCCCCTGCTCACCCTTCACAAGCTCGAACAGCGGACCATTGCACCAGAATGGGTTGCCAGGTGGGTGCTGCTTGTCCAACCACTTGACAGTACCTCTTCTGTTTCTCTCTTCTCTGCTGAGACAACTCCAGAGATATGCAATACTTTCCTGTACTCTTGCTGGACCCATCTTGTCTGATTTTAGGAATTCTTCCACCTTGCTCTTCTCATCCTTATTTATCTAGTTCTTAGCAACAGCCCTTTGAATAAGTTGCAGTATTTCTCCCATCTGATCTCAATGTCATCATCCTCGTTTATTCTCTTTGGTTGGTAGTCCAGGCTCCGGGCTCCGGGCTCTGAGATGAATGTAGAGTTCCAGGAGCACACTGTAGTGCTATGAGACTACAGACAAGTTGTGGGTATCTCACATCCTGACATTAGGTGTGAGACTGCAGCCCTTACCATGTGCTCTGCCTCATTAATTGTTTAATTGAGGTTAAGGCGAGACAGATTGTTTTGCTAAACTTGTTTAAACTAGCATAAACTAGCATTTGTCTTAATGTTTCCAAACTGTTTGCCATGGGTTTTAAGATGTTTAAATACATAATCAAAATGTTGCTGTGACTTCTTCACCAAGAAAGATTGAGTAGATTTGGGTAGGGGTGATGGCCTTGACACCATATTGAAGGACATTAACTTACTACTGAACAAGGATGAAATGTGACATCTGAATGTAACATACCAGGAGACAATCACAAAAAGACCACAGTGAATAAATAGTGCTATATACAAAATAGTAAATACATGCACTGATAGCCTAATGGGCTATGGCGTCTCCTTCGTATGTGTATGTAAAACTGACCTTTGTTCCAGAATTTTTGTCCTGAATTTTGACCCTTCATCTGAACTTCTGTCATGAATTTTGACCCTTTGTCCTGAGGTTTCTACAGTCCTGTCCAGAATTTGCCTTCATGCCAGGTGGTCACCCTAATCTTAGATCCATGTACGCCATGCATTTCTTGTTCACCAGTACTGCTTAGGTGTTTTAGGCATCATCATTGTAAACCTACTCTTGCAGTCGTAAAAAACGTAGGTTGACTGTGTAATTTAATCCGATTCTCACGTAAATGCCCTTGGGCCAAGTCCACGTTATATAAAAGTGTACAAAAAAATTGTAGGAGTGTTGCCCTCGAGCTTTTATTTTTTCTGAAGGTTATGTTCTTTATGTCCTGCGACGGGTTTAAAATCCTGTAGATTTGTGAAGGATTTAGGCCCATATTTATACTTTTTGACGCTAAACTGCGCTAACGCAGTTTAGCGTCAAAAAGTTTTGCGCCGTCTAACGCCATTCTGAAGCGCCATGCGGGCGCCGTATTTATGGAATGGCGTTAGACGGCGCAATCAGACCGGCGCTGCCTGGTTTGCGTGGGAAAAAACCACGTAGACCAGACAGCGCCGGCGTAGGGGGAAAATGGCGCATGGGCGTCTTAAAATGGGGCAAGTCAGGTTACGTCGAAAAAATCGTCTTAACCCGACTTGCGCCATTTTTTAACGACGCCCATCCCCCATCAACATGACTCCTATCATTGTAAAGATAGGAGTCATGCCCCCTTGCCCAATGGCCATGCCCAGGGGACTTCTGTCCCCTGGGCATGGTCATTGGGCATAGTGGCATGTAGGGGGGCACAAATAAGGCCCCCCTATGCCACCAAAAAAAAATATAAAAAATAAAAAATTATACTTACCTGAACTTACCTGAATGTCCCTGGGGTGGGTCCCTCCATCCTTGGGGGTCCTCCTGGGGTGGGCAAGGGTGGCAGGGGGGGTCCCTGGGGGCATGGGAGGGCACCTGTGGGCTCATTTTGAGCCCACAGGCCCCTTAACGCCTGCCCTGAGCAGGCGTTAAAAAGTGGCGCAAATGCGCCGTTTTTTGCCACGCCAACTCCCGGGCGTCTCTTTTGCCCGGGAGTATAAATACCACGTAAAGGCCTGGGAGTCATTTTTTAGACGGGAACGCCTCCCTTGCATATCATTAACGCAAGGAAGGGGTTCACGCTAAAAAATGACGCACATTCCGGGAACTTTGGCGCTATTCGCCTCTAACGCCATAGTATAAATATGGCGTTAGTTGGCGTTAGTTTTGCGTCGAAATTGCGTCAAAAAAAACGACGCAATTTCGGCGCAAACGGAGTATAAATATGGCCCTTAATTTTTTTGATCCTATGTTTACATCTTTGTGCGTATATGTTTTATTGTTGAAATACTCTGACCTATAAAATCTTCAAGCTACTATGGGTTTAAAACATAGATGGGAGTATGTCATTACTATGGTGCAACAGTGCCATCTAGAGCGTTATCAATACCCTTGCAGCTAAGACGTTATCTAGCATCCCACATTAACGGCGGTTTATTACCACACCAAAATTGAAAGTTCTCCTAATGCAGCTGGATTTAACTTGAGTGAAGATCATTACAACTGTAAAGTAAAATAAGTTTCAATTATGTGTTTGAATTATACAGGACATGTACTAATTACAGCAGACCAGGATATCACAGCAAAGATTGCATTAACCCAGGGACATGTTAGTGCCACTTGATACACCAAGTATAACCAATTTATTCGCTAATGGCCTGATATACAAAGAACCCGGTGCAAAAATCTAGTCTCAATTTGTGACCAGTATTTGTGCGACCAGTAAATAATTTCACGAACCGATGATAGGTGGATCTTAAAATTCTGATTTGGAGTGGGTCGCGTTCTAACCTATCTCATGGATATTAATAAGGAAGGTTGCAAATTGTGAATCTCTTTGATTGAAGTCCATCGCAGAGATGGCTGCCTGCTAGGGTCAGCAGACCACCACGTCTGTGACTGCCTCTCAATGAAGAAAACGTTTTGTAATGCAGTCCTTTTTCACTGTTCATGATTGCCCACTCTATGTAGCCCAGCAGTTTTTCTGTTGCGCCTAATTTGCACCCCCTTAAAATTACATCTAGAGACACCCCTGCTAATCCTGTCCTCAACTTCCCAGTCTTTCTTTTCCTGGTCCTCTTCCTGCCTTTGGCTTTCCTCTAGGCCCTGCTCATACTCCTCGTCCTTCTCTCTGGGCCATGGTCTTGTTCCTCCTAGTTCTGATCCTTGCTCCCCTGTTCTTGATCCTTATAGCCCTGGTTCCCCTAGACATTGTGATCCCCTCCTTCTGATCATCTTTGGTCTGGGCTAGAACTTCCATCTCACACTTCTTGTTTGCACTTGGTCTTCCAAATCCACCTTGTACTCCTACTTATACTCCTCTTGGTCTGCATTTTATGGTCCTATTCCTAAGACCCCTATCTCTCTCCCATCAGTCTTTGGATTTTTCCTGGCCCTCCTGCTCCTCTTGGTCCTCCTCCTCCAGGTCCTGGCCTCTTGACATTTTCAATCCTGATCCTCCTGGTTTGCCTATTCCTGTTTCTCTTTAGCGCCTTGGTCCTTCTAGACTTGATCTTACTGGTTGTGGTCTTACAGGCCCTGACCCTATTCCCGGCCCTCCTGGTACCCTAGTCGAGTCACTGCCCTCCCTATGCATGGTCATGGTTCTGTACCTAATGCTCCTCCCGGTCCACTTAATCCTAATCTTACCAATGCCATTCCTTCTGGTACGAGTCTAAGTCAAGGTACACTTGTGGCTGATCCTCTTGATTTTGGTACTGCTTGACATCCATGACCCCTTAGTCCAATAACAGTGATGTCCCTGATGGTTCTTGTCCTTTTGGAGATTCTGGTCTTCCCCAATTAGTCATCCTCCTTTCTTTCCCTTAGGCTATCCATGAACTGTCTGAAAGACTGTAATTCAAATTTTTATTTTGTTTTTTTCACTGGTTTTCAGCTTTTTAAATGGGGTGGGAAGTTATTCTGGACAGACAAAAGCTCAGTATGGACTCCTCTCAACATCTGTTTTCTTTCTTTCATTGATGTGGAACACAACCAGGACCTACCTACTAAAAACGCCCAGGGTAGTGGCTGTAACATGTGTGCCTCCCAGTAGTTACTCACCATGCTGCCCTTCATCAAGAGGAAAGTTAATCCTGCCCCCTCTCTGGCACTCCAAAGGCTGTAACCATATGCCTCATCTGAATGATATGCTTCAGCTGCATTTGAGAATCTACGACAGAATTCTAGATCACACAGGCCATACAACCACACCCAGGGTGTGGCTGTGTGATTGTCTTTCCTACCTGTTATTGAGAGGAAGCCTCTACTTGGGCTTTGCTATTCACCTGTGTTCCTCTGCTTCAGCCCAGTTTTTCACCTGTTTTCCTGAATCTTCATTAGAGATTATCTTCAAGAAAGATATCAAGAACATCTTTCCAGATGTTTGCTGTTTGTGGCACTTCTTGAGATTCATTCTTCAACATCACTTCAAAGACTTTCCTTGCATCCTTGGAACTATTCAATACCTCAGGGCTACCCTTGGAGGCCTCATGTTAGTTAGCAAGGGAGAGGTTAATATTACTTGTTTGGACACATTGGACCTTTTTACTTTCCCCTCCATATACTTACTCAAATTCTGTCATGCTTTCAAAGCTGTATTGTTAAAAACTGTCTTTTGGACTGCCACAGCATTATATGCAGGTCTTCTGTGAATCTGTGTTTCTGATCAGAATCTCAAACTGTGGAGCATTGGTAATTGCTATAAACCATCAGAACAAGACCATGCTCATGATTATTCTATTGGCTCTAATATGATAAAGATACTGTGCCTTTCATATGTTGAAGAGATACTGTAATGCACCAGTTACTAGAATAAATCCTATGTATGTCTCCTTTCCTGTAGCATGTTACCATTCATGCAAAATCCATGTCAATGAAAAAACCTATGTGTATATCAAGCTGATTAAAAACAGAGAGTAACAGTAGTCTTGCGCTCTGTTAGTAAAGCGGTTTTTAACCTGTGGTCCACAGACCCCTGAAGTTATGCAACGCCTATTCAGTGCAACTACATCAAACTTCATCAAACAAAATATAGTAAGGACAACAAGCGGCCTCAATTAAATGTAGAAAAGCATTAACCTTCCCATTTACATTTTTATTTGTTATATTAGTTGAGAATTGAATACAATCTTTTATGAATGCTGTTTGATGAATGCTGAATTTCTGGCATTGTTTTGCTGTTAGTCACTGAAATTGTAGACGCCAGGGTCCCCGGCTTCCAATAATGACTTGGTGGAGGTCCCCAGATTCCTTTAATGATTCAGTGGAGGGGGTTCTCCACAATCCAACAATGATTGATTGGGTGTCCACAGAAGACAAAAAGTCAAGAATCACTGGTTTAGTATAAAAAAGCTGCCACTCGTGAGAAATTGTAGAAAATCTGAGAGAACCCCCATCTGACAAGACGAAGTAGGTGACTACAAACTTATGACATGTCCTACATGCTATGTTCCACATCCCCCTTCGCCAATTTTCACCATCAGCATCAAGTTCAGTCTTGCACATGTTTGGCACCATCAAACGGAAAGGAGACTAGTGGGTTTCAAGTAGCAACATACACATCTGTAGGTTAGTGCTGGCTTGAGTCTGACAGCCGTTTATGCACTTGTTGGAAAAATATGTGTGCATTCTCACAAAACAGGCTTGCAGTGTCATAACATACCACAGATGGCTGCTGTGCTTGTTTCAGAGCATAACACGCTGCCTGCACACCTTAAACACAGGGATTGACTTTTAAATCTTATATCTTCTCTTTACAGCTCTTTAAGTGATATGAGGGCGCCTCTGTTTGCTCTAGCTACGATCTCCATCTAGCTGCTGATTGCCCTTTAAGTGCACTAGCACCAGCTGTAATGGGATGTTGGAGAGCTTGACCTGATATTCTGCAGGCATACCAGCATGTGCCCTAGTGTTTGCACACTAAAGCCCGAACACTGTAAGATTCAGGTCACAGTAAGATTAGGGGGGCACAGCCTAATCTTGGATCTCACTCAGTAATAACTTTTTGATTCACGCTCTGGCTAGATCCCCTAAATTCCAGCACTGATTATGATAATCTGTATTGTAGTCATATAGTTATATATATTTTATATATTCACTAAAAAACAATGGTTACATAGCTATTATAGATAGGTTCGGATTTTACACACAGAAAGCCGTTGAAATTCATCAGTTGCAGCTATAGTTATCTCGAAAAACCAAACTCCTGTAACTATAACTCGTGCCTCCTCCCATGTTGATGGAGTAAAGAAAAGCATAGTGCTTGGGATCACAACTGATTAAGGTACCTGTCTTAGAAACAACCTACAGTGAAGGCAAGGCAATGGCATGTACGTTCAAGTCTCAACTGTAAAAGGATAATGTAAATGGAATGATTGGGAAAACACTTCTACTAGACATGTCCTTACTAGATAACAAGCAATGACATGCAGAGTTCCAAGCCTTTAATTGAGATCTTGGGAAAGCACTTGCCTTTACTAGATGGCAGGCAGAGGTGAGTCCTAGAGCTTAATCACAAACTACTAACCCTGGCACATATTTAGTACAACTCTGAAAACTAAGACACATGGAGTTTTGTCACCACTACGAGCACACACATTGGGCATCATTACGAGTTCGCCGAACTTCCAACGGGGAGGTTGCCACCATAGAAACCTGAGTTTCCATCTGCTGGCCTAGCGGGAAACCCCCTTCAGCATTGTCTCCGGCCAGTAATCGAGCCGGCTGCAATGCTGTAGGATCCAGGAAGCACCAGCACGCTCACAATGTTCACTGTCTCCAAAGCAGACAGTGAACATTGTGAGGGTGCTGGCAAGGGGGCCCCAGCACTGCTCATGCCAAGTGCATGGGCAGTGCAAGGTCCCCCTGCACCAGTTCTCCGCCAGCCTTTTCATGGCGGTGTTACCACCAGGACATCGCTGACGGAGAACAAGGCCGTAATCCCCATGGCAGCGCTGCCTGCAGATTAGGATTGCCGCAACCGCCAGACTGCCGGGATCTGCCATGGTCATAATGCGGTGCTCAGACCTCCACTGCGAGTGTGGCAGTCAAGTGACCGCCAGACTCGTAATGACCCCCTTAGTCTTGCTTCAGTTCTTTCAACTAAAAGCATCAGAGTCCTAACCGCAAAGATACATTTTCATGGGTTGATTTACTCAAGCGTAAATGTACTCCTGTACCTAGGTGTATGTCTACACTTTGTCAGTGGTCATCATTTTCAAGAGCAGACATACATATCTCCAATCTCTAAGTTCAGATGGCAAAGATACATAAGACTCAAGTTATGAAGGTAAATTTACTTCTAGTAACTTTACACTAGTAGTAACTTTTCACATCTAGACCAAAATCTGGTAAAGTACATGAGAAAAAATAAAATAAATTAATTTTAAAAGAAATAATTTAAATGTCTGAATGTAAATTCATTTCAAATAGTTAGTACGCCACACCACTTATCAAGTTAAATGTTTATTAAACAATTAAATAAATAAAATACATTTAGTTTATTTGAATTTATAAATATTTTTTTATCAAACTTAAAAAAACGTCCCTCGCTAGCAATTTAAAAAAAAATCCCTCACTAGCATTTTAATATTCATGAATGTTTTTAAAGGTATGTGTTTTTATTAATGTAAATGTATTTTCATTTTTAATAAAAGTTATTTTCAAAACAAAATAAGTTAATTATTATTTGTTAAGAACTATATACACACACACAAATAATTCAAAATAATTTAAATTACTGAATATTATTTCCTATACGGGAGTGGGCTGAAATATCTGTGAGTAATCATGCAAGCATGCGTGGTGCTAGACTTATTGCAAGGCTGGGCTAGAGTACAAGGGTGGTTTGTTAATGACCGTGGTATTACTCTTTTGTGGGTGGGTATCTGTACTAGCTCGACCCTCTCTCAAATCCACCTTTACGCCTAAAACTCTTCTTACTTCTCTCTAAAAACTCAAATTTCATAGTAAGTATTTGCTACTTTCCAGCCACTCCACTTGTCCCTCCCAAATTTACACCTAAATTGTGGTTTCCGTGTGCGCCAGTTCAGCAGAGATCTCCACACTGAAATGACAGGAGAGGGGGAGGTCTCTGAATGTAGGTTTGTAACTAGCCTTTCATAGGAAAGGATTAGTACCACTGTCGAATTACTTCATGTACTACACAATGCAGTTTGTGCATATGCCCCTCAGTGAACACACTCTGTTGGGAGTTCAAAACTCCAACGGTTTGTTTGTCTGTTCTACCAAGGCAATACTTGCACCATTTTGTCGTATTTTTACTTTTTGTTTTGCGGCTTTGCAACAATCAAAACAAATGTGTATGGTCTATAGTTACTATAAAAATGTATCAGACCATATGTTGTGTTCGTCGGATGCACGTCTGCTTTTTCCCCGGAGGAAGCCTGGTAACTCCATCGCCAAGTACTAATACTTCACATGCCCGATTACATTGGTGTCATTATTATGTGCAACCATCTGACCCTCTATAATCCCCGTATTGCATTACAGCCAGTCTCTGAACTTAGCAACCTTTCCCAAGAGCCCATAACTTTCAGATTGTCAACTCATGTTTACAAGCGTTTGACAGACTCTACAATTTGAAGGCTCGGGGTAGTTTTTGACAAGCGATTTCCATGGAAGTAAAAAATCTTCAAGTTTACAGAGCTGTTGTGTCGAAACAATACGTTTTATAAGAAATACCACACAACAAATGAAGGAAATAGCTCACCACAGAATCTCTTCAGACAATACTAAAAGTGTTTAACAAATTAAAACATTCCATACCTTTCAGAAGTGATTATTTTTGCAACTGTGTAAGTATTTATTTTTTGGGGGGTTTCCGAACTGCAGAATGCTGCATTTCTTTACTTCCTGGTCAAGATACTTTGAAGGAGGTGTGGCAGAGAAAAGGCCAAGAAGCATTGTACAATGTGCTCTCCTGGCAGATCTGCTTACCCACAAGTGGGTTCGTGCACAAGGTTGGGATCAGTTGAAGCCCCCCTTGGAGTTGTAAGATTACATGGAAACGCCTGGCTGTGGGAGTCCAAAATGTTAGCGCTGGTCGCAGGAGTTTGACCAGCAGTTGGATAACAACTGACAATGTGAAAGGACCATTTTAAAGGTCATGTCAAAGATATTTTTGCCTGGTTTGATCAGATCAGGCTGTAGGCCAAGTGTAAGATCCTTCTCGAGACTAATGCGGAGAAAGCAAGAGTTGCTGAATAGAAAATAAAACCCATTCTGCGCGAAGATCTGCTGCCATTTCTGTTGAGAATAGGTGAACAGATAGACAGGAAGCTAAAAGATGCTTATCCACAGTGCCTGGATGGACGGTAGGACTTAACGTAATCAGTTGCACAGTCTGGGGCATATCCGTGGAAGGAGGCGTGAACTCTGAGACAAGTCTTCGATTCAGATTTCCCTCTTTAACTGATGGTCAGTGCAACATTTTGGGCCAGGCTTGATATGGCTGCTGCACTGTAGTTCAGATATGAGTTGAGATGTCACAACAGCAATACTCAGGGTAATATTGGGATGAAAGTGAAGCAGAGGGCAGCCATAATGTAGTATTCATAAACAGTCATGCAGGTTCTTCGTGACACTAGGCACTGGAGAAATGAATGGAAGGAAGAGGAGTCACTCGTACCTGATGTTCAGTACCATAGTTTCTGTTAGTGGCAGGCGTGGAAGCCTGACTGTAAGTTGCTAAGCCGATCATTCCATTAAAGATGGGTTACCACTTGTTATTCTGTGAAGAGAGTTGATAATAGCACATACAGTTTGCAAGAGACTCCACCAGTAGACAGTGTTTTGTTAAGGAAGTTGGTGATGATTAGTGGCTAGGTGTTTGAAAGTATCATTCACATGGCTACGTTTGGTACATTGCCCATATTATGCATGTACCAAACCCCTGTGGTTTAGTACTTCCCTCAACTTTGTAAACTCCAACGTTTTCCAATACAAAAAGATTTGAAAGGAGAATGTAAGTATAAAAACTTTTTTGCAGTAAAATTATCTAGTTGAAATCGGTTTTTCTGTTCATTTCTTCAGCAGAAACCTACTTATGGTGAATATTCTCATCAATTTTATGTAAACAGTCGAGAATTCTCTGCTTTGGGGGCTTGGCAGTGGAAATGACATTTTTGCTCTGAACTGGTCCGCTATGTAGCTATCTGAGCATATCCTCCACTCAGTGCAATCTGTTGGTATCTAGGAATTGTTCCAATGTCTCTCGATTGCTCTACTCCTGAAAAAAAGATTATGGTGTAAGTGGGCAGATTAAATAAGTATGGGCAATCATCTGACCCTCTATAATCCCCGTATTGCATTACAGACAGTCTCTGAATTTAGCAATCTTTTCCAAGAGCCCATAACTTTCAGATTGTCAACTCATGTTTACAAGTGTTTGTAAATTTGTAAACTCCAACGATTTCCTATACAAAAAGATTTGAAAGGAGAATGTAACTATAAAAAAAAATTTGCAGTAAAATTATCTATTTGAAATAGGTTTTTCTGTTCATTTCTTCAGCAGAAACCTACTTATGGTGAATATTCTCATCAACTTTATGTAATGAATCGAGAATTCTCTGCTTTGGGGGTTTGGCAGTGGAAATGACATTTTTGCTCTGAAATGGTCTGCTTTGTAGCTATCTGAGCATATCCTCCACTCAGTGCAATCTGTTGGTATCTAGGAATTGTTGTAATGTCTCTCGATTGTTTTACTCCTGTGTTTTATTATGCAGAGTTCATTTGTTGATTCAGTTCATTTTCTCCTACATTTGGTTGTTTGAGAGAGTTTATATGATTCTGTGTGACAATCAGATACATTGTTAATCTCTGGACATGGAAAAATGAAAGTGTTCCAGAAGCAGAAAAACATCCAGGAGAAAAAAGCTAGATCATTTTAGGAAATATCATGTCAGGTCTGAAAATGTTAGCAACTGGGTCACGGCACGAGCAATGATATCTGAAAGTAGTTGTGGAAATCACCTGCTGCCTTGTTAGTTTAGACTCTTGTTTCACACAAAAATTAAGTGATTTATTTTAATAGTAAGTTCATGATCCTTCAAGTTCTACACTACTGTTTGTCTAGCATATGTAGAAATTGCAGACACACCCTAGGCATCAGGTTTGCCTAAATAAACAATTTTCTTTGTCATTTTGTGACAGTTCAGTTGCACAATATGCTGGGAATTTGTGAAGTAAAGTTGAAAGCGCTTTCCTGATCTCTACAGCCTGTAAATATGTTTAACCTCATTACAGTGTATTCAATAGACCTGTCGTCATAATATATGGGTGTTGCGTCTGCTTGACCAGATCACTAAACTGTACCCACACACACCTGGCACTTCATATGAAATATTGTGAAAGACACTTTCCACAGCGAGCACCCTGTGAGGCAGCGCAGGTTCTTGAGCAGCCCAATGTTTCATTAAAGTCTCTCCTAATGTCACTTTTCCTCCAATAGCCACAGCCATCTTACCAGGGATTAGTGGTGGGCGAGGCAATTATTCCTGACCACTGGCAGATATGAATCATACATTTCATAATGCTCGTTCCCAGAATTCATGGCGGGGAACACTCAAGACGATTGCATGAGTTGGCCAAGGTTTCACATCAGGTTGCGCAATCATGATGAATGGCTGTGTAATCAGAGCTCGACTAGGGAACGCAAGCGCATACAGGCATCAACTTGCCGCATGACTCTAAATGTCAAAGTTTCATATCCCTGAGGCCAAAGAGACATCTAGGACATTGAGTTTTTTCTGTGCAACCTGAAGGCACGCTCATTCAAATAAAAGTGAGGTTGCCTGAGAATTCATTGTACTGAGATTTTTGGAATTTGTATATCTTGTGCCTGAAGAATGGTTAGAAACATATATACCGCATTTTGGGGAACCGACTACCCAATGACAACCAGACAAAGTTCAACCTCGGCACAGAAGAATACAGGCACAGTTGAAAGAACATCAACACCTTGAAATGGGTATTAACCTAAGGTGGGCTTCTACACTGTTCAATTGTTAGGATATTCCATCCTTTAGAACATAAATGTTTCAAGCATGGACAAAGTCAATAGGTTTGCCATTTCACAGGGGAAATCATCACTGCATTGATTATGATATTGCTTCATTTTTAGTTGTTGTAAAGTTTAGTGTGGCAAGATGAGAAGCTTACTTGTGCTGGGTGTGGTAATCAGTTGGTAATGCTAATCAGCCGTGCCACTCTACACTAATGAATCATAGTGTCAAAGGTAAGAAGGGACTGGAGAACACAGACAAGATGGCAGAGAAAAACGTTTATGGTGTAAGCGGGCAGAAAAAATAAGTATGGGCAACCATCTGAGCCTCTATAATCCCCGTATTGCATTACAGCCAGTCTCTGAGCTTAGCAACCTTTTCAAAGATCCCATAACTTTCTAAGTGTCAACTCTTGTTTACAAGCGTTTGACAGACTCTACAATTTGAAGGCTCGGGGGAGTTTTTGACAAGCGATTTCCGGGGAAGTAAAAAGTCTTCAAGTTTACAGAGCTGTTGTGTCCAAACAATATATTTTATAAGAAATGCCACACAACAAATGAAGGAAATAGCTCACCACAGTATCTCTTCAGACTATACTAAAATTGTTTAACAAATTATAACATTCCATACCTTTCAGAAGTGGTTATTTTTGCATATGTGTAAGTATTTCTATATTTTAGGGGGTTTCCGAAGCTCAGAATGCTGCATTACTTCACTTCCTGGTCAAGATACTTTGAACGAGGTGTGGCAGAGAAACCTGAAGGCACGCTCATTCAAATAAAAGTGAGACTGCCTGAGAATTTATTGTACTGAGATTTTTGGAATTTGCATTGCTTGTGCCTGAAGAATGGTTAGAAACATATATACCGCATTTTGGGGAACCGACTACCCAATGACAACCAGACAAAGTTCAATCTCGGCACAGAAGAATACGGGCACAGTTGAAAGAACATCAACACCTTGAAATGGGTATTAACCCAAGGTGGGCTTCTACACAGTTCAATTGTTAGGGTATTCCATCCTTTAGAACATAAATGTTTCAAGCATGGACAAAGTCAATAGGCAGAGAAAAAAAGATTATGGTGTAAGCGTGCGGAATAAATAAGTATGGAGGTGTCATCATCCTTCAATGTCTGCGCATCTTGTCTCTTTCTGTATAATTTAACAACAGTCTGAGAGCTAAGGCAAGTCAGGCATGAAAACCAGGGACCTTATTCTGACAGCTGGAAAAGTTTCACATCAGTACTCCTGCACATGGAAGTACCAATACTGTGAGTAATACAGGACGCATTACGAGTGAGCCTCTGAGAAAAGCGGAATAATGGTTTCCACATATCCTCGGTTATCAGGCCTGTTTTGACCCCTACTGCTTGCCTGCTTTATGAAGGAGAAACACGAGGAGGTCGAGAAACACGGTTCTGTGCTATTCCCACATTACGCTTGATTCCCAATTGAGTAACATTACTACAGTCTGAATCAGGAATGATTCAGCCATCAGAATGAGGACCTTTATGAGATCTGCTGTATAGATGTAGAAGAGGAAACTGGCAGAGTAAGTGGATAAAGAGGTCTTACCTGCCTTCAATAACACACCTATCTGTGCCCCTTAATAGATACATAACTATAACACCACAATGACAGGACAGCAAAGACAGATGTGATGATTACGCTTAGTCGGTTTGATCCCTATCGCTCTACGGTTATTGTACAAATGTACATCACTCTGTTAGAGTGAGACAGATGTTGAGTCTATGGCCTAGATTACTAACACAGTGCAATAAGCGCATGTGTTACGCTAGGCCAACACGGATGCATTGTGTAGCTTTGTGTTACACTAGGCCAACACGGATGCATTGTGTAGCTTTACATTCACAAATTGTCAAATAACAATGACATGCAAACATTGTGACACACAACACTGTGCAAACCTGATGCACAAGCAATATTGAACTGCATCATCAGGGATAAGTAATATTTTCTGAAGAAACCTACTAAAGTTTGAAAAGTGTTCCTGCAGTGGTATACCAAACCCTGAAAGGTGGGTGTGCAACAACACATGTCACACTCTGGCAGCCGGAAAGAAAAAAAACTGCGCCTCACATGTGGGGAGGTGAAAATCGACATGGCCAAGATGACCAGATACAAAAAAACACTCTGAGTTCCAAAACTACGCCAGACCAAAAGATACGTTGTGTAATCCTTGCAAAAATAAATGGTGTGGCATAAAGCACAGAGCAAAATAAAAACTGTCAAAAAACACAGAAAGTCGATGAAAGCAACAGGTGGTGACCAGAGGGTAAGTGGCAGCCACAACTGTGCCCAAAATCGGGACAGGAATCAAAGGCAGAGACACTTCTGACATAAAGACGGAATGCAGAGGAGGTGATAAGATCCATATAAACACACTTAGTACCCTCCCAAGATTCAGCTTTCATACGTAGGTGGTATGTGCAGTCACTGGTGTACTCTTTATCCTGGTACTTGGAGACCTCATCTCCTAAATGTATTGAATCGCGTTATGGAATGTAAACACACTTGCAAAGGATAAAAGCAAGTAAAGCTTGGGGTGGGGGGAGCACATGGAATGGTATAGTTAGAAGTGCATGGAAGCTTTCAACCTACAGCACTGCACACATTTAACATGACGTGTACCACCCATTCAATGGTTGGAAATACGCAGCTTAAATGAACACCCACGTACGGTAAGGTGCACATCAGCAATGATGTTTCATTCCAAAGTGTGTATTGTATCTTGATTGGGATCAAAGGAAGTAGTAGCACATCCACTTCATCAGCGGGGAACTATCCAACCTTTGCAACATGGAAAATTAAGCTGGAGCTAAAACAACAGTGTCCTATGCAGTGGATCATTTATAAACTTCCTAATGCGATACACTAACTCCAACCTGTTACACATGACACTGCTGCCTCTCCTGTATTTCAATGAAAGCATATTTTGGACAGTAATGTAATCTATAAGGAGCACACGTTACAAGATCAGTCAATAATTTTTTGTCTTTTTAAATTCATACGTAGCTAGAAGTCTCACGGTGAACAGCTGTGGGGGGTATCAGTGACAGTACAACAGAAAATGGCACACAAAATACTGAGGTATTGTGAGAGCTTCATAAACAACGGGATAAGCCCAACGCAAGAAGACACAAAATCACATCTACAATAAGGTGCAGACAAAGAAATGCCTCCAAACAGACTCCACTCGGGATGTCAACTGAGAAATAGGAACGTCTTATAGACTTTGACAATTGAATCATATAGTGTCATCTTCACGCAGCAATGGTTGTCAATGGTGGCCTGGCATGCATCCGGGCTGATTTGGAAGCAATGCAAAACAACATGGAACTCATGATTGTTTTAGCCAGTGAGACAAAGTATCACAGCATCTTCATGACGGGTATGAAGGATACCTTAGTGGATGTCTAAGATTCATTAGTGGGTCATACCAAGCTCACTGGTATTGAGAATTACATTGAAGACGTCTGCTGGCAAAGGAACTGCTGTACAAATATGTCACATGATATAAAGGCTTGAATTGATGACCTGCCATTAGGGTGACCAGATGTCCCGTATTTCCTCAGACAGTCCTGGTTGTCAGTGGACTGTCCTGTCATCACCATGTTTTTCTCGATTTTAAATACATCCTTGATTTTTAGGACAAAGGTCTAGTCATCTTGCAAAGCAGAATTGAAGAGCATGCTCTTGTTTGCACAGGCACCTCTAAAGACGTAATTAAATTAACTTTCTCTTTCAGGCAGGTGGAAGTTAGCTGCATGCTCCCAACAGAGCAGAGACAGAGTGCCGTTGGTATTGGAAATGGCCCTTTTTGCAGGGTTATCCCCAAACCTTTTGCCTTCTTCCTCCTATGTTTTCAGGTCTGTTTTTGCTGGTTTATTGTCTCTGTCCACTTTACCACTGCTAATCAGTGCTAAAGTGCAAGTGCTTCCTATAGAAGTTGTACTGTTGATTGGTTTATCCATGATTGGCATATTTGATTTACTGGTAAGTCCCTAGTAAAGTACACTAGAGGTGCCCAGGGCCTGTAAATCAAATGGTACTAGTGAGCCTGCAGCACTGGTTGTGCCCCCCCACATTAGTAGCCCTGTAACCATGGCTCAGACCGGCCACTACAGTGTCTGTGTGTGCAGTTTTAAACTGCCAATTCGCCTTGGCAAGTGTACCCGCTTGCCAGGCCTAAACTTTCCCTTTTCTTACATATAAGACACCCCTAGGGTAGGACCTAGGTAGCCCCAGGGGCAGGGTGCAGTGTATGTTTAAGGTAGAACATATACTAGTGTGTTTTATATGTCCTAACAGTTAAATACTGCCAAATTCAGTTTTCGCTGTGCAAGACCTATCTCTCTCATAGGTTAACATGGGGGCTGGCTTTAAATATCCTTAAAGCACCGATTCCCTTTGAGAGCAGATAAAAATGTGGAGTTTAGGGTCTCTGAGCTCACAATGTAAAAATACATCCTTTATTGAAGTTGATTTTTAAATTGTCTGTTTGAAAATGCCACTTTTAGAAAGTGGAATTTTCTTGCTTAAACCATTCTGTGACTCTGCCTGTATGTGGATTCCCCGTCTGGGTCAGTTTGACAGTTGGGCTGTTCACACTCCTTCTCTAGACAGTGACACAAAAGGGGGCGGAGGTGTAGCCTGCATATTCTGACAAGCCATCTGTGCTAGAGAGGAGGGAGAAGTGGTCGCTTGCACCTGAAAGGACTGTGCCTGCCCTCACACAATGCAGTCTCCAACTCCCTGGTTTGTGTCTGGGGCCTAGCCTGGACAAGGAAGGATCTTGCAAACACTTTAGACTTTGCTTTGAAGTTTGCCAACTTCAGAGGCAGAACGGGGTATAAGAAGAAGACCCAAACCCCCAGACTGTTAGAATCTTTCTGGAATCAAGAGGAACCTCTGCCCAGGAGAAGAGCTGAAGGAGGAGTACTGTTCCCTTCGCTGTGTTGTTGTGCTGGACTTGCCAGCAGTTGCTGCTTCTGCCTGAAAAGAGTGCAAAGGGGCACCAGAGACTTCAGTTTCCTCAACCTGCAGCGCTGGGAACTGTGTGTTTTGTGCTGTTCAAGAGGCAAAACCACTGCAACGCTGCCAATGATGCCGCCTGCCTGCACCGTGACCTGCTGACGCCGCATGGAGTCGCATTGACCCGCTTTGCACCGTGACCCTGGTCTCACCGACGCCGTCATCGGACAACTTCACCAAGCTGCTGCTCACAACCATGGGCTGTGGGTCCTGCACTTCGGCATCACCTGCTCACACAGCAGCTTGGGCATCCCCGACGACGACGCTCCTGCTGACACCGGCACCGCTGCCTGCACTGTGGCCTGTGGACACCGCTTGTGAGGTACACAAAGCATCGTCCATCCTGCCCCGCAGTCTTGGTCCAGCGACACCAGCATCATTGACTCCCGTGTCGTCAACAGGCATCATGCCTGCACCGTGGACTGTGGACATCGCTCGTGAGGGTCACAAACCATCATCCTATCCTGCATCGCTGGCTTGGGCCTACCGACAACAGCGCTTCAGCAACAACAACACTGCTGTCTGCACCGTGATCTGGTGATACCGCACGTCGCACCACCCCACCTCACACCGCAGCCCTGGTCTCACCAACGCTGCTGGATGCTGTCACCGAGCCACTGCCTGCACCATGACCTGTGGTCACCGCACATCGCATCGTCCCACTTCGCACCACAGCCCCGATGCAATCTACGCCAGTGCACCTGATTTCATAAGCCCGTGTTTCGATCCCCAAAGTGCGTGACTTCAAGGGCCCAACAACTCCCTCACCGACTCCGGAACCGACATCGCGACGTCAGCGACGCTGTTCTCCAGAGCTCACGGTGAGAATCATGATGCCCTACAAATCCAAGGTACTATTTGCGCGTCTTCCCGACACTGTAGCTGACCCGTGACTCTGCGGTTGGCCTGAACTGTTGGTTTTGTTGCTCACGACACCATGATAGCCCCAGGTGGAGCTATTGACTTCAAGGAACTGTATTTTTAAGACAACTCTTACAAAATTCATATCTTTAGCACTGTATTTTTTAAAAATATATATTTATTGGTATTTGGTCAATAAACATACAATAAGTTAACTTCCCCGTAAGCTGCCCCTCCCTGATACCCTAAGCCCATGTTAACTCCATCCCAGGATACATTCAATATTCCGCCATTACCTTTCTGGACAGTAAATAACATATAGAGTTAAAGTCAGTACATTGCATTGTGTTAAGGACTAAGGTCCACCTCAGTACCTAGGTCCTCTGAGGATGTGTTTTGGTCCCGAGTACCCGCTTTTGGGTCTTTAAGACAGTCCAGGAGGTGGTCCCATTGCTGCTCTGTGTCTGCAGCCCCAGCCCCCCTCGCTGCCTCCCGGTGCAGAACTCTCCCCTCTGCCTCAGCATATTTAATTAGCGTGTTCCGCCATTTTGTTCTCTGTGGCCCCCTAGGGTCTTTCCAGTGCATCGTTATCTCTCTTTTAGCCAGGATCAACGCCAGCTCAATGTATCTGGCTGTGGTTCTCTGTGTATGGGACTGCGGAAAACCCCCTAATAAGGTCACTAGTTGTGTGGGTCGGAGCCTCCTTTCTGTTACTGTTTTTAGGCTATGCAGTATTTCATCCCAGTATTGCTCCAGTTTCCCACAGCTCCATCCGCATCGGGTTTCGAGCATCGGGGGCAGGCACTGTTCCCCGTATTGTACATTGATGCTAGCTTGGCGGGGCTAAAATATGCTCGGTGAAAGATATACAGATTAATCAGTTTAAAGCGGGCATTTCTGGAGACCGTGTATATATGTGCTGTGATTTTCCCCAACTGAGTGTTGTTAGTAGGTTTCCCAATATCTTCCTGTCAGTGGGTTCGCAACCTGTCAAGAGGGAGTAGAGTATCTTAATGTAATGTTTTATAGAGCGTGGACACTACCCTCCTGTCCCCCCTATTGTGCAGAGGGCCTGGTATCCCGCATGAGTGGGAGGTTCACTTAATCCCGGTCTCCAGTGTCTCTTTATGAGTACTGTGATTGATCTATGCAAAATGAACAGTCCCGGGGTGAGTTACAGATTGTTCCATCAGTGTTTCAAAGGATTGCAGTTCCCCATCGCAAAACAGGTCCCCTATCGTGTTGATGCAGTATGTCGCAAATCTGGTAGCACCTACTGCAGCATCTCCCCCAGGGAGCACATTAAGACAAGCCAGAGGCATGGCCTGTGAGTAAGGGGTCGTGGTTCTAGTGCGCTGTAAGGTGCACCTCCAACAGGTGCACAACACTTGGATGTCTGGCGACCATGTTTTCCGTGCCCTTTTATGATTCAGGAGTATCTCATGTAGGGACTTATCAGTGTGTTCAGTTTGTTGTCCCTTGGCTATGTCTAATGGTGTTGTATACAATGCCTTTGCTAGCCACTGTAACTGGCATGCTAAGTAATATATCTCAATGTCTGGTGCTGCCATTCCCCCCTCGTCTGTCAGTCGCTGGAGTTTATGTAAAGCTAATCTGTGTTGGCCCGGTCCCCAAATAAAACTAGTCAAGATGGAACCTATCTCTCTGAATGTCGAGCTGGGAATTAATAGAGGCAGTGTCGAAAAATAGTACATTAAACTGGGTAAGGCTGTAATTTTTATCAGTGCCAGGCGACCCGCCACCGTCAGGGGCAACGTCCGCCAGAACTGAGTGTCTGTCCGCATCCACCTTATCGCTCTATTCACATTTCCCTCTAGAAGATCCTCAGGTTTGTGATAAATGTTCACCCCCAGATATCGGAATGTGGATGAGGCCCACTCCAAGCCCGAAGATTTGCCGCTCGGGATGCCCCCTCACACAATGGGAAGATGAGAGATTTCTGCCAGTTTATAAGCAATCCTGACACATCCCCAAATCTTTCTAACAGATCCATGGCACCTGGTAACTCCCTGTCCGGGTCTTCCAGGAACATTACCATATCGTCCGCATATATTGCTATCTGGTGAGTTTGGCCCTCAACAAGTAGCACCTTGAAGTATTTTCCAGTTCTTGCCATCCGCACTAAGGGTTCCATTGCAATGGCAAATAGCAGTGGCGACAGCGAGCAGCCTTGTCTGGTGCCCCTGTCAATTTTGTATGATCTCGAGATTGTGCGACCCGTGCGAACACGGGCAGTGGGGGTTGTATATAACAACTTCATCCACTTTAAGTAACCCTGGCCCAGGCCCATCTGTTGCATTATGATCTCTAAATAGTCCCATCTAAGACTATCAAACTATTTTTCGATGTGCACTGCTGTGAGTGCAACGGTGCTCAGGTTCGAAGACTGAGATTGTAGAATCTTGATTAGTCTTCGTATATTGAGGGCCGTACTACGGTACGGAATTAATCCCATCTGGTCTGAGTGTATCAATTTTTGCATGTGGGGCAGTAGCCTCGTGGCCAGGATTTGGCTAAGTATTTTGTAATCCATGTTAAGCATGGAGAGAGAGAAGTAATAGCACACATCAGTGGCCGGGCGACCTTGTTTCAACAGCAGTATCACTATCGCTTTGTTTGTGGATATGGGAAGCGCCCCAGTCTGTGGCGCCTCTGAGTAAATGGCACTCAACGGTGGCGCCAGAAGGACTATATAGGTACTATAAAACTCTGCAGGTAGTCCATCCGCCCCCCCAGGGCCTTTCCTCTAGCCATCACCCACACTGCCTTGGTTACTTCTGAAGAGGTGATTGTCTCTCCCAATACCCGTCTGCCGTCTTCTTCTAATATGGGAAGCCAGAGGTCCCCCAGGCTCTGCAATTGGACTGAGTCCAGGGTTCTCGATGGGGGGGCGTATAATAGCGAATAGCAATCAGTAAAGATGTCATTAATTTCGCCCTGCCCATAAAGTCTCCTCCCCTCTGAGTCTGCAATCTCCAGCACCATGGAATGTTGCCTCTGCAGTGCCGAGAGCCAAGCCAGCAATGCTCCTGCTCTGCTCTATCTCCCTTCGCATGCTGTCTAGCAACATACCCTTTGTAGTCAAAGCATCAGTGTCCTGTGCAATTTTGCCCCTAGTTTTGGGTATTATAGGTGCTAATTTCGGGTCTTCGGGCCTCCTGTGTTCCAACCTCCTTAGGTCTTCCTCAAGTCTATCTATCTCCCCTTCCAGGGACTTCCTTACCCCCATAACCCCAGTTATGCAGTGACCCTAGGGGTTTGTCAAAAGGCGTCATCCTCTGGTGTGTCCACTCTAAGACGTCAGTCTAGTATTCAGGGGAACTCCCTTTTCCAGTCCAGCATGACCAGCAAAGGGTTGTGATCAGACACTGTGCGGCAGAGATACTCAGCATTAGTTACAGTACTGTTTACGTCAGGGGATGCCAGGACAACATCAAGTCGTACATGTAGCTCATGTAGGGGTGAGTAAAAGGAGTAATCACGCTCCTGTGGGTGACGGTGTCTCCAGGTGTCTATGAGACTCCAGTGTTGTTTCCAGTCTGTGAAGCCTCTGGCCATCTTATGTGTAGGGGAGTGTCGCGGGGTGAGATCTGTCCAATTTTATGTCTGCAATACAATTAAAGTCGCCACCCATTATTGTTGCCTGGGTAAAATATTACCCCAGCGTATGCAATATTGTGTTTAGAAAGGTGCCTTGGTCTTGGTTAGGGGCATATAGCCCTCCCAATGTGACGTCCCTGCCTTCCAGGCGACTGGCCACCAGGACATAACGGCCTTCCTTATCTATGTGTACTGCCATTTTTTAGAACAGTACTCCTGGCCGTATCCATTTCAGGACTCCTTGTGTGTAAACTGAGTATGTTGTGGCATTGATCTGACCCCTCCATCGCTCAGTTATAGCCCTGACCTCCTTATCTGTAAGGTGTGTTTCTTGTATAGTTGCTATCTGCTCTCCACGTCTTTTAAGCTGGCTATAAACTTCGTTGTCAGTGCAGCAACCGTTTTTGTTATCTTCTGGCATTCCGGGGCAAGTTGTTCCAGGGATTTTTCATTGGTGATCATTCTGTCAGTCAATTGCCTATGGTCATCTCGAAGAAGTGCCAGATCCACAAAGAGTGTATCAATCTTAAGTTCTAGTGCACCACGAGATGCCTGTATAGCCTGTAGTATTGTGTCCAGAGTGGTCTCTTGCTATGAGGTCCTGTTCGATTCTCCAATGCCATCTCATCGCCAGGGCCATCTTGTTTTTTTGGTTTGCCCATGTCTTTAGCTGCCCTTATATCGGTGCAGGATCTGTGGTCCCCTTGGTAATGGCTCAAACGCTCAGGGTCTCTGCTGTGTGATTCTTCAGACCTCTCTGTGCAGAGTATGTTCCGCTGGGCATCCGCTATCACTTATATTGCCATGCGGAATCTATTGCATCTTGTCCCTTCAGGGGAGAGACCCAGAGTCCAGCCTACTCATGGGTGTCGCGACCAGTCCTCCGCTCCGGGCCCCCAATTCGCAGTCTGCCGCTGTCCCCTTCCCGCAGACCTGGTATCAGCCCCCAAGTTCCGGGTGTCTGGGCTTTCTCCTCGCCCCTTCCTCATCCCTTCTCCATCTGGCCGCTCCTCAGATTCCACACCCCTCCGTCCCTCCAGGGGTGGGGGTGCGCGAATCCCAACCTCCCCTCGCACGTTGTATCCTGGAGTGAGTCGGGATTCCCGGGCCTTCTCACACCACTGGCCTCTTTAGCCAAGTCCACGACTGCCCTCGCAGGGCGGCTCCTTCAGGGGGTTCCAGGCCTCTCCCCCAGTTCCGCGGATCAAGAGCGTTGCAGTGTGCAGTGCCAGGCCCGCTCTCCTGCACCGGGGCCCCACTGTGCGCCCCGGCCAAGCGACACCACCTCGACCCCCACTCGGGCCCTGCTAGGCAGTCACTACCGGACGGCGTCCTACCGTCACTCACTGGCAGGGCTTTCCGCTGTTCTGGGGCCCAGCGCCTTCCTCCAAGCCGTGCCTAGTTCCCCCAGGGCGTCGCCATCTTGCCCCTCGCTCGTCCCTCTTGGGTCAGGCCGCCATGTGCCGCGGTTCCACGCAGGATCTTCACAGCCTCTCACAGCAGGGCTGCCTGAAGTTCCGATATGCTTTCCCCCCAATTTAGTTCAATTCTGCCAGCTGGGGGGACAGGATAAGTGCCGGATGGTCAGAGGCCACCGGGAGCTGCGCGTTATGCGTGCTGCTCCATCGGCCTCAAGCCACGCCCCCATCTTTAGCACTGTATGTTGGATTTTCATTGTTTTCGTCATTTTACACAGATAAATATTGGCTGTTGTTCTAAAACTGGTGTGGTGTCCTTTTGTATTGTTTTCACTTGTTGCTGTGTGTTATGTGCAAATGCTTTACACATGGCTTCTGAGATAAGCCTGACTGCTCGTGCCAAGCTACCAAGGGGGTGAACAGGTGTTATCTGAGCAGGTATCTGCCTTATTCTGACTAGAATGAGGGTCCCTACTTGGACAGGGTGCAAACCGACTCCCAACTAGAGACCCCATTTCTAACAACTCTCATTATAGAATAACTTTCAGAAAATCCAAGACGGACTTATCATTGTCAATATCTCACACGTTTCTTATATCGCGGTTTAGTAACCCTCAACAACCATTCTGTAATGTTGACATCGTGTCAACAGAAAAGACACTTTCTCCTCCAGTCTTCAGGCAGCTCAGGCAGTATTAATATCACAGTCTCGCCAAACACCACTACACCGCCGAACTCTTCATGATATGACAAATTGAAGGTTGAATGTGGGCACAGAAAAAGATTTCGTTTTAGAGAAAAGTGCCCTCTTGGGAAATCTCGCTAATATTATACGGTGTGTATTAATATCAGCATGTTGTGGCGACAATGTACTGACAGAAAAGCACCAGTTTTTGGGACTATTGTGAGCCTAATATCTTTCAAAGATGGCGAGAAAAGAAATGTGTGAGATATTGACACTGATAAGTTCATCTTGGATTTTCTAAAAGTGATTCTCCAATGGGAGTGCAATATGAAACTTTTAAAAACAACATGTTTTTTTTCTTGTCTGAACTTAACTGGCATTGAGAAAGGCGATGTAGCTGAAACGTGTTTGCCATGTTAATAAATCGTTTTCCTGAAGCCCAGGAGTGCTCCTTACTTTTAGATTACAATTTAATTTGTGAAACCACTATCACGAAGGGGACACGTTCATGAAGAGTTTGGCAGTCTAGTGGTGTTTCATGAGAGCGTATGTATATATATATATATATATATATATATATACATATATATATATATATATATATTATACTCTGGGTAGTTCCCAAGTTTAGGTGGAGAGTATCTCCAGTAAGGAGCACCCTGCAACATCAGAGACACTCTAGATTTGCTCACCTCAAATGTTCCCCATGCAATTTCATAGGGATTTCAAACACGACTACAGTCCAAACTGCTGTATGGAACTACACCAAATCTAGTCCAGAAAGATCTCTGTTTGTTATTTGGTGTAAATCCGTTCTGTAGTTTTTGAGATATTTAAACTTTAAAAATACAGATATCAAGGTATGCAGATCCTTCGCGGATGCTACAGATCTTAAGCTGAGAACTGACTGGCTGCCAACACTTCAGCCAGAAAGTGTTGGCAGACAATTTGGGACTCAGACTCAGCCGAGTATCAAAACAATGTTAAAAACAAAGAAAAGGGGGCAGGGTAAGAATATCCTGACCCCTTAGGCCTGGGGTCCCCCAGAGGCCCTGCCTGCACCAAAAAACACTTCATTTTAAATTTTTGCTGTGAAAATCGCGGAGGATTCTCAAATCCCTGCAAACAGTTTTAAAAAACACAAGCACGGTGTCCCACGCTTATTTCTATTGCAGCCCCCGGTTGGGCCAGTTCCCAGGAGCATATTTTAATTTATATTATGGGGTGAGGGGGCACATGCAACCTTGCACAGGGAGGGTTAGAATAACATAAGAAAATTTAATATTACTTCATGTTTAAAAAAAAGAGAAATTTACTGAAAAAAAAAGTTTACAAGGAAATAGAATTTAAAAAACTTAGAAAATCACTGAATAAACAAAGGTAATAGGGACGGTATACTTAGGTTCAGAATTTACACGCACAAAACTATAGAAATTTAATAGCTATAGTTATACTTGTCTCAAGACACTATAATTTGTACTGTAAGGTAACTATAACTCACGCCCTCACCATGCATTGCTACTTACCCCACATATTACATCAGTAATGACATCTTCTATAACATAATTTATAATATAACTCCAACTTTTGCAATAAACTTATTGATGAGAAACCTGTGCATGGCAGGGCGCAAGTTATAGCTACCTTACAGCACGGGTTACAGTGTCTTAAGATAATTATAACTATGACTGTTGAAATTCTATGCTTTTGTGTGTGTAAAATCTGGACCTAACTATAACGTCCCTCTAACCTTTGGTTTTTTAGTGAATTTCTAAGGTTTTTCTAAGTCGATTTCCTAACTATAACGCCTGTGTAACCTTTGTTCTGTTCAGTGAATATATATATATATATATATATATATATATATATATATATATATATATGTACCTTAGATGTGGAATCCTTATATACTTGTATCCAGCATGATTTGGGGATTCAGGCATGCAAATATATTTTTCTGTGACAGACCCTTGAGCAGTTATGATCATTCTATGATGTTATTAGATATGTTGGATTTTTGTTTGAATAATATTTTTTTCCTTTTTAAGGATACTTGGTATCGTCAATTGGTCGGGACAGCGATGGGAAGCTGCTTTGCTCCAAGTTAGGATGGAATTTTTATGGGTTAGTGGGAGGCCACTCAGGTATGGGTGGAAGAGAATGAAAAATGGACTAGACATATCTCGATGTGGACGAGATATATTGATGACCTTTTTATGATCTGGGAGGGAACATATCGAGAATTGGAGGATTTCTTGGATCATATTTCCGATAACACTTTAAATTTGAGATTTAATAGGAAAATACATCCAACAAGAATGGAATTCCTGGATGTATTATTGGAAATTCAGGGCAATACTCCACAGACGAGGCTATATCGAAAGATACAGCGGGTAATAGTATCCTGCATGCGAGCAGTCATCATCCCACTAACTTGAAGTGGAATATTCCATGCTGTGAATTACTCAGGGCTAGAAGGAATTGTAGTACCTTGGAATCTTACAAAGAGGAGGAGAATAGGATGATAAAAATATTGCGAGCAAGGGGCTATCCAGACAGGGTATTACGAATAGCCAGGGAACAAGTAACTAGAATTAAGAGGGAAACTTTGCTGATAAAAACACAGAAGCAGGAGAATGTAATCCCTGAGATGAGGATAATTACAACTTATAATAATGCAAGTCTAGCAATCAGGAAGGCAGTGATGAAGCATTGGCATTTAGTCAAGAATGACCCTATAATTGGGAAGGTGTTGGCTTCTCATCCGCAGTTTACGTACCGGAAGACAAAATCCTTGCATGATATTTTGGTTCACAGTTATTTGAGTGCACAGAGTCATAAATACACTGGTTGGTTTAGTCAACAAAAGGGTTTCTATAAGTGTGGTAAGTGCAAGGCATGCAGAAGTAGCAGAAATGTTAAGACATATAAGATGGCTCTGGGTGAAATTAGAAGGATTAATAAAGCTATCTCTTCTATGTCAGATCATTGTATTTATGTTTAACAGTGACCCTGTGGGTTGCAATATGTTGGTAGCACAATTGGACCAGTAAAAAAGAGGATTTTGGAACACTATAGAGCCATTAAGAACTATGATGCTTCATATCCGGTTGCTATACATTGGTCAAAAATGCATAATCGTGACCCTAACAGTTTGATATTTTTGGGCATTGATAAAATTGAGAGAAACATACGTGGAGGGGATCGAGAGAGATTCCTGAGGATAAGGGAGTCAGAATACATTATACTCCTCGGGACTAAGACACCGGGGAGTTTAAATGAGGATGAGGATCTTTATGTACATGTAGGATTAATGTAATAGTATAATTGTGAGTAATGGTGATTTTCCTAGGTTTCTTCACATTAGGCGCCTCTGTTAAATTCCATATAAAGGTACTGATCGATAATTGTAACATTCTCATGACTGTCTAAATATTAAATGGTTTAATGAATTATTAGGTTTAGCTATTCCAGTATGGACATGGTTTAATTGACGTTGCCCTTATGGCCACTTGGCCAATTTTGAGACTTTGTAGTGGAGAATGTACATATATAAGAGGTTGTATATATTAATTGTTTTCTTCCTCTTTTTTCTTTACTTTTCATATTGATTTAGAATTCTAGTAATTAGGTAATAGATAATTTTGACTGAAATAGCCAACATGATTAAGTAAAATAGAAAATGATTTAATGTCTGTTTTGTTAAGATGTAATCAAGGTGCATATTGTAGAACCATTTGGGGTGTTTCTGCATGGGATAGTATTTCTTCTATGTTTATGAATTGGGAGTATAAAATGTCAGAGGGGAATGGGCACAGGTTTTTTCGATTTGGCCATGATGAAGACACTGTTGTGTTGAAACGCGTTGCCATCTTTGAAGTACTTTTTGAACTGTTTGACAAAATAAAGTCCTTGGATTGATAAGCTGACACATTGGGTGCGACTTCTTTTTCTGCTCTTGAATGTAGTGTCAGAAATAAATATATTCATATCTATATATATATATATATATATATATATATATATATACACATATATACATATATATAATTTGATCATTGTCCATCTTTTGTCCTACTTATAAGTCTTGCATGTCCTCGTTTTGTTGCTTCTGAAAACTTGGTCACCCTGCATTACAGAAGACATCAAGGGTCCTATTCAAGAACAATTATGAAAAGTAGGGATGGACATCTCCATCTGTACCTAAATGCACTTTTCTGACTGTTTACTGTTTACACACATTACCGGTATTACACCTAGAAACCAACACCAGGCTTTTACAATCAGTATCTATTCCCTATGTGGGGGTTCTCCACAGCAGAAAACTCTGCACAGGGATATAGGCCTGCATCCACCCATGTAAAAGCACATCTTTTTCTGTATTAGAAAAACGTTTTGCCCATACAGAAAGCCTTTCTCCTACACACCCACTGGACTTCCTTCTTCTCAAGGGAGGTATAGGTTTTTTTACGCCGATACTCAGTTGCCACTTTAAAAAACAATAAATAGAGCCTCGACCATCCTAAAAAACTGATTATATAAAAATATATAGTAAATTAAAGAAAGAAAAAAGAAAAAGAGGAAGGACAATCAGATTTACCCTGATCCCTATATATCCTTTTGGGATCCTACTACAGTTGTGTCGAAGCAAGACCAAACGAAACTGTTAGTTTGCACCGAAAAGTAGAACTTTAACTTCTGATGCATTGACTTTGTGCCATTCCAGTATTGTATGTTTTTCCATTACGGAAACAGTGAATTTCATATTCAATTCTTCTGTACATAGAACCGAACCAGATCATCATCGCAGAATTTAGATCTAGGAGCACCCGGTAATGGCGATTTGATGCAAATGTTGGACCGTAGGGCTACAGCCAAAAGCTCAATTATTAAACCAAAAAGAATAAAAGACGTAGGATATTCCTGCTTGGTACCACGTGTGACTTTCACATCTTTTAACTTTTTTATTGTTTACTACAACTGATGCTGTTGATTGGGTGTACAAAGCAGTAATTAACATTGTGAGTTGGGAAGGAAAAATAATTCAATATAGGTACCTCAAATTCAACTGTGTAAAAGACATTTCATTTGCGATTCAAAATCATTCAAAAGTGGGCAACTGTTTGTGCAAATGAAGCCTGGATAAAAGCAACCAGGGCCACTGGAATTATGCAGTAAGGGAGGTCCCAAATATGCGGCAAGGTTTAGTAAATTATGCAGCAAGAAAAGTCAAATTATGCACCATACTGCGGCACAATTTATGATGTTATTTCATTATGTTCTCGTTTTTAGGGTGGAGTGCACAAGCGCACCGTCCCTGTTGTAATCTCTCTTTGGGCTTTTCACCACGCCCATGTCATACCTGTCACTTTCATTGGTTTGTGGGGTTGTCTTTAAGAATCCGCTGGCTTTCATTAGTGAAAGGCATGCATACGTCATACCTTTTCCGGTGTTTAGCCCTCCTTGAACGCACCGGCCAACTACTGAAAACATTCGAGGTTCCATGTTTTCAGCCTGGTTTCTGCACTACTTTATCTTTTTATTTCCCATGCAGCGCGATTTCGCTCGGTTTTACATAGAGCGATCACACTTGGTTTTTTTTCTTTTAATTTAAGTGGCAAGAAAAGTCCGGTTAGGAGTTTACAACGCTAATAGCTCTGAAATCGAGCAAATGCGAGAACCGTTGCACTGCATATGATTGATACAGTTAACATTGTCTGGGCATTGGTCCCATCTCATTACTACCAGTTAACACCCAAATACAGCAATAAGCAATAGAAAGGTGAGCAGTCAGTCTTCGCAAATGGCATTCCATTGTGCGGCAACAAGTGTTACTGTTTTTTAGGAAAGTTTGAACCAGTTGATTTAGAAACAATTTTTTGAAAAAATAACTGCAGATTATGCTGTAGATTATGAATTATGTAGCAAATGCTGCAAATCTATAATTGTGCGGAAAAAAAGCAGCATTTTTTATTCTAAAAAACTGTTACATGAGTAGTAGTAGTGTAATTTGCTTACTTGTGAGTGGGGTAGCTGAAAACATCATTGCACAAAATAGAAGTGGTAGCACACGCTACCTTCAGGTAGCATGTTAGGTAGTCGAATGTTACAACAGAAAAAAATGAAAAGGTCCAGTTTATAAAAATACATGAAAACGTATGTGAGTCAATCTTCCTTTAATCACTGTAGCAATTTTGAGAGAAAATAGAGTTACATTTCCTTGTTGAAAACCAGAAACAAACGTGCTTTCCTGTTAAAGACAGTCATTGTAAAGGTGGAGAAAATAGAACAGGGTCCCACTCCAATATGTCGATACTCTGATCAAATAAAATGCAAATAGAAAAAGCGATACATTCTATTGTTTTTCTTTTTCAGAGTGGTGTTTTTTCGTTGGAAACATTTTATAAAGCCACAGTACTCCAAGACCAATTTGAAAACCACAAAACACGACTGCAAGTAACACTAAGGGTTCAATTGTGAGTCAAAAAGAGTGGCATCCCCTGAAAAGATACTACTCTGCCCAGTCACAATTCCCATGTACCCACACTTGGTTTTACCCAGTGTGGGAACACCAGGCTCAGTTTTACTGGCCAGAAAAGCCAGCTGGTAAAACAGAGTCTGGTTCAGGCAAGGGCTGGAAGCATAAGCAAAGCCCGACCCCCATCTGACATCCTCCTACAGCACACGATAGCATGGAAGGCTCCTCCTGGCTGACACCAGCCTTGCCTGCCCTAGATGCCCTTTCCATCCACCGCTCACCGTCCCTGGTCCACAGCGGTCTTCCATGTCCATTTATCATCTGCTCAGAGCAGGTGGTGAGTGGGAGCAGAAGGCCCTTTTTTCCACATGGAGTAGGATCTGCATGCAGATTGTTACTTAACAAACCAGGTCCCCATGTTATTCCTGGTTCTGGGTAAAATAATTTTGTGAAGATAACCTAGGGAGTTAATATGTGTAAGGGGTAAAGATTAGAATGTTGTGAGGTAAGCGGTGAGGTCAGATGGAATGGAAAGGAGGGAAAAAGAAATACAGGAGCTGAAGGTGGAGGGCCCTGCTGAAGATGTTGTACTGTGAACTTATTTGAATTAAAGAAGGAAGAGAAAAGAAAGGTGGAAGTGTGATCTTTACAAATAGATAATTGAACAGAGGAGGGGAGGTTTTTACTTAACAAACCAGGTCTGCATGTTATTCCGCATTCTGGGTGGAATAACAGGTGATTGAACCGAGCAGGGGAGGAATTACTGTCTGTATTAGTAATTCCAGACTCAGTGATTCTGACACTCCCCCCAAAACCCGTATCACAGTTAGGTCCTACACATCCATTATAAAAGGGAAGAAAAGGAAAACATTGCATGAATGTGGGGAATAGATCACGATTTTTCGCAAGACATAGCAAAAAGACTAAGGGGGTCATTCTGACCCTGGCGGTAAAATCCGCCAGGGCCAACGACCGTGGGAGCACCGCCAACAGGCTGGCGGTGCTCCCTTGGGCATTCTGACCGCGGCGGTACAGCCGCGGTCAGAAACGGAAAACCGGCGGTGTACTGCCGTTTTTCCGCTGCCCTGGGGAATCCTCCATGGCGGCGCAGCTTGCTGCGCCGCCATGGGGATTCCGACCCCCATACCGCCATCCTGTTCCTGGCGGTTTTGGCCGCCAGGCACAGGATGGCGGTATGGGGTGTCGTGGGGCCCCCGTAACAGGGTCCCACCAAGATTTTCAGTGTCTGCCATGCAGACACTGAAAATCGCGACGGGTGCAACTGCACCCGTCGCACCCCTTCCACTCCGCCCGCTCCATTCGGAGCCGGCATCCTCATGGAAGGGTGTTTCCCGCTGGGCTGGTGGGCGGCCTTCTGGCGGTCGCCCGCCAGCCCAGCGGGAAACCCAGAATACCCGCGGCGGTCTTTTGACCGCGCAGCGGTATTCTGGCGGTTCCAGCCAGGCCGGTGGCTTTCGCCGCCGGCCGGGGTCAGAATGACCCCCTAAGTCCCATATTTATACTTTTTTAGCGCCGCATTTGCACCGCTTTTTGATGCAAAAGCGGCACAAACTTACAAAATACTATTGTATTTTGTAAGTTTGCGCCGCTTTTGTGTCAAAAAATGACGCGAATGCGTCACTAAAAAAGTATAAATATGGGCCTAAGATTGCAGGACACATCTTCATGTAATATGGTGCATTGCTTGTTAAGTGCTATTATGCATGATGCGACATTCAATCCCACCAACCAGAAACACATGAAGGAATGTATTGTAGAGAAATGACCAAAAACTATACCGTTCATACTTTTGAAAAACGTATTAGCCTCTGCTTAACTGCAAGTTAATATAACATTAACACTGGTGGAACAGCACAAGGGCAGACCTGAAATACACAGGGCTGGTAGTTAAGAACTCAGTTATGGCCTGAGAGCAACTCCTTTGCTGGCCAGTATAGCCAATTGTTGGCTTGTTAAGAGGGAATAACATGGTAGGAAACCAAGAGTATCATGTGTGACACACGTGGAAGGAGGCACCTATGGGTTCAGTTTCTACATCCACTGAGAAGGCACTGTCTTGACAAGGTACTTTTCGATGTGAACTGGCTGACAATTTGTAAAAGAACAGATGCTTCATTGGTGAAAAGGGGAATCACTCTTTTTTCTACAGGCATGATCATGAGTGCTTCAGGGGCATATGGAATTTATTACACCAAATCAAATCCAATTGTCCTGGGCTCGGAATTTATTGTGTATGATAAATTCCATTTATTCTGGGTATTTTGCCTTTAATGCGGAACAACATGTAGATTTGGGTGCTTGCCACACTGTAATCCATGTGTCCTGGTAATTACAGGATCTTTTCACCCAGGTTTGACCTGCTGAAATTTATGAAGGATTTCAGATTTTATCACATCCAGTAGTTACTGGGAGAGATACAATACACACACATTGGAATTCCCTGTACGTGCAGGGTTGGAATATTCTGACCAAGTTATAATAAAACCCTTTGTAAAGGGCACCAGAAGTGAGTTTGCCAGGTGTCCTAGCAGGAACTGTAGACATTGTAGTTTTGTATTTACCATGAAAATTTGATGAAATACCTAAAATTGGGGGATTAAAGTACTCATACCCTGATTCCTAGGTTATTATATCCCATGTGCAGTTATTACTCTGGCCTCCTGCTTTGACCAGTTTAGATGCAGAGCCCCCAAAATACTAGTTTTCCTGCATGCATCATACAAAAGCATCAGTAGATGCTATAGCATTATAGCCCAATGCAGAGAGCAACAATGGTGGGAAGCAGTGTATAATTATAATCAATCAATCAGTCAGGGAATTTGTAAAGCGCACTACTCACCCGTGAGGGTCTCAAGGCACTGGGGGGGTTGCTGCTGCTCGAACAGCCACGCCTTGAGATGTCTCCTGAAGGTAAGGAGGTCCTTGGTCTGACACAGGTTGGTGGCGAGGTGCGAGAATGATCTGCCGCCTGTGGTTGTTCTGCAGATGCGTGGGACTGTGGCGAGGGCAAGGTCGGCAGAGCAAAACTGCCATCTGCTGAGGTATTCTGGTCCGGTGTTGTGCAGAGCCTTGTGAGCGTGGGTAAGAATTTTGAAGGTGATTCTCTTGTTGATGGGGAGCCAATGCAGGTCTCTCAGGTGGGCTGTGATGTGGCAGTGGTGGGAGATGTCCAGGATGAGGCGTGCTAATGCGTTCTGGATGTGTTGCAGTCTTTTCTGGAGTTTGCCTGTGGTTCCCGCATAGGGGCATTGCCGTAGTCCAATTTGATGCTTACAAGGGCTTGGGTGACTGTTCTTCTGGTTTCAGTGGGGATCCATTTGTAGATCTTCTGAAGCATGTGGAGGGTGTCGAAGCAGGAGGAGGAGTTGCTGGGTTATAGATAGTGAAGAGTCCAGCATGAATCCCAGGTTGTGTGTGTGGTTGGTGGGTGTTGGTGCGGTTCCCAGTGTGGCAGACCACAAGGAGCCAGCCCATGCGGAGGGGGTGGAGCCAAAGATGAGGACCTCAGTCTTGTCGGAATTCAGTTTAAGGCAGCTGTTCTTCATCCATTCTGCAATGGCCTTCATTCCTTTGTGGAGGTTGGTCTTGGCGGTGTCCTTGGTGAGGGAGAGGATCAGCTGGGTGTCATTGGCGTATGAGATGATGTTGAGGTTGTAGGATCGGGGGATGTTAGCGAGCGGAGCCATGTAGACGTTGAAGAGGGTCGGGCTGAGGGATGAACCCTGGGGTACAGCGCAGATGATTTTGATGGCTTCAGAGTGGAATGGAGGGAGGTGGACTCTCTGAGTTCTGCCGTGAGAAAGGAGTTTATCCAGTCCAGGACTCTGTTGCGGATTGCTGCGTCGCTGAGGCGTGTGCGTAGGGTGTGGTGGCAGATGGTGTAGAACGCGACTGAGAGGTCCAGGAGGATGACGGACGCGGTTTCGCCGTTGCCCAGAATGGTTGTGATGTCGTCGGTGGCAGCGATGAGGGCAGTTTCAGTGCTGTGGTTGCTGCGGAATCCGGATTGGGATGGGTCTAGAGTGCTGTGCTCCTTGAGGAAACGGGTCAGTTGTTTGTTGACAATTTTCTCTATGACTTTTGCCGGGAAGGGGAGCAGGGAGATGGGCCGGAAGTTCTTGATGTCCTTTCGGTCCGCCCTAGGTTTCTTGAGGAGGGCGTTGATCTCGGTGTGTTTCCAGCTCTCCGGAAAGGTGGTGGACTCGAAGGAACTGTTGATGAACTTCTGGAGATGGGGTGCGATGACGGAGCTTGCTTTGAGAAGATATGGTGAGGGCAGGGGTCGGATGGTAAGCCGGAGTGGATGATATTCATGATTTTGATGGTGTTGTTGTCATTGACGTGGATCCAGGAGAGCAGGAGGCTGGTGGGTGGCGAGTCTGTGGTGTCGGTGGTTGACGGGGGGTCTGGGTCTTGAAGCTTTCATGAAGGTCTGCGATCTTGCAGTGGAAAAAGGTGGCTAGGGAGTCGCAGAGGTCTTGTGATGGCCGGATGTGGTTGACGTTGGAGCCGGGGTTGGAGAGCTCCTTCATGATGTTGAAGAGCTCCTTGTGGCTGTGTGCACTGTTGTTGATGCGTTCTTTGAAGGCTGTTCTCTTGGTGGTTCGGATGAGTTGGTGGTGTCTGCGGATGGCGTTTTTGAAGGCTGTGTGGTTGTCCAGTGTCTGATCTTGGCGCCATTTCTTTTCAAGTCTTTGGCATGTTTGCTTAGATTCTTGGAGGTCAGCGGTGAACCAGAAGGCCTTTCTGTTGGTGCGTCTGTTGGAAGGATTTTTGATCGGGGCGAGAGTGTTGACACAGTCGTCGATCCATTGCCTGAGGTTGCTGGCAGCTGTGACAGTGTTGGTGGTGTTGAGGGGTGGGTTACGGAAGAGGGTAGTGATCAGTTGGTCTTCGGTGACCTTGTTCCATCTGCGATGGAGAATCCATTGCGGGTGATGGTGTGTTATGGGTTTCTCGAAGGAGAAGTGGATGCAGCGGTGGTCTGTCCAGTGGAGTTCGGTGGTGTGGCTGAAGGAGATGTGTTTGGTGGCGGAGAAAATGAGGTCGAGTGTGTGTCTTGCGGAGTGGGTGGGTGTCGTGACAAGCTATTTGAGACTGAGGTTGGAGAGGCTGTCGAGCAGGGTGGTAGAGTTGTTATTGTTGGTTATCTCGTGGTGGAAGTTCAAGTCCCCAAGGAGTATGTAGTCTGTGGATGTGAGAGAATGCATGCTGATGACGTCGGTGATGGAGTCGCTGAACTGATGTCGGGGATGGGGGGTCTGTAAACGAGGGTCCCTCGGAGGGTGGGGTGTTTGGGTCGGTGTGGATTTGGAAGTGCAGGTGTTTGGTGGTGCTAAGGGTATCTTTGGTGCTGGTCGTGATCCTGAGGGTGTTCTTGCGGGCGATGGCGATGCCTCCTCCTGGTTTGTTGGAGCAGTCTCTGCAGGTGATCTTGTAGCCGTCCGAGATGGCGATGTTTGGCGCTGAGGAGGGGTTCATCCAGGTCTCGGTCAGGGAGGCGAGGTCTGGGGAAGCTGAGTCGATTAGATTCCAAAGTTTGACGGCGTGTTTGTGGACGGAGCAGGTGTTGAGTAGGATGCATCTGAGATTGTTGCGTCCTGTCTTGGTGGGTGGGTCATTGGCATGGAGGCTGGTGAAGGTGCAGTTCCGACAGGTGAAGGGTCCGTGGGTGAGCTGCGGGGTAGCTTGATGGCAGGCGGGTGAGCGGCCGGTGTTGAGGGCGTGGAGGATGGTGGCGTTTTAACAGCGGCTGGGGAGGGAGAGAGGGGGAGAGCGAGAGTGAGAGTGAGAGAATGGAGTGGAGGGAAAAGTGCAGAAGTAAAGCAAGAGTCAGAAAGAGCGCAGAGGAAAGCGAACTGCAAATAGGGGCACCAGGGGGCAGACATGGAAGAGAGAACACACAGAGAAAAGCAGAGAGAAGGAGGAGAGAGGCTGCCTAGTAGGAAAGCAGAGCTCTCCCACTTGACACCAGGGATGAGGCGCAGGCAGATGCCCGCGGGTGGAGGAGGGCCTCAAACTCCTGACATGGGTCAGGAGTTTAGAGGAACGAGGGCTCTACTTAGCAGGTGGAGCCACGGGAGGCAGAGCAATTCACTGACCAGGTCAGTGGTATTGCTATCGAAGGCCCTGAACCTGACAACCTATATAGCCCTTGGCAGGAGGGCTATAATACTATTAAAACATTGGATCAGTTGGTGGTGGAATGTTCTAAATTGAAAAGGGGAAAATAAGAGCACAAAAGTTGCATGTTGGAGCAGAAGTTCTGTAAAAGTCATTTTGACCATGAACCACTCTAATGTCTTCAAAGGAGCTCTCAACATTCTAATATTATAATATTAATAATAGCTATAAAATGAATGCTTTATGTTCGATAAAAAAAAGCTCATGTTTTAATGAGGGGAACACTTTAGCATTTGAAAATATCTATGTAGTGGGTCTTTGATTTACGTGTTCACTACGTAGATCTGTCCACAATGAAAGAGTCACACGAGGGACTACTCTGCGTTTCATTCTTTTAAGTCACTGGAATGAGTACCACTAAGAAGAGGGTGACAACACTGTTTATTTGAGGCACTACCAAACCCTGCAATAGAGAGAGTAACATTGCTGTTATTAGTTATTATTATCAGTCGCTGAATATTCTCGTGTCTGTTGCTTATGACGTGTTCACACGTGGATGATACAAATAATAAATGAGTCACTGGGAATGAACAAATAGCTTTGAGTAGATATCAAATTCGAGCAGGTATAGAATTCCCAAGAAGTGGAGATTTAACAAATGAATATGCCTTTAGGAGAATTTAGAAACTCAAAAGAATTCTCAAAAAAGCTTCCAACATCCAATAACAAAATAAAATAAATAAGTGGGCGTACATGGGCACGTCGTGGTTAGTCTCGGAGCACTGAACGTGCTTTCCTCTTATCTTCTTTTTTTAGTTCCTTAAATGTATGTTATCTTACAATTAGCCTCAGTCGGTTTTGCATTAATTTAAAATTATTATTACATGTCAACTACTATGAGCACCTCAGACACAAATGAAGTTAGGAGTTGCACTGGAATCCTCTAGAAAATCTGCAAGCTTATGCTCTCCCCAAAGCAATGGGGGCAGCAGCTGTAGTGAAATGTCACAGCTGACACCGGCTTCTGAAAACGGAGCATGGCTGCATCACCATAAATTCCCACCCAGGCCGGGGCTGCTTAAATTAGACCCTGACATCAGCTATCGAGGCAGTGTCCCTCGCGCCGCAAACTAGCCCGTCCCAGTCCTCTCAAGACACGTCGCTGACACCTGACAGGAGCATTGTCAGCCATCCCTGCTTCCTGCTGTCCTTGGAAGTCAGTCTCCCTGTGGGCTCGCGGAGGGCGGCCTAGCCATGTCCCACAACAGAAACACCGAAGAGGAAGATGTCTTCGACGGCGACATCGACGAAGACGAAATCTTGGCCAACCTTTCGCCAGAAGAGCTGAGGGAGCTGCAGACCGAGATGGACCTCCTGTCCTCGGACACGCGAGCGCCGCTGGGGAAGAGGCCGACGTGTCAGTCCGAGAAACCCGCTGCTGGCCTTCAGCAGGACTCTGACCCGGAAGGGGACTTTGATGGGGACATTGACGAAGACGAAATCTTAGCAAACTTGTCTCCCGAAGAACTGAGAGAACTGCAGTCGGAGATCGAGGTGCTTGCCCCGGACACCCGAGTGCCAGTTGGAATGAGGCAGAGAGACCAAACAGACAAACCTCCCACAGGAAACTTCGACCACAGGTCTCTGATTGATTACATGTACTGGGACAAAGCCTCCAATCGTCTGCTGGAGGAGGAACGACTCCCCGTGACTCTTCTGCCCTCAAAGGTATGAATTACGGACATTCAACGATGGATTGTTTTTATATAGTTCCATAAATATGTTAACATGCTAATTTCTATGTCATGCTATTCCATACCTCACCAGTTCTAAAGTAGCATTCTGTGCTATTACCATGGTCCAATCGTTCCTCAAACAATGTCGCCTGGCCTTTCTTAATACTGTTAACTGCGTTCAATGTAGACTACCATTACACCGTCATACTTTGCAGTGCCCTAGAATTTAAATCGGACTAGCACCTAAGTAAATTAGGTGGTCGTAATTTATTACTCACGCTAAATTATGTATGGGGTCTGTTCTGCTTTCTTTTTGCACTGCGCTACAAGGTCTACAAAATTTAGAACTAGTTTGCACCAACATACTTTGCTCAGCTACAATTTATCAAAGTGTCTGTATTTGCCAGGTTACGTTCTATTCAAAGGGTAATTCGTAAAAAAGAGAAGCAATTTAGCACACGAACTGTTTATTTCTATGTCAAGTTGGAACTCTTTTTTTAATATAAAATAAATACGAAATGGAAATTATGGATTTGCCTTTTAGTGGAAGTAAATCCATACGCAAATTGTAATCCAACCCTAAACTGTCATTCTATAATTATGGTAATAGAATATTCACGACTACAGTGTCAGTGGATTCCTATGCAGTTCAATGCGGTTATCGACATAAGAACGGTGACGTGGTTACAGCACTGCACGAGTTCACATTATTGCTCACTTTTTATTCACTACCATTAATTAACTAATTTCAAATGTTCTATCATGACACCACAAACCGTCTGTCATCGCAATGAAAACATTTCCGCACAAAATAACAATTCTTTGTTTACCTTATAACAGTGGTCTCCATCCTCTTCTGTAATAAGAGCTACTTATATTCAGTGAAAATCATCAAGCTACCAGTAATATTAATGCTGTAATCGTGACCACAACAAACAAGGTTTAATTGGTGGCTACTATGTGCCAGATTACCAGCAGTGGTCACCATGGTGCATCATGGGTTATACATAATAACATTAACTGTGATGTCCCAGGGGTTAAGAACTTTATATTAGTAATAGGTTTCCCTAAGGCCGCATGATTCATCACTCAAATATCAGCTTTAAAAATATTTTGGAAATTCATAAATTTTTCTCCCAGAATCAACTTATAAATTCTGAAAAGACACACTTTTGAGTCTTGCATACACAGTGTTTCAGTATTGGCATTCAGATGTTCATTTGATCAAGTGACCAATCAAAAGTTTTCAATTTAGTGAGCTGGGCTCTACACAGGACAGCTACATATATTCAGCTGAAGAGCTGCCAGTAGCTCTCGAGCTATAGGAGAAGCCTGCCTTATAACATCGATTTGTTCTATTTTCCCACCCCTAAATGATCATATTCTGCCATTCAACTAATATGTTGCCAGATTTCCACATGTTTAGAACTCTGAGGAGACCTGAGAGTTTGTTTGCACTTACAGCCTAGTACATAGGTAAAGTCTGTGCAAATGCCATTATAATTGTGCATTACAGAAACATCAGGATTTCGTTCTTGTCGACAGTGTCTCAATATATGCCATACCCTGACACTAGAACTGCTTGATCAGGTCAAAATTGAAAAACCCATTCCTACAACGACAGTGTTTGACTCACCATTATGGTTCTATTGTCTGTTAAATGTTTCTGTCTGTGACAGATGACCTATGCATCCTCTAGGAAGGCCAAAGGTTAGGCATATGGTGTATGTTATTCAAACCAACTAGGGTAGGATCTGACCTGCAGCCAGTGTCCAAACTGCAATACGAGCTTTTCTTCTTCAGTAACACCATCTCTACTCTGTACTCGTGGAATTTTTTGTCACTGCTTGGTCTAATGCTAGTATATATGATGGGGCAGTTAAAAAAATCTAAAAACACAATATTGCCGTCCCAACAGAACGTCAAGACCCTATACAGAGGTCAGGTCAACATTAAGAAACACCGGCAAAGCCAAAAGGCATGGCTTGCATTTTTTGTTACAAGCCACACTTATTTGCTTTGCTAATACTAGTTTTTACATTTCACCACTCACCCCTGCCTATTAGCTACTGTGTGTCATGAAAATTGAAGTGCATACAAAGCTGATGCAATAATGTTACTGGAATGCAACCTTATGTAGGGCGTCCCATGATTTTCATGACATGGATTGTTTACACACACGTATACAACAAACATGTCTCGGAATTCACAGATGCAAACTTAGGATATTGCCCATAGCTCTCAACTTTTACAGCGCGTGTACTTGGGGTCCTCTGACATCAAAGTACTGGTCCACTTTCAGTTGAAACACATTGAACTGGGTGAATAGTGTGTAAAATCACTGCAGGAAAGGTGTGATTGTTGTCTGATTAATGGGTGAGGTAGGTGTAAAGTTATGCAGATGGTGGTACTTTCAGTGGTTTGCTTGCCCTAGTGATGCTGCAGTGCTGACAGGGCAGGAGTGGGTGCTGTGCTGCTGCAGTGGCTGCTCAGCCTATTGGCGCTTTCTCTGGACAGGTGCAACAGCTGCTGTCATACGTTGCAACTTCTGAAGGAGTGGTAAACAAACTTTGAAACCTGCTCCAACTTCCACCTGTGCATCGTGGCCTGCTCTTGTTGTCACCCTCCTTCCTTCTCTCTGCATCCATCCTAACGCCACAGTCAAACAACATTGTCTTCTCCTCGTGAGTGTTGAGTTGCCACAAGCAGCACCAGCATATGTAAATAATCAACACGACTGGAGTCACCTGCAGTCAGTGGCACCCTGGGGCATGCCCACCCCAGCACCAGCGCCAGATGTGAAAGGACTGTTTCTTCAGAAACCACAAATGGAGGGTCATCTCCGTTCTTTACATATCTACCTTCTGCTGCTCAGTGGTAATTTCTAAGACGGATCAATCACATAGATGACATCTTGGAACCGACAAGACGCAAGTGGGTACTGCCAAACACAACATAGTTTAGGCACATTTTTTCACAATTACTTGATGCTGCCAGCACCCGGCTCCTACAATATACAAAACAAAGCTGCATAAAATTTTTTATAGGGCCAATATACATGTTCCACTAGAAAACATTGAATTAGGGAGATTAAATACTTTTAAATTAATTATTAACACCAATGCCGACTTGCAGTGGCAAAATGAAAACATCTGCCAAAGGCTGTAGGCTAGTCCCAAAGTGGGATGAACAACCCTGTGTGCCAATGACAGAAGGGGGATCACACACGCAAATAAACCAAAGCCTCACTCTGTGTCTTGCTTTTTGATATTTGTTCTGCTGGTATAAAATGTGACAAATAGTTAAAGTAGTCTATAGCCGGACCTAAAAGGTTGCTGGAGGGGCGGGTGCTGGTTTTTAGCATACTAATTTAGACTTTTTATTATGAGTAATAAAATATTGAACCATCAAATTCAGTAACAAAATCTAAGCAGATGAAATAGGAGCCTGGTGTGATAACTCATGAAAATATCTAACACAATACTTAGATTGCAACATGGCTGGAGAAAAACACTTTTGAAAAGGTGCAAAAAATTGGGAAAGTCCCAATCTTAAAGCATATCATTAAGAATTTGAGGGTGTATGAATAATATTTTCTATTCAGCTTCAGTTTAGATATGAACGCGCAATTAGCGCTCGCTTACCTTTAATGCGTGTTCCTGTCACCACTGAAGTAAACAAAAAAGTGAATGGTGGTTTGATTGATTAAGTTCAGCCACCGGTAATTATTCGAGAACGCATCCCAATCCGTTGTTTTGTTGCACACAATGCCGATTCAGATGACCCAGCGTCTTGACTATGGCAAAGAGGTTCAGCATTTTCTTTGTATTCTACGTCCTATCTAAATAATTCATCCGAGTTATTCTGAAATCAAATCAGATTTTTGAAGGGTCTTTTCTGCCCCATGCATGTGCAGGATCGCGAGAAGGTTTAGAAATTGAACTCTTAAATAACACACTTATGCTGAGAGTACATTATGAAAACCTTTTGTGGTAGTTTTTCCATTACATCTATTTCTCTAGCTGACACATATCGACGTAGGACAGTGTTGTTTTATGGCTCATGAAATCATCACCATGCAAATGTCCAGTTCTGATATAAAGACTAAAAGCAGAAATTAGCTCATATCTAACCATATCAAAACTGGAAGATGAAGGAAGTGAAGGATGGGTTGACAAAAGATGTTAACCAGAAATAGCTCAGAAGCTCTAAATGTACCCATGTGGGCAGCGGGGTGAATAGATTCCATAATAAGAACTTAACTTTTAGGCCACATCTCACCGCATAGTGCTTTGGAGACCCTGTATGGCCACCAGTCAGGGACGTAGACCGCTTTCAAGATTCTATATGAACATTAGTGCACGTATGAGAGCTAGTTAATGTTCATGCTCATCTCAAGCACCTTAGAACAAAAACAAAGCCACTTGCTCCTCTTCTGCAGTGATACGGCGTGTTTTCACACTTCTCGTTTGACAACATGACAGAAGCGTTGCAGTTTACCAGGCTCACATGTCTATATGCCACAAATGTGCCACAGTTGTAGAGAAGGGAGTGGAGCTACAGCTTACTTTTAGAAGAAGAGCTTTTTAAAATAAGGCAAATAAATATTCCTGCTTTTCGGCAATGGGACGAGATTTGAATGTCAACTCTATCTGGCCCCCACATGGGGTCAGTCAGTGTCCTATTGCAATTCAGAGTCCTATTGCAATGTATTTTCTATCTGTTCAATGACTGTTTTTTTAATTACTGCCAATGAGAGCTTGGTGTTCTCCCTATCTACAGTGCAAAAGGAAGGCATCTCCTAAGATATAATCTTCCTGCAACCCAGAGGTGCCTGCCGGTAGTGTAAAATAGCAGCAACATGTCAATCCCTTTCTATGGGGTATAAAGGAGCTTCCACATCATTTTCAGCTCCATTCTTATGGCCATGTAGGTATAGCGGGTGGGTGCTGGTTCAGCACTCAATGACTTTGTGGACAGTCAGCCAGAACTGAGGGAAATACATTTTCCTAGGGATGTAGGACACGCCAGGTTGAGCAATACTGCCTTAAACTTCATGGTGATTGTTAGACCTGACAGCCTTAGGGTGGTCACCCCTAACTTTTTGCCTGCCTCCCTCCACTTTTTGGACACTGTTTTTGCTGGCTTTTAGACTCTGCGCACTTTACCACTGCTAACCAGTGCTAAAGTGCATATGATCTCTCCCTTAAAACATGGTAACCTTGAATCATACCTGATTGGACTATTAATTTACTTATAAGTCCCTAGTAATGTGCACTCTATGTGCATAGGGCCGGTAGATTAAATGCTACTAGTGGGCCTGCAGCACTGGTTGTGCCACCCACTTAAGTAGCCCCTTTCCCTTGTCTCAGGCCTGCCACTGCAAGGCCTGTGTGTGCAGTTTCACTGTCACCTCGACTTGGCATTTAAAAGTACTTGCCAAGCCTAAATCTCTCCTTTCTCCACATATAAGTCACCTCTAATGTGTGCCCTAGGTAACCCCTAGAGCAGGGTGCTGTGTGGGTGAAAGGCAGGACATGTACCTGTGTAGTTTACATGTCCTGGTAATGTAAAACTCCTAAATTCGTTTTTGCACTACTGTGAGGCCTGCTCCCTTCATAGGCTAACATTGGGGCTGCCCTCATACAGTATTGAAGTGGTAGCTGCTGATCTGAAAGGAGTAGGAACGTCATATTTAGTATGGCCAGAATGGTAATATAAAATCCTGCTGACTGGTGAAGTTGGATTTAATATTACTATTCTAGAAATGCCACTTTTAGAAAGTGAGCATTTCTTTGCACTTAAATCTTTCTGTGCCTTACAATCCACGTGTGGCTGGGCTTAGTTGACAGCTCCTTGTGCATTCACTCAGACACACCCCAAACACAGGGTACTCAGCCTCACTTGCATACATCTGCATTTTGAATGGGTCTTCCTGGGCGGGGAGGGTGGAGGGCCTGCTCTCACACAAAGGACTGCCACACCCCCTACTGGGACCCTGGCAGACAGGATTGAACTGAAATGGGACCTGGTGCACTTCTTAGCCACTCTTTGAAGTCTTCCCCACTTCAAAGGCACATTTGGGTATAAAACAGGGCCTCTGCCCTACCTCATAAGACACTTGCTGGAGAAGAAACCTGAACCAGAAACTACATCCTGCCAAGAAGAACTGCCTGGCTGCTCAAAGGACTCACCTGTCTGCTTTCTACAAAGGACTGCTGCCTTGCTGTTGGCCTGCTGCTTTGCTGAACTCTTGTCTGGCTGTGAAAGTGCTCTCCAAGGGCTTGGATAGAGCTTGCCTTCTGTTCCCTGAAGTCTCAGGACCGAAAAGACTTCTCTTTTTCACTTGGACGCTCCGTGCGCCGAAATTTTCGACGCACAGCTTGTTCCGCGGCAAGAAAAACGCTGCACACCGACGCTGATCGACGCAACGCCTTCGGGACAGCCGGAACTTCGACGCACGGCTTCGCAAGGACAACGCCGCCTGACCTCCAGAGGAGAAATCGACGCGACGCCTGCCGTGAGATCGAAATTTCGACGCGCAGCCCCGCAGAACGACGCGCAGCCGGAAAACAAGCAGGAAAATCCACGCACAGACCCGGGACATCTGGTAATCCCCGCGATCCACAGAAAGAGATTGTCCGCGCGCCGGAAAACGACGCACGACTTCCCCGCATGAAAAATAACGACGCAAGTCCGTGTGTGCTGGGGAGAAATCGACGCACACGCTCTTTTTCCACGTATCTCTTCTTCTGTGGCCCTCTGAGGAGATTTTCCACTCCAAACCAGGTACTTTGTGCTTGAAAGAGACTTTGTTTGCTTTTTAAAGACTTAAGACACTTTATATCACTTTTCAGTGATATCTCTACAAATTCACATTGCAACTTTATTCGTTTTGACCTACAATTATCCTGATAAATATTATATATTTTTCTAAACACTGTGTGGTGTATTTTTGTGGTGCTATATGGTGGTATTGTATGATTTATTGCACAAATACTTTACACATTGCCTTCTAAGTTAAGCCTGACTACCAGAGGGTGGGCACAGGATAATCTTGGATTGTGTGTGACTTACCCTGACTAGAGTGAGGGCTTTTGCTTGGACAGGGGGTAACCTGACTGCCAACCAAAAACCCCATTTCTAACAGTGATTGTTTTAAGTTTCGTTTTACCCAGCTCATTAAAGTATTTTATTTCCCTGTCTCCTGTCTGAAGATACTATGACTAATGCAGATGGGCCTTTAACCATTCAGTAATGCCAAGAATACACAGATCTAGGTTGGGAGAAGGAGAACACACAGATCTTTTTAGTTGGGAATTTTCTAAATAACAAATAAGCTCCTACAATTCCTGTCCTGGAATAGGTCAATGGCCAATAAGGACTCGTTCATAAAATAGGGTGTACTTAGTCCAGATGTTTAGGCATCTATGATACATGACACATTGCATCGAATCATAAGATTTAAACATATTGAAGTAAATACACTAATCAATTAAATTGTATAAGCAAAATAAATAATGAATTAAACAAATAAATGATTAACAGACTTACTCAAATAAAGATATTGCATTTACTTTATGTAGATTACAGAATAACATACATTAGTAGAGGTACAAAGAAAAACAATGAGACACACATAGGCCCATTGTGTAATAATTCCGTATTGTTACAATGGCCATGTATGAGACAATGTGACACAAATGTACGCCAACTCCACTCTAAGAAAATAAATCAACAGAACATAGCCATGAGCTGTAGAATTCGTTCTTCTTGTAATTAAATTACAGAAGAGTATTGGAACTGTGTTGACGGTTTGGTCTCTATATTAAGTACGTAAAGACCATCCTCAGGATTACTTCCATTTTGTGAAATCTAAGGTGCCTTGCTATGTCTTAATTAACACTGGTTAAATATCCCCCACAACGGCCGAGTCTTAAGTTGTATTATGGCCTGGCATCAGTTGTGAAACTTTAGTATGCAGTGGAAGAATAGCCAGCCTTGAGTTAAACTCACCAGCTTAACCTTTGTCAGGATTCATCAAACCCAGGCATGCATTGTGCGCAGGCTGTGGCGTAATCCTGAATGAAGGACTACATGAGTAGTCCTTCCAGGTCGGGCGTCGAGTTCAAACACGGTTGTCACGAGATCGAGTACTTGCGTGTGAGCTGGCAGCCATCTCAGACACTGTGGGGCATATTTATACTCTGTTTGCACCGAATTAGCGTAATTTTTTAAACTAGAATTCGGTGCAAAACTAACTCCATATTTATACTTTGACGCTAGACCCGTCTAGCGCCAAATTTATAGAGTTAAAGTCATTTTTTGGACGTGGGAACCTACCTTGCCTTAATGAGATGCAAGGTAGGCGTTCCTGTGCAACAAATGTCTCTATGGTCTTAACACTATGGCCCATATTTATACTTTTTTAACGCCGCCTTTGCGCCGCTTTTTAACGCAAAAGCGGCAGAAATGTACAAAATACAATTGTCACAAAAATGACGCAAATGCAGCACAAAAAAAGTATAAATATCGGTCTATATTTATACTCCCGTGCAAAAATGGTGCACAGGAGGGAAGGGTCAGCGCAGGCTTTAGTGGACCTGTGGGCCTATTTCCATGGTGGAACACCATGGAATAAGCCCACAGGTGCCCCCCCCCCCAGGTCCCAGGAACACACCCACCCACACCAGCGGGACAGCGGAGGATGGGGGACCCCATCCCAAGTAAGTGCAGGTAAGTATTTTATTTTTTAAAGTGTCATAGGGGGCCCTGAAATGGGCCCCCATACATGGCACTCGGTGCAATGGCCATGCCCAGGGGACCCTGGTCCCCTGTCCTGGCCATTAGGGTGGTGTGCATGACTCCTGTCTTTCCTAAGACAGGAGTCATGTGGTATGGATGGTTTTGCGTCAGAAAATGACTCTAGGCAGGGTAGAGTCATTTTTTTTTACTCTAACCTGCCTAACGTCATTTTTCGGTGCAAAACCCCCTTCTTCCATACGACCAGCCCCACCCAACTAATGTCATTTTTTTTTTTTTACACAAGCCTACTCTTTGCACCATTCCATAAATATGATGCCCCGCTGATGCACAGAAATGGTACAAGCCGGTGCTAAACTTTTTGGTGCAAAACTGCATTAGTGCAGTTTTGCCCCAAAAAGTATAAATCTGGGCCTGTGTATTCAAAAGCTGCGTCCAAATCAGAAGCCGCACTTAGCTTCTCATCTAGCTCTCGGAGGTTCCCTTCATGCAACTTTTGATTAAGATTTGAGCTCCTGCTTGGCCCACTCCCTACATCCAGTTTTATTTTCACTTACCTGCATTGTTCTAGAGTCCCTTCCCTCTTCTGTTAACTCAGTTCCCTGCAGCTAGATTTTCTCACTTACCTGCAACATTCCAGAGTCTCTTCCATCATCTGCTGGCCCCGCTCCCCACATCCCTGTTAATTTGTATTTGCTTTGCGTCCTTGGAGCTACTTATCTTATATTTAGCCCTGCTCTTCACATCTGAAATATCTGCTGTTGCCAGCAGCTATCTGGAGTTACTACCTCTTTCAGCTCTAGGCTGGATCCGTTTCTTGCATTTAGTGCTTCCTTGAAAATCAGCATATATCGGGAGGTCACTACCTTTTTGCAGTTCCTGGTTCACTCCACTTCATGCATTCAATTGGTTCTGGGTTCCTATTGTCACCAGCATCCTTTCTCTGGATGTGGTTGCATCTACGACAAAGGGAAACAACAATATAATCATCAATCAGGTCAATGCACTGAGCCTATGGCTCCAACAAACTATATAGCACAAACTGCTCAACTACGAGAGACTATAAATAATGGACACGACAAAGACGTGATTCAGTCCTATAATTCTATATGGAACGTCATGTCAGGATTCCTTGGATTACCATAACCATTTTTCTGTGTGTTCCCTTGAAAGGGTAAAGGATTTCTTGTTAATGCACCTTCATTTAATGGGTGAGTGACTGCTGAAGGGGGGTGGAGGGTACTCAAGTTAATATATTCTGATGCAAGCATGTTTTTCGAGATTCTGGTTGTGTTTTGTGTAATTTCATAAGAATCACAGAGACAATGAGGCTGAGTCTTCAGACTGAGATACGGGTTCACTGAGGTGCCAAATCCAGGAATTATATCTTCTCTTCCTGCCTATCCTCTACCTTGCCTACCCTTTGTTGCCCTTGGTTGTAATCCACGGACACCTATTTCTGTTTTATGTACTGGAGGTTATTCCTAGGAGGTATTGGGAGGTATCTTCGCTCCTGCAGATCCCAGGTCCAAGGTGAGTGGAGACTTGACAGAAAGCCAAGTCCACAACATTTCTACCTTCCTGAGCGAACATAGAACAAGGGGACTCAGATGAAGCTTCCCCTACACTCCCTATGGAAGAGTTAGCTAGAGCCTTGACCAGTATGCCAAATGAGGTTTAGTCCTCAAAAACTTAGGATCAACACCAGAAGGCAGAGTTAACATGGTATAAACCTAGGGTGGATCCATTGGGAAAGGCCCCGGGAATGATTCCCAAAATGTAAACCTTCTTGTTACAAATGGGATCTCTGGTTGGCAGTCAGTTTGCACTCTGTCCAAGCAGAGACCCTCACTCTAGTCAGGGTAAGGGAGTTACACCCCTAAGACAACCCCTGCTCACCCCTTGGTAGCTTGGCACAAGCAGTCAGGCTTATCTCAAAGGCAATGTGTAAAATATTTGTAACAACACACACAGTAACACAGTGAAAACATTACAAAATGGACACCACATCACTTTAGAAAAATAGGCAATATTTATCTAAATCAAACAAGACCAAAATGGCAAAAATCCCACATACACCAGTCAAGATAGGAATTTTCAAAATGCTAGAATCTTAAACCATAGAAAACAATGGAAATGTTGCTTTTACACAAAGTACCTGGTTTGCATCAAAATTAAAGCCACATGGGCGAGCGTGCATCTGAAAAGTCAGCAATGCATCGAATCTTTTGTGGTCGGGTAGGCGATGTGTCATTTTTCTCTCCCGCAAGAGAGCGATGCTTCGATGTCCAGACAGGGTACCTCGGATTCGCGCAACTTCACAATGATCTTGACGCCCAGCGATGATGCACGAGAAATAAAGCTGCACGGTGGTGGAAAACCGCGCTGTGTGGGGTTTGTGTTGTTTTCAGCATCTGCAAGCGGGTGTTGGGTTTTTTCTCCAGCGGCGATACAGGTGATGCGTTGAAATCAGGGTAGAGGCGGGTGGCGTGCCGTTTTTTCAGGCGTGTTGCAGGTGGTAGGTCAAAATGTTCCCCGCATGGCTCCCTGTGCGTGGATTTCAGTCCTTGTTCTACCAGCTTCACCTTTCAAAGGCCCAGGGACTGGATAGGACACCACTTGGCAGGGCAGGAGTCTTAGCAAAGAGTCCAGGTGCTGGCAGAGGAAGTCTTTGATGGCCCTGAGACTTCAAAACAGGAGGCAAGTTTAGTCTAAGCCCTTGGTGATTCTTCACAAGCAGGAATATACTACAAAGTCCAGTCTTTGTCCTCTTTCAGGCAGAAGCAGCAACTACATGCCAACCCAGCAAAGCACAAGCACAGGCAATGGGGCAGTACTCCTCCTCCAGCTCTTGAGCTCTTCTCCTTGGCAGAGGTTCTTCTTGGCTCCGGAACTAATCTGAAAATCTGGGGTTTTGGGTCCACTACTGTTGGAAAATGGGTTATTGGTCAGCGCAGGTTGGTACCTACACTTAGCAATAGGCCAATAACCTCCACTTAGGACTAGTTAGGTCTCAGTAAATTAAACCCAGCTCAACCCTTGGTAGCTTGGCAACGAGCGACAAGGCTTAACTTAGGAGACAGAGTGTAAAGCATTCAAAAATCACAAAACAGTAATTAAATAAAACACAGGAAACAGTTTAAAAATCCAAAAACAGTTTATAAAAATAGATTATATTATTATCTTTAAAATGACACAAAAACAAATAAAATCGGATAAGGGGAACCAGAGATATGAATTTTTAAAGAATTATTGTTTTTTTAGTGCCTAGAGACAAAAAGCGCCAATCTGCTCATCTGATTGCACCTCGATCGCAGTAAAGTCAAAGCTGAAGTCCGACTGCGATGGAGCCCAACTCGGCTACAGGCCGCGGGAGGCCTCGGTCAAAAGTTTACCTTCGCACTTAGTCGTTTTTCTGAAGACGAACCTGTCAGTCCAATCTGACCTCCTGGAACCCTTCTCCGGATACGCGTCGCGGGGATCCTCGGTGGAGATTTTTACCTTCGGACGTAGTCGTTTTTTCGAGGTGAAAATCCTTCGACCGGGGTAAACCTGGATCTTGATCCGACGTCCTTGGAGCCCTCCTCGGATACGCTGGCTGGGAGGTCCCAGTCAACTTTGTACGTTCGGACTTAGTCTCTTTTTTGGAGATTTTCTTCACCGGGACGAACCCGCAAATCAGGCCGGGTCGGTCCCTCTATGGAGCTTTTTTTTCAAAAGTTCTCCAAACTTCTGTGTCTTCTCCCAGATGTTCTTTTAAGGTTCTTTTGGGGTCCACAGCTCACCCCAAGGGTTCAGAAGCTCTGAGATGATCCTTGGGGGTGTGGACTACAACTCCCAGAACGCCCCTTGTGCAAACTCCTTTTTGGCCACTGGGCAGTGGTCACCTGGTTGATTTCTTCAGGAGTTGGTGCAGGGGACTCTGGTTAGCAATTTTTCACCTATAGCAAACAGGGAGTCCCTCCTTGAACCAGTTGAAGCCAGGCAAAGTCCTTCTTGTGGTGAAGCCCAAGTGTGCAGCTGGTGCAGTCCTTCTGAGTGCAGGTTCCAGGTGCAGGCCAGGGGTCCAGCAGGGCAGTCCTTCTTCTCCTTTGGTTCTTCCTTGTTGGAATCTGATGGGGATCTGAGGTGTGGGTGCAGGTCTGCCAGTTTTATCCTTGCTCCTGGGTGAAAACAGGGGGGTCCTGATTCTCCAATCAGGTGCAGAATCCTTCCCCCTGTGATGACCACTTCCTGGGAAGTGTGGCAAAAATCAATCTCAGGAGGCAACATTCTTAAAAAATCCATCATGGCTGAAAATGATTTTTGGAGGTTACATCTGGCTGAGCCCACCCACTGGTGTGGCTAAAAATCATAAACACCCCCCTCTCCTAATCTAATCAAGGGAGCACCTAGTTGTCTGGGGTTGCAGGATGTGGGGGTGTTGCTGGGGTGCTCCAAATGTCCTTCTCTGCCTTTGAAGACCAGTTTGGCAGCCCTCCCCCTTCCTGCCTCACCATCTGCTGAGGGGAGATCCCCTACCACAGGCACATCTCTTTGTGTGAAGCAAGGGCCACTTCACACCTCATCAATGCAGCCTGGCCAGGCTGCCAGAGGCTGGCCAATCAGAGCACAGCAGCAAAAACAATGCAGGGCTGAAATTGGCAACTTTTCAGGCAAAGTTTAAAACTCTTTACCTGAACAGGTTATATTAAATCCCACAACTGGAAGTTGTGGGATTTATTATAACAATGAATTTGATACCAAACTCTGTATCTGTCATTTAAGGGGACTTTTAAAATTAAAATAAAGTCTCCCCATTCTAGCCTATGAAGTCCATTCAGTACAATGAGGGAAAAACGAATTTGGCTGTTTTTACCTCACCAGGGCTTATAAAACTACTTTTATAAGGTCCCTGCTTATAGTTACATGGTAGCCAGCCCTAGGGGCACATAGGGCACACCATAGGGGTGACCTATATGTAGAAATAAGGTAGTTTAAGACTTTGGAAGTACTTTTAATTCCAAAGTCGAATTTGCATATAACTTTATTTTAAAAGCAGCCAGCAAGGCAGGCCTGTCTTTAAAATGACACTGGGCACCTCAGCAGTGCACCTATGGGTGCACTACCTATGCTGTGGTCCCTAAACCTACATGCCCCACCATATACTAGGGACTTATAGGTAGGTTAACTTAGCCAATTATAATTAGCCTAATTTGCATATCCACTTTACACAGAGCACTGGCCCTGGGACTGTTAAGCAGTACCCAGGGCACAGCCAAGAGTCAGTAACCACCAGCACCTGTCCAAAAACTGTGGGGTGACCAGGGCAAAAATGAGGACTTTCTTACAACTACTAATACCCCTTTCTGCCTCTGAAGTAGGCAAACTTAAAAGGAAAGTCTCTGTTGTTGACAGGTTTCTGCCTTATCAAGGCTTGGCTCCAGACTCACACTAGGGGGTTGGAGACGGCATTGTGTGAGGGCAGGCACAGCCTATTCAGGTGTAAGTGACCACTCCTCCCTCCATTCTAGCACAAATGGCCCATCAGGGTGTGCAGGCTACACCCCAGCTCCCTGTCACTGCCTAGAAGGGATTCACAAACAGCTCAACTGTCAGTCTGACCCAGACAGGGAATACAGAAGCAGACAGAGTCACAGAATGGTTTAAGCAAGAAAATGCCCACTTTCTAAAAGTGGCATTTTCAAACTGACAATTTAAAAACCTAACTTTACAAATAGGTGTATTTTTACATTGTTAGTTCAGAGACACCAAACTCCACATTTCTGTCTGCCCCCAAAGGGAAACTGCACTTAAAAGATGTTGAAAGGCAGCCCCCATGTTAACCTATGAGACATAACCTTGCAACAGTGAAAAACAAATTTGTCAGTATTTCACTGTTAGGACATGTAAAACACATCAATACATGTCATGTAGCACCTTTAACATTCACTGCACCCTGCCAATTGGACTACCTAGGGCCTACCTTAGGGGTACCTAGAATGTATAGAAAGGGAAGTTTTGGGCCTGGCAAGTGGGTACACTTGCCAGGTTGAATTGGCAGTTTAAAACTGCACAAGCAAACACTGCAGTGGCAAGTCTGAGCCATGTTTCCAGAAATACTCATCTGGGTGGCACAGCCAGTGCTGCAGGCCCACTAGTAGCATTTGATTTACAGGCCCTGGCACCTCTGGTGCACTTTACTAGGGACTTACTAGTAAATCAGATATGCCAAACATGGATACACCAGTCACCAATACAACTTACACAGGTAGCACTTGCACTTTAGCACTGATCATCAGTGGTAAAGTGCCTAGAGTAATAAAACCAGCAAAAACAGAGTCCAGCACACAGTCAAAACATGGGAAGCAGAGGCAAAAAAAGACAGGAGAGACCACGCCAAGAATGCGAGGTCTAACACATATATATTTAACTGGGACATCGGTTTGCCACTCCTGGGGGAACATCTACCCCAGTACGTCAGGAACACAGCCAGGTAATCTCACTGTCCTGACTCCAAGTCCAGTGCCGTTAGCAGTTCCTGAGCATTTCAATGGTGATAGTATAAAATATAGGCGGTCATTACAACATTGGTGGTAAAAGCCGCCTACCGCCATGCAGAAGACCACCAACACACCGCCGCAGCAGCGGAATACCGCCACAGTCATTATGACCCAAAGCCCGGAATCCGCCAAAATTTAGACACCCACACAAGTCCGCCACACCAAAGGTCAGTGATAAACTGGCGATAACAAAACCTCCACCGTCACGCCAACAGGAATACGCCCATACTATCACGATCCACAAATCCACGCAGCGGTCTTTCAACCGCGGTATTCCATTGGTGGTACACACCGCCGCGCTCAAAATACACACACTTTTAACAAACACATCCACATTGGACAATTCAAATTATACACACCTGATACACATACACACACCACTCCCACACACCCACACCACTATAAAACACACACCCACATCACGCACAAACCCCCACGACAAAAAATTCAAAAAGCAGGCCAGAGAGAGAGCACCAGCAAGAACAATAGCAACCACAGGCACACAACACCATCACCCACAGAACTTCCACGCACCTCACACAACACACCACTACATATCAGCACACATATCACCACACACTCCACCCCACACATCACCTACACCACCCCATGGCACGGCAAAGACACCACAGGTTCTCATAGGAGGAGCTCAGGGTCATGGTGGAGGAAATCGTCCGGGTAGAGCCACAGCTATTCGGATCACAGGTGCAGCACACCTCCATTGCAAGGAAGATGGAGCTATGGCGAAGAATAGTGGACAGGGTCAACGCAGTGGGACAGCAACCAAGAAATCGACAGGACATCAGGAAGAGGTGGAATGGCCTACGGGGGAAGGTGCGTTCCGTGGTCTCAAGACACCACCTGGCGGTTCAGCGGACTGGCGGTGGACCCCCACCTCCTCCCCCACAACTAACAACATGGGAGGAGCAGGTCTTGGCGATTCTGCATTCTGAGGGCCTCGCAGGAGTAGCTGGAGGAATGGACTCTGGTAAGTCAAATCTTAACTATTACAACCCCCACCCTACCTGCATGCTATCACATACCCCCACCCTCACCCTCACCCCCAGCACCCCAACTCCTCACATATGTCCCAATATCACAAACCACCCATCCCAACACCAAGCCCTGCATGCAACAACAAAGCATGGACACCCATCACTAAAGCATGGCCACTGCACATACCCATACAACCCCCTAAACCATCCTCACACAAGGTCTCACACAGGAATGCAAGCACTGGGGTACACGGTCACCCACCCATTGCACACCATGACACACACAGATGTAATAACCATCCTTTTATACCCCTGCAGGACCCCTACCTAATGTCACCAGAAAGGAGGGTCCACACATGTCCACACCACCAACAGAAGAGGCCCACAGTGATGACAGCACCTCTGTCCAACTGGATCTAGCTGACCAGCCCGGCCCATCGGGGACCTCAGGACAGTCGGTTCCCATCACCCCGTCACAGGCCACTACAGAACTTCCACCCTCTGGAAACACCGGCACAGCACCCACCCAGCGGGCCCACACCTCCGTCCCCAGGACACGTCAATCAGCTGTGTGTCCACCACTACAGGGAACCCAGGATAACCCACCACCCCAACAACAACAGGGGCCTGGGGGCAGTGGTAGTAGGCACACGGTCCAGGGGACAGAGGCCCAGGAACACAGGGGAACTGGGAGGGCTGCTGTGCGACAGGGGGCGGACAGGCCAAGGGAACCACTCTCCACGAGGCCCTCTCCTCCATCATGGGAGCCTACCACCACTCCCAGGAGACGATGGCAACGGTACTGGCCAAGTTTCAGGAGACCCAGCGCCTGCAGGAGGAACAGTATATGGGCTTCAGGGAGGAACTCAGAACCATCAGCTCCACCCTGGGCACCATCGTAGGGGTGCTGAAGGAACTTGTGAACACCAGGAGGGACACTGTGGCACTACAAGGGGCCCCTGACACTAGCATGGATGATGAACTGCCCACCGCCGGCGCTAGTGGACAGGACGCCCCGCCACAGGACCACCACACCAGCACCCCACCCCCTGCAGAGGGAGAAACACCCCGCAAACGGTCCCTGAGATCCAGGACAAAGACAGAGCACGATGCCAATACCCCCGCCAAGAAATGAGACCACCCTGATTGTCATTCTACTGTCCCACTTTGTCACCCTGTCCATACTGAAACTGCCCCAGCTCCACTTCCTATGCCCATATGGGCAATGCACCTGTGAGACTAATAGACTGGACTCTGCCATGGACATTCCTCCGCCATCACCCCTCACCATTTCACTACCCCCTCCAATATTGAGTACTTAAATAAACACACTTAAAGCACAAAACAATCTGGAGTCTGTCTGTGATTTCGAAATAGTGTATTAGCAATTACAGTGACAAAATGCTCTTTCAAGTTTAATGTCAACATACCTATGTCACACAGCTCTAGTCCATGAGGAATCTAAGCAGATGTCACACAGTGGGACCCACATCTGTGATATCGTAAGGGAAAGTGACAACTCAGTGACCATACACTGGGTGAAAATGACACACAGTAGAGAGGTAGTAGTGTTAAAGTACATGTAGTAGGCAGGTTTGTATTCTTACCTGTGTCTCACTGGAAATATTGCTGGATCACTGAGTCCCTCTTGTGCATGTCTTCTTCCCCTGCTTCCTCGTCTTCACTGTCCACAGGCTCCGCAGCTGCAACAACACCGCCATCTGGACCATCCTCCTGCAGAAAAGGCACCTGTTGTCGCAAAGCCAAGTTATGAAGCATACAGCAGGCCACAATGATCTGGCACACCTTCTTTGGTGAGTAGAATAGGGATCCACCTGTCATATGGAGGCACCTGAACCTGGCCTTCAGGAGGCCGAAGGTCCGCTCGATCACCCTCCTAGTTCGCCCATGGGCCTCATTGTAGCGTTCCTCTGCCCTTGTCCTGGGATTCCTCACTGAGGTCAGTAGTCATGACAGGTTGGGGTAACCCGAGTTACATGCAAATGGTGAGGGACAACTGTTAGACACGCACTAACCTGGAGGGATATCCCCAGACCCAGACAACCATTCCCACTAACTTGCTTCCAGGTGCTCACCTAATAGCCACACACGGTGCCTTTGGAGTTGACCCATCACATAAGGGATGCTGGTATTCCGCAGGATGTAGGCGTCATGCACTGAGCCAGGGAACTTGGCATTCACATGGGAGATGTACTGGTCTGCCAAACATACCATCTGTACATTCATAGAATGATAACTCTTCCGGTTTCTGTACACCTGTTTACTCCTGTGGGGGGGTGGGCAAAGCCACATGTGTCCCATCAATGGCACCTATGATGTTGGGGATGTGTCCCAGGGCATAGAAATCACCTTTCACTGTAGGAAAATCCTCCACCTGAGGGAAAACAATGTAGCTCCGCATGTGTTTCAGAAGGGCAGACAACACTCTGGACAATACATTGGAAAACATAGGCTGGGACATCCCTGATGCCATGGCCACTGTTGTCTGAAAGGAACTACTTGCAAGGAAATGGAGCACTGCCACACCTGCACTTGAGGGGGGATTCTTGTGGGATGGCGGATTGCTGACATCAGGTCTGGCTCCAACTGGGTACACAGTTCCTGGATTGAGGCACAGTCAAGCCTGTATGTGATAATCAAATGTCGCTCCTCCATTGTCGATAGGTCCACCAACGGTCGGTACACCGGGGGATGCCGCCATCTCCTCACATGTCCCAGCAGACGGTGCCTATAAAGGACAACAGCGAGCACAGAGTCAAACAACTCAGAGGTACGTACCCACAGTTTACACAGAACACCTATCATACACAAAAGGTGGCCTGTATGTGTGTTGAGTCTAGGCCTAGGTATGAGTGACGCAGTTGGAAATGAAGCCATGTGGGCCCCTGACATGGCGGCTGCCTGACCTGTAAAGTGGGACAATGGGATGTGAGGTAACTGCACTGGCGTTGTACACCGTCGCGGTAGGCGGTCGAAGACCGCGGCGCAGTGCTGCATTGGTTAACATTGGACCCTATGGGTCCCAGGAGCCAATGGCGATGTACGCCGGTGGTGACAATACGCACCGCTGCGGACGTGACTGCCATTTTCTATCACTTCAATCACTCTATACCTGATCTTCGACAGGAGAGGACCTACACTGCAAGTGCTGCTGTGACCTCGGTCTGGAAGAGACAATGGCTCGAGTGTCTGGGGAAAGGGCCCCTGCCTTCACATCGGAGGAGTTGGAGAAACTCGTGGATGGGGTCCTCCCCCAGTACACGCTACTCTACGGTCCTCCAGACAAACAGGTAAGTACACTGGGAGCATGCTGTATGGGCTATGCCTGTGTGGAGAGGGCTGGATGTAAGAAGGAAGGGGGGAGAGTGCTGCGTACATGAAAGACGGTGAATGCATGTGCCACATGGCAAGGGTAGGGATGGGGGCCAATCACTTCGACGGTGCAGTTGGTAATAACTTCTCTTTTTCCCCTGTACATTTCATGTAGGTCAGCGCCCACCAGAAGCAAGATATTTGGCGTGCCATCGCCAAAGGACGTCCGGACCCTGGGGGTCCGCCACAGACGGAGCACCCGCTGCCGGAAAAGATGGGAAGACATTCGCCGCTGGAGCAAGAAGACGGCAGAGGCTCAGTTGGGGATGGCCTCCCAATGTGGGAGGGGTGCCCGTCGCACCATGACCACTCTGATGTTCAGGATCCTGGCAGTGGCCTACCCGGAGTTGGATGGGCGCTTGAGGGCATCACAGCAGCCACAAGGGGGTGAGTACACTCTCATTCTGCTGACTTTGCGCGCAGTGGAGGTGTCTGGGTGGGGGAGGAGGGCTGTGGGTTTCCCTAGGCCAGGGCGAGTTCCGTAGGCAAGGCCCCTCCGTATGTCAGGCCATTTGGCGCCCCAGCCCACCTCTGTAGAGTGCAAAGTACAGCTAGTCATGCCCCTGTGTCATCTATGTGTGCAGATGTCGTCCATAGCCTTGTAGGCCATTTCCCATATATTGAACAGTGGAGCCCAAGAGCCCAGCTGCCTAGGAGGCCACCGCCAGCACAAGCCCAGCTGCCCAGGAGGCCACCGCCAGCACAAGCCCAGCTGCCCATGAGGCCACAGCTAGCACCAGCCCAGCTGCCCAGGATGCCACCGCCAGCACAAGCCCAGCTGCCCAGGATGCCACCGCCAGCACAAGCCCAGCTGGCCAGGAGGCCACCGCCAGCACAAGCCCAGCTGCCCAGAAGGCCACCGCCAGCACAAGCCCAGCTGCCCAGGAGTCCACCCCCAGCACAAGCCCAGCTGGGCCATTAAGGACCGCCAACAAAAGGCCCGTCGGGCCATGAAGGACCGCCAGCAGCTGAGACCCTTCAAAGGAGACAGCCATCTGAAGCACCGCTGAACAGGGCACCGCCATCTGAAGCACTGCTAAACAGGGCACCGCCATCTGAAGCACCGCTGAACAGGGCACCGCCATCTGAAGCACCGCTGAACAGGGCACCGCCATCTGAAGCACTGCTAGCCCATGAGCGGCAGGGGCACTGACGCAACTGAGTCCGTCACAGGGTGAATGATGCACTCTGGGCACCATGCCCCCTCCAGAACCAGTGGAGACTGTCATCCACTACCTCTGTCCTTAACAGGATGAAGCACTCTGGGCACCATCCCCCCTCCAGAACCAGTGGAGACTGTCATCCACTACCTCTGTCCTTAACAGGATGAAGCATTCTGGGCACCATGCCCCCTCCAGAACCAGTAGAGACTGACATCCACTTGAGAGTCTGTGGCTTTGCACTCCCCAGAATTGAACAGTGGGCAGACCACCCACTGTAGAGACTTGAGAGACTGTGGCTTTGTACTCCCCAGGATTGGACAGTGAGCAGACCACCCACTGTAGAGACTTGAGAGACTGTGGCTTTGCACTCCCCAGGATTGAACAGTGGGCAGACCACCCACTGTAGAGACTTGAGAGACTGTGGCTTTGCACTCCCCAGGATGGAACAGCGGGCATGTGGCCCCCTCGTGGATTTGTCGTCGTGCACTCAAGCAGCTGAGGTGCCCCCCCTTTCCCTCCCCCTGAGGTGCCTGTTTTCTTGGTATCTGATGCCCCTGCAGTGTTCTCTCCGTCATGGTTGGGGATCTTGTGTGGGCCTCGCCCATACCGTGTGGCCCCAGTGTTCCACAGACTATCTTAGTGCACTACCTGGACTACTATGCTTGGTATTTATTTTGTACATGGTGTATATATATATATATTTCTGCCTACTTGTTTTTAATATATTACAATGGTTACACTAATTTTCTATTGTCTTTGCATTCTTCTGGGAGGTTTGGGGGGTATTACTGTGATGTATTGATATGCATTTGTGTGTGTTGTAGTGGGTGGGGGTGTTGCATGTTGCGTGTGTGTGTCCCTGTTTTCCCCTCCCCCCTCCCCTGTGTCGTAGGTGCAGTACTCACCGTGGTCTTCGCCACCGGCGTTTGTGCTCCTGGTAGAGGAGCAGGAAGACTATCGCAGGTAGAATTTGGAGTTCCGGGTCCATGGTGTCCTCGTTCCTCGTCGAGTGTGTAGAGGTGAACGATTTCCCTTCGAAATTCCTCTTTCCACCGTGTTTTTATCCGCGGTGAATCCGCCCCGGAAAAGGTGGCGGATTGGACTGTTGTAATACTGTGGGTACTTTGTCTCCCGCCTGTCTGTTGGTGGTGACCGCCGCGCTGTTTGTTTGTACCGCCGTGGCGGTCGGAGAGTTAAAGTGGCTGTCTTTGTTGGCGGTTTCCGCCACAGTCGTAATTGCAAATTTTTTACTGCCGGCCTGTTGGCGGTTTTACCGCCGCTTTAACACCATCCGCCAGGGTTGTAATGACCACCATAGTTTAGTTATAAAACAGTGCCATTTACAGTTTCTTTGTCGACCTACTTCCTTCCCTGATGATACTACAAAAGTAGCCTTCATTATCTCTTATTTAGTAGGCAATGCTGTCTTGTGGGCTTTCCCTTTGTTTAAAATACATGATCCTATTTTGTATAACCTCATATTGTTAAAAGAGAAAATGCACAGTCTTTTTGCTAAGCACACTTTCATGTGGGCAAGTGATACTGAGTTACTTAGTCTGAAACAGGGGTCAACCAACCTATTGTCTTATGTGTCTAACTTTAATAGATTAGTCGCAGAAACCCAGTGGCCTGAGAAAAACAGAACATCCCTCTTTTATCAGTGGTTGCATGATGATCTTAGAGATGTCCTTTCTCAGAATGTAGATCCTCCAGAAGAGTCTTCCGCTTTCATTGATTTGGTAGTCATATTGGACCACAGATTGGGAGAAAGAAAGAGTGAGAAGGCTAGAAAAGAAATGCCTTGTGTTCTGGTGTATCATAAAGAGAACCAAGAGAAACAGACTCCAGATACTAGTGGGCTCATGCAGATTTGGGAAGTCCATGGTCCCCTGTCCTATAAACAAAAAGAGAGAAGGCTCCAGCATAATCTATGTTTGTATTGTGGAAAGGGAGGACATTATGTCAAGGAATGCCCTATTAATCATAAAAACCATAAAAGGTTTGTAGCTTTGGCTACCATTCAGGACACACATAGTATTCTGGTGGAAAGCTAAAATGCTTGGACAGGAAAGGGATCAACACACCGAGTGTTCATTGTAATGTGATCTCACATTGTTTAGCTAATACAGTGGAACATGTTCCTAAACACTTCACTATTACAGTGACACTAGTGATCCCTAAACAACAACGTAAAAACTTGCCTATTTTATTGGATTCTGGAGCTACAAGTAATTTTTTAGTCTTAACTCTGACCAGTCAGGGCAACGGGTGTTGCCTTTCTCCCCAAGAAACATCCAGAGCCTGTTAGAGAGATCAGTAGATGGATCTGAATTTTCCACCAGACACCTAACATACCATTCTAATGATATCATTATGATGTGTGACAATTGTCATTCAGAAACCATTTGTTTTGATTTCATTGAAACACCTGCATATGGTGCCATTCCTGAGGTTCCCTGACTACACCAACATAATCCTCATGTTCATTGGCTTTACCATTCAGGGACTCTAGACTCAAGTTTTTGTCTATTGCATTGTTATCAAGAAACAGCAGAGTGTAAAGTTCCACTTTTTTGTGCCATTTCTGCTGCAATTGAAAGTTCAGTTCTACCTGACCATTACTCTAAATTCAGAGACATTTTTGATAAAGCTAAAGCCACAGTATTACCTCTTCAGTGTAGTTTCGATTTTAGAATCGATCTACTTCCAGGATCAGAATTACCTACTAGTCGTATTTATGCCCCGACCGAACCAGAAACACAGAATTTGAAGGAATATATAGATGAGTTATTAGCCTGTAGGTCCATCTATCATTCCTCCTCTCTCATTTCATCTCCTCTGTTGTCTGTTCCTGAAAAGAATAGAGAATTGCAGGCATGTATTGATTACAGAGTACTGAACAAGGCTACTGTGAAGAATAGATACCCATTACCACTCGCTCCTGTACTACTTGATCAGGTGGAGAAGTTCATGATATATACAAGACTGGATTGTAGAGGGGCCTATCACTTAATCAGGATTTGTGAAGGAGATGAATGGTAGACCTCCTTCCATTTGAATTATGGTCTGTTTGAATATTGCATAATGCCTTTCGGATTATGTAATGTCCTATGAGCTTTCCAATTTTTTATTAATGAGGTTTTGAAGAAATATTTGAATATGTTTGCCATTGTGTACATCAATGATATTTTGATATTTTACCAACCTCAAGAAGAGCATGTAATCCATGTCCAAATTAGACAAAAGTATTTTTCATACTATACAGGTGAATTTTCCTGGATTCATTTTCTCTCCATCTGGTATTCATATAGATCCAAAGAAAATTGAGGCTATTCTGCAGTGGCCCAGTCCTACTTCTGCTAAAGAAGTACAATCATATCTTGGTTTCAGCAACTTCTAATGGCAATTAATTCTGCACTTTTCAGATATTGTAACACCGATTTCAAAATTGTTGCGCAAAGGAACAACCTTTGCCTAATCTAAGGACGCGGAGAATGCCTTCCTGCACCTAAAATAGCAGTTCACCCCGGCTCCCATACTAAAACATGCTGACCCTTCCCAACTATACTTTGTTGAGGATGTTGGTTTGCAGTATGCTGTCGGTGGGGTCCTTTTCCAATGAGATGTGACATCTGGTAAAATGCATCCGATTGCCTTCTATTTCAAAATATTGTTGCCAGCTGAACAAAACTATACTATCGCTGAGCGGGAATTGTTGGCTATCAAGCTGGCATTTCAAGAATGGAGACATTACCTTTAGGGTTCACAGCATACTCTTACCCTCTGCTCTGATCGGAAGAACTTATAGTTTTTTATGTCTGCTCATGCACTTACTCTACATCAGATGAGATGGTTCTTTTTTTTAGCAAATGTGATTTTGTGATCATATATCAACCCAAGGAAAATCAGGGGAAAGCAGATGTCCTTCTCATCTTGCTACTGGGAACATGCCTCCACCACAGACACAGACTTTTACTATCCCACAGGAAAGGATTATCACAGTATGCAACAGAAGGGTTGATGAATGAGACCTTTTTATGGGTGAACTACTATCTTGTTACCAGACTTTGAATCCCCAACAAAGGCTGACAGATCACATTAATAGCATAAAAGATAGTCTCTGTTACAATGCTGACAGACTGTATATTCTGACCCCTAAATAGCCACAAAAAGTGTTACACTGGTGTCATTCTGCTCCTTTAGTAGGACACCCAAGAGAAGAGAAGACAAAATAGATGTGTTGGTTTTGGTGGGAAAGCTTGGCAACTGACATACAAACCTTTGTTCAAACCTGTTCCATTGCTGCCCATCAAAAGACTTCACATTCCTCACCCGCTGGACTTTTACAAACAATAGACATTTTGCCTACCCCATGGCACTCTATCACCATGGATTTTTTTACTGAAATGCCTTGAGTGAATGGTTTGGCCACTATCCTAGTAGTTAGTAGTTGTAGAGCTCTTGACTAAGATGGCTCACTTCATCCCACTAAAGAAGGTGCCCACTTCAGAGGAACTAGCTGAAGTCTTAATTAACCAGGTCATCTCCCTGCATGGGTTGCCTACTGGGATTATTTCAGACCGAGATGCGCAATTTGTTTCCAAGTTTTCGCAAGGCATTAGTTCTGCTTTAAAAATAGATCATCATTTATCCTCTGCATAGCATCCACAAACCGATGGTCAAAAGGAACTTAACAATCAATCACTGGAGCAATACTTATGCTCTTTGTTGAGTACATGTACCAGTAATTGGGAGCAGGCTTTACCTCTAAAAGAGTTTACAAAAATAACAAAACACATTCAGTGACAAAACACATTTGGCGGCTAAAGTCTCTCTGTTCTATTTTTTATTTGGATTTCATCCAAAAGTCCTTCCCTTGCATGTGGCCCCAGAATTAATAGCTACTCCTTGCAAAAATCTGGTGTGTTGCAAACTCAGAATTGCAGCACTATAAGACACAGATGAAAGCACAGGCGGATTGACATTGTCGTCCAGCTCCAAAATATGCTATTGGTGACTAGGTGTAGTTAGCAACAAAACATTCACAATTAACTTGGCCACATAAATTACAGTCACATTACATTGGCCCTTATACGATCTCCAAGATTATCAATCGAGTGACCATGAAGCTGGAACTACCTAAAAAACTCCAAATACATCCTGTGTTTCACACTTCCTTTGTGAAATCTTTCCACCCTGCCTCCCGTGCTGATCCCCCTCCACCACCTGTAATTGTGATGATTAAGAGGAATTTGAAGTCCACCAGATCAATGACTCAAAAAAACAAAAAAGTAAACATTATTATTTGGTGGACTGTGTTGGCTACCCTTCAGAAGACATGGCCTGGGAACCTAGAGTTCATGTTCAAGACCCTTTCCTAATAGGAAGATTCTATGCACTTCACCCCAACTGGTGGGTCAGCCTATGGTGGGGAAAACTGTGAGGATTCTCCCAACCTGCTCGTGCGTGGGCTGTGGCGAAGTCCTGAATAAAGGACTACCTGAGAAGTTCTTTCAGGTCAGGTGCTGAGTTCACATGTTGGTATCGTGAGATTGCGTACTTGCGTGTGAGCTGACAACCATCTTGGATGCATCGTATTCAAAAGCTGCGTCCGAGTCAGAAGCTGTACTTGGCTTCTTGTCTAGCTTTCGGAGGTTCTCGCCACTTCATTTTTGATTGATTTGAGCTCCTGGTTTCTCCTGCTGACCGCATCCAGTTTTTTTCACTTACTTGCATTATTCCAGAATCCAATCCTTGTTCTGTTGACCCCGCTCCCAGCATGAAGTTTTCCCCACTTGCCTGAAGTATTCCAGAGTCTCTTCCATCCTCCGTTGGCCCCGCTCCCTGCATCCCTGTTAATTTCGATTTGCTTTGCTTACCTGGAGGTACTTTCCTTATATTTAGCCCTGATCTTCAGGTCTGAAATCTCTACAGTTGCCAGCAACCACCTGGAGTCACTCACCACTTTCAGCTCTTGGCTGCATCTGTCTCTTGCATTTAGTGCTTCCTTGAAAACCAGCGTACCTCTGGAGTTCCTTACCTTTGTGCAGTTACTGGTTTGCTCCACCTCCTGCCTTGCGTTGGTTGTGTGGTCCTCTCCTCTTGTCATCAGCATCCTTTCTCTGGATTTGGCTGCATCTACGACAAAGGGAAACAACAATAGAATCATCAATCAGGTTAATGCACAGAGTCTGTGGCTCCAATTAACTATATAGCACAAACTGCTAAATTATGAGAGACTATTAATAATGACACAAAAAAACTGGTGATTATGTCCTTTAATTCTATACGGATCATCATGTCAGGATTCCTTGGATTACCATAATCGTTTAACTATGTGTTCCCTTGAAAGAGTATAGGACTTCCTGTTAATGCGCCTTCGTTTTATGGGTGATTGCTGAAAGGGGGAAACTCAAGTTCATACATTCTGATGTGTGCATGTCTATTGAGAATCTGATTGTGTTTTTTGTAATTTCGTGGGAATCACAGAGGTAGGAAGACTAGGTCTTCAGACTGAGATATGGGTCCAATAAGGTGCCAAATCCAGGAGTTTTGTTTTCTCTCCCTCCCTACCCTCTACCTTCTCTACCCTCTGTTGCTCTTGTGCATAATCCACGGACACCTATTTCTATTTTGGATGCGGGGTTGTTGCTAGGAGGTATTGAGAGGACTATCCTCACTCCTGCAGATCCCAGGTCCAAGGTTAGAGGGGATATGACAGCCTTTATCAAAGTTGAAGCTTGTTGGCCAATGACTTTAGTTGTTTTTGTTGCCCATGCTCTGAAGCAGTTATTGATTTGGCCTTCCTTTGTAACATGTGCTAGAATAGATGACACTGGGGGTATTCTGCTTCTTAGAAATGAAACAGACACATTCCTCCTCACTTTTCTGAATCTAAGGGACTAGGTGGCCTGCCCATGGTCCTCTAGAAGAGTCTGAAAGAACAAGCCTCTCTCCTCAGATCTGGGTGAGCCTGCAAAAGAAAGAATACAGTGCAGCCCAATGAATCACAAGCTTTGTAGTAAGGGCCAGCTACTTCTGCAAGTGGCAAAGCCAGCTGATATCTTTCAATAGATATCTCCTCTGGTAATAACAGTGGACTGAGTGGTCCAGCAAAAGGTAGCCAATCACAGGATTATGTGGTTTTCAGGTGCAGTGGTGAGAGCATTTTACCTTTTTCGAAGAGGCATAAAGTCACAAATAGGAAACAGGACTCTGGTAGAGAAACCTTATACTGTGTGCTCCTGGAGGGGTAGGTGTACCTGTTTAGGTGATGTAAGTTATCAAACTTGTTCTGCTTGTAAAATTTCAGGGATAGAATATATTAAGTGATCCAGCATTCATTGAGTCTGGAATGTGGAGGAGCTACTGGCCACTGTTCTGTTCTGTTCTGTTCTGTTTCTACGTGTTTTTAACACAAGCACTGGGAAAAGCAAAATCTCTTCACTGCCATCAGTAACATCGCCTTAGGATCTTTCATTACCTCTCAGGCATGATGGAAATTTCCTACAGACAGAATAAATTATGTGCAGATCACAGAACACGTCATACAAGATCTTGAACTGCAGTGACTGAACTGAGACAATAGAATATGGGGTCCAAGTATTTTATATGTGTCTCCTGGTGTGTGTTTTCAACATCCGCAGGCTTCCTCGCCCTCACTGTAAGATAAAACATAGTGGCTTCCTAGCATTGACAGTTCTAGCGGGAACACTCTCAGGTTTGTAGTGGTTTGTAGTGCAACAGAGCAGCTTGGAGTTCTAAACTCATTCTAAGTCAACACATACAATAGACTCCTTGGATCTATGCAAATATTGGCGGTCCTTCCATCTAATTTCTAATTAACCTCAAGTCTACTTCAGTACATTCTGGTCAACATCATTACATTTCTGTTCCTGCAGTGCCACCACTATAAAGTGGTTGTATATCCTAAGCAAGTGCTGCTGTACATGATGAATACTGAATGGGTTATCAAGTGCATGATTTGCATAGAAATCGTGTCCTATTGTGAATTGTGTAGCCCCGTGAGACTTGACAGATTTCTAAGCAGCTGTAAAATGTAGTATTTTGCTAGTTTTGATGCTATGTAAAGAAGTGCCGTGTTGCTGCCAAATTGAAGATAGGAAACTTAGCACTGTGAGCACCCCTAATTAAAAGTAAAAGTAAATTTATATTTCGGTGTCTTTAGATGAATTCTCAAACAACTATGACCTCTTGTCATTCTATTTCTTCTGAGTTTGGAGGCAAAATAGTAGTTACAAGAGACTACTAAGATCAAGCACATACTTCATAATGGAAGAGCATCCACATTTGATGAATATCCATATGCCTGCTACACTCTGCACCAGTAGAATAGTGGACGGGATGAGCAGGATTCCGATTTGGCACTGTGAAAAAGAAAAGTAGAATTATAAAATATGAGCTGCTGTAGTGCAACTCTATGCCTTTGCCACTTGTTCCCCATTGTGTTCATGCTTGTTACTGGTATCTGCAAAAAACATATACCTCACTGTCTACCTCCACTGTGTAATTTGCCATTCTCTGAGCTTATCCACTATGCTCAATCTGATCCTGGTGCCAGATTTGTGACATTTACCAAGAGCTCGAATGAAAAAATGCCCAACACTTAATATAGAATAGGTATGATGCCAGAATATTACATACTCATATTGTGATACACGAATATTATAGCACAAATGTAGACAACCATAAATATCGATATGGTAATTATAAGAAGTTTTATTGTATGTTTACTATACTTAACTCGACATATATAGAAGGCCTTCAAAATCTGGGTAGGGGGCTGGGAGGTGTGAATTGATGTTCAGGTGGGCAGCAGGCTCTGGCCAAGAGAAGCATACGGAGCACAAATCATACTGTAAAACAGCACCGTGGTTTTAGTGAAAAGAATACAGTGGAGGTGTGTCATTCTATAACTGGTAATCAGTAATTGATTTGTCACTCATGTTCTGAAGCGTAGTACATGTCAGAGGGAGGATCACAATGTGAACACTTATGATGACAGGACTTACAACTGAATCTTGACAATCACGTATTTGACGTCAATTTTAAGACTGATAATTGAGCATAGATACAGTGCCTCAGGCCACACGGCGGCCTGAACCCCGCCTGTCCTATTATGGGTTTCTGCCTGCCGGCCCAATCTTCCTTCATGTGTCCTAACATGAAACACTGTTGCAGGCTGATCGCAGAATTGTCCGAGTGCACTTGTATCCCCCTGTTCTTTTTCTCCTCCAGCATGGTTCCCTGTCTGCCTCAGCTAGTTCCTCATGCCTCTGACTGTTTTTTGCGGGCCCCTGGCTGGCTCATTAACCTGCTGTGCCGCTGCTCTACCACAACTTTTTTTGTGGCAGACACAGAGCTCCTCACTTACAGCAGCGGAAACTACTGGTAAGTGTGGTCTGTGGTGCAGGCTTAGGTGGGTGATTGGGGTGTGGAGTCAGCAGGCGACGGGGGCCCGGACTTAACATAGGTGGGAATAGTGAGGCGATGTGAAGGTGGGGCCGGTGCAGCTTGCAGGAGCCCCACAGAGAAGAGTGAGAGATTCTGAGTGTTTAACAGTCTTTGCTTCCAGCAATAACCCACAGAAAATCGCAATAAACCACAGTAATATAGGAGCAGGTGCCACGCTGCTGAGGAGCTCCTGAGGCTAATGGACGCATGGGCTCTCAAGGAGGGAGCGCTCCCGAAAGCACAGTGAGTGGTTGCCTGATATTGATCCTGAAATTGCCTGCCAAAAATTATGCCTTTAGATGAAAACAGCCCCTCTACGTCTCATATATAGACTTATCAACAGCACTCGACACGATTAACTGTGCCCTCCTTTGAAAAAAAATGATAAAATTGCAATGTACAACATGGACTGTTAATGGATTGTTAAATTTATTAATTCAACTTTATGAGGGGTCATGGACAAGAAGCGGACTGGGTAGGAACGGAGCTTTATCAAGGAAAATACACACACCGAATGGCTTAAGGCTAGGATACATACGAGTCCCACTCCATTTATCCATATATGCCGCAGACGCCCCTACAAAACTAAGGAAGGTTTGTGCATTTCCATCAACGCGGGGAGAAGAGAGTATTATTTCACTTCTTGATGGCACCGTTTTATTAGATATCACTCTTGTGGGACTTCCAGAGGCACCTAAACACATTTTTCAGCATTTTGTACAAAAAAACAATTTGCTTGTCAACACTTCTAAAACTAAACGGATGCTATTCTCTAGCAAAATCATCCAGAAAACACGCCAGAAGTGGTGGCTGAATGGAGAGCAATTGGAGGTGGTGAAAGAATACAAGTACCTAGGACCTCTTTTTTAGATACAATCTTAATTTCAAAGCCCAACAGGAATTAATATCAACTGCAGTGGCGAGTAAATAAGTGGAAACCCTTAAAGAATCATATATTTGAATCACCCTTCTAGCGGTTATTGAAATGAATATCTGGAAAAAATGCTAGGCCTCTCCAGAGGCTACTAATATAGCATTTAAGTACCAACAAAAAGTTCTCAATTACTGGGCTTGTCTAACCAAGTCTGCTCAGGAGGCACCTAATTAAATGTCACTTACTGTCAAAAAATCAGCCCCATAAACTGTAAGCCTTAAAAAAAATGGAAAGGTTGAACATACCTGTAACAGCAAGCATAAGAAGTAGTCCAGTGGTCCATTGTTAATAAGTAATGAAGTGAATGGTTAAAGAAAAATCTGAAAATCATGACTTAGAAGATGTGGACAGAAGACATCCACTGGGGCATTGACTGCTCAAAGAATACAGTGCAGACCTACAACCATCTCTGAGGGATATTCATAGTATTCATACTAGAAGGTTACCTTTGAAGGACAGGCTTGACCAGGTGCCATCCTTCGTACAATGGAAGAAGAGCGATCAGGATGGAACAGCCATTATCACCTGCCCTCTTTCCAAATATTGTACATTGTCACTGTTCCATGTATTTGTTTTTTGCACAACTTTTGACACTGAGAGGAAACGTTTGTTAGATCCAGTTTTAAGATTCCAATAGATCTGACGCTTATAGTAATTAATGGTAGTCATTCCAAACTGTAATTGCTTGAAATTATGTCATTGTACAGGAAAATCTTTAGCGGTTGTGTCAGAAAGCCTAGGTTATCTGTCCTAGGTTGCTTGTAGAAGGAATATGTATATTCATTGGTTAACAAGATTTAGTATACCTGTATATTATGCTATGCTATCCTCACATTTCATATAAGTGATAGAGTTAATAACTTACTTTCTTTCTTTGCTTTGATAAATAAGTATTAAGCTATCAGTGTTTAGGCATTTGCACTTTAGGTTGTCTGTGTGCTACATAGACGCTGTTGGATTGCTTTTGGAAAATTTAAACTGTATAGTCATATGTTTTACCTCCTTAAGAATGAATTCTTTTTTTAATAAAGCTATGAAGCCCCAGTAAATTACCTTCTAAGGTCTACTAGCCCCAACAACCTTCAGTCTAATATTCCAAATAGAGTGCAGAAAATTGGAAACTGAATAGACAATGATGCACCTGTTGTCTGACTTACAGATCCTCAGAATTATATGCCGATTTTCAAAAAGAAAAAGCCTACAAAGGGGAGCAATCCAGCGAGCACACTGTTTTGCATAAGCACTGCAAAAGGATAAAACATGTTCTTCATTTTCAGCACTCAGACATCCCATTGGGCATAAGCTGTTGGGCGTCCCAGTGCCTTTGTTCCAAGTAGCACAGAAGGTAGCCAGCGGGAGAATCCTCAATTTAAACTTAATGAAAAGGGATTTCATCAAAGACTCACACACATAATTCATAAACTCTTTGAAGTGAAAATCACACTTAAAGAATAGACAAAGATTAGTCAGGCTGCCTGATGGCACAGCCGCAATTCTGCTGCAGAAAACAGTGTCCCAATAATTAGTTTTGACAATTTCCTAATCATTTTTGGCTATGGAAGAAAGGTTCAACCAATAATCGGACAGGCTGTCTGAGCAACCAAGTTCTTGCATGGGCAACCCAGAGAATGTAGAAGCTAAGCGATTATCAGCTATCTTCCTGAGATAATCTCTGTATGGGGCCAATTCCTCTGTGGTCCATAGTCTGATCCAAAACAATATACGGGCTATGTCAGAAATATATCTGAGATTTAAATCTAGCCTCAGGGGTAATATAGGGGCAGTTTTTGGTAGACTCAGCAAGTATTTCATAAAATAAATTTTCACCAAGATCCAACTGATCAAGTTTGCAATTGCCCCATAAGTCAGCCCCATATAACACCAACCCACAGGCTTGGGCCTTATAGATCTCTACCGCTGGTGAAAGTGAATATGAAGCTGCCCTGCTGACAAGTCTAAGTAGAGACCCAGCTATATGCTTAAGGATCAAGGAGCTTTTTTCAATCTGGGCCGGCCATTTGTGGAAATCACTCAATCTCACGCCCAGATAGTCAATTTTAGCCACCTTTTCTAATCTAACACCATCCAGGACCAGGTTCCCTCTAGTTCTCTTCTGATGAGCAAATACCAAAAACTTTGTTTTATTGCTATTTATTTCCAGGCCATGGTCCTTACAGAATAAGGCAGACTTCCCCAGGAGAGTGTTTAGTCCCGGTAGGGTTTTTGAAATAAGAAGAGTGTCATCAGCAAAGAACAGTTCCGGCACTTTAGACCCTGCCATTTCTGGGGAATCAATCTGACAATTCCTCAGATAACAAATGCACCCATCGATGAACAGCAGGGCTTTCACTGGGGGAACACAATAATTCACTAGACGTTTTTAGCATCAAACTGTAATAGTGTAACTGATTGGGTATGATCCCTGAGAAAGGGCCTAAACTGTACCAGTGTAATGCTATCAATAGCAGACACTTTGAATTGATCAATAAGTATGGAACGATCAACTGTGTCAAAAGTGGCCAACAGATCTAATAGGGTCATGGCACTTACAGGTCTCTGATCCAGTTCCTGTCTTAGGTTGCGCTTGACAGAGAGGAGGGCTGTTTCCATAACACGCCGGACACAAACCATTTTGAGAGTTTCCATGGATACTGACATTTTGAAGGTGGTTACACAGTCACTTGACTCTGCAGGCAATAATGATATGGGATGGACGTTTTTCGGATTAGAAGGATCTGAATTCTGTTTTTTGGGTATTGAGATACCTGTAGCAGCTTCCAGTGGTTGAGGAACTATGCCTTGTTCTAATGATGAGTTTAGGGTAGAGGAAAGAGGCTGTAAGATAATGCTTAGGAGTTGTTTGAAGTTCTGAAGTGGATAATGGTTGTGAAATGAGCCTGATTTTAGTTGGGGTAGTGATAGGGTTAGATCATCATAAATTATAATTGGGAAAGTTCGTGGTATAGGGGACAGAGTCCATGATTGCTAATGAAAAGTGTCTTTTTCCAATCTCTGTACATAAGAGATAATTTTTCTCAAAAAATAGTTATTTAGTTGATCGCAGATTTCCTGTGAGGAATTGAAATCTTGAGTTATTTTGGATGCTTAGGATAATTTGTTAAATATTAGAAAATCTGCTTTTTGTGAGCTGCTAGAAGTAATAATCTTACTACAAACCAGATTTTTATATTTTGCCATTTCATTTTTATATGCATATTTGTCTCCAATTTCATAGTTTCTTCACTGGTTATCGTAATTTGGTTTTGGTCTTTGTTAATTCATGTGTATATCACGCTGCCCGGCTTTTCTGTGATTAGATATTTGTTTGAAAGTTATGGGAGCATGTGTATTAGCTACAGTGGATATCACATAATTAAATGTCTTACTTTGTAACTCCATGCAACTATGAATAGTATAAGAGGTGTCCTCTAAGGTTTTGATCTGTTCTTCAGGAGGATTTCCAAGTTGATTAATTTTATGTGGCCTTCGCCATGAGTTGGCTTATGAATATTGTAAATCATATTTCGGAGATTTAATAGCTCTGAGAATATCTTATTGTTGGGAGGGGCCAGGCCATTGTCTGAAGAATAATTGAAATCTCCATTGACCAACTAGGAACAAGAAGGGATTAAGGCGCATAACTGCTCATAATACTCTGATGGGAAGAGCTTCAAATATGTAGGATCGCAGTAACTCAGTGATATTGTGATAGTGGAAGTTTTCAATGTCAATACTTTGAAAGGGTTTTGGTCTCTTTTAGAATAGTAACTGGCTGTGTAGATATTTATATTGTTTTAATTAATGACAGCCACCTCATCCCTGACTGTCTTGTCCAAGGAGAAAGCACCTGAAAATCAGGTTTCCGTAAGTAAGAAAATGTCTAACTTATTTTTTTATATCTGTGGCATGTTTATGTAAGGAACAAATCTTCATATAAACAATACTACAATCAATCAAGAAGCAATGAATTTAGAGCAGGGGCTGGGGCTGGTATTGTGACATGCAACCTCAGAATATGTTGTAAGACATGGTTGATTTGGCTTTAGGTCTGTTGCTTTGCTTTAGTGACTTCCTCTTCAAGAGAAACATTATCATTAGTGTTTTATCAAATAAATTGCCAATTTATATACACTTGTAATCGGGATGTATCAACAAATTATTTTATTTTATACCATATAATGCACAATTAATACATTCTCCACAGTGACTGTATTTTCATGGCATTATGAACAAGCTTGCACATGGCATGTGATGACAAAGAAGTCACCCATTGTGCTAAGATTAGAGAATCATAAGCTTAGACCTTAATTAGCTGTTGCACAGCCTGATTATACGGTTTCGTGCTAAAGATTATAGGATGTGCTCGAAAGTACAAATAGTTCTTAGTAGATGTGCAGTCATTTTCAGCGTTAAAAGCTCTTTCTCCAGGCTTTGGTCGAGGATTATTAAAGGGCGAGCCTTTAAATAATTGGAGGCAAGCTGGAAAGGAACTTGCAAGAGTAGTCAAAGTACTCTGGGATGAAGGTGCACAAAGAGATCGAGGCCTTAATTATGTCCTTGGCAGTAAAAAACACCTACTGCCACGGTGACGGCCGCCAAAAGACCGTCACTGTGGCTACCATCCGTCCACCAGATTATGACCACAGCCGGACTTCCGCCACAAGAAGGGCAGAAATCCAGCAGTGATCATACTGGCAGATGGTGGTAAGGTGGCCCTGCTACCACCAGCACCGCTACACCAGTAGACCGCTTCCAGACGTATCATGACTTGTGATACGGCCTGGCGGTGTTCTGCTGGCTGTAGCAGCGCCCCTTCCCATTCCCTGCTGGAAGATCACCTGGTAGAAGGTAAGTTGGGCTTCCGACAGGGGAGGGAGGTGGGGGGTGTTCTCTGTGTGTGTGTGGGGTTGTGTGCATGAATGTGTGAGTGTGTGTGTGAATGCGTCTGTGTGTGTGGTGTTTGCATGGGTGTATGGATGTGTGTGAATGCGTTTAAGAATGGTAATGTGAGTGCGTGTCTGCATGTCAGTGTGAATGTGTGTACGAATGTGGACAAGCATGACTGGATGTATGCGTGTATGAATGTGTTTATGCCAGTGTGAATGAGTGTGTGTCTGCGGGTGTGTACGTGTATTGGGGTGGCGGATCGGAAGGGGGGAGCGTGGATGAAGGCAGGGGCATTTGGGGAGTGCTGGGGGATGGGTGAGCCGCCTACCAATGACAGGCAAGGAATTCCCTGTCACCTGCAGGGCCTACCACCATGGTTTTCGTGGCATTGGTACGCCAACGCCACGAAAACCATGGTGGTAGACTGGTTAAAAAAGCCGCCGGCGGTACTAGAGCGGCCGCCGGGCTAGCGATTGATATCTCTGGCCCGGTGGCTGCTACCGCCTTGGCGGTCTGAATGGAGAAGTGGCAGTGTGGATGCAGCCAACCCGCTATTCTCATAATGTGACGGTATGTACCGCCTGCCTGTTGGCGGTACTGCCGCCACATTACCACTCACCGCCGGGGTCATAATGACCCCCTGAGTTCTTAGGGCTGTGCAAACTGACTGCCCCCTTAAACACTTAGGGCCATATTTATACTCTGTTTGCGCCCGATTTGCGTCGTTTTTTTTAACGCAAATTCGACGCAAAACGAACTCCATATTTATACTTTGGCGTTAGACGCATCTAGCGCCAAAGTTCATGGAGTTTGCGTCATTTTTTAGCGTGGACACCTACCTTGCGTTAATGATATGCAAGGTAGGCGTTCCTGTCTAAAAAATGACTCCCAGGTCTGTGCGCCTTATTTACACTCCCGTGCAAAAATGACGCACGGGAGTGGGCGGGTAAAAAAAAATGACATCTAGCCGCGTTAGCGTAATTTTTTAACGCCTGCTCAGGGCAGGCGTTAAGGGACCTGTGGGCTCGGAAGGAGCCCAGAGGTGCCCTCCCATGGCCCCAGGGACACCCCCTGCCACCCTTGCCCACCCCAGGAGGACGCCCAAGGATGGAGGGACCCACCCCTGGGACATTAAGGTAAGTGCTGGTAAGTATTTTTTTTTTTTTTTGTGGCATAGGGGGGCCTGATTTGTGCCCCCCTACATGCCACTATGCCCAATGACCATGCCCAGGAGACAAAAGTCCCCTGGGCATGGCCATTGGGCAAGGGGGCATGACTCCTGTCTTTGCTACGACAGGAGTCATGTTAATGGCATCTGGGCGTAAAAAAAAAATGGAGTAAATCGGGTTGAGGCGATAATTTTGCCTCAGCCTGACTTGCCCCATTTTTTTACGCCCAAGCTCCATTTTCCCCTACACCGGCGCTGCCTGGTGTGTGTCATTTTTTTTGACGCACACCACTCCGCAGCGTCGGCTAACGCCGGCTAACGTCATTGAATAAATACGGCGCCCGCATGGCGCTTCAGAATGGCGTTAGCCGGCGTTAAATTTTTTGACGCACAACTGCGTTGGCGCAGTTGTGCGTCGAAAAGTATAAATATGGCCCTTAGGACATACTTAGCTGAGATATAAGTTGAACATTTCCCAGTTCAATGTTAACCATTGCATATTGTACAATCACAAATCTTCTTCTTGAAGCAGGAAAGCAAGTCTAACATTCTGTAGCTTTTGTTCACCCTTTGAAATGAGCTTTTGACATTCCCAGTGGTCCAGGTGAGTCAAGAACATACTGATAACAATGATTAAGGTAAGACCCTAGAGAAGCTATAAGTGGAGTCTGACCAACAAAAAGCAAAGGACAGTGAAATAGAACCAGCAAGGTAAACAAATCAAAACAGACAACAGCTCATATTTATATGTATTTATTTTGATCACATCATATATGTCATAACAATAAATGGGAAAGATTAATATGAAATGTACTTCAACTCTTTACAATCTTTCTTTAGAAAAGTCTAGAAGATAAAGAAGAAATCCCCATTGAAAATGCCAAAGCGGTAATAAAGACCCAGGATCTAAATGGATCAACTGAAAGGAATATAGGAGGGAAAAAAGAAACTGAACTGGAAAATAAGTGTACCATGGAAAGGAGAAATGAAAATAAAGAAAATGAATCTCATTTCCTATCACAGCTCAATGTAGAAGATGCTGCTGCTTCAAGTGAAAAAGTGAATGTAACAACACCTTGTTTAGATAAAAACACAGAACCCGTAGTACACAATGAGTGCAAACAAAATGGGGATACAACTGAGAGCACAGAGATCGAGCAACATAGTCACAACAGGAAACACCAACAGATCGTTAGTGAAACCACAGAGCAAGTGGAAGAAAAGGAAATCAAAGAACCAAGCGAAAAGAAAATTTCAAAATTAAACCTGCCAAAGAAATTGGCATTGGACACAAGTTTCATTAAGATGAGTGCAAGGCCCTCAGGGAACCAAACCAATTTAGATGAATCACTGGAAGGTGTTCGGAAAAACGATCCTGCTCTGAAGGAAATCAACCTCAACAACATTGAAAATATCCCAAAGGAGATGCTAGTGAACTTTGTAAATGCCATGAAAAAGAACAAACATGTAAAAACCTTCAGCTTAGCCAACGTTGGAGCTGACGAAAATGTAGCATTCGCAATAGCCAATATGCTACGAGAAAATAGGAGCATCACCACTCTGAACATTGAGTCAAACTTCATCACAGGTAAAGGAATTGTAGCAATCATGAGATGTCTGCAGTTCAATGAGGTTTTAACTGAACTGCGGTTTCACAATCAGAGGCATATGTTAGGCCATCATGCAGAAATGGAGATTTCCCGACTCCTGAAGGCAAACAATACCTTGCTGAAGATTGGTTATCATTTTGAGCTGCCAGGTCCTAGAATGGTTGTTACCAATTTACTCACTCGAAATCTGGATAGACAAAGACAAAAACGGAAAGAGGATCAGAGGCAGCAGCAAGTGAAAGATGAAAATGAGATCATAGCTATGCTAGAAAATGGATATGGTCTGCCACCTGGATTGTGGGAAATGTTAGGTAGGCCTCAACCCAACTCTGGCCTTCAAAGTATTACAGAGGAGTCTATCTCCTTTGTTGCACCAACCAAGTATGAGAACAGAAAAATTGAGAAGACAAATACCATCCCTGAAAAGCAGAGCAGTGCAGGGGCTTCATCATTCACAGAGGTCAAACTGAATAAGATGAAACCAAAATCTATTTTCCAACAACACACAGAAACACCTCAAGCACCCAGTCTGCGTGATACAGTCACACTAAAGAGAGCCAAGCCAAAGTCTAGTATGAAGGATGATAAACTATCCTCATTATACACAGAATCACCACAGAAGCCCAGCCTCCGTGATACAGTCACATTACGGAGAACCACACCAAAGTCTCGTATGCCAGATGAGACAATATCTTCAGACAGAGCCAGCCTCCGCAATGTAATCAAGACTCTCAAACCGGTTCCAAGAAGACGACCGCCGCCCGTTGTTGAACTTACACCACGAGACCAGCTATTAAAAGACATTCGTCACAGTAATGTTGCATATCTGAAAGCTGTGAGTATATGTTCAAATGTATATATATCTTACTTATGTGTGTGTATGTAACATAGGAGTGCAAAGTCCTTGACAAACATTTGCTACACTGAGTAATGGCTGATGAAGAAATCCATGTACACACAGAGAAGATATTCAATAAGCAATAGTGGAAGCAATCTCCAAGAATAGTATGTCTGTTATCATTGCCAACGAGAAACACCACTTCAGTCCTTATTATGAGTGGCCAGTTAATAGCTATGGTTATTCCAGCCCGAGAGATACCATTAGTGCCCAGGGTGGTATCTCTGGGGTCAAAATACCACACATTAAGAGTTGGACCCTGAGGAGCGATTTAAGAATAGGGACTACTTAGACCACTCATATTTAATGCATCCAATCTCTTTTGATTCCTCTTTCCTTCCCAAATTTTCACTGAGAACGTTTGAGCAGCTGAAGTACCCAGGGAAACTATGTGCGCCTGCATTGTTTCTACATTACCCGTAATGCCAAAAGCCTGTCCCTCCTGTTTCTATTTATTTGGAAATTATAAGTATCTCATAATGAATGCTTTAGAGCCAAACAGGTGTCCATAGCGCATCCACTTTCAAGACGTGGACTGAGTGTATTTTGCACTCATGCAGACTTACAGTTCAACTAATTAACTCACAATTGATAATTACGTTATGCCTCTATGGGTGTGAACTGCCTTTGAAGCCATGTACTGTACTGGTCTGTGATTTTCAGCCCTCTACCAAACTGTTAAACATTCTAAGGGATGTAGATTAACCAACATGTCCTCACATAAGAATACTTTTACCACTTATTCCATACTCCCCATCACATTCCTTGCACTAAAACAAAATGTAGCCCCTCCTCCTAGCCTTGAGGATATAATAGATGGTCCTTCACCATGATGTCCTGTTTTGTCTGTCTGTGTGAAGCAGAGTATTCGCTGGGTGCTGAGTGCTGCCTTGTATTTAGCAAACTTTCCCTTGTCTCTGGTTTGCATTGTTTGCTTTGTTTGGGATGTGCTGTGGAGAGGTTCTGCTTCTGCAGTCCTCAATTGGTTTATCTATTCCTTATCAGGATGGGCCTTGATTGATTGATATCCCAAAGGCCTGCCATTTCCTCGTGTGGCTTATTGTGACCCACAAGAGGTGGGACACTCCTAACTGTGCTAGTCCCAGGTCTTACTATACTACTTCTGTTTTTGGTGTGTATCAAGGTTGGTAATTGTCCAGCTGTGTGGCATAGCCAACAACTTCCTCCCTGCAACCTAGTAAGTAACCTTCTGAGAGATTATCACTTCCTGGATGTCATGGGGAGGGATACAGCTGGTGAGAGCTGTAGGCCATCCTCTTTTACAGTGGACAAGTCCAGGACATTGTGTGTTTTTTTTTTTAACAAACTGGGAGTAATGATCTGCTGTGTAGAATGAATTCACCCTCTTCTCCTGCCTGCCTGTCTTCCTGATGGAGCCACTTCTTCTTCTTCTAGGTTGGGAAAAAGTGCAACGTCTGTGGAAACACTCCTGAGTGAGGAGTTGCTATGCAGGTCAATCCAAAGCCTCCCACAATGTCATTGTTTTGAGGCATCTTTGCCGAATATCACTGGCATTAAGAGCAGTAAGGCAGCTTACCTCTTGATCTTAAGACCATGGCCTTAACTCCTATGTTAGTGGCTGAGCCATTCCTGTAGAAGAAGCAAAACACCACATTGGTGCTGCTGCTCCTGCACTTATGTGACAAGTGTGTTTTTCTTCTATTAATGACTGATAAATTATTAATATTTGTCATTGCATTCCATATTTGGTTCCTTTCTCGAGGTACTGAGGAGTGTTGCAACAAGCTCTGAATATGCAATCTGGATTTTATTTGTTGATCGGTCTGCTGAGAACAAACTGTACAAAGTGAATACTCTATTATACACAATGAGTCCACTTTGACAATTATCTAACTAGTGCAGACTGTTTCCTAGGTATTCAATAGTAGTGTTTGCCCATGATGTCACATACAAATTATCAGACTCTTGAAACAGAAGCCTGGTGTTTGCTCTTGATTTCTTTTCTCTTCACAGTTATTCACATCTTTGTCTCGCATCGCTGTTTATGGGGCTGAGGTTTGGGCATTCTCTGTGGATCTTTCATTGGATATGGTGTTGTGGTTCCTGTCCTACTATGCTAAATTACATGATCCTGTTAAAAGTCTTCTCTTTTTTTATATGTAGCGTGTGCTGAGATTTGACACAGTGCTGTGAATAGCTGCTCTTTCTGGCTTGCTTGCATGCATGTTTGTGTCTTTAGGTATTTCTGCTCTTTTGTGTTTTCTGACATATACAGCTGATTGGAAGACTGTCTCTTTCATGATGGTGTACCATTGTCTATCCTCCATCAGGGATGTGCACACGCACAATTTCATACTTCTGATTGAAGGTTGCCTGGTCTAGGCTTGCTCTTGTGCTCTTCTTGTTCAAGTCTGACATATTTGTCCTTCTTTTTACCCAACACACTGGTGATGCTTCAACATTGGATTACATCCTATTTGGCCTACTGGCTGGAATGATCCTTAGCTGTTAGTCAATTGGTGCTGATTTTCTTATGGCTGGTATTATAAGACAGTTATGCGGTCAGTCTTCCCCTGTGATTCTTATTATGACTATTCACTGGAATACCCAATATTCAAACAGTGAGAAGGACACAGGTTGCTCCCTAGCATCTACTGGGTATTGGGATGAAAGGTGGGCATCAGTGCTGGGCTGGGCTTGGCAAACCAAAATTAGCCTTGGCAAAAATGTTCAAACCAGCCCCATGTTGTAGGAAGCCTCAACTAAAATGGGGGTGGGGGTTGGGTGAAGGTGCTCCATCATGTTCTGAAACCAGCTTCCTAGCCTACAGCCCGCCAGGAAAATACCAGAGTGACAGAATGGCCAGTCTACCCATGGGGTGGGGGAAGGTGACTTACAGGATCTTTGTGCCCTTGTGCATGTGGGGCTTGTAATGCCTCATGCTGCCATCTCCAAGGTTACTATGCTGGAAACTATGATCGTTCTTGCATCAGGATAGGTGGGGATCGACCTGTGGTGCTCTTCTTTGGGTGAGGATTGCCAAATGGTGGGATTTTGTTATTTGATGATATTTTGTAACAAACGTTTGTTATGCTGTTTTAGTGTGTCCCAGATTTTGCTGTTTTGAGAGATTCTGGGGGTCATTCTGACCCTGGCGGTTCGAGACCGCCAGGGCCATTCTGACCGCAAGCACCGCCAACAGGCTGGCGGTGCTTTTTTTCCCATTCCGACCGCAGCGGTAAAGCCGTCGTCGGACCGCCGGGGCCGGCGTTTTTTTCCGCCATTTCTGCCCCGGCGGCTATAATCCGCCAGGGCAGCGCTGCCCTGGGGATTATGACCCCCTTACCGCCAGCCTGTTTCTGGCGGTTTTCACCGCCAGGAAGAGGCTGGCGGTAAGGGGTGTCTTGGGGCCCCTGGGGGCCCCTGCACTGCCCATGCCACTGGGATGGGCAGTGCAGGGGCCCCCTAACAGGGCCCCGGCCTGCTTTTCACTGTCTGCATGGCAGACAGTGAAAAGCACGACGGGTGCAACTGCACCCGTCGCACGGCCGCAACACTGCCGGCTCCATTAGGAGCTGGCTCCTGTGTTGCGGCCTCATTCCCGCTGGGCCGGCAGGCGCTAACATAGTTAGCGCCCGCCGGCCCCGCGGGAATGTTGGAATGGGGGCCGCGTTATTGCGGCCGCACGGCGGCCGCTTGGCGGCAAGCTTGGAATCACCCCCTCTGTGTCTTTTCAATGTGACCTTCTCAGTTAGACGAGTATTTCACTCACAAACCACCTGTGGTCCATGTAAAATTATTAAGCCTCCGCTACCTCTGAATATACATTGAATAAGCATGGTCACTTCTAGAAATTGGACAAATAAATTGAGGCTGATGTTCCCTTGTGGCCCTATAGTTATTTGTTTCAGCCTTCTGATCCTTTACTTCATTTTCATATATTGATAACACTGCATTCTCAACTGTGGATGATATCAAGACTTCAAAGAAGGAGTTTACAGTGACAATGTTTTGTAGATATTCAATTAATGATTCATCAGCCATTAATTTTTCTTTCTAAGAAGTGCTTTGCAGCTTGTACTCCATCTAGGATCATGAGCTGTGCATAATGTTTGACTGAGTGCTGACGGTTATCAGTCAACAATTTGGCATTGCTGTTTATATTTTCCATGCTACACAGACTGTGATGAATGAGTTGGACCAAAGTGGCATTTTTCGGATTACTTACCAGTAATATTTATTTCACTCAGGACTAACTCTCTTCCTTGTTGCCCTTGGTTCACTCCCTTTATCCTTTGCTATCTGCATTCAGACATTGTGATATTTCTCAACTATTACAAAAAGGACTTCCTGGTAAAGTCATTTATGTACTCATCGCAAGGGGACTAGAATGATTGCCTATTTCTAAGACATGTCTCATTATGTAAAGATTGTTATGTAAAAAAGATAAGATTCAATGTAATAATGATTACCGGGAAGTAACTAGACAATATCCCTACGCAGTGCACAACTCGTATTTTGACCAAGCAAAATAAATAATTAAATAGTAGCCCTAATTTAAACAAATCATCCATCAAAGATTTTCTAAGTTGTCCACTAAAATGTCTCTTCATAATGTCAGTCTCAAGTATATAAATTAGAAAAGAACCATCCACTTCAAGCTAAAAAATCACAATTCTAGAAACATTTCTAAGAAATATATTTTGATCATATGGACTGGTAGAATTTCATAACTACTTACCTGAGAAGGAAGAACACCTGGCTCTATTAAAGGAGACACTAGCAAAAATGCGAAAAACTTTTCTGCATCAGTAACAATGTAACGTCAGTTTGATTTCCTCTGTATAACCTATTTCTGTAGATCTCATTTCTAACCTTTTTGTTAAGTTTTATCTTTTTTAAGCGAAACACCCAGCCTTTGAATTGCCTTCAACCTACATGAAATTGTAACAGACAAGGTTAAAGAAAGCATTGTTAAAATCTACTACAACTAGAGACTGCCTCCTATTGCTCTGTGATGTGGCTTCCTGTTTCAAAGATAGAAAGAAGCCTACAAACTGGAGGAAAATCTAAGTAAAGCAAATGCTTACAGAAAAGGTGTAAATCACAATAGAAAGAGTTTTTCAATGTTAAATCGTACATCTCTTGGGTAGTTCTCCAAGGTTTGCTTTCCCACCCACGGGTGGCACAGGTGAGCTTAGTTCAATGCACTAGCTTTAAATGTGAAGGACAGGTTTTTGCAGTCAGGCAGAACCTCACCTGATACATAGTGGAAGTGAAGTCATTGCGTTTGTGTTACTAACAATACCTAGAAAGGGATCAGGGGCACCATGATACCAGTAAACCTATTTCATTCTTCACAGTATCACACATATATTACTAAGAAGATCAGACACTTTTAACTAAAAGTATTTATTACAGCCGAGTGAAGCTACTTCCTAGTAAATCTCAAATAACCACAAAGGATATCATAAAGCAGCAAGAAAACATGCTGTAAATAAGAAGAATATAATGAACATTTCTAACATGGTTAAATGTCATCTGAAAGCTTAACACCCTAAAACCTACTTCTTTGTGCTACCTTAGGAGAGCAGATAGTAGAGTAACTTGCAGTCTAGAGCTTCTCAGGGAGAAGCGCCACACTGCATACCTTGTTAACAGCTCAGGTTGTCATTACCTGAAGATCGATCCGTAGAGGAAGATTTCCCTGCGAAAGGCAAATATGTGATGTGGTAGCCACCTTCCTCGGGCGCTCTGCTCTTATCTAGATCAGGCAACATGCATCATCTTCTCTGAGTGCCAGCAATAACCAAAATAAGATCGTCTTAGGAAGGTATCTTGCAGGATAATCTGGGGAGAAGGACCTCTCTACCTTAAATACTAAGGACCATATTTATACTTTTTTAGCAGCGCATTTGCGTCATTATTTTGACGCACAAGCAGCGCACACCTACAAAATACAATTGTATTTTGTTAGTTAGCGCCAATTTTGCGTCAAAAAACGACGCAAATGCGGCACTAATAAAGTATAAATATGGTCCTAAATATTATGAGGGTTGAAAATCTCTGACATCATTTTAGGAATGTGCTACATAAATAGGATACAGACATCAGAGAAAGGGTTCTATCTTTAAGAAAACGGGAGACGAGGGGAAGTCAGTTTGGACTACATCTCTTTGACACCTCTTTGATGAATTATGTAGGGATGTTTTTGGATGACATATTGAAAAGGGAACACTTGTTCCAGAGTGAGGGGGTCATTACAACTCCAGCAGTCGGTGGTAATATGGAGGAAATTACTGCCAACAGGCTGGTGGTATTTTCCTCCATATTATGACATCGGCGGTTTGGCTGAAGCCAACCCGCCAATGTACCACACCGACCATCACGGCAGTAACGGCCGCCGGGCTGGAGACATCAATCTCCAGCCTGGCAGCCGTCACTGTACCGCCTGCGGGATTATGACCCCGCCTACCGCCATGGTTTTTGTGGCTTCCTTACCGCCACAAAAATGGCGGTAGGCACTATCAGTGACAGGAAATCCTTTCCCTGACACTGATAGGGGTCTTGCCCACCACCCTCCCCCTCCACAGGTTCCCCCCTCACCCCGTTCCTCTGCAGACTTCCCCTTCATACACACCCCTCCCTGAACACACGCACACCTGCATACATCCACCCATTCCCACATTCATCCATGCATGCATACATCCATTCACACACACATCCGCACAAACTTACATACATCCACACAGACACACATTCACACAACTCAACATACACGCACTCACACCCCCAAACATGCACACACATACAACACGCAACACACACCTGCAAACACGCACGCACAGACATACACAATCACCCCCACACACAAACACAACCCTCTCACCCCCTCTCCCCTGTCGGAGCACCCTCTTACCTTTGAGTAGAGGGTCCTCCGTCAGGAGACGGGGCGCTGCTGCCAGCAGCAGCTTCCGCCAGCAGAACACCACCATGCCGTATTAATTATCATAAGCGCCACCGTACCGCCATCCGCCGGCATGACCACAGCCGGATTTCCACCATCCTTCTGGCGGAAGTCCGTCTGTGGTCATATTATGGCGGACGGCTGGTAGCCGCGGCGACGGTCTTTTGGTGACCATTGCCAGTGGCGGTAGGCGTTTTTTACTGCCAATGTCATAATGAGGGCCAGAGTGTCTCATCAGGTGTTATAGCTAGGTCATTATTGAAATAACTTTACACTCATTTCTCTGAATGATAAGGGTGGGTGACATTCATGTTATTATTGTTTATACCAGTATGATAGTGAGTAAGGAGAATCTGGGAGAAGTGTTCTCCAACATGGGAGTTGAGGGCCTGACCAGAATGAAGTTTGACCTTAGGAACTTTATGTCAAATCTAGCAGAATTTAAACCATTAATAGTAAGAAGAAATATTTTTATAAAACTGCACTTCTCTAATTAAAGTGATGAAAACCTCAGAATTCTCGCTGTGTGTCTCAATTAAATGACTTGGTATTTCAGTTACAAACTATCTAGACTATATACGAAAGAAGATTCCGGGCCACATTACGAGTTTGACGTCAGAAGACCGCCAGTTCGGTTTTCCGCCCGCTGGCCCTATTATGAATTTTCCGCTGGCCCAGCGGGAAACTAACCACAACATTACGAGCCGGCGTCAATGTTGCGGTGAGTCGGGTGCAGCAGCAGCACCCGTTGCGCTTTTCACTGCCTGTAATTCTGGCAGTGAAAAGCGTGACAGGGCTGCCCCTAGGAGCCAAGTGCATGGGCAGTACAGGGGGCCCCACGGGGCCCCTGGCACCCCGTCTCCACCATGCAAATCCTGGCGGACACGGGAGTTGTAATTCTGTAATGCTTGCAGTGCTGCTCTGGTGCATTAAGGCAGCTGGCAGTGCCAGGCCGTCGGCTGGCAAAAATGTGTCAGCAGTCGGACCGTGGTCCTTTCACCACGGTCATAATGTGGCTGTCAGACCACTGCATTGGCGGCGGTTCGACCGCCACAGCGAGTCTGGCGGTCCTAGGACCACCAGATTCGTAATGAGGGCCTCAATGTCCATTATGATCATCTTTCATCACTCACTAGCAAGGGAGTAGCCAGAAAAATAAAATACTCCCCAGTTTGACCAATATATAGCATTATATGCACAAGTAAAGAGAGTGATTCCAACTCCTACTTTGAGGTGTCATGGGAATTGTACCCCTGAGGAAAAGTTGCAAAAATTGGTGCAAAAATAATAATAGCACAGAAAGGCTAAAATAATTAGGTCAAATACTACAAATTAACCAATACTGGCCTATGTCTCTTATTCATCCTTTCCATCTTCTTTTTTTTACTTTTATGCTTCTTTCCTTCCTTCTTTCCATCATCTTTCCTCTGTTTGTATCCCTATTTCCTTCTTTCTTTCCATCTATATTATTTTGTCTATTCTTCTATCATTCCATCTGACCTTTTCTAGCATTCCATCCCTCTTCATATCCCTTTAATCTTATCTCGCCCATATTGTTTCTTCACACCTTTGTATATTTTGTTTTTGTGTTTCTTCCATTAGTTAATTATTTTGCCTCTTCTTTCCTTCAGTTGCCCATCCTTTCGTCTCACATTTCTTCTTTATTGCAATATATTTTTCTGTTTTCCTTCGTTTTCTTCTTTCATTGTTCTTCTTTTTTTTGTTGTTCCTTCCATTTCTGCTTTCCACCCTCAATCTTTCTTTTCTTTTTCCTTCCTTTTTCAGCCTGTACATATTTTTCCTTATTTCCTGTATTTGTTTCTACCCTTCCCTTCATGCTTCTCTTGCCTTCCTTCTTTCATTATTTGCATTTTACTTTTTTACCTAATGCTGTCTCACTACACTTGCCTCTATCTTATTTTTTTTCTTTGCCATTTTAATATTTTTTCTTTCTCTGTCACCCTTTCTCCTGAGTTGCGCTGACCTGCAAGCCCAAGATAAAAGTTAAGTCTAATCATAAAACAATTGAACCTGCTCCTGTAGCACCACCACTCAAACTGGTATAGCGGGTGGTTAACTACGCCCTTGCTCACCTGATTCTGGGCAGTGTACTAGTAGGTAATCCAAAGGATGGTAATAAAAACATGTTGCAGCCTTTGCCTATCTAGATCAAAGAAAGGTAGTGTAAAACTATTATGTAATAACCCCGAATTCCCTGATCAGATGATCAGTCTGAGTAACCTCCCCTGTACCAACAAATTCCAACTGACCAGTCAAAAGTTGTCTCCAGCGGATACAATTGTAGTTTGTGGAATTTTCCTCATTGACTAATCAAATGGACTACTAATGGTCAGCAAAATAAATGAGGTAGAATACCAATCAACACTTAAACTAACAGAAACATTTAAAGATCATGTTTAGAATGAAACTAGAGCAAACGTGAATATCCACCACTGAATATAGAACATTCCAACAGAAACCCCAGTATCCCCAACAATTTCTGAAGTGCTGTGATATGGATTTAAACAACAATGTACTTTCAATTCACTGTCATAGACCCTCATGAAGACCGAAGCCGCGGGCGCTGAAATACCGCCAGTTCTGGCAGTCTTAAGACTGCCCTAATACAACTGATCTCTGAATTCCACCTGAAATTGGGTGGAATTCTGAGACCAGTCGTGCTGGCGGTTGGCAGTGCAGAGGCAGTACCACCACCGGTACCATCACGCCAAAAAGAGACCGCACACCGTATTACAACCCGTAATACGGTGTGGTGGTGTCCAGATGGCAAAGCGCTGCCGGCAGTTGAAGCGCCAGGACATGTCCCTTCCCGGACGACCTCCTCAACGGGGGATGTAAGTGGATCGTCAGACAGGGGTGTGTGTGTGTGTGTGTGTGTGTGTGTGCGTGTGAATGTTGTGAATGCAGGGGGAGTGTTTGTGAGTGCGTGTTTGCGTGAGTGAGCAATTGGATGTGGAAAGGGAGGGGGTAAGTGTTTGTGTCAGTGGATGGGGAGAGTGGTTGAGTGCGTGTATGCAGTGCAGGGGGGGTGTGAATGTGTGTATGCGCTTGGGGGAGTGAATGCATGTGTGAGTGCGGTGTTTGTGTATGTTTGTCAGTCTGAATGGGTGTGTATGTCACATTTGCTTGGATGAGTGGGGGTGTGTTTGTGTGTAGAAATGTGTGAGTGTATGTGTGCGGATATGTGGACGTGTGTGGAAGTGTATCCTGGCGACAGGGTCGTCATGAGGGCCATAGTCTCTAAACTGATGGTAAAGCAACACACAAACACAAAAAGCTCATATTAACTTGAACTAGTGTGAATACCAAACGAGCCGTCCTAGAGGGATTGTAGATGAGATCTTTAATGGGTAGACTGGGCATCCATTTTACAATTCTGACATGGTCATGAGTTGATAATGCCCCCACTTTACAACCCACATGAAATCATAAACACCAAAAGAAATAAAGAATTACATATACAAATAATTATAACAGATAATGTTTTTTCTAGAAATGAACAGATAGCAGACTGGGTAAGAATGCATAAAACTGTGAAAAGTTTCCAGAGAAGAATTCTTCTTTAAATGATTCACATATTAACCCTAAAATGGTCTAGCTCAGATGCTTTGTATAGTACCATGACGTGTCTGTGTTCTTTCCTAACAATACTATATTGATAGTGTATCACTTTCTTTCTCATATTTTCCTGTAATTAATTTAGCTCTGTGCCTCTGTCATGTCTCCAGATTGGGAAGACGGTCCAGTTTTTTCATATCAGGGCAGTTATCCTAAAAATGTATCCAGGGTTTATGGAACTACAATCCAGGAAAGACAAGAAACAGACGTTGTGGAAGGCAGTACATGTGAAATGGTAGGGAATACAAAGTTCAATGTGAATCAGGTTCTCATGGTGAACTGAGTCCAGAGAAATAACACCAGGGAGCCAAGGAAGCCTGGAACCTGGATGAATGGCGCAGGAAGCTGCCACGAAAGGGAAGGATAGGGCTGGTAGGAAGCCAGCCCCTGGAACACCCCATGGTGCAGATGGACAGGGCACCAAAGATGGCCATCCCAGAGCCCACTGGTGAGGACATTGCCTCCCTAGGAATCCTGCATGAGCTTGCTGGATGGCAAATAGAGCTCCCGAAGGCACAAAAGGGGTTCCAAACCTTAGAGGGCATGAGGTGGCAAACTGAAGCCTAGGCAGCTAGTGACACCTCTGGAGATCACCTAATTTATTGGGAGAATGACCACTTGTATAGTGAGCTTAAGAGAGCTTTGCATGGGGGACCACATGTGTTGGTGGTCCCCCAATGCTACATGTCCATCCTACTAGGGTTGGCTCACGAAATGCCCGTGGCAAGACATCTAGGGGGGTAGGTCAAGAACTATGCCAGGCTTAGCTCCCACTTTTAGTGGCTCCTGGCGAAGACATACTCAGATATTTTCTGCAGGTTATGCCTCACCTACCAGGCCAGTGGGAAAATAGGGAAAGAACCAAAGACTCACCCTGAATCCCCTACCTGTCATTGGCACCCCCTTTGAAAGAGTGGTCATCAACAATGCTGGACCCCAAAACTGCCTAGGCAACAATATTATCCTTGTTTTGGTCTACCATGCCACTGGATACCCAGAGGCCATTACTCTGAGGACTGTGGCTGCACCTGCAGTGGCTAGGGCCCTGATGGGAATTTTTACTCGTATGGAGTTCCCCAAAGAAGGGGTGTCTGACAGGAGCTCCAATATAATGTCAGTGTACATGATGTCCATGTGCGAGGAGTGCTGGGTAGCCTACAGGTTTTCCACACCCTACCATCCACAGACCAATGGGTGTGTTAAAAAATTTAACAAGACCCTGAATGGCATGACTCTAGGCATGTTTGAGCCCATGATGTGGAAGTAGGACATCGTCTTACCATTCCTGCTCTTTGCCTACAGGGAGATGCCACAGAAGGGAGTTGGGTTTAGCTCATTCAAACTTATTTTTTGGACACCCTATTAGGGGACTGCTCAGTCTGGCGAAGGAGATGTGGGAGAAAGCTCCCAAGAAGCCCCCAGGATGTGTTTACCTGCATGCTAGTCCTCAGAAACCAGACGCCCAAGTTCTGGAAGAAGGCTTCTCAGAACCTGGAAGCTATCCAGAAAGTCATGAAACTTTGTTATGCCCAGAAAGCCATTCTGGTAGTTTCAGCCTGGCCAGAAGGTGTGAGTTATGGAGCCAGTGGAGCCCAGGGCCCTCTAGGTCATTGAATAGGGCCTTATGATTGAGAGGAAGGGAGAGGCTACCTACTTGGTGGACCTCAGCACCCCCAGAAACTCCTTAAGGGTATTCCACATCAATTGCCTCAAACCCCACTATGAGAAGTCTGAGGTCACCATGCTGTTGGTGACAGATGATGGCGTGGAGGAGGAGTGAACTTCTTCTTGACCTCCTGTCATGTAAGGAGAAAGAAGACTCAGTGGAAGCTGTCAATCTCCCTCCTACTCTGACCTCAGAACAACAGAGGGAATGTTGCCAGCTGTTAGGACGGTTTGCCTCACTGTTTTCCTTCACTTCTTGGCTTACACACTTGTGTACCTGAGATATACAAACTGGGGACAGAGTGCCTGTCAAAAACAAAAAAAGACAAAGTGAGGGTCAGCATTAAAGAGGATTTCTCCAAAATGTTGGAATTGAGCCCCTGGTCCATTCTAGTAGTGCTGGCACCCAAAGCTGCCCCACCGGGCACCATCCCAAAACTCAGATTCTGTATAGTCTACAGGGTTTTCAACCCAATCACCAAGACTAATGTTCACCTCATTCCCAGACTGATGACTTGATTGACAGATTAGGGTTTGCCGCATTCCTAAGCACGTTTAACCTTACTTTAGGGTACTGGAAGAAAGCCCATTCTGAGGGGGCAAAAGAGAGGTCAGCATTTCCTACCCCAGAAGGACATTTTCATTTTAAGGGGATACCCTTTGGATTGAAGAATGCCCCTGCAACCTAACAGAAGTCCATGAACCAAGTCTTAGCTGGAATAGAGGCCTTCAGTGCTGCTTACTTGGAAAACAGAGCTGTCTACAGTAGAAGCTTGAAGTACCACTTGTTGCCCTGCAAGGAAGTGCTTCAGGCCCCGCAACATGCAGGCCTAACTATCAAGGCAAGTAAATACCAGATAGGGCAGGGTTCTGTGGGGTACCTGGGACACCTCGTGGGCGTGGGTAAGGCGCAGCCTCTCTAGGCCAAAATAGAGACTGTCCTGGCCTAGGAGCCAAGACAGAAGTGAAGTCCTTCCTGTACCTCACTGGATACTACAAGATGTTTATTAAGGGATATGGTGCCATTGTTGCCTCCTTAGCTAAGCTGACACCCAAGAAGCAGCCCAAAAGGTTGATCTGGACAAAGACTGTAGGAAAGCCTTTGACACCCTTAACACTCCATGTGTACAGCCCCTGTACTCAAGGCCCCTAACCTTTCCCAGGAATTCATTTTGCAAACTGATGCCTCAGAGCATGGTACAGGGCCGGTTCTATCCCAGCTGAATGAGGAGGGCCTAGCTCAGCCTGTAGTCTTCATCAGTAGGAGGCTACTTCCCAGGGAACAGAGGTGGAGTGCTATTCAAATGGAAGCTTTTGCTGTAGGCTTGGTTCTCAAGAAAATGAGACCATACCTGTTTGGGACTCACTTCTGGTTCAGACATACCACAGGCTCCTCAGATGGCTCATGCAGATAAGGGGTAAGACTCCAAAACTGTTGAGGTGTTCTAGCTCCCCAAAGGGAATAGACTTTACAGTGGAACACCGTCCTGGGTCAGCCCAATCCAATGCTGATGGTCTGTCCAGGTTCTTTTGCCTTATTAATGAGAATTCTCAGGAGAGTGGTAGTTCTACCCACTTTCAGCTGGTGGGGATACGTGTTAGACCTGTCAGCATTAGGGTGGTCTTCCCCCAAACGCTTTGCCTTCAGCCCTCTAATTCTAGCTGAATTTGTTTTTGTTGGCCTTAGCACTCAATGCACTTTACCACTGCTAACCAGTGCTAAAGTGTTTGTGCTCACTACCTAAAACATGGTGAAATTGGCTTACACCTAGGTGGCATATTCAATTAATTATATGTCCCCAGGAAAGTGGTATACAATATACCCAGGGCCTGCAATTTAAATGCTACTTGGGGGCCTGCAGCACTTATTGTGCCAACCACCTAAGTAGCACCTTAAAACATGTCCCAGGTCTGGCACTGCAGCCTGAATGCAGTTTTAAACTGCCAATACAACGTGGCAAAATAATCCCCTTGCCAAGTCTTAAACTCCCTTTTTATTACACATAAGCCACCCCTAGGGTAGGCCCTAACTTCCCATAAGACAGGGTGTATTGCAACTACAAGGCTGGACATGTACGTTTAAGTTTTACATGTCCTGGTCGTGAAAAACTCCTAAATTTGTTTTTCCCTACTGTGAGGCCTACCTCTCCATATAATAACATTGGGTTGCCTTATTAGATTTTACTGATTGGATATTTGGCGTCAAACTATTTATTAAATGTACTCTATTTTTCTAAATTGGTGTGGAAATCGTCTGGTGTTGTATTTTCACATTATTACTTTTTGTGTTCTGCATAAATACTTATGAAGTTAAGCCTGATAACTTCTGTGCAAACCCACCAAAGGGTTAAGCACAGGTTAATTTGGTGACTTCTGTGGTTCCCCATGACAGGTATTATGCCTGTTGCTTGAGCATGGTTAACACCTCATCCAACCAATAACCCAATTTCTAAGATCTGTCATGTTATATAATAAGCCTTTTACACTTCCTTTATGTTATCAATTTCTCATCAACCTTCCATCAAACAGCCTTCCTACTAAGATTCTAATAAGGTTTCTGCCTAACTCTAACCCCCACTACATAAGCATTTCCACCAATAAGTACTCCTGCACCATAAGCAGCTTAACCTAACAAAGCTGCCTCACTGAGCTGAACATTAAAAAACCTCCCCTGATATTAAATTCCAACACACATACCTAAACTCTGTCATACTTGAAAATGTTTGTTCAACATCTTTGGAACTCTTAGTTTTTGATTCAACGTTCCCACTGACCACACTGCCAGATCACTGTCCTCTTTCTTTCTGCTTTTTGCAGGTCACCTCACCTACTCATTCTTCTGTGTACAACTTTGACAAAATCTTCTCCCAGAGTGATCTAGTTCAGATAACAATCTTGAGAACCTGAACAGTTCCCCCTTCTTATTTTATTTGCATAACTCACAGTAGGGCCCTTCAAACCATAGTAATCACAAAACCAAGAATCCCACACAAACCCGATTGTCGCACCCAAGCCCTGGCAATTACCCATCTTTCTCTCCCTGTTATGGTGAGAATATCACTGTTAAAAGCCATCTTTAAAACTAAGCTGAAGACAATCCTCTTTGATCTGTAAGATCTGCATGTGTAGTCTGTTCCTTACCTGTGTTGTTGTATTCCTCTAAGCACCAGAACGCTTCTTCGGAGAGGAGCTGCTGTAAATACTGTTGTCTGTCATGCAATGGTCTTTTTTAAGGCTCTATGCATTAAACCTTTTAGCTGTTTCAAACCTTGAGGATCCCCAAGGTTGTAGGTTTGCCACTGCTAAAAGGTTTAGGGGGTCATTCTGACCCCGGCGGTCAAGGACCGCCGGGGCCGGGGTCGGCGGTAGCACCACCAACAGGCTGGCGGTGCTCCGCCGGGCATTCTGACCGTGGCGGTACAGCCGCGGGCAGAAACGGAAAGTCGGCGGTGTACCGCCGCCTTTTCGCTGCCCATGGGAATCCGCCATGGCGGCGCAGCTTGCTGCGCCGCCATGGGGATTCCGACCCCCTCACCGCCATCCTGTTCCTGGCGGTTCCGCCCGCCAGGAACAGGATGGCGGTGAGGGGTGTCGTGGGGCCCCTGGGGGCCCCTGCAGTGCCCATGCCAATGGCATGGGCACTGCAGGGGCCCCCGTAAGAGGGCCCCACTTTGAATTTCAGTGTCTGCTCAGCAGACACTGAAATTCGCGACGGGTGCTACTGCACCCGTCGCACATCCTCCACTCCGCCGGCTCCATTCGGAGCCGGCATCCTCATGGAGGGCTGTTTCCCACTGGGCTGGCGGGCGGCCTTTTGGCGGTCGCCCGCCAGCCCAGTGGGAAACCCAGAATAACCGCGGCGGTCTTTTGATCGCGCAGCGGTATTCTGGCGGTTCCCTCCAGGCGGGCGGCTCCCGCCGCCCGCCGGGGTCAGAATGACCCCCTTAGTGTTCATTTTAGGAGTGAGTAAGGTTTTACCATCTCCTAAAATGGGCAGAGATATGGATTACAAATCACCATTTTAAAGGGACGTTTTGTGGACGTCCCTTGCAAATTGTATTCCTCTTCATATGCATCAATGGTTTTCAAACGTGATAGCAGTTGCAAACTACTGAAAGTTTACCGACCCTCAATGGGAAGGTGCCTCCTTAGCACAACTTCTGCTTTGTGAATCATATTAAATGTTTAAGGGGACTAGGCATGGTCCAGAGCACCACAGCCAACTCTCTCTGAAACATTAAAAAAAGTAAACTTTTTTTAAAAAGCAGCCTTTAAGTAATTTGGGTTGCTTAAACAATGTTTTCTTTATTAAAAAGCAAACACAGGCATGTTGGTCAGCTGACCCTTGCTGGCCACCTTCCCTTTAATTGTGACCAGTCAGAGTGAATCACAATTTACGACTGACCTAATAAATATTAACTAGTAAGTTGGACAGCGACCCACTCCAATTCCTTATTATTCAGACCAATCTGTTAGTACACGGATTGGTTTGCAAAATATGTTTCTGACTGCAAAAAGTAGATTTGCAAATTGTGGTCATCTGTCTCTTAGAAACAAGCAAACATTAGAAACAAACCTACCCATTAAGACAAACTCAAAACAACAGGTTCTCTGCATCTGACATCCTAGTTTTACCAAGTCAGACGATCACTGATCCTGAAAGGCACACTTTTTGATCTGTCTCTCTCCCCTGAAACAAACTACAGCAACTATTCTGCATCGCTACTCATCTGTTGCTTCCAACACAACCTCACCAGAATACTGACTATCACCTTTTCATACTACCCATCCTGCCACGTCAATAACAATCCACAGGTCACCTATGAAAAGCCAGACCTTGATCTACACTAAAAGCTGATGTTCAGGAACTGGGTTGTTAAATTAAGGTGGAGAGAGGCTGCATTCTTGACGTGACCTGGGACTTAGCCCCCAAACATTCATCACTCATAGGAAACCCAAGCTTGGAACAAACGGCAGGGAGGCTCTCTGTGAAAATGTGCTTGGTGCACAAACAGCAACACCAAAAAACAACATCACAGAATTAAACAAACACAATAACACTCACAAACAAATTTAGTAAAAAGGAACACACTGTAATAATAAAAATGACACGAGAATAGAATATGTCTGGTGTACAGATACAAAGTTATATAAACACTATCTAGCATTCTTTTTCCCTTCAAAACAATGTTTGTTTTAACAAACCACTAAGCAGGCTGTGATTCTCAAAAACATCCTGAGGGATCAGCAAGGCATTGGGTATTGGCATGGAAACCAAGGAGTAACCACAGGAAATAATTTTAAGACCAAATCATTTTTAGTGGATGAATAATTGTCCAGATTGTAGGACTGTAACCTCTTCCATTATGCTCCTAAAATTTCCAGACTTCCGTGGCAGGCTTCTTGGACAGCCGACTGTGAGCGTAAGTGGGAAAGGGCACTTCCCCTCTTCTATTCAAGGCACAACCAAAACTCCAGTCACAAAAGATTTTGCTAATTTCCTTCTAAGTGAGCACAGGTCCTCCGATTTTTCTGACCTGTTATGCTTCCTAGCCATGGTAGAAGAAGCATTGCAGCAACCAGCTACCTTCTGGATAGAGCTGTGCCCTATGCTTATTGTGGAACTGACAAAAGCACCCTCCCTGGCCATCATAGATTCTTTTCAAGTTTCCAAATTCATAGGTTTCTCGAGTCAAACAGTTTAAAAATCCCTTCACAGAGAGGGAATTCTTTCAGTTGGTACACGTCTTGTATCTTCTTCTGTCCAAGCATCTCTCTGGCTAGAAAGTGGATGAGTGTCATTTCCTCGATTTAACTGTGTGTGGTAAGACCTTTAAATCAAATCAGACAATAGTGACCCTCCAAAAGACATTTGACATCTGTTCCCCAGCCTCTCTTCCTTACTTCTTACTTCGACAGAAATCATGGATGGATCGGCCACTCTCCTGCCTCATATTTGTAGCAGCAACTCAATTTTCCTCATCTTAATCCAAGCCATCCTTCATTTACCCAAGCAAATATCACCTCTTGTACCTTGATGGTTTTCCCAATATGAAGGTTCATTTGATCTCCTTTCACCTTTCCCATTGCTTTTGCTGCAAGAAGCTAATAAGGATGCCAGAAAGGTGGGAATTGAAAAGCTTGGGCACATAGGTGCAGCAATGACTAGGAACAGGAGTCATTTGGAGCTCAGGTTTTTGAAGCCCATCAGAGGCTGGAGGCCTTTGGAAGTGCAGAAATAGGGAGAGTGAAGGAAAAAACACACTGCAATAGAAATGACAACAATGGAGAGCCATTGACATGCATCTAACTACATGTCCTCACCAGGACATCTTATCCCCCTTCCATCTCATCTATTCTAATTAGATGACCACAGCAAATCTAGTACATAAAACCCTCCTCCTGGTCACCAGCACAGTTCTTGCTGCTCCTGGATCCCAAGTACTGGGTCAAGGATGACTGCAACTCCCAAGTGCACAAGCCTCTCAAACCATACACAGAACTGAAATATGGCAGGGATAGGGTAGCTATTAGAATGTAGCTATGCAATAAGACAAAAAACAGCCCCCATGGAAAGTGACACCCCCTAGCCACTGCACCAAATGCTAGGGGAGGAGACCAGGAACATCCCTCTAACCCCTTTTTTCATCTCTCACATTTGGTAATGCAACCATGTGTGACCAGCTCTTCTGCTACACTTCTATCAATACAAAATCATGACTCATGCTTCATCAGACTCCCCATCGCTGCACCCCCACCCCCAAAGGCTGTGTCCTGATCTCCACAATGAACATAGTGGCAGCGAGTATGACAAGGAACCTCTAAAATGAAGCAGCCCTATTTTAAGTACTGCACGACTGTTTGCTGCATGGACCTGTAAGCTTCGATTGTACCCTGCTGATAATTTTATGGAAAAATAGCATCAAATTTGTTTTTAACACTTTTAATCACCTCACTTGGAAATTGACGTCTTTCTCATTGGAATCAATTAAGTGCTTTGCTGCTGTGAAAAGCAACACTTGGAATTGCTTTTATTCTACAGATGGTCGAAAAATAACTGCAACACTTAGCAACACATTTCCAACCACTGTACTTAAAAATGCAATATTAGGGGTTATCCCTATACCCTTAACTCCTAATCCCTAACCACTAAAAAACCTATACCCAAAATCTCAGTTCCCATACCCCAGACTCTTAACCTTTTATTCCAAACCCTTAACCCTATACAATTAATCCCTATCGCAAGCCTTAAGCTTTATACCTCATATCCTTAACACCTACACCCCAAACCCTTAACTCTTAATCCTATACATCAAACCCTTAATCCTATACCCATAGCCCACCAGCCCAGATCTTTAACTCTATACCATTAACTTCTTTTTTTATAACCACATTTTATTGACTTTTGGTTGTAACAAATATTAGTGGCACACAATATGAATACCTTTCACTCTTGATCAGTACTCATAGCCTTAACTTCTGCGTCCTTAACCCAATAGTGTTATAGCTTATACCTCAAAACCTTAATGCTACACTCCTCATCCATAATGCTATACACCAAGCCCTGAACTATATATCCTTAACACACAACGCCTAACACAGTACCCTTACACCAACCACAGTCTTTTAACCTCTTAAATCTTAACTGCTTCAATATATTCCCTTAAAACCTAACCCTATAAACCCATCCCGGTTTAACTATTCCCCAAACCCTTAACCCAAACAACTCTACCTACCCACTAACATGTCTTTGAATTTTTATTCTTTCTGTATATCCTTAGCCACTAACCTGTAACCTGACACTTTTAACCTCTATATCCTGAACACTATACCCCTAAATCTTCATTCCTAACCCTTAACTCCTTAACCCACAACACCTTTATGCCCTAACCCACAGACCTCAAACCCTTAAGTCTACATCCCATGCCCTTAACCCTAAATGTATACCCTACACCAAATACACTTAACCTCTAACCATTAAACCTTTTCATGCTGCTCTGTCAGAAGCATTCTTTTTTCCAAAGTATTTGTTTTCAAAACTAACCATTGAAAAAATGTATTTTTAAAAGTGTTGCTTTTAACGTTTTGAGGGAAAACCAGGTGTTCCTGCTGTGATCATCTGATGTAGGTGTTTGTGAATTTGCCATTACACTGGTTACCATTAGAAGCATGCAGGTTATATTGTCCTTCCAAACCAGAAATCAAGGCACTGTGCACCTCTTCATCCACCTGTATCCCACTGAGATTATTAGAAGAGACTGCTAGAGGATTCAATGGTCATACACCAGGGACTGGAATCGTCTTAATGTGACCTCCCTGTAGTCCAATAGTCACACTGCAAACAGCCACAGCTCCATTTTCAGCATTATTGTGACACCTCCTGGCTCCATAACCCATACCCCATATTGAGGGTAGAAGAGGTATGATTCAAAAGCTCAGTAGGGCCATGAAGGGTAGAATGTCATTCCCTTCTTGAATCAGAACCAGAACCGAGTATTAGTCATTTGCTCTTAACTGCTTTGACAGGCAGGATTCTGGGCTTCCCATCTTCACATACTCTCAAATCCTCCACACACCCCAACTTCTTCTCATTCATCACAACTCATCTAGTCCAAGGGTTATCCTGTCAAAGGACTACTGTATCTTTCCTGATGCCCCCCCCCACTGGTGCCTCCAGAAAACCCTCTACTTGAAAGTATAGCCCTAAGAGCAAGGCAGCAAAGGCACACAACTAACTCTTCAGAAACAGGAATGAGGATGAGTGGTTAAAACACATGGCACTTCAGAGCACTGGAGGCAACTGCACTGTGATGTAATTTCCTCTGCTTCCATTATTGTGCTAAGTATTTTTAAAACTTAAAGAAATCCTACTGTCTTTTCATGAAAGGTATCTTACTTGGTCCAGATATCTGGCTGTAGGCATACCATCCCAGTACACAGATGACCAGAGTCTTAGCTGTGGAGTGAAAACAATGTTGGACAAGTTATCCAAAACCCATACAAAGAATGGAGAAACAGTCAGCAGGAAGTGATGCATCTAAAGGATTACTGACATCATCCATCCCACTGTTCAACACTGATGAGTGAGTATTCCTAAGGGCCACATCAATAATGTTAGAACATGTAACTGAAAAGTGCATACATCCAGGGATAGCAGTGGGAGCAGGAAAAACGTATTCCGATTCTTGATGGTGCTGACGGCAAAACACAAAAAAACCCACAAAATGTTATACGTCAAACTAGAAAGACTTACATTATCTTCAAAAGATTAAATTAGCCAATGAACTTTGAATATGTTAAAAATATATCACAATGATACCTCTACAAAATTGTCTTGGCTAGGAGCATTTCAGAAAGAGGGCAGTAATATCTGTGAGTGGTGAGTCATGGAAACCTGGACTCTGCTAACTAGTTGACGTTTGGAATTTGAACTTTTGGACATCATGGCTGTTGCAGTTCATGATACAGTTTGCTGATTTATCTGCAAAATGACTTTGTTTTCACTTCTGATATCCAGGCACTGATGATAGTTTTACATGGCTGTTCTTAAGAGCACATCACAGTGTTTGCTCCAGATGTGTGTGGTGAAGACTCTTCTGCAGGTGCACATCTGACATTTGGTATTTAAACAGCTTGTGGCATTGTGTGCACTTTATGGTTAACTTATATAAAAATGTGAGATTAGCGAATGGAAGATTTCCTTTTTTGGTGTGTGTTTGCCAGGCCCCCCAAACAGCTAAAAGGTCAACATCTGCAGCTATTCAGGTCCAAAGAAATTTAGGGGAGCAATACCAAAAAGATTAATTTCCTTACACCAACCACAATACCAATAATACAGAGGGAGAACTCTCACTGGCCAGATACATTTGAGTGCAAGGTCCTGTAGTTACTGTTGTAACATTAGCAGAATGTTACAACTAACAAATTAGTATCTTCAACCCTCCTGTGAAATGCGGTCACACTACCTACACAATGTTTTGTGTCATGTAGTAGCAAATAACACAATGCATAGTGTCACGAAGTAGCAAATAAACCAATACATCACTTCCTGTGATGTTCTCTCCCCCAATTCATCCCCCTATAATCTGGTAAGTACTTACTTTTTCTGAGCAAACATTTGTGATGTTAACTTCTGTCTAATTCTCTTTGCCTATTTTATAGTGTGCTCTTCGGGTCATGTTGTGCGGTGCTCAGACCTCTGGTCTGGTTCATGCTAAATAAAACTATATTAAAATAAATAAAGTCTGGCCCACTGTGTAACACATTGATAAAAGTACTGATACAAAACTGTAGTCTGAAATGTGTTTACAGAAGGGCATACCTCTCTAAGTATACACTTAATTTGACAACTGTTCCATTTTTTTTCTCTCTCTACCATGTTTGAACAGACTTGTGGTCATAGACAAAGCACATGCATTGCATGGAAAGAGAGAATCAGTGGTTCTGGTGGTTCAGATGTGATTTGCCGCCCAGACTGGTGCATGTTGATATCTATTAAAACTGTCACAACTACATTATATAAACCAAGCAATCACTCAAAAACCCATAAAGATTAATGGTTGGATCACATAGAAATACATTCCAAAAATAAGGGGCTATTTCGAAGGAGATTCAATTACAGTCCTTGATCTTGATGTTCATCACCTGGGAGAGCAACGCCCTTGAAATCATGAGAAACACCCCTTCCATGATCTTTTTGTCTTTAAATTCTATCTTTTTTTGTCCCCACTTGGGATTTTGAAATTGATTCTGCCCAAGTAATCTTGTCCATCCAAGCACTATCTTCTATTATTACACAAGGAACAAAGCTTTGTATCTCCTACTATCAGTCCACATTGCTAACATAGACTTTCTATGACTCCATACCATTTAAAGCTAGACTAGGCCTTGATTCAGATTTTGAGGGCCATATCATATAAAGCGAGCACTCTGAGTACTGCATTTAGATTGGTGTCTTAAGTGGTTAAATAGTAGGAGCAACTCTATTGTACAATGTTATACAGAAGTAAATTGTTGCTTGTCACAGGGAATGTCAAGGCAGGTGCAGATTTTGGCTGGAAATATATTAGCATTTGTTGGCATACCTAAAGTAAACAACTGAACATAATGCAGTAACAAACACAAAGTAACATAAGAACACAATGACAACATAACAGAGCACATCACCCCAAAACAGTTAAAATTGAAAATAACATAATAACCACAGAACAACAAAGCAAAATAACATGGCAATAATGCAGCATCAAAACAGAGGAGCACAAAAATAAACAACAAAACATATCACCACTGCAACAAAATAGCCCACAACAAATGTGCACAAACATTCTTGTCACACACTACCACCTGCAGAATACTGTTTTCATAATGTGGTGGTAAAAGGTGTTAGGAGCAAGCACTGCAACCAAAGACATAAAATAGCAACTGCTCAGAATCTTTTTTAAACATGTTTATCCACCTGGTCTTGCAGTGTCTTGTCCTACTTCACAAACACACAGCCAACTTTGGATTCGCTTTCTACTACTTTTGTCAAACAGATTGCCCTACTCTGTTTTCCTTCCAGCACTCATCCACATAGGCTTCATTTCTATTATGATTTGAGGGTCCTAACAGAGTTTGATAAATGTCAACAGTTACTTTCAACAGGCCACTAGTGGACCTTCGGTAATACAACCCTGCTCTCCACACTTTATCACTTCTCAACCGGTTCCTATTTTTTAGCTCCCTCTATCCCTCCAGTGCTTCTTTGAGGGCATTTGATTCTCTTTTTTGAAACCAAGTTCCTTGAAAATCTCTGCTGGGCAGATTTTTTTATCATGTCACTTCTCCAATGTAATAATCCTATCCAGTAGTTTCTGGATATCAATAGGGATCGTCCTATTTCTGTTCCTCTAATCCTGAGCCCCCCAATGCCCCATAGGCTTCTCCTATATTTAGCAATTAGCTTGTATTTGTGGTTGTATTTTGAATTTAATAACACCCTGATCTAATTATTCTTCAGCTCCTCTGTCGTATACCAGGTACTAAACTTTAGCATTTGCCCTTTCTGTCAGGGGACTAATCAATGGTATAGTAATTATCAAGATTAATTAATGTACTATCTCCTTTTTGGTTCCTTCAATAGCCTGTTGCCTCCTTGGATAATGTTATCGGCTTTGCTCTGCCCACCGTTTTCAACCTTCCCAAATAAATACCAACGCATCAGTTTTGACTGCATGTTGAATGGCTCTGGTTTTATACAGTGCTCTCGTCTTGTTAAAGAGCCATTCGACATGCTGTTGAAAGTGAGGAGTTGGTGTTTATCTTGTTAGGTTGAAAAAAGGAGTGTCGGACAAATCTGATAACCTATATTAGTCTTCAAGACACTACTTGGCACAACTCCCTTATATCTTTGTATTTAGATACCGAAACTCACTCATCCAATTAAAAATGGTGTGAAACCGGGTGGAACAAGTGCAAGAATTGAGTGGAAAGCCATCAAATTAGAAGCAGGGTATTGAAATAGACAAGAAAGCCATCCATTCATGAGCAAGAAGCTTACCCAGAGCCCACTCTAATTATTTGCTGAAGCATTAGTTATGATACTGTCTGCGGCGAACAGCTAGGGATGTCTGTAGCAAGAGTGCCACAATAATTTCAGTAGAAATGGGTTTCTTACCCAAAAAACTGATCTGAATGGTTCTGAAAGATAAATCGCTGTACCATGTTTGTACTCCTTTTGTATTTGAAATACAAAGGTATCACTTCCTACAAAATCAATGTTTTGTTTCAGCAGCTCAACATGGCCATGGTAGGAGGCCTGGAATTGCCAAAAACAATTGTATCTTGTTATGTTTTAATAAAATGCACTTTGTTACTAAACAGGCTTTTCAATTTGTTTTACTTATATTTTATTTAATAATTTTGTTTTACGATATATATATGTGTGTGTGTGTGTGTTTTGCCATTTGTATGAGTTTCATATGTGTAGTTAAACAGAAATAGACTTGTTTATTGACTACCAATCACAATAGTAATTGTACCCGGTGTTATGGCATGGTTTCCCTGTGTGTTAAATTTAAAAAAACACCAGACTATATTCTAGTTAAATTGTAAATATATTTCTCTTGTTCTTCTCCACAGGTGCCAGTGCCCAAAGAGCTGGAGTAAATTGATCAATTCATTGGGAAAGAACTATTACTAAAGATTATTCAAATGTAGCTTTCAATGCCGTCTAACAATCTTCTTCAAACAATGAAATTGATAAAAGTATTCGGTGAACAATGCTGAACTGGGATAAGAGAAAACGAAGACCTGTGCCATCAACTGTAAATTTGATGACTTTGAATGCTACATCGCAACACCTGTTCCCTCAGTTCAATAATACCCATCTCTATAAAAGATCTACGTAATAAAAAAATGAAGTAAGAACACAGTTCTACGATATAACATAAATATTTTGAAATAGATAGTTTCATCTTGGGCCTTTTTCCAAAGCACAGTCTTGCTTGCGCAGCAATGTTTCCTGCTGAGTACCAGTTGACATCACTACAGTGTTTCACCAACTATTTCTAATGAGTTCTCGGAGACTTCGGACAAAGAGAATCAATTTTGTAAGTTATTTACTGAATTCTAAGTTCTAAATTCAGTGACTTGGCTTGGTGGATTTAGATACAAATAAAGTAGTTCCTCTTAGAAGGGTATTCATTCCCAGCTCTAACAGTTTCTGGCCAGTTCTGACCATTGTTATGTTATGTCATGTAGATTTGTAAGGTGCACTATCACCCAGGAGGGTATCCTGACAAGGAGCAGGTGTGAATCTAGCCAAACCAATGGCATTGTAGCACTAGTCGAAAAGCCAGGTCTTTAGCTTCTTGTGGAATTGAGGAGTAGGCTCTTATGTGTAGCATCAAGTCATCCCACACGTTAGGACTTATGTAGGAGAATTTGTGACTACCAGATCTGCTTTTCTATATGCATGAGATATGTGCAAATAAGAGACCGGACAAGCGGAGGTGCCTGAAAGGTTTGGGAAAGTAGATGTGATTGTTGAGGTATGCTGGGCCAGTGTTATGCGGTGCCTTGAAAGTGTACGTGACGCATAGCCCGCCACTGAACAGTGACCACAGCGCTCCCCCCTCCCGAAGCATGGAAGAGGGCCGTGGACTTCTGTGGAAAACTTGAAGAACTTACTTACAAGGCAAGAGGTTGTCCCAAGAAATTCCACAAGGTTTGGAGAAATGGTAGGACTGCCACAGTCTAATGGGCTAACTATCCCTCCCTGCTAATGTTGTGTGACAGTAGGTATTGTGTACAATGTTTGCAGCTGGTACTTTATTGTAAGTTTAAAGCTACTCATTTTTGTATTTGCATAGAATGCAGTGTACATTGCCCATGTTTGGTATGTGAAGCAATAAAGTGTTTCTTTTAAAAAAAAGTGTGCATGAGGATTTAGAAATGTGTTTGGTTCTGTAAGGGAAACCATTGGAGCTCTTCAGGTGAATTAGAGTATGTTGGATTGTTTGTGGTAATATTACAATTCTAGTAGTTGTGTTACCAGAACTGGTAATGGCGGCAGTACCAAAATTTATAATTAAATGGGGAATAAATAGCACATGGAAACTATGCTTTGATATATTTTGCCACATTTAGAGATGCAGAGTTAACACCATTTTTATACTGCTGCTAACAATTATGGATTTCCTGCGCAGCAAACTTAAAAACTGATTTCCTTGATGCTACAATACCAATTTCCTCTAAATATAAACCAAAATGAAATCACTTAGATTCACCCATGATATACACATACAATACGTTGCTCAAGTGCCTTGAAAGTGTACGTGAGACATAGCCCGCCACTGAACAGTGACCACAGCGCCGCCCCCCCCCCCTCACTGAGGCATGGAAGAGGGCCATGGACTGGTGTGGAAAACATGAAGAACTTACTTACAAGGCAAGAGGATGTCCCAAGAAATTCCACAAGGTTTGGGGAAAATGGTAGGACTGCCACAGTCTAATGGGCTAACTATCCCTCCCTGCTAATGTTGTGTGACAGTAGGTATTGTGTACAATGTTTGGAGCTGGTACTTTATTGTAAGTTTAAAGCTACTCATTTTTGTATTTGAATAGAATGCAGTGTACACTGCTACTGTTTGCTATGTAAAGCAATAAAGTGTTTCTATAAAAAAAAAGTGTGCATGAGGAGTTAGAAATGTGTTTGGTTCTGTATGGGAAACCATTGGAGCTCCTTCAGGTGTGGTATAAAGTGAGTGCAGCATTGGAGGTTGAGAGCGATTCTTGCTGCTGAGTTCTAATGGTCTGCAGCCTTCTGGTGAGTTTTATGTTGATCCCGGCATTCTTGTGCTGAAACTGTTATGTGCAGGTTCTTGTCTCAGCTTTAAAAGTTGTCTGTCACTAGTGGCCTCCTCTCTAAGTCATTGCTTCCATCCCACTTTCACAACATCTTGGACTTACTGTCACAGTCATAATCCTTTGCCCCCACCAATGGTAGGTACATGAAAGGGCCTTTATGATCGGTCTTTCTGTGAGTAATGTTTTTTTTTTTTTTTACACTGCCTTCACCGATATGAAAAACTCCTCCTCAGAGGAGGAACCCAAATCAATAAACTACAATACATGTGCATGCTCACTTTCTCTTTTAACGTGAATCTCACTTCATGCAGCTAGGATTGTCGAATCCAACTTAATACAGGTCTCCAGACTAGAACTGTACATTATAGCCTGGGGTGTGGTTCCAGATATTTAAAAAAAGCATAGTTGAAAAAAATGTACGTTTCAAAATACATGAAGGAACGTTTCATTGGGAGAATTACTGAATGAGAAAAGAAGTGTCAACTAAATTCACTCTTTGTTAACATGAGGTCCTCCTTGAGTATCTCACACTCTGTTTAACCAGACATGCAGTAACAAAAAAACAGAGGAATGAAATCTGGAGAATATTATACTAAGATAATTTTTTTTAAACTACACATTTTTGGACTGGGGAGGGAGGTTATGAAGTTGAAGTTACAAATAGCTGATTTTATTATCTTCCCTTTTAAGTATTAAACATGACGAAATGTAATTTTCATGAAGTAGTTTGGGCCTTGATGATGTTATATGCTGAGTATGCTGTCCAACAGAGACAGACAATGAGTTGCAGTCATCTGTGGGATTACAAAGGAAATTTATGATCACAATAGATGCTTTTAACTTATGTACACGTGCAACTAGTATGTTTGTTCCAGAAGCAGATTCTGAGACAAACTATGGAACCATGAGAAACAGATGGATCAATGTTTTAACAGTAATGTAAGAAAGTGTTTACTGGCTGAATGTGTGCCCTTTTGGCAATGGAGTGCCTAATAGAGGTTTGAAGATTTTAACATTCCATAGGATACAAATAGGGTCCAACTTTAGGGTGATTGATATAGATTTCTAGGCAACAATAAAAGGATGAATTAGAGTATGTTGGGTTGATTGTGATAATATCACAATTCTAGTAGTTGTGTTACCAGAATTGGTAATGGCGACAGTACCACAAATTTAGAATTAAATGTGGAATAAATAGCACATGGAAACTATGCTTTGACATATTTTGCCACATTTAGAGATACAGAGTTAACACCATTTTAATACTGCTGCTAACAATTATGGATTTCCTGCACAGCAAACTTAAAAACTGCTTTCCTTGATGCTACAATACCACTTTCCTCTAAATATAAACCAAAATGAAATCACTTAGATTCACCCTTGATATACACATAAAATACGTTGCTCAAGAGCCTTAAACACTAGCTCCTCTGAAAATCATTATACAAGCAAAGGCTCATATCATCAAGAGATTGAAGAAGTTCGCTCAAATGAACCCAGTACCACAGCCACAACTCCTCGAAGACCATCAGAAGTAATGTGTGACTGAGAAACAGATGCACTCAGGACAACAGTGCCACAACAGAGGTCATCACATCACCAGACTAGAAGTGAAGAAATGTAAGAAGGACAACTACAGTGTGTTATTATACCCCTCCAAAACTGCATTTGGTAATAGCCTGCCTGCCACTTTAGTAAAGGTTTGTGGTCAGTAGAGTCGTTCTGGATAGCTTTACTTTGCCACTGTATCTATGGCTTCCCCTGTAATATGTACTTGGCACCATGGCTAGTAACAACAGGGGGTGGTTTCACTTTCTCAGCTATTCTGAGGCTAAACTGGCTTAAATCTTTCCATGTAGGAAGTACTAAGCTGACGTTAAGTTTCCATCTATAAAAAATATATATGTACACATAAAAAATATAGTGTAATATTGTGTGATAAATCTGATGCTGGCTCCCCCTCACCATAAACAAATATAGACATTTATGCAAGCTGTGTGGAAATACCTACATAGACAACAATTATCAAACCTTGATAACCAACCACTGATAGTTTAAATAAAATAGTTAACATTTATATGAATACTCCAGTTTATCATCCCTACTCAATGAACATAAACAATTTCCAATTGAAAGCAGTTGTTCTAAATGACTTGTACTTTTTCCTTTAATTCTAAAAAGCATAAATAAATAGTTCAGTTCATTCAAGCATCTGAATACCTTAACAGGCGATTAGTGTGCTATACAGATAGACATAACATAACATGGAAATTACTATAAGGCTCAGTTGTAGACTTTAGTTCTCTTAAGGAAGAATATTGTATATTCCACAATGTATGCTTTCTCAGGCCCGCTTGTTGTATTGTGAAGAATAACATGAAGCATTCTTATTTAACTTTCATTAAAATAGCTCTTCCATTGAATACATAAACAGCACTTGCAACATGCTCATTCTGTGTTTGCTTTTTAGTCAAATTTCACTGGTTTTGTGTACATATCAATAATGAAAGTAAAACTATGTTGAGCTTCAATGCACAAGCTTGAAATGTCAGTTTCACACTAAAACAATATTCCTTTTATGAGCGTTAAGAAAAATGTAAATGTGTACTTTCCTCTCTCAGGTTTCATGAGCTGTGGTTTCATGATCCTTGCCCAGTTTGTGATGATAGTTCAATTAATAATAGCTGATTATATACTGAAATAGTTTTCAATTTCAGCGTCACTATCTTGCAAAGAACAGAGAATGTATTTTTTGACAATGAAAACTGAAACATTTCCAGTTTTGTTAGGTAACCATTTTTGTGAAAGACAAATATCTCCAACCAGCTACCATCTGTCATTCATCCAAGGGTGTGGAGGTTTATAAATATCTACTTGCCAAGGAAAGGAAGCTTCAGATATGTACTTTTCCCGTTAAATAATCCACTTCTACCTTTTGGCACCCTGTGGGTAGGTGACAAACAATGGCAGCATTCTCGTTTAACAGAGCTCTGATAATGGCTTCTCTAATTATGCTTGGAGAATTCTGGTGGCATTATAGTTTCAAATTGTTGAAATTTTGGAAATGTGTACATGCTTTTATACTGAAACCACTGTCAGTAATGCAAACTGAGCTCAAGTTTAACATTTAATTGGAACACTCGCTCTAATAGCAAAGGCAACAACTCATACATATTGAAATAAATCATGCCTTAGTGGTAGGCAACCCTTTTACACATATCTATAATGAGGTACTGTAAACTGGCAGCCAAACGGTTTGTGTTGCAGGGGATTAGGCATACTTGTCCTATGGACAAAATAAACATGAAAACTTGTGGTTCTTCACCCAAACAGTGGGTTCAGACTTTATGAGTGTAAAGTTACTACTAGTAACTTCACACACATAGACATAGATCTCTGCCACTTGGTGGAGAGCCCTCTATGGGAAAGTAAACAGAAAACTATTAGAATGTATTATTTAAAAAAACATTTAAAAAAAATAAAAATCTTAGTTAATTTTAAATACTTATTTTTAACCTAGAAAGAATAAAATACATTGCTAACTGAATGGATAGCAAATCATTAACTTAAACTTATTAAATTAATGTATTAATAATAAATGTTCAACAATCATTTTTAAAGATTGCACCTAAGTAACAATTTTATTTAACGTGTTTTACATTTTGTTAAAGTTATATGTATAGTTAATTTTCATTATTTTTAAGTTTTAATAAAAGTTTAAAGGTGTAACAGAATGTAATCGAATGTTTTTAAATTAAGTTGATTAATATTTAAAATAAATAATTTACATATTATATATGTATATATATCTATGTGTGTGTATGTATGTATGCATATTTCATTTATATGTCAAAATAATTTAATAAATGTATGAATTTAACATTATTTCCTAAGGGGGGGGTATTTTAGTTGCCTGCCTTCATTGTGTTTCTATGGGAGTATGTTGCAGTATCTATAAATCACAAATCACAATGAGTGGTGCTTAATTTACTCCAAAGCTGAGCTTGAGTACCTTTACACATTTTTTGACATCTTTAGGGGTATAGTAACTTTAGAAGCATAGCTGGTGAACAGCAATAGTTTTACTCAGTTGTGGCTGTATGTTTTGTATTAGCACATCTCTCACAAAGCTCCTTCTTAAATATCCCTAAACCCATCCCATTTAATAGTATTTTTATTTTCCAGTGACTTCCCCATGTCCCTCCCACATTTACTGCTAAAGTGGATACCTACGTGTGCTGTGATCGCCACACAGAAAAGGTAAAAGAGGAGGAAGTCTCAAGTCACAGATTTTGGAATGTCATTCTGTAGAATGTATGTACTAGTATTATAGTGCTACTTTATGCTTATGTTTGAAGTCCATTCTTCAAGCAAAAGTAACTTGAAGATTTAAAGACACTGAACTAAAAAGTGGGACTCAACATCAAAAAATAATTTGATCCCCAAAATATGAAAAACATCTGCAAATTATGCTGCAAGGCAATTATACATTAAGCACCAACACAAAAGAACAAAATCACTCTTGTGCACAGATCTGAGACACAACAAAAGAACAGAAACAATACCAGTGATAAAATCATGCACTAGGCCTGCTTGCCTCTCAAGCTCCCATTGCGAAAGACTTCTTATTTTTGATTAGTAGATATACACAAAATAAATTAAAGCAAAATGACCATAAGTCAAGGAATGGTCTCATATATAAAGGTAAGAGTAAATGATGATTGTCACATGTCAAACAGACCAACGGCAATATTTCTCAATGTCAGCAATGCTATTTGAAGGTTGTCAAACCACACTCAAACTATCCATACCACATTTGGTTCTATTACTCTAGGTGCACTTGAGGCTCACTTCACACAAGAGATCAAGTTCAAATCTTGTAAACAAAGCTACACAGGACAAACACATAAAAATAGCTTGCACATCCTCACACATGGTATGCACAAAATGAGGCAGAGACACTAAAGAAGGAAGTACTGTTATGGACCAACACCGAAAGATCACATGAACCAGTAATGTAAGTAGCGATCCCTCTGTAGTGATATATTCATATTTGTTTCCAAAGTGCTTTGCTAGTTGGTAGACTTCAGGGTCATAGTTGTTCCCACAGTAAATACTTTTTCATTGTCCTCTATTACAGAGGGGCAAGGTATGGTTTATATATCAATGGCAGCCTACTGCCCCTCACCTGAATCCTGTGTTCTATAGGCAGGATCCTGATTAAAGGCTTTATTAGTTGATATCTCTGGACTGAATGGAATATTTATTTCTAGTATTCAAACCTCATAGGCATTCAAGTGACTAGTTTACCGAGTATCAGGGAACAATTTATAAGCATTTAAACAAGTTTGTTTTTAGGTTCTTCCAGAAGGATTTCAGTTGGACATTTAAATGTAGATGGTCTGGTAAATTATTTCACAGTTTACACATATGGTATATAAAAGCCCTGACTTCTTTCCTACTCCTGTTAAACGTAAGGAGCACCAACACAAATAATTCATTCTCTGATTAGGGTGAGAGAAGTCACATTATGTTCAAGAATTCCATACGACGGGGGCAGAGCTTGCCGCCAAAGAAGATGGCGTCATTCTGAATGAGCTCCAGCGCTGCCAGGGTATATAACCCCCTAAATCTGACACTATCCTGCAAACGGTGGGGGCCCAGGGCATGCCTGGAGCCCTGCTACCCTGGAAGCACCAGTCCAGTCATTGATGAGGCTAGCTGAGGGCTGCAAGCGGTGAAGTAGCTCCTCCCTCCTCCCCACAAAATGGCGGATGGAACGAAGCGGCCCTGCAACAATGTCAGAGAGGGACACCAGCCCTGATTACAGCGATGCGCCTGAGGCGCCTGAGGCGAGAGGGCCCTCGTTGCTGCTGCCTGCCTCACCATCCACCCTTACGGGGCGGTAGGACTGTCCCAGCATTGATAAGACAGCCAGGGGCAGAGATCCAGATACCTGGCAGAAAAAGGTGTGGGCCGCGTAGTGACATGGTGAGTGGCACCCCCTGTGGCCTGAACCCTGTGCCCACCCCTCCCCCCAGAGAGTGAGGGGGGACCAACTATAAGGCGGGCAGGACCAGTGGAACAGAGAGGCGGGCCACTGGAGCCCCCCCAAATAACAGAGGTTTCACAGAGGCCCCGGGGAACCGCATGAAGAAGCCCAGGCAGCAGAGAAGAAGGGCATAAATAAAGGACGGCGTGAGCTGGTGTAGGCCGGGTGGCGGTACGAGGAGCGACACCTCGTGCGGCCTTAATACTGTGGACACCCTCCCCCCCTGAGAGCGAGAAGGGGCGCTGGTCGGATTGCCACTGGAGCATCCAAAGTGGGAGGAGCCACCGATCAGAGGCAGTTACAAAGTAAGGCCGTGGGGACACAAATGATGACGTCAACACAGCTGACAGAGGGGATCCAACAGTGGAAGTGAGAACTGATGTAGGCCAGACGGCGGCGTGGGGAGAGATGCTTTTCACGGACTGAACCCTGCGGATACCCCCAGAGAATTAGAAGGTGGGAGACCCACCAGACTGCAGTGGGGTCAAAAGGCAAGGGGGAACAGGACACCGAAAGCCTCCGGACAAACGAAGCACAATAGTGAAGGCCTCGGGGGCACGACTGAAGACGCACACACGGTGAGCCTGAGAGAGACCCGAGCACATACATTGCAGAGAGTGGGGGAGCACCTAGTGGAAAGCGGAAACTAGCCGAAGCGGCACTGTAGCAAAATGGCTCCCTGTTGCAGTTACCCCCACTTTTTGCCTGATATTGATGCTGACTTGGCTAACCAGACCCCAGCACCAGTGTTCTTTCACTAAAAATGTACCACTGTTTCCACAATTGGCTTACCCCTGGCACACAGATACGTCCCTTGTAAAAGGTACCAGTGGTACCAAGGGCCCTGTGACCAGGGAAGGTCCCTAAGGGCTGCAGCATGTGTTGTGCCACCCAAAGGGACCCCTCACCTAACACATGCACACTGCCATTGCAGATTGTGTGTGTTGGTGGGGAGAAAAAGGCAATTTCGACATGGCATCCCCCTCAGGATGCCATGCACACAAAATACTGCCTGTGGCATAGGGAAGTCACCCCTCTAGCAGGCCTTAAAGCGCTAAGGCAGGGTGCACTATACCACAGGTGAGGGCATAACTGCATGAGCAATATGCTCCTACATTGTCTAAGTCTATTCTTAGACATTGTAAGTACAGTGTGGCCATATTATGTATATGGTCTGGGAGTTTGTCAAAATGAACTCCACAGTTCCATAATGGCTATACTGAACACTTGGAAGTTTGATATCAAACTTCTCAGAATAATAAATCCACACTGATGCCAGTGCTGGATTTATGAAAAAATGCACACAGAGGGCAACTTAGATATGCCCCCTGTATTTTACCCAATCCTTCGTTGCAGGACTGACTGGTCTATGCCAGCCTGCCACTGAGATGAGTTTCTGACCCCATGGGATGAGAGCCTTTGTGCTCTCTGAGGCCAGAAACAAAGCCTGCACTGGGTGGAGGTGCTTCACACCTCCCCCCTGCAGGAACTGGAACACCTAGCAGTGCGCCTCAAGGCTCAGGCTTCGGGGGGCTCCTCCCAAGGAAGGGGACGGTGGAACCCCCAGAGAAGACCTGAACCCCAGGATGGAGCCCTTGCTGAGAACAATCATGGCAGCCATACAGGATCTCTGGGGCTCCATAGTCCAGATTGATGTTAACCACCTCAGGGCGGATATGGGCAAGATCTCTGCGAAAGTAACAACTGCAGATGTCCTACAGGCTGCAACAAAACGACTAGAGGAGCATGTCCAGTCACTTACCAAAAAGAGAGAAATAATAGAAGCCAGGCTGGAAGATCAGGTGGGACAATCCCGCAGGAACAATGTGAGGGTGGTAGGAGTCCTGGAGGGCATGGAAGGTCCGAGCACTGACCTATTCGTGGAGGACTTATGCCTAAACAAGCTCAAACCGAAACGCCTGTCTAACTTCTTTTCAGCGGAAAGAGCACACAGGGTACCTGGTCCCCCACCAAAACCAGAAGCACCGCCACAGACAATTGTTGCCAGGATCCTTAACTATAGAGACAGAGATGCCATATTACAGGCAGCTAGAACCTTCAAGGACCTACGACAAGACAACGCTGTCATCCATTTCTTTTCGGATTTTACCCTCCAGGTACAGCGCCAACAGAAAAACTTTGAGGAAGTAAAAAGAGCGCTAAGGGCCAAGGAGCTGAAATATCTAATGCTATTCCTTGCTAAACTGAGAGTGGAAGCTGAGGGAAAGACTTGGGGGCATATTTATACTCTGTTTGCGCCGGAATTGCGTCATTTTTTTTGACGCAAATTCGACGCAAAACGAACTCGATATTTATACTCTGGCGTTAGACGCGTCTAGTGCCAAAGTTCATGGAGTTGGCGTCATTTTTTAGCGTGGACACCTACTTTGCGTTAATGATATGCAAGGTAGGCGTTCCCGTCTAAAAAATGACTCCGAGGCATGTGCGCCGTATTTAAACTCCCGGGCAAAAATGACGCCTGGGAGTGGGCGGGTCAAAAAAAATGACGTCCCGCCGCTTTTGCGTCGTTTTTTAGCACCTGGTCAGGGCAGGCGTTAAGGGACCTGTGGGCTCGGAAGGAGCCCAGAGGTGCCGTCCCATGCCCCCAGGGACCCCCCCTGTCACCCTTGCCCACCCCAGGAGGACGCCCAAGGATGGAGGGACCCATCCCAGGGAATTTAAGGTAAGTTCAGGTAAGTATATATATATTTTTTTTTTTGTGGCATAGGGGGGCCTGATTTGTGCCCCCCTACATGCCACTATGCCCAATGACCATGCCCAGGGGACAGAAGTCCCCTGGGCATGGCCATTGGGCAAGGGGGCATGACTCCTGTCTTTGCTAAGACAGGAGTCATTTCAATGGGGGTTGGGAGTAAAAAAAAATGGCGCAAATCGGGTTGAGGCGAAAATTTTGCACCAGCCTGACTTGCCCCATTTTTTGACGCCCAAGCTCCATATTCCCCTACGCCGGCGCTGCCTGGTGTACGTAATTTTTTTTGACGCACACCAGGCAGCTCCGCCGGCTAACGCCGGCTAACGTCATTGAATAAATACAGCGCCTGCATGGCGCTTCAGAATGGCGTTAGCCGGCGTTAGATTTTTTGACGCACAACTGCGTTGGCGCAGTTGTGCGTCAAAAAATATAAATATGGCCCTTAGTACTTTGGCATCCCTGAAGAGGCGAGGGACTGGCTGGAGGGCTGGAGACCAGGAAACAAGCTGGGGGGATGGAAGGAGAGCTCGCTCTGATGCGCAAAGGGAACGGGGATACCCAGACCAGACGGGAAGAATGGAAAGCACCCAACTCAAGAAGGGGACTGAGAACAACTGGATCATCAGGATAATGAAGTGACTAAATTCCTTCATGCAGAAGAAGTTGATAAGGAAGGTTGGAGTTTGTCTCAATATATAGCGATCAGGGACATGGTAAACAGCCAGCGTAAAGGGGGGAGACATTGTGCCCATATAAGATCCGTTGAGCGACACTTCATAGGTGGCGGCACACCCCGGCAAAGCATAGTTTGTTTAGGGTGAAAGGCACTCTGCAAGTTGGGGGGGGGGTGGTCAATTCAGAGCTCACAGTGCAGAGTAGCAGGGAGGGGGGAGTTGGGGATGCAAGCGGTTTCAAGTAAGGACTTAGGTACAGTTATGTTCCTAGAGCCACACGTTGGGGGCATCTGGGTTTCACACAACGCGGTTCAAAGGGAGGGATCTTCCCAGCAGGGAGTAGGAGGATGCATCAAGAGGCGGAGGGTCAGACTCTCTACAGAATCAACAGGGTGAAATGGGGGTCTGATACAAAACATGACCATATGGTCCTAGAACATAAATGGGCTGGGGAACAGGATAAAGCACTCTTTAGTATTACAGCATATAAAGCACCACTCCCCAGACATGGTCCTTCTTCAGGAAACACATCTAAGAGGCAACCACTATAAGGCACTGGACAGATTTGGCTACATTCTCAAAGCACACGCAGGGTACACTACAGATAATATGGGAGTGGGCATTTTGATGACAAAAACGATACCCCTTATCATCCACCAGCTGTGGCATGACCACATGGGCCACTATGTGGCTCTCTTGGGTACTTGGGAGGGCATTACGCTGATTCTGTCCTCCATATACCTTCCCCCTCGATTACAGGCACCACCCCTTGCAGAGGAGGGGGATGTGCTGCTACACCTACCCTTATTTTGGGTGGCGACCTGAATCAGACCATGGACTGGGAGTTAGACAGATCCGGGACATCAGAAGGGAGGAGGGGCTCATTTTGCCGGGGCGCTGGGTCTGACTGACCTCTGGAGGGAAGGCAACCCACATATGAGACAATACACATAGGGGGTCATTCTGACCCCGGCGGGCGGCGGGCGCCGCAAGCCGGGCGGAGACCGCCAAAAGACCGTACCGCGGTCAATTGACCGCGGCGGTCATTCTGACTTTCCCGCTGGGCGGGCGGGCGACCACCAAAAGGCCGACCGCCAAAAGGCCGCCCGCCGGCCCAGCGGGAAAGCCCCAGCAACGATGAAGCCGGCTCCGAATGGAGCCGGCGGAGTTGCTGGGGTGCGACGGGTGCAGTGGCACCCGTCGCGAATCTTTGTGGGGCCCTGTTAGGGGGCCCCACGACACCCGTTCCCGCCAGCCTGGTTCTGGTGGTGTAAACCGCCAGAAACAGGCTGGCGGGAAGGGGGTCGGAATCCCCATGGCGGCGCTGCAAGCAGCGCCGCCATGGAGGATTCCCTGGGCCAGGGGTAAACCGCCAGGAAACCGCCAGTTCCCCTTTTCTGACCGCGGCTTTACTGCCGCGGTCAGAATGGCCCAGGAAGCACCGCCAGCCCTTTGGCGGTGCTTCTGCGGTCGTTGGCCCTGGCGGTCGGTGACCGCCAGGGTCAGAATGACCCCCATAGTTTTCAGCAGCCCACTGGAGTTTCTACAGATTGGACTACATTTTCACTCTGTGTGCGCAAGCTCACCAGTTTCGCAATGTGACTATCCATGTGAGGAGTGTCTCTGATCATTCCCATGTTGTGTTTAGACTGCTGGGCCCACAACGGGATTACATGCTGCCAGGCAGACTGGACGTCTGCGGACTGAGGGGCCCGGGGGTCAGAGAGAAACTGCGGGAGTGGACAACCCTTTACTTCTCAGAGAATCGGTGTTCAGTATTGTCAACGGGGACGTTATGGGAAGCCTTCAAGACAGTTCTGAGGGGACAAGTGCAGGCGGTCCTGGGGGTGGCAAAGAAGGAGACACGATTAGCATGCACTACCATAGAGAAAGACATAGTCAGCCTGGAAGCGACAGCCCTGGCCTCCAACGATCCAGAAAATCATGAGCAATTGTGACTGCGACAATGACAATCGAAGCTGAGAGCTCTGGCAGAGAACCAAGCCAGGCAATATGCCATAGCGGTCCAGCATAGGCTGTACGATGTGGGTGACAATGCGGGCAAGTTGTTAGCATGGCTCGAGCGGAGGGACAGAGAACGTACATGGGTACTGAGGGTGGAGAACTCAGAGCGGGTCACACAAACGACTGGGGCAGCCACAGCAGAGACCTTTGCAGACTACTATGAAAATTTGTATGCCTCAGGACAGAAATCCAACTACCGGAACTGACGAAAGACGACAGAGACTCACTGGAAGCCGTGATGACGGAGGAAGAAATCACCCTGGCATGGCTAGACTTGCAGACGGGGAAGGCCACAGGCCCAAATGGGATCCCAGTTGAACTGAACAAGGGAATAGCCACTGTAATTGCCAGTTCACTACTGGAAATGTTTAAGGAGGCCAGGGACAAGGGCTGCCTATCAGCAGACCAAAGTACAGCTACAACTGTGGTGATTCAGAAGGAAGGGAGGCCTCCGGAGATGTGTAGCTCATATAGACTGATATCCCTCCTTAATTTGGAAGCCAAGGTATTAGCCAAAGTGTTAGCCAATAGGTTGCGGGGAGTAATAGGATCCCTAGTGCATCCGGATAAGTCGGGCTTTATGCCGGACAGAAGTACGAGACTTAGGGCCTCATTCCGACCCTGGCGGTCATAGACCGCCAGGGTGGAGGCCGGAGGTAGCACCGCCAACAGGCTGGCGGTGCTACATGGGCAATTCTGACCGCGGCGGTAAAGCCGCGGTCAGAAAAGGGCAACCGGCGGTTTCCCGCCGGTTTACCCCTGCCCAAGGGAATCCTCCATGGCGGCGCTGCTTGCAGCGCCGCCATGGGGATTCCGACCCCCTTCCCGCCATCCTGTTCCTGGCGGTTGTTACCGCCAGGAACAGGATGGCGGGAACGGGTGTCGTGGGGCCCCTGCACTGCCCATGCCACTGGCATGGGCAGTGCAGGGGCCCCCTAACAGGGCCCCATTAAGATTTTCAGTGTCTGCCTTGCAGACACTGAAAATCGCGACGGGTGCCACTGCACCCGTCGCACCCCTTCAACTCCGCCGGCTCCATTCGGAGCCGGCTTCATTGTTGAAGGGGCTTTCCCGCTGGGCTGGCGGGTGGCCTTCTGGCGGTCGCCCGCCGGCCCAGCGGGAAAGTCGGAATGACCGTCGCGGTCTGTTGACCGCGGAGCGGTCTTCCGATGGGGTTACTTTGGCGGGCAGCCTCCGCCACCCGCCAAAGTCGGAATGACCCATTTAAATCTTCATTGCTTGTTTGCTGTGCTGCACCTGACCACGGAGCCAGGGAGAGGTCAGGCGGCCCTGATGGCGCTGGACGCCAAAATGGCTTTTGACTCTGTGGAGTGGAACTATATGTTTGTGGTCCTGGAGAGACTGAGGTTCAGGCTACAGTTCTGTAAGAGAACCAGGCTGCTGTACGCCACCCTCATGGCACAAGTAAAGGTCAAAGGAGTAGCATCATGAGAATTTGAGTTGGGGAGGGGTACCAGGCAGGGTTGTCCGCTGTCCCCACTGCTCTTTGCTCTAGCACTGGAGCCACTGACAGCATCGATCCGTAAGGATCCTTTTGTGAAGGGAATCCAAACTTCGGGAGGCTGGGAGGAACGTATATCCTTATATGCGGATGACATCCTGCTTTATGTATCAAGGCCCTCACTGACAATAGGCAGGCTCATACAAATATTTAGAATTTTTGGCGCCCATTCTGGATACACGATAATTTGGTCCAAGTCTGTGGTATATCCCCTGGTGGGAGGGGAACCCAGCCTCCCGGGAGACTGTGGGGCCCGGTGGTGACGGAGGGCTTTCACTACTTAGGAATATATGTAACCAGAGACCCCAGAGATTTCCTGAGGAAAAACCTGACTGCCCAACTAGAGAGACTTGAGGGAGATGTGACACACTGGCACAACCTCCCTCTGACCTTGATGGGAAAAGCTGCGCTTTATAAGATGATGAGCCTGCCGCGCCTCCCCTATGTTCTGCAAAACACCCAGTATAGCATTCCCCGTGAGGTATTTGGTATAATCGCCTCAGAGGTGCAGAGATTGCTGTCGGTGCAGGTGACACCGAGGATTGCCCCAACCAAGCTACAGCGGGGACCATACGAGGGGGGATTGGCAATACCAGATATTCAGAAATACTACTGCGCATTGCACCTTTTGGTGGTCAATGACTGGATGTTTGGGGACCAAGAGGACCCGGCATACAGGTTAGAAAGACATCTGATAGGACGTGGGAGTCCCGAGACCCTGGTACATGACACCCGACAGGAGCAGCCACTGCTGCTTCACACGAGAGCAGTGACTCAGGCCTGGAAAGAAGCAGCTAAAAACCTGGGGTGATTGGGGAAGCTCACTGACCTTACCCCGCTGTGGTACAGTGACAAGTTATCAGAGGTACAAGGCTTATCGGAATTCCAGAGATGGGAGACGATTGACTTAGAACGCCTGGGTGACGTGTGGAGGGGACAGGCATTCGTTAGTTTTGAGACACTTACAGAGGAGTACGCACTGGCACCCAGAGAACACTTTAGATACATGCATCTTGGACATGTGTTGAGGGGACACATTAGAGAGGAGGACAGCCTACCAGACGCTCCCCCGCTGGAAGATCGCATCCTACTTGGAGCCAATTCATAAGCAGGGCACTTCTGTAATTGATAAAAAACGAATTAACAACTCCCCCGACCCGTTGCACAACTTGAAGGAGAAATAGGAAACAGACTTGGGACCCTTAAAGGAAGAGGAGCGGGGGAAGGCGCCAAAGACATAGCCATCAGGGCTAGATTCAGACTGGTACAATTAAAAATCCTTCATAGAGTATACTACCCGTGTACTCTGCTATTTAAGATTGGCAGGGTGGAGAATCCACGCTGTCTGAGGCATTGTGGCGAAGATGTCACATTCATGCATATATTATGGGAATGTCCTCACATAAAGGAATATTGGGCAGGAGTGGTTGGAGAGATGTCACCCATCACTGCACTGGAAATTCCGTTAGATCCTAAATGATTAATTCTAGGAATATCAGTGTAATACACTTGGCCCAGATACACAGAAATATGGCTGAGGCTGGTAGTCGGAGTGGCGAAACGTAACACTGCACGGCCTGGGGGAGCTCGGTTGCCCTACAAATATCAAATTGGCAACGCAATCTGGACTGGTGCCAGTGGATTGAGAAGGTCATATAGGAGTGCAGAGGCTGCCCCAAGAAATGGGAAAAAGTATGGGGAGCCTGGGCAACTGTTGGGGGTTAAGGCAGAGACCGACGCATGTGAGAGGGCAAGGAGGGTGGACAATGAGGTAGGGAATCACTCCTTCGTCTAGATAGCGAGAGGTCTGGTGAAAGGCCACAAAGACTGGATGATATGATTTTGATAATGAGGCATGATGCTAAGTAACTCATGTATGTACCCTCTAAGCATTGCTTGATGCAACAATGTGAACCCTGTTTATTGGTTGAAAAAAACAATAAAAAGAATAAAAAAAGAATTGCATAGAACGTGGTCCAACCTCTTGATATCCAGTTTAACCAGGCAGTAACTGAAGAAGGACAATATTTGTGTAATATCTGTTATCAGCCCAGTCATCTGTGCTCAGCCCAGTCTAAGGGATATATTTATAAAATGTCAAAATGACTGTTTGTGGTAAACACATGATCCAGCCAGTGTCCTCTCAAATGGATGGGTCATGCAACCAGCTGAGCAAGGACCAGGGCGTTCTTACAATACATAATTGGACCAGACACACTCAATCTCATCTTCATGCGCAATCTTGGAACCTTAAACACTTCTTTATTTGCATCAGGGTATCGATCCTACTAAACAACCTATTACACAAAATAACCACACGTTTCAGTCCCTTTACAGGCACTTGAAACACATTATCACAGAGGAGTTTAAGTCGAAGCATAGTTCTATTAAAACTAGGCAACTGGACTTAATTGATCGTGAACCTATTGGCACATTCTCTACCATAGAATGCTGGCTGCCCTAGATATCACAGCTCCTGTCAAGCATAAAACCAAACAGTTTATTAAGTAACCAATAGCAGGTGTAGTAAAAAACAAAAAGAATGGAAACTTGCTTACCAATCTGGAATGGTAATGGCATAAATCAAAAATTAACCCCTTCGCTGCCAGGCCTTTTCCCCCTCCTGTGCCAGGCCTTTTTTTGCCTATTTGGGGCAGTTCGCGCTTAGGCCCTCATAACTTTTTGTCCACATAAGCTAACCAAGCCAAATTTGCTTCCTTTTTTTCCAACATCCTAGGGATTCTAGAGGTACCCAGACTTTGTGGGTTCCCCTGAAGGAGGCCAAGAAATTGGCCAAAATACAGTGAAAATTTCGTTTTTTTCACAAAAGATTGGAAAAAGTGGCTGCAGAAGAAGGCTTGTGGATTTGCCCCTGAAAATGGCATCAACAAAGGGTTTGCAGTGCTAAACTCAGCAGCTTCCCAGCTTTCAGGAACAGGCAGACTTGAATCAGAAAACCCAATTTTTCAACACAATTTTGGC